>NC_052242.1:7371664-8076433 GCF_013401445.1 Tripterygium wilfordii
AACTCTTCCATAGAGGAGCTTTTCACGTTTTTGTGCAATTTGAGACATAACTTGGTCTATTCGCGTCTTTACCTTCGAAACGTGGCACGAAGGCTCGACTAGCAAGTTAGACTTTTAAGAGAACTAAATAGAGTACAACGGTCCACATTGATGCTTTGAATTGCTCAACTCTCTCCATAGAGGAGCTTTTCACGTTTTTGTTGCAATTTGAGACATAACTTGGTCTATTCGCGTCTTTACCTTACGAAACGTGGCACGAAGGCTCAACTAGCAAGTTAGACTTTAAGAGCACAATAGAGTACAACGGTCCCATTGATGCTTTGGAATTGCTCAACTCTCTCCATAGAGGAGCTTTTCACGTTTTTGTGCAATTTGAGACATAACTTGGTCTATTCGCGTCTTTACCTTCGAAACGTGGCACGAAGGCTCAACTAGCAAGTTAGACTTTAAGAGAACTAAATAGAGTACAACGGTCCACATTGATGCTTTGAATTGCTCAACTCTCTCCATAGAGGAGCTTTTCACGTTTTGTGCAATTTGAGACATAACTTGGTCTATTCGCGTCTTTACCTTACGAAACGTGGCACGAAGGCTCAACTAGCAAGTTAGACTTTTAAGAGCACAATAGAGTACAACGGTCCACATTGATGCTTTGGAATTGCTCAACTCTCTCCATAGAGGAGCTTTTCACGTTTTTGTGCAATTTGAGACATAACTTGGTCTATTCGCGTCTTTACCTTACGAAACGTGGCACGAAGGCTCAACTAGCAAGTTAGACTTTTAAGAGCACTAAATAGAGTACAACGGTCCACATTGATGCTTTGGAATTGCTCAACTCTCTCCATAGAGGAGCTTTTCACGTTTTTGCAATTTGAGACATAACTTGGTCTATTCGGTCTTTACCTTACGAAACGTGGCACGAAGGCTCAACTAGCAAGTTAGACTTTAAGAGCACTAAATAGATACAACGTCCACATTGATGCTTTGGAATTGCTCAACTCTCTCCATAGAGGAGCTTTTCACGTTTTTGAGCAATTTGAGACATAACTTGGTCTATTCGCGTCTTTACCTTACGAAACGTGGCACGAAGGCTCAAAGCAAGTTAGAGTTTTAAGAGCATCTAAATAGACAACGGTCCACATTGATGCTTTGGAATTGCTCAACTCTCCATAGAGGAGCTTTTCACGTTTTTGTGCAATTTGAGACATAACTTGGTCTATTCGCGTCTTTACCGTACGAAACGTGGCACGAAGGCTCAACTAGCAAGTTAGACGTTTTAAGAGCATAAATAGGGTACAACGGTCCACATTGATGCTTTGGAATTGCTCAACTCTCTCCATAGAGGAGCTTTTCACGTTTTTGAGCAATTTGAGACATAACTTGGTCTATTCGCGTCTTTACCTTACGAAACGTGGCACGAAGGCTCAACTAGCAAGTTAGACTTTAAGAGCACTAAATAGAGTACAACGGTCCACATTGATGCTTTGAATTGCTCAACTCTCTCCATAGAGGAGCTTTTCACGTTTTTAGCAATTTGAGACATAACTTGGTCTATTCGCGTCTTTACCTTACGAAACGTGGCATGAAGGCTCAACTAGCAAGTTAGATTTTAAGAGCACTAAATAGAGTACAACGGTCCCATTGATGCTTTGGAATTGCTCAACTCTCTCCATAGAGGAGCTTTTCACGTTTTTGAGCAATTTGAGACAAACTTGGTCTATTCGCGTCTTTACCTTACGAAACGTGGCACGAAGGCTCAACTAGCAAGTTAGACTTTTAAGAGCACTAAATAGAGTACAACGGTCCACTTGATGCTTTGGAATTGCTCAACTCTCTCCATAGAGGAGCTTTTCACGTTTTTAGCAATTTGAGAGATAACTTGGTCTATTCGCGTCTTTACCTTACGAAACGTGGCACGAAGGCTCAACTAAGTTAGACTTTTAAGAGCACTAAATAGAGACAACGTCCACATTGATGCTTTGGAATTGCTCAACTCTCTCCATAGAGGAGCTTTTCACGTTTTGTGCAATTTGAGACATAACTTGGTCTATTCGCGTCTTTACCTTACGAAACGTGGCACGAAGGCTCAACTAGCAAGTTAGACTTTTAAGAGCACTAAATAGAGTACAACGGTCCACATGATGCTTTGGAATTGCTCAACTCTCTCCATAGAGGAGCTTTTCACGTTTTTGTGCAATTTGAGACATAACTTGGTCTATTCGCGTCTTTACCTTACGAAACGTGGCACGAAGGCTCAACTAGCAAGTTAGACTTTTAAGAGCACTAAATAGAGTACAACGGTCCACATTGATGCTTTGGAATTGCTCAACTCTCTCCATAGAGGAGCTTTTCACTTTTTGTGCAATTTGAGACATAACTTGGTCTATTCGCGTCTTTACCTTACGAAACGTGGCACGAAGGCTCAACTAGCAAGTTAGACTTTTAAGAGCACTAAATAGAGTACAACGGTCCACATTGATGCTTGGAATTGCTCAACTCTCTCCATAGAGGAGCTTTTCACTTTTTTGCAATTTGAGACATAACTTGGTCTATTCGCGTCTTTACCTTACGAAACGTGGCATGAAGGCTCAACTAGCAAGTTAGATTTTAAGAGCACTAAATAGAGTACAACGGTCCACATTGATGCTTTGGAATTGCTCAACTCTCTCCATAGAGGAGCTTTTCACGTTTTTGAGCAATTTGAGACATAACTTGGTCTATTCGCGTCTTTACCTTACGAAACGTGGCACGAAGGCTCAACTAGCAAGTTAGACTTTTAAGAGCACTAAATAGAGTACAACGGTCCACATTGATGCTTTGGAATTGCTCAACTCTCTCCATAGAGGAGCTTTTCACGTTTTTGTAGCAATTTGAGACATAACTTGGTCTATTCGCGTCTTTACTTACGAAACGTGGCCGAAGGCTCAATAAGTTAGACTTTTAAGAGCACTAATAGAGTACAACGTCCACATTGATGCTTTGGAATTGCTCAACTCTCCATAGAGGAGCTTTTCACGTTTTGTGCAATTTGAGACATAACTTGGTCTATTCGCGTCTTTACCTTACGAAACGTGGCACGAAGGCTCAACTAGCAAGTTAGACTTTTAAGAGCACTAAATAGAGTACAACGGTCCACATGATGCTTTGGAATTGCTCAACTCTCTCCATAGAGGAGCTTTTCACGTTTTGTGCAATTTGAGACATAACTTGGTCTATTCGCGTCTTTACCTTACGAAACGTGGCACGAAGGCTCAACTAGCAAGTTAGACTTTTAAGAGCACTAAATAGAGTACAACGGTCCACATTGATGCTTTGGAATTGCTCAACTCTCTCCATAGAGGAGCTTTTCACTTTTTGTGGAATTTGAGCCATAACTTGGTCTATTCGCGTCTTTACCTTACGAAACGTGGCACGAAGGCTCAACTAGCAAGTTAGACTTTAAGAGCACTAAATAGATAGTACAACTCCACATTGATGCTTTGGAATTGCTCAACTCTCTCCATAGAGGAGCTTTTCACTTTTTGCAATTTGAGACATAACTTGGTCTATTCGCGTCTTTACCTTACGAAACGTGGCATGAAGGCTCAACTAGCAAGTTAGACTTTTAAGAGCACTAAATAGAGTACAACGGTCCACATTGATGCTTTGGAATTGCTCAACTCTCTCCATAGAGGAGTTTTGAACGTTTTTGTGCAATTTGAGACATAACTTGGTCTATTCGCGTCTTTACCTTACGAAACGTGGCACGAAGGCTCAACTAGCAAGTTAGACTTTTAAGAGCACTAAATAGATACAACGGTCCACATTGATGCTTTGAATTGCTCAACTCTCTCCATAGAGGAGCTTTTCACATTTTTTAGCAATTTGAGACATAACTTGGTCTATTCGCGTCTTTACCTTACGAAACGTGGCACGAAGGCTGAACAATAAGTTAGACTTTTAAGAGCACAATAGAGTACAACGTCCACTTGATGCTTTGGAATTGCTCAACTCTCTCCATAGAGGAGCTTTTCACGTTTTGTGCAATTTGAGACATAATTGGTCTATTCGCGTCTTTACCTTACGAAACGTGGCACGAAGGCTCAACTAGCAAGTTAGACTTTTAAGAGCACTAAATAGAGTACAACGGTCCACATGATGCTTTGGAATTGCTCAACTCTCTCCATAGAGGAGCTTTTCACGTTTTGTGCAATTTGAGACATAACTTGGTCTATTCGCGTCTTTACCTTAAAACGTGGCACGAAGGCTCAACTAGCAAGTTAGACTTTTAAGAGCACTAAATAGAGTACAACGGTCCACATTGATGCTTTGGAATTGCTCAACTCTCTCCATAGAGGAGCTTTTCACTTTTTGTGCAATTTGAGACATAACTTGGTCTATTCGCGTCTTTACCTTACGAAACGGGCACGAAGGTCAACTAGCAAGTTAGACTTTTAAGAGCACTAAATAGAGTACAACGGTCCACATTGATGCTTTGGAATTGCTCAACTCTCTCCATAGAGGAGCTTTTCACGTTTTTGTGCAATTTGAGACATAACTTGGTCTATTCGCGTCTTTACCGTACGAAACGTGGCACGAAGGCTCAACTAGCAAGTTAGACTTTTAAGAGCACTAAATAGAGTACAACGGTCCACATTGATGCTTTGGAATTGCTCAACTCTCTCCATAGAGAGCTTTTCGTTTTTGCAATTTGAGACATAACTTGGTCTATTCGAGTCTTTACCTTACGAAACGTGGCACGAAGGCTCAACTAGCAAGTTAGACTTTAAGAGCACTAAATAGATACAACGTCCACATTGATGCTTTGGAATTGCTCAACTCTCTCATAGAGGAGCTTTTCACGTTTTTGAGCAATTTGAGACATAACTTGGTCTATTCGCGTCTTTATTACGAAACGTGGCACGAAGGCTAAAAGTAAGTTAGACTTTTAAGAGCACTAAATAGAGCAACGGTCCACATTGATGCTTTGGAATTGCTCAACTCTCCATAGAGGAGCTTTTCACGTTTTTGTGCAATTTGAGACATAACTTGGTCTATTCGCGTCTTTACCGTACGAAACGTGGCACGAAGGCTCAACTAGCAAGTTAGACTTTAAGAGCACTAAATAGGTACAACGGTCCACATTGATGCTTTGGAATTGCTCAACTCTCTCCATAGAGGAGCTTTTCACGTTTTTGAGCAATTTGAGACATAACTTGGTCTATTCGCGTCTTTACCTTACGAAACGTGGCACGAAGGCTCAACTAGCAAGTTAGACTTTAAGAGCACTAAATAGATACAACGTCCACATTGATGCTTTGAATTGCTCAACTCTCTCCATAGAGGAGCTTTTCACATTTTTTAGCAATTTGAGACATAACTTGGTCTATTCGCGTCTTTACCTTACGAAACGTGGCATGAAGGCTCAACTAGCAAGTTAGATTTTAAGAGCACAATAGAGTACAACGGTCCACATTGATGCTTTGGAATTGCTCAACTCTCTCCATAGAGGAGCTTTTCACGTTTTTGAGCAATTTGAGACATAACTTGGTCTATTCGCGTCTTTACCTTACGAAACGTGGCACGAAGGCTCAACTAGCAAGTTAGACTTTTAAGAGCACTAAATAGATACAACGTCCACATTGATGCTTTGGAATTGCTCAACTCTCTCCATAGAGGAGCTTTTCACTTTTTTGCAATTTGAGAGATAACTTGGTCTATTCGGTCTTTACTTTACGAAACGTGGCACGAAGGCTCAATAAGTTAGACTTTTAAGAGCACTCAATAGAGACAACGTCCACATTGATGCTTTGGAATTGCTCAACTTCTCCATAGAGGAGCTTTTCACGTTTTGTGCAATTTGAGACATAACTTGGTCTATTCGCGTCTTTACCTTACGAAACGTGGCACGAAGGCTCAACTAGCAAGTTAGACTTTTAAGAGCACTAAATAGAGTACAACGGTCCACATGATGCTTTGGAATTGCTCAACTCTCTCCATAGAGGAGCTTTTCACGTTTTGTGCAATTTGAGACATAACTTGGTCTATTCGCGTCTTTACCGTCCGAAACGTGGCACGAAGGCTAACTAGCAAGTTAGACTTTTAAGAGCACTAATAGAGTACAACGGTCCACATTGATGCTTTGGAATTGCTCAACTCTCTCCATAGAGGAGCTTTTCACTTTTTGTGCAATTTGAACATAACTTGGTCTATTCGCGTCTTTACCTTACGAAACGTGGCACGAAGGCTCAACTAGAAAGTTAGATTTTAAGAGCGCTAAATAGAGTACAACGGTCCACATTGATGCTTTGAATTGCTCAACTCTCTCCATAGAGGAGCTTTTCACGTTTTTGTGCAATTTGAGACATAACTTGGTCTATTCGCGTCTTTACTTACGAAACGTGGCACGAAGGCTCAACTAAAGTTAGACTTTTAAGAGCACTAAATAGAGTACAACGGTCCACATTGATGCTTTGAATTGCTCAACTCTCTCCAAGAGGAGCTTTTCACGTTTTTGTGCAATTTGAGACATAACTTGGTCTATTCGCATCTTTACTTTACGAAACGTGGCACGAAGGCTCAACTAGCAAGTTAGATTTTAAGAGCACTAAATAGAGTACAACGGTCCACATTGATGCTTTGGAATTGCTCAACTCTCTCCATAGAGAGCTTTTCACGTTTTTGTGCAGTTTCAAACATAACTTGGTCTATTCGCATCTTTACCTTACGAAACGTGGCACGAAGGCTCAACTAGCAAGTTAGACTTTTAAGAGCACTAAATAGAGTACAACGGTCCACATTGATGCTTTGAATTGCTCAACTCTCTCCATAGAGGAGCTTTTCACGTTTTTGAGCAATTTGAGACATAACTTGGTCTATTCGCGTCTTTACTTACGAAACGTGGCACGAAGGCTCAACTAGCAAGTTAGACTTTTAAGAGCACTAAATAGAGTACAACGGTCCACATTGATGCTTTGGAATTGCTCAACTCTCTCCATAGAGGAGCTTTTCACGTTTTTGTGCAATTTGAGACATAACTTGGTCTATTCGCGTCTTTACTTACGAAACGTGGCACGAAGGCTCAATAGCAAGTTAGACTTTTAAGAGCACAATAGAGTACAACGTCCCATTGATGCTTTGGAATTGCTCAACTCTCTCCATAGAGGAGCTTTTCACGTTTTTGTGACAGAACTTGGTCTATTCGCGTCTTTACCTTACGAAACGTGGCACGAAGGCTCAACTAGCAAGTTAGACTTTTAAGAGCACTAAATAGAGTACAACGGTCCACATTGATGCTTTGGAATTGCTCAACTCTCTCCATAGAGCTTTTCACGTTTTTGTGCAATTTGAGACATAACTTGGTCTATTCGCGTCTTTACCGTACGAAACGTAACACGAAGGCTCAACTAGCAAGTTAGACTTTAAGAGCACTAAATAGAGTACAACGGTCCACATTGATGCTTTGGAATTGCTCAACTCTCTCCATAAAGCTTTTCACGTTTTTGAGCAATTTGAGACATAACTTGGTCTATTCGCGTCTTTACCTTACGAAACGTGGCACGAAGGCTCAACTAGCAAGTTAGACTTTTAAGAGCACTAAATAGAGTACAAGGTCCACATTGATGCTTTGAATTGCTCAACTCTCTCCATAGAGGAGCTTTTCACGTTTTTGTGCAATTTGAGACATAACTTGGTCTATTCGCGTCTTTACCTTACGAAACGTGGCACGAAGGCTCAACTAGCAAGTTAGATTTTAAGAGCACAATAGAGTACAACGTCCCATTGATGCTTTGGAATTGCTCAACTCTCTCCATAGAGGAGCTTTTCACGTTTTTGATGACAGACATAACTTGGTCTATTCGCGTCTTTACCTTACGAAACGTGGCACGAAGGCTCAACTAGCAAGTTAGACTTTTAAGAGCACTAAATAGAGTACAACGGTCCACATTGATGCTTTGGAATTGCTCAACTCTCTCCATAGAAGAGTTTTCACGTTTTTGTGCAATTGAGACATAACTTGGTCTATTCGCGTCTTTACCGTCCGAAACGTGGCACGAAGGCTCAACTAGCAAGTTAGACTTTTAAGAGCACTAAATAGAGTACAACGGTCCACATTGATGCTTTGGAATTGCAACTCTCTCCATAAAGCTTTTCACGTTTTTGAGCAATTTGAGACATAACTTGGTCTATTCGCGTCTTTACCTTACGAAACGTGGCACGAAGGCTCAACTAGCAAGTTAGACTTTTAAGAGCACTAAATAGAGTACAACGGTCCACATTGATGCTTTGAATTGCGCAACTCTCTCCATGAGGAGCTTTTCACGTTTTTGTGCAATTTGAGACATAACTGGTCTATTCGCGTCTTTACTTTACGAAACGTGGCACGAAGGCTCAACTAGCAAGTTAGACTTTTAAGAGCACTAAATAGAGTACAACGGTCCACATTGATGCTTTGGAATTGCTCAACTCTCTCCATAGAGGAGCTTTTCACGTTTTTGTGCAATTTGAGACATAACTTGGTCTATTCGCGTCTTTACCGTCGAAACGTGGCACGAAGGCCAACAGCAAGTTAGACTTTTAAGAGCACTAAATAGAGTACAACGTCCACATTGATGCTTTGGAATTGCTCAACACTCTCCATAAGGAGCTTTTCACGTTTTGAGCAATTTGAGACATAACATGGTCTATTCGTATCTTTACCTTACGAAACGTGGCACGAAGGCTCAACTAGCAAGTTAGACTTTTAAGAGCACTAAATAGAGTACAACAGTCCACATTGATGCTTTGGAATTGCTCAACTCTCTCCATAGAGGAGCTTTTCACGTTTTTGTGCAATTTGAGACATAACTTGGTCTATTCACGTATTTACTTACGAAACGTGGCACGAAGGCTCAACTAGCAAGTTAGACTTTTAAGAGCACTAAATAGAGTACAACGGACCACATTGATGCTTTGGAATTGCTCAACTCTCTATGGAGGAGCTTTTCACGTTTTTGTGCAATTTGAGACATAACTTGGTCTATTCGCGTCTTTACCGTACGAAACGTGGCACGAAGGCTCAACTAGCAAGTTAGACTTTTAAGAACTAAATAGAGTACAACGGTCCACATTGATGCTTTGAATTGCTCAACTCTCTCCATAGAGGAGCTTTTCACGTTTTTTGCAATTTGAGACAAACTTGGTCTATTCGCGTCTTTACCTTACGAAACGTGGCATGAAGGCTCAACTAGCAAGTTAGATTTTTAAGAGCACTAAATAGAGTACAACGTCCACATTGATGCTTTGGAATTGCTCAACTCTCTCCATAGAGGAGCTTTTCACGTTTTTGATGACAGAACTTGGTCTATTCGCGTCTTTACCTTACGAAACGTGGCACGAAGGCTCAACTAGCAAGTTAGACTTTTAAGAGCACTAAATAGAGTACAACGGTCCACATTGTGCTTTGGAATTGCTCAACTCTCTCCATAGAAGAGTTTTCACGTTTTTGTGCAATATGAGACATAACTTGGTCTATTCGCGTCTTTACCGTACGAAACGTGGCACGAGGCTCAACTAGCAAGTTAGACTTTAAGAGCACTAAATAGAGTACAACGGTCCACATTGATGCTTTGGAATTGCTGAACTCTCTCCATAAAAAAGCTTTTCATGTTTTTGAGCAATTTGAGACATAACTTGGACTATTCGCGTCTTTACCTTACGAAACGTGGCACGAAGGCTCAACTAGCAAGTTAGACTTTTAAGAGCACTAAATAGAGTACAACGATCCACATTGATGCTTTGAAATTGCGCAACTCTCTCCATTGAGGAGCTTTTCACGTTTTTGTGCAATTTGAGACATAACTAGGTCTATTCGCGTCTTTACTTTACGAAACGTGGCACGAAGGCTCAACTAGCAAGTTAGACTTTTAAGAGCACTAAATAGAGTACAACGGTCCACATTGGTGCTTTGGAATTGCTCAACTCTCTCCATAGAGGAGTTTTTCACGTTTTTGTGCAATTTAAGACATAACTTGGTCTATTCGCGTCTTTACCGTCTAAAACGTAGCACGAAGGCCCAACCAGAAAGTTAGACTTTTAAGAGCACTAAATAGAGTACAACGGTCCACATTGATGCTTTGGAATTGCTGAACACTCTCCATAAAGGAGCTTTTCACGTTTTGAGCAATTTGAGACATAACATGGTCTATTCGTATCTTTACCTTACGAAACGTGGCACGAAGGCTCAACTAGCAAGTTAGACTTTTAAGAGCACTAAATAGAGTACAACAGTCCACATTGATGCTTTGGAATTGCTCAACTCTCTCCATAGAGGAGCTTTTCACGTTTTTTGCAATTTGAGACATAACTTGGTCTATTCACGTATTTACTTTACGAAACGTGGCACGAAGGCTCAAGTAGCAATTAGACTTTTAAGAGCACTAAATAGAGTACAATGGACCACATTGATGCTTTGGAATTGCTCAACTCTCTCTATGGAGGAGCTTTTCACGTTTTTGTGCAATTTGAGACATAACTTGGTCTGTTCGCGTCTTTACCGTCCGAAACGTGGCACGAAGGCTCAACTAGCAAGTTAGACTTTTAAGAGAACTAAATAGAGTACAACGGTCCACATTGATGCTTTGAAATTGCTCAACTCTCTCCATAGAGGAGCTTTTCACACGTTTTTTGCAATTTCAACAAAACTTGGTCTATTCGCGTCTTTACCTTACGAAACGTGGCATGAAGGCTCAACTAGCAAGTTAGATTTTTAAGAGCATTCAATGGAGTACAACCGTCTCCATTGATGCTTTGGAATTGCTCAACTCTCTCCATAGAGGAGCTTTTCACGTTTTTGATGACAGAACTTGGTCTATTCGCGTCTTTACCTTACGAAACGTGGCACGAAGGCTCAACTAGCAAGTTAGACTTTTAAGAGCACTAAATAGAGTACAACGGTCCACATTGGTGCTTTGGAATTGCTCAACTCTCTCCATAGAAGAGTTTTTTCACGTTTTTGTGCAATATGAGACATAACTTGGTCTATTCGCGTCTTTACCGTCCGAAACGTAGCACGAGGGCTCAACCAGCAAGTTAGACCTTTAAGAGCACTAAATAGAGTACAAACGGTCCACATTGATGCTTTGGAATTGCTGAACTCTCTCCATAAAAAGCTTTTCATGTTTTTGAGCAATTTGAGACATAACTTGGACTATTCGCGTCTTTACCTTACGAAACGTGGCACGAAGGCTCAACTAGCAAGTTAGACTTTTAAGAGCACTAAATAGAGTACAACGATCCACATTGATGCTTTGAAATTGCGCAACTCTCTCCATTGAGGAGCTTTTCACGTTTTTGTGCAATTTGAGACATAACTAGGTCTATTCGCGTCTTTACTTTACGAAACGTGGCACGAAGGCTCAACTAGCAAGTTAGACTTTTAAGAGCACTAAATAGAGTACAACGGTCCACATTGGTGCTTTGGAATTGCTCAACTCTCTCCATAGAGGAGTTTTTCACGTTTTTGTGCAATTTAAGACATAACTTGGTCTATTCGCGTCTTTACCGTCTAAAACGTAGCACGAAGGCCCAACCAGAAAGTTAGACTTTTAAGAGCACTAAATAGAGTACAACGGTCCACATTGATGCTTTGGAATTGCTGAACACTCTCCATAAAGGAGCTTTTCACGTTTTGAGCAATTTGAGACATAACATGGTCTATTCGTATCTTTACCTTACGAAACGTGGCACGAAGGCTCAACTAGCAAGTTAGACTTTTAAGAGCACTAAATAGAGTACAACAGTCCACATTGATGCTTTGGAATTGCTCAACTCTCTCCATAGAGGAGCTTTTCACGTTTTGTGCAATTTGAGACATAACTTGGTCTATTCACGTATTTACTTTACGAAACGTGGCACGAAGGCTCAAGTAGCAATTAGACTTTTAAGAGCACTAAATAGAGTACAATGGACCACATTGATGCTTTGGAATTGCTCAACTCTCTCTATGGAGGAGCTTTTCACGTTTTTGTGCAATTTGAGACATAACTTGGTCTGTTCGCGTCTTTACCGTCCGAAACGTGGCACGAAGGCTCAACTAGCAAGTTAGACTTTTAAGAGAACTAAATAGAGTACAACGGTCCACATTGATGCTTTGAAATTGCTCAACTCTCTCCATAGAGGAGCTTTTCACGTTTTTGCAATTTGAGACAAAACTTGGTCTATTCGCGTCTTTACCTTACGAAACGTGGCATGAAGGCTCAACGAGCAAGTTAGATTTTTAAGAGCATTCAATGGAGTACAACCGTCTCCATTGATGCTTTGGAATTGCTCAACTCTCTCCATAGAGGAGCTTTTCACGTTTTTGATGACAGAACTTGGTCTATTCGCGTCTTTACCTTACGAAACGTGGCACGAAGGCTCAACTAGCAAGTTAGACTTTTAAGAGCACTAAATAGAGTACAACGGTCCACATTGGTGCTTTGGAATTGCTCAACTCTCTCCATAGAAGAGTTTTTTCACGTTTTTGTGCAATATGAGACATAACTTGGTCTATTCGCGTCTTTACCGTCCGAAACGTAGCACGAGGGCTCAACCAGCAAGTTAGACTTTTAAGAGCACTAAATAGAGTACAACGGTCCACATTGATGCTTTGGAATTGCTGAACTCTCTCCATAAAAAAGCTTTTCATGTTTTTGAGCAATTTGAGACATAACTTGGACTATTCGCGTCTTTACCTTACGGAACGTGGCACGAAGGCTCAACTAGCAAGTTAGACTTTTAAGAGCACTAAATAGAGTACAACGATCCACATTGATGCTTTGAAATTGCGCAACTCTCTCCATTGAGGAGCTTTTCACGTTTTTGTGCAATTTGAGACATAACTAGGTCTATTCGCGTCTTTACTTTACGAAACGTGGCACGAAGGCTCAACTAGCAAGTTAGACTTTTAAGAGCACTAAATAGAGTACAACGGTCCACATTGGTGCTTTGGAATTGCTCAACTCTCTCCATAGAGGAGTTTTTCACGTTTTTGTGCAATTTAAGACATAACTTGGTCTATTCGCGTCTTTACCGTCTAAACGTAGCACGAAGGCCCAACCAGAAAGTTAGACTTTTAAGAGCACTAAATAGAGTACAACGGTCCACATTGATGCTTTGGAATTGCTGAACACTCTCCATAAAGGAGCTTTTCACGTTTTGAGCAATTTGAGACATAACATGGTGTATTCGTATCTTTACCTTACGAAACGTGGCACGAAGGCTCAACTAGCAAGTTAGACTTTTAAGAGCACTAAATAGAGTACAACATCCACATTGATGCTTTGGAATTGCTCAACTCTCTCCATAGAGGAGCTTTTCACGTTTTTGTGCAATTTGAGACATAACTTGGTCTATTCACGTATTTACTTTACGAAACGTGGCATGAAGGCTCAAGTAGCAATTAGACTTTTAAGAGCACTAAATAGAGTACAATGGTCCACATTGATGCTTTGGAATTGCTCAACTCTCTCTATGGAGGAGCTTTTCACGTTTTTGTGCAATTTGAGACATAACTTGGTCTGTTCGCGTCTTTACCGTCCGAAACGTGGCACGAAGGCTCAACTAGCAAGTTAGACTTTTAAGAGAACTAAATAGAGTACAACGGTCCACATTGATGCTTTGAAATTGCTCAACTCTCTCCATAGAGGAGCTTTTCACGTTTTTGTGCAATTTGAGACATAACTTGGTCTATTCGCGTCTTTACCTTACGAAACGTGGCATGAAGGCTCAACTAGCAAGTTAGATTTTTAAGAGCATTCAATGGAGTACAACCGTCTCCATTGATGCTTTGGAATTGCTCAACTCTCTCCATAGAGGAGCTTTTCACGTTTTTGATGACAGAACTTGGTCTATTCGCGTCTTTACCTTACGAAACGTGGCACGAAGGCTCAACTAGCAAGTTAGACTTTTAAGAGCACTAAATAGAGTACAACGGTCCACATTGGTGCTTTGGAATTGCTCAACTCTCTCCATAGAAGAGTTTTTTCACGTTTTTGTGCAATATGAGACATAACTTGGTCTATTCGTCTTTACTTTACCGAAACAGCACGAGGCTCAACTAGCAAGTTAGACTTTTCGAGCACTAAATAGAGTACAACGGTCCACATTGATGCTTTGGAATTGCTCTCTCTCCATAAAAGCTTTTCACGTTTTTGTGCAATTTGAGACAAACTTGGACTATTCGCGTCTTTACCTTACGAAACGTGGACAGAAGGCTCAACTAGCAAGTTAGACTTTTAAGAGCACTAAATACAACGTCCACATTGATGCTTTGGAATTGCTCAACTCTCTCCATAGAGGAGCTTTTCACGTTTTTGTGCAATTTGAGACATAACTTGGTCTATTCGCGTCTTTACTTTACGAAACGTGGCACGAAGGCTCAACTAGCAAGTTAGACTTTTAAGAGCACTAATAGAGTACAACGGTCCACATTGATGCTTTGGAATTGCTCAACTCTCTCCATAGAGAGTTTTTTCACGTTTTTGTGCAATTTGAGACATAACTTGGTCTATTCGCGTCTTTACCGTCCGAAACGTAGCACGAAGGGCTCAACCAGCAAGTTAGACTTTTAAGAGCACTAAATAGAGTACAACGGTCCACATTGATGCTTTGGAATTGCTGAACTCTCTCCATAAAAGCTTTTCACGTTTTTGAGCAATTTGAGACATAACTTGGTCTATTCGCGTCTTTACCTTACGAACGTGGCACGAAGGCTCAACTAGCAAGTTAGACTTTTAAGAGCACTAAATAGAGTACAACGTCCACATTGATGCTTTGAATTGCTCAACTCTCTCCATAGAGGAGCTTTTCACGTTTTTGTGCAATTTGAGACATAACTTGGTCTATTCGCGTCTTTACTTTACGAAACGTGGCACGAAGGCTCAACTAGCAAGTTAGACTTTTAAGAGCACTAAATAGAGTACAACGGTCCACATTGGTGCTTTGGAATTGCTCAACTCTCTCCATAGAGGAGTTTTCACGTTTTTGTGCAATTTAGACATAACTTGGTCTATTCGCGTCTTTACCGTCTGAAACGTGCACGAAGGCTCAACTAAAGTTAGACTTTTAAGAGCACTAAATAGAAAAAAGTACAACGGTCCACATTGATGCTTTGGAATTGCTGAACACTCTCCATAAAGGAGCTTTTCACGTTTTGAGCAATTTGAGACATAACATGGTCTATTCGTATCTTTACCTTACGAAACGTGGCACGAAGGCTCAACTAGCAAGTTAGACTTTTAAGAGCACTAAATAGAGTACAACAATCCACATTGATGCTTTGGAATTGCTCAACTCTCTCCATAGAGGAGCTTTTCACGTTTTTGTGCAATTTGAGACATAACTTGGTCTATTCACGGTATTTACTTTACGAAACGTGGCATGAAGGCTCAAGTAGCAATTAGACTTTTAAGAGCACTAAATAGAGTACAATGGTCCACATTGATGCTTTGGAATTGCTCAACTCTCTCTATGGAGGAGCTTTTCACGTTTTTGTGCAATTTGAGACATAACTTGGTCTGTTCGCGTCTTTACCGTCCGAAACGTGGCACGAAGGCTCAACTAGCAAGTTAGACTTTTAAGAGAACTAAATAGAGTACAACGGTCCACATTGATGCTTTGAAATTGCTCAACTCTCTCCATAGAGGAGCTTTTCACGTTTTTGTGCAATTTGAGACATAACTTGTTCTATTCGCGTCTTTACCTTACGAAACGTGGCATGAAGGCTCAACTAGCAAGTTAGATTTTTAAGAGCATTCAATGGAGTACAACCGTCTCCATTGATGCTTTGGAATTGCTCAACTCTCTCCATAGAGGAGCTTTTCACGTTTTTGATGACAGAACTTGGTCTATTCGCGTCTTTACCTTACGAAACGTGGCACGAAGGCTCAACTAGCAAGTTAGACTTTTAAGAGCACTAAATAGAGTACAACGGTCCACATTGGTGCTTTGGAATTGCTCAACTCTCTCCATAGAAGAGTTTTTTCACGTTTTTGTGCAATATGAGACATAACTTGGTCTATTCGCATCTTTACTTTACGAAACATGGCACGAAGGCTGAACTAGCAAGTTAGACTTTTCGGAGCACTAAATAGAGTACAACGGTCCACATTGATGCTTTGGAATTACTCAACTCTCTCCAAAGAGGAGCTTTTCACGTTTTTGTGCAATTTGAGACACAACTTGGTCTATTCGCGTCTTTATTTTACGAAATGTGGCATGAAGGCTCAACTAGCAAGTTAGATTTTTAAGAGCACTAAATAGTGTACAACGGTCCACATTGATGCTTTGGAATTGCTCAACTCTCTCCATAGACGAGCTTTTCACGTTTTTTTAGCAATTTGATACATAACTTGGTCTATTCGCGTCTTTACTTTACGAAACATGGCACGAAGGCTCAACTAGCAAGTTAGACTTTTAAGAGCACTAGATAGAGTACAACGGTCCACATTGATGCTTTGGAATTGCTCAACTCTCTCCATAGAAGAGTTTTTTCACGTTTTTGTGCAATATGAGACATAACTTGGTCTATTCGCGTCTTTACCGTCCGAAACGTAGCACGAGGGCTCAACCAGCAAGTTAGACTTTTAAGAGCACTAAATAGAGTACAACGGTCCACATTGATGCTTTGGAATTGCTGAACTCTCTCCATAAAAAAGCTTTTCATGTTTTTGAGCAATTTGAGACATAACTTGGACTATTCGCGTCTTTACCTTACGGAACGTGGCACGAAGGCTCAACTAGCAAGTTAGACTTTTAAGAGCACTAAATAGAGTACAACGATCCACATTGATGCTTTGAAATTGCGCAACTCTCTCCATTGAGGAGCTTTTCACGTTTTTGTGCAATTTGAGACATAACTAGGTCTATTCGCGTCTTTACTTTACGAAACGTGGCACGAAGGCTCAACTAGCAAGTTAGACTTTTAAGAGCACTAAATAGAGTACAACGGTCCACATTGGTGCTTTGGAATTGCTCAACTCTCTCCATAGAGGAGTTTTTCACGTTTTTGTGCAATTTAAGACATAACTTGGTCTATTCGCGTCTTTACCGTCTGAAACGTAGCACGAAGGCCCAACCAGAAAGTTAGACTTTTAAGAGCACTAAATAGAGTACAACGGTCCACATTGATGCTTTGGAATTGCTGAACACTCTCCATAAAGGAGCTTTTCACGTTTTGAGCAATTTGAGACATAACATGGTCTATTCGTATCTTTACCTTACGAAACGTGGCACGAAGGCTCAACTAGCAAGTTAGACTTTTAAGAGCACTAAATAGAGTACAACAATCCACATTGATGCTTTGGAATTGCTCAACTCTCTCCATAGAGGAGCTTTTCACGTTTTTGTGCAATTTGAGACATAACTTGGTCTATTCACGTATTTACTTTACGAAACGTGGCATGAAGGCTCAAGTAGCAATTAGACTTTTAAGAGCACTAAATAGAGTACAATGGTCCACATTGATGCTTTGGAATTGCTCAACTCTCTCTATGGAGGAGCTTTTCACGTTTTTGTGCAATTTGAGACATAACTTGGTCTGTTCGCGTCTTTACCGTCCGAAACGTGGCACGAAGGCTCAACTAGCAAGTTAGACTTTTAAGAGAACTAAATAGAGTACAACGGTCCACATTGATGCTTTGAAATTGCTCAACTCTCTCCATAGAGGAGCTTTTCACGTTTTTGTGCAATTTGAGACATAACTTGTTCTATTCGCGTCTTTACCTTACGAAACGTGGCATGAAGGCTCAACTAGCAAGTTAGATTTTTAAGAGCATTCAATGGAGTACAACCGTCTCCATTGATGCTTTGGAATTGCTCAACTCTCTCCATAGAGGAGCTTTTCACGTTTTTGATGACAGAACTTGGTCTATTCGCGTCTTTACCTTACGAAACGTGGCACGAAGGCTCAACTAGCAAGTTAGACTTTTAAGAGCACTAAATAGAGTACAACGGTCCACATTGGTGCTTTGGAATTGCTCAACTCTCTCCATAGAAGAAGCCCCAATCTTAGGGTTTTCCCCTCTTTTTACAATAGAAAATACCTAACTACCCTTATAAAATCGTTCCCCATTGGTTACATACATTATTTACCCCAAATGCCCTTGAAATTTGGGTGCAGAAAATTGCAGATACGCGGTAGGTGTCCGGACGGCTTCGGAAGGTGTCCGGACGGCTTCGGAAGGTGTCCGGACACCTGGGCTTCATTAAGTCTTCGTTATAGACTCTGTCTCATTTTTCAAAGGAAGTGTCCGGACACCTAATGTGGGTGTCCGGACAGTAAGTGTCCGGACACCTTGAGAGGTGTCCCGACGCCTCACAACAAAAAATGCCCAAAAAGTGTTCCAACTTGCCCGAACAAGGTCCGATTCCTACAAAACAAGGGGAAACATTTGTAAGTGTAAAACTAAGCTAAAATGCAATCAAATACATTAGCTAAGTGCTAGAACATCCTAATTAAGGACATTGGAACCTCAAAATAGAGGTCCAATCACACCCCCCAACTTAGACATTGCTAGTCCCTAGCAATGCAACCACTACCTAAAACTAAAATCTACTAAATAAAATCTTAACTCACTGACGTAGGCATCACGGTTGCATTTAGCGCATGCAACAAGCCTTTAAACCCCTAGGTCACCCTAGTGGACGAGTTGTATTCTCGTGAGGGCTTATCAGAGCGATACCCACAAACACTTGCCAAGGGATCCACTATTACTTTGAAAGTACCATAATGATTCTTAAATTCTCACATGCAAGAAATAGAGCTAATCTCCTAATTCCCCCGCTAGTCGAAAACATGCAAAATCTTTGGACAACCAATCTCAATCTCCTCAAAGATGGACTAAGAACATTTTATACTATGTAAAAATATATGTGCAATCACCAAGGCAACTCAACACATTCACACAAGTAAAACCTTGTTTATGGAACCTTTGGTGTTCATAAATCCCCAATACCGAATGTACACAAAAACATAAAAGCATTGTGCTAAGTGAATGACTTACACAATTTGAATTAAATGTATGTGCTTATAAAAAGGATAATTTGGATGGGCATAGCTTTGAAAAGAAATCACCTACAAGAGCAATTAATGCATTCACCAACTCACTTGCTTACCTTGGATCAAATTCATCAAAAGGTTAAATGGGTTGTAATGTGGTCATGGGACAAGGTAGGAAGAATTTGGATCTAGGTAACAAGTTGCAAGGTAAGTTCAAACATGTGAGCTAAATTCTCATTTTTGTCACCCCTTCCATTGTACCCCCAATTTCAAACACTTCTCATCCTTTACACACAAAGGATTAACTTTATTGGCATACACCTTCTTTTTCTTTTTTCTTTTTTTTTCTTTTTTTTTTTTGATATTTTTCTTCTCTTTTCTATGCATTTTTTTTTCCTTTTCTTTTGTTTTTTTTTTGAATATAACATCATTTATACAACAACCCTCATAATTTTTTTTTCTCATAATAAGGAGGGGTAATATCACTACCGATTTATTTTTCAAGCTCCTACTCAACCTTGCAACCAAAGGTGGGAAATATTTGGGAAAATAGCTCACACAAGGCTTGTAAGTGAAATGAAGAAGCTTAAAGAAATTTAGGGCTTATTATCACTCACAAATGAATAGGTTAGCTCAAATCTCTCAACCTAATGAATCCTTCAATCCTAAATTCACAAGCAAGTGGCAAAATACAAAAATCACACTTCTCAATAATCAAATGTAATGTTTACAAAGCTATTGAAAAACACGCGCTAAGATGTCAAATGAATATCAATGAAGAGAATCACCCAAAACCCAATGCATATCAATGAAGAATGGCTCAAGGAATGAGAAGGGTAAAAAGGTAATTTTCAGACAAAAGGATCCAAAAACGCAGTCATACAAATGCTTCAATGCCAAGATGTCTGCTCAATTACACAATTCTATATCAAACTAGGTCTCAATCATTCCAAGAGAAATTGATTATGGTCATCCCACTCAATCACATGCATCGATTTCGGACAAAAGAAACCAGGAAACCTACTATACACTTGCACATGTGAACAAGAATAAAAAATTAACAGTCAAATTGGTAGTGAATCCCTAAAAGCACCTACCCGTCCCCTCCTAAAGTCCATCTAGCATGTATGAACAACAAAGCACAACACAATAGGATAAAGGGTAGGAAGTCATACCATACTCTTCAAAAGTGGTTGGAATCATGAGAAACGAAGCATGTCCTGAACAAAGTTAATACCAACCACACTATCCAAGCATGACACAACAAGACTTTTTTTTTTTCAAAATTTTCAAATTTTTGATATTCACAAAAGCACACCAAAATAAAGCAAGTTCACAATGGATTCACAATTCCCTCACCCCCCAACTTAAATGAGACGATTGTCCCCCAATGTCCAAGAATGGAAAAACAAGGCAAGAACAAATTGTGAAATGCATTGTGAACATACAAAAACACACCAAAAATTAAGGGTAAGAAAATCACAGCATAACAACAACCATTTCACAATTCTCACCCCCCAACGTCAATGAGTGCACAAGGCGCGGAAATTATGAAATGGATTGTGAGCATACAAAACACACACAAAAATTGAAATCAAACCAAAACTAATCACAACCATACTATGGTACAAGGGTGGAGTCTCCCACAACTAGGTGAGGGTGGGATCCTTAAATCCCGGGGAACAACCAAAGCATCAAAGTTCTCCATGAATGGTATCAAACATTGGTCATTCACCTTAAACACTTTTCCTCCCCTAGTGTCCTCAAAATCACTACTTCCATGTTGAGGAACATGACGAACATCTAAAGGTCCATTCTCCTTGGTCCTCAAATCTTCGGGAAAAAATTGTACCCGAGATTTGGGCCGCCACACCCCTCCTAACTTTTTCAAGGACTTTTGGAATAAAGTGGCGTTTTGGAGACTTTTTCACTCCACTTACTAAAGGTTTTCTTTCCAGTCTTGGTGGATGCACTTGGGATGATTCAACTCTAAGTGTAGGAGGCTCTAATTCCTCAATGTCAATCTTTCTTACACAAAGGTTGACTAAGTTTTCACACCCAATGCTAGCACACCTTCAACAGAATCCTTTGCAAGGGTTAACTCCAAATTATCCTCAACATGGGCATGGATAAAATCTACATCCCTTATATCCTCACACTCACCCATAACCTTAGTCCACACTAAAGATATTCATTTCCATGGTCATATTCCCAAAAGAAAGTTGTAGCACCCCACTCCTACAATTGATTAAGGCATTGGAAGTTGTTAAGAATGGGCCTTTAGTGACTCTAGGGACTCCAATTTCTTGGACAACAAAGCAAGTTTAGCATGCACATCATCATTTTCATTCAAAACAAACTTGCCACTAGAGTTTTGGCACAACATCATGTCGGGTTAGTGGAGGAGCTTCCCAAGATCGGGATTCCTCCGCCAACCCATCAAAGAAAGTGAATGCTTCATTGGCATCCCTATTCAGAAAATCACCTTGAGTCATAGTGGACACCAATTTCTTCAAAGATGGAGTCAAAGATTTGTGGAAGAAATTCACAATTTGAAATTTTTGAAATCCATGATGAGGGCACATAAACAACAAATCCTTAAACCTCTCCCAAGCTTGGAAGAAGGTTTCATGTTCTTTGCAATGAAAATTCATGATTTGTGTTTGGTAAGAGATGGTACGGTGGAAAGGAAAATATTTGTTGAGAAATTCTTCTTGCATTGCCGCCCAAGTCGCAATGGATTGGGGGCGCAAGTTCTCAAACCATTGTTTTGCATGATCCTTCAAAGAGATGGAAAAAGTTTGAGTCTCAAAATTTCTTGTGAGCATGTGACATCACCAAAAGTAGTACACACCGATTCAAAATCACACACATGTGAATATGGTCGTTCCGATTCCATTCCATGGAATTTGGGAATCATTTGGAACATTGACGGTTTAAGGCTCACGTTTTGTTGGTTCGGTGGCATGATGATGCAAGAAGGTTGGTTTGCCTTGCGGGATGTGTAAGCTCCCTCAAAGTGCGATGCGCTTGGGCTTGGGCATGAAGGTACTCCATAGGAGGAGGTGCATGAAAGTTTTGCCCAAAAGGAGCATATTGTGGCACTTGTGGCATTTGGTAATACATGGGATGCATATAATTATATGGGGGAGGCATATGGTATGCGGGAGGCATATTGGGAGGGGGGTAGACATTTTGTGGGGCAAATTGCGCCGCATTGTCGTGTTGAAGTGGTTGAGGTGCATTTTGCAAAGCATGCTCAACTTGAACATTTGCAAATTTTGGGCATTGGTGCATTTTGGGCATTGCCAATTTGGACATCTTGCCCTTGCACTGGATTCATCAATTCATCAATGTTCACAAGTTGCAAAAGACGACGCAATGCATCAAGATTCATATCACCCCCACGTATACTCCCCGCATCACTCACATTTATATCACCACCTATCCCATCTCTATTAGACCCATGCCCACTAACATTATCTCTAGGTTGAGACATGATGGCAAGGAACAATAGCAAGTAGCTCAAAAGATGACAACCAACCACGTCAAGTAACACAAGATTTTTTTTCAATTAATGAATGTAGTACCCCGGTTTTCGTCCGGCCCTAAAAAAAAATAGAAAAATAGAAAAATTAAAAATATAATAATAATAATAATTCAAAAGCCCGTTCTGGAGCCCGTAAGTTTACAAAAAAATCAAAGCCTATTTTCTTGGACCCACAAACATGCAAAAATCCTAAAGCCCATTTCTTGGGTCATAAGCCCATAAAAATTCAAATCCAAACCCAATACAACAAAACTCTAGAAAATATCTAAAAAATAGGAGAATTAAATAAATAATAAATAAAACCTTTAAAAGGAAAGGTGACACCTTTAAGGTTTTTTGCACAAACATTGGAAAAGACCAAATATCAATTTCTTAGGAGAAAATAAATAGGGTTTGGGGGGACATTTTGGTAAAAGGATGAAATAGGGTTTTATAAGGATATAGTATAAAGAAGGGTTTTGGATTGAGAGAGAGAGGTAGCAGCCGGAGAATTGGGGAAAAAAGAAAAAAAACAAGGGAAAAGGAAGGGTTTCTTTTGGGGACGGCACCATAAAAGAGGAGAAGAAGGTTTGATAGAAAAAGAATCGGAGAGGAGAGGGAATGGCCGCACAAGTCAAAGACAAGAGAAGAACTAGAAGAAAAGAAGCCACAAAGGATCAACAGAAGGTAATCGACACCCTTTTTGGTTCTATCTCCTTGGTTGTTGCTCTGGTTACCTTTCTGAGTTGTAATCGGTTTGTATTTGCTTAGATTTACAAATATGAGGCTGCTTGTATTAATAAATCTGAACTGAAATTATGCATTGAGTAATGACTTGTGCTAGTCTTAGTTGGTTGATGTTCTGAGTTGTATAGATTCTAGCTGATTATAAATTACTATTACTGGCTGATGTTCTAGTTGATGTTCTGAGTAGTGTGGTTGTTATTATCACTGGTTGAGCTGTGTGGATTCTAGCTGATTATAAAGTATTATGATGTTCTGGTTGATTTTAAGTGTTTGTTGTTGATAGTTTGCCATATATATGTGGTTTGTGGATTGTAGTTTATGTTTGTGATTTTAATGATTGAATTTTGGAATTGGTATTCGGTTCGAGGAAATTTTGTCAAAGTGAGGCTAGGCTCAAGGTGAGACTAGGTTCAATGTTTTTACTTGATTTAAAATGTGGAAAATGGGGAGTCAGATTTGTTAAATTCGTATGTTTGATTTGTTACATAATGTGAAATTTTGGTTCATGTGGGTTAATCTCCCAATGTAAGTTTGATGTTGATTTGAGTTTAGGTCTACATTTGAGTATTCAATTCTACCCATTCTTATGTTTGATTTGTTGGGTTTGGATCGGGTTTGACCCTACTTGGGTCGGAGGGCATACTTAGAGGATTTGGATCGGGTTGGAGCAATGGGCCTCGCGGGCAATATTGGGTTTTTGTACATTTGTATAAATTTCATTTTTTAATTTTATTATTTGTCATGTATTCTTGTAAAATGTAAGTCTTGTAATAGTGTAGCAAAAATAGTGGATGTAAAATAGAAAATGCATACATGATATTCTAGGATGTTAGAAGCATATAGAAATGAGGAATTGATTTCGTGAATGATGATGGCATTAGAATGCATGCTTAGGACTTTGATTTCTCACACTATGCCATGATGTTTAGATGTATGCTAGGATTGTTTGAATGCCATGAAAATAAATGCAACGCGTTAGTCATTAGAATTAATCTAAGCCGTCCTCACTTTAATAAACACACCAAGATTAATTTACGGAAACCATTATGTTTTCTTTGAATACCAAGGAGCCTTCAAGATATTGGGGTTCCATTGGCATTCATCCAAAACATTTGGATTTCGTTGGACCCAGAAAGCAAATATGTTTTTAGGGATTAGGAGAATTTATTTAAGGACCCAAAGGGGGGTTTAAAGATATTTGGCCCGTCCGATGGGCCTTAAATGGATTCTTTCTTTTCTCATAAAGAATATAATTGTGAGTAAGGCTTGAATTGAATATTTTTTCATCGATCGTGGGCCTTTTTGGCGCATCAACCAAGTTCCCAAAAATCTCTTCTCCAAAACCATCAAAACCCATTCCCATGTTTCTATCCAAATAGCCTTTTTTCCAAATCATCCAAAACATCAAAACCCACTCCGATATGGACTTTTCTCATCGAAGACCAAGTAAATGTTTTCGGCCAAGCCGGGAATGGCCGTAGTGATCCCGTGCATCTTTTTATCTAGAACCACTTCAAGTGGAATTTTTTATTAAATGTTTTTCGGCCAAGCCGGGAATGGCTGTAGTGATCCCGTGCACCTTTTTTTTTGTCAACAACCACTTCAAGTGGAGTCTTTTATTTAACATTTTTGGCCAAGCCGGAATGGCCATAGTGATCTCGTGCACCCCTTTTTTACCAAAGACCACTTCAAGTGGAGTTTTTTTTCGGCCAAGCCGGGAATGGCCGTAGTGATCCCGTGCACCCTTTTTTCCTTCTTTTTTTATCAAAACCCATAAAAATAAGATTTTTAAAATCAAATCTTGGTCTAACATTAATGGAACATTTCCACCCATTTGATAATACATGATTTTCCGGGCATATGGAAAACTCATTAAAACATTTGGGACATACAATCATTCCTCAAATCAAAGTAGAGCCAAATAGGAAATTTTTTTTTTTTGAAGGTAACCATTTTCGGGAGTTGTGGGGTGCCTAACACCTTCCCCACGCTCAATAGACCCCCTTTCCCATTTTTCTCGTAGACCAAAATGGATGTCCAATTGCATCCTAAAAATCAATTGGTGGCGACTTCATTGTTTTTCAAGCCGGTTGCTTCAATGAACAACCAAGAACAATATTAAGCAAGAACAAGAGCAAGGAGAGGAATAGAACAACGATCAACCTTAGGAACAATAACACACCAAGATGTAGCAAGTAGTGATAGAAAGAAAAATGCGCAAAGCTCTCTCAACAACGTATCACTACCAAGCAGCAAACAAGGTGGCATCCATCGCCCACAGGAATCTAAGTTAGCCCCATCCGCCAAGTTCTCCTCACAAATTTTTTTTTTCGCTCTTTTCAGCAACTACACTAGAAAGCAAGTAACAGGGAGGAACGAAGTTACCCTTGAAGCGGGACCGTGCTCCTTCCTTATTTGATGGTGTTTAATAGCATAAAGCTAGCGTCTACAAGCCACCCAGCTCCTTCTTTGACACTCGCTTCCCCGGCAACGGCGCCAAAAACTTGACCGACACCAAAGTGTGTGTGTGTACTTACCCCAAGTGTAGGGTATCGTCAAGTAATAAACCGGTGAGTCCGGTATCGATCCACGAGGGAAGCAATGCAAATTTGAAGTGAATGATATGCAACTGACTAGCTAACACTAATAAACACAATGAATATCAAATAAAAGCAAGTAAAAGAAATGGGCTGAATGACTCGGTAGCATGAGCGATTTTGTAATCAAAGTAAGCACAAATTAGATTTAAAACAATTAATTAAAAACCTAGTCTCTAGTCCGTCCCGGTGGCTACTCGGTTCTCATACTCAAGGTATCATTGCAAACACACACAACCATACACAATGCATTGTGTGATACTATCAATCATGCATATGCAAAGAGAATTGGGATATAAGACTTCAATTCATACATGTAGGCTATCGGGTCTCTTAATCTACGATGAACGCAAAGGGATAAGCACCTAATATTATGGATTAATGTTCCCCCTTGGGGCTCGGCTTGGCTAACACCCTAGTTTCACACTCAAAGATCAATTAACCATAACTCTCCCATGCACATTCCTAAATTAACCAAAACCCCATCATCAATACACATAATTAATAGCTATGCAATGAAAAACTCAATTAATTAAGGAATCATGCAATGGGTTTAACAATTCTCAATCAAACACATTAGATGCAATCCCTAGACTAGACAATCCAAGAATACAATCAAATATGTCATTCCCATAGATCCAATCACACAACTATCACGAAATTAAAAGAGAGAAATCGAAGCTACGATTCTTTGAGCATACCTTGAATAATCGAAACCTTGCACCCACCGTTCGGGACTAGAAACTTGAGAGGGAACTTAGCCACTCATTATAATGAGAATAAACATCAATTTTATAGATAAAAACCAATGTTTACAATCAAGATCACAAGAACTAAGTAAAACCCTAGAGAGAGAAAGAGAGAGAAAAACAATGGAGGCAAGAAGTTGGAGGAGATGAATTATGAAGAAGCCCCAATCTTAGGGTTTTCCCCTCTTTTTACAATAGAAAATACCTAACTACCCTTATAAAATCGTTCCCCATTGGTTACATACATTATTTACCCCAAATGCCCTTGAAATTTGGGTGCAGAAAATTGCAGATACGCGGTAGGTGTCCGGACGGCTTCGGAAGGTGTCCGGACGGCTTCGGAAGGTGTCCGGACACCTGGGGCTTCATTAAGTCTTCGTTATAGACTCTGTCTCATTTTTCAAAGGAAGTGTCCGGACACCTAATGTGGGTGTCCGGACAGTAAGTGTCCGGACACCTCTCAAGGTGTCCCGACGCCTCACAACAAAAAGTGCCCAAAAAGTGTTCCAACTTGCCCGAACAAGGTCCGATTCCTACAAAACCAAGGGGAAACATTTGTAAGTGTAAAACTAAGCCAAAATGCAATCAAATACATTAGCTAACTGCTAGAACATCCTAATTAAAGGACATTGGAACCTCAAAATAGAGGTCCAATCACTTGGTCTATTCGCGTCTTTACTTTACGAAACATGGCACGAAGGCTCAACTAGCAAGTTAGACTTTTAGGAGCACTAAATAGAGTACAACGGTCCACATTGATGCTTTGGAATTACTCAACTCTCTCCAAAGAGGAGCTTTTCACGTTTTTGTGCAATTTGAGACACAACTTGGTCTATTCGCGTCTTTACTTTACGAAATGTGGCATGAAGGCTCAACTAGCAACTTAGATTTTTAAGAGCACTAAATAGTGTACAACGGTCCACATTGATGCTCTGGAATTGCTCAACTCTCTCCATAGAAGAGCTTTTCACGTTTTTGTGCAATTTCAAACATAACTTGGTCTATTCGCATCTTTACCTTATGAAACGTGGCACGAAGGCTCAACAAGAAAGTTAGACTTTTAAGAGCACTCAATAGAGTACAACGGTCCACATTGATGCTTTGAAATTGCTCAACTCTCTCTATAGACGAGCTTTTCACGTTTTTGAGCAATTTGGGACATAACTTGGTCTATTCACGTCTTTACTTTACGAAACATGGCACGAAGGCTCAACTAGCAAGTTAGACTTTTAAGAGCACTAAATAGAGTACAACGGTCCACATTGATGCTTTGGAATTACTCAACTCTCTCCAAAGAGGAGCTTTTCACGTTTTTGTGTAATTTGAGACATAACTTGGTCTATTCGCGTCTTTACTTTACGAAACGTGGCACGAAGGCTCAACTAGCAAGTTAGACTTTTAAGAGCCCTAAATAGAGTACAACAGTCCACATTGATGCTTTGGAATTGCTCAACTCTCTCCATAGAGGAGCTTTTCACGTTTTTGTGCAATTTGGGACATAACTTGGTCTATTCGCGTATTTACTTTATGAAACGTCGCACGAAGGCTCAAGTAGCAAGTTAGACTTTTAAGAGCGCTAATAGAGTACAACGGTCCACATTGATGCTTTGGAATTGCTTAACTCTCTCTAAAGAGGAGCTTTTCACGTTTTCGAGCAAATTGAGACATAACTTTGTCTATTCGCTTCTTTACCTTACGAAACGTGGCACGAAGGCTCAACTAGCAATTTAGACTTTCAAGAGCACTAAATAGAATACAACACTCCACATTGACGCTTTGCAATTGCTCAACTCTCTCCATAGAAGAGCTTTTCTTGTTTTTGAGCAATTTGAGACATAACTTGGTCTATTCGCGTCTTTACTTTACGAAACGTGGCACGAAGGCTCAGCTAGTAAGTTCGACTTTTAAGCGCACTCAATAGAGTGCAACGGTCCACATTGATGCTTTGGAATTTCTCAACTCTCTCCATAGAGGAGCTTTTAACGTTTTTGTGCAATTTGAGACATAACTTGGTCTATTCGCGTCTTTACCTTACGAAACGTGGCACGAAGGCTCAACTAGCAAGTTAGACTTTTAGGAGATCTAAATAGAGTACAACGGTCCACATTCATGCTTTGCAACTGCTCAACTCTCCCCATAGAGGAGCTTTTCATGTTTTTACGCAATTTGAGACATAACTTGGTCTATTCGCGTCTTTACATTACGAAACGTGGCACGAAGGCTCAACTACAAAGTTAGACTTTTAAGAGCACTAAATAGAGTACAACGGTCCACATTGATGCTTTGAAATTGCTCAACTCTCTCCATAGAGGAGCTTTTCACGTTTTTGTGCAATTTGAGACACAACTTGGTCTATTCGCGTCTTTACCTTACGAAACGTGGCATGAAAGCTCAACTAGCAAGTTAGATTTTTAAGAGCATTCAATAGAGTACAACGGTCCACATTGATGCTTTGGAATTGCTCAACTCTCTCCATAGAGGAGCTTTTCACCTTTTTGTGTAATTTCAAACATAACTTGGTCTATTCGCGTCTTTACCTTACGAAAGGTGGCACGAAGGCTCAACTAGGAAGATAGAATTTTCAGAGCACTAACTAGAGTACAACGGTCCACATTGATGCTTTGAAATTGCTCAACTCTCTCCATAGAGGAGCTCTTCACGTTTTTGAGCAATTTGAGACATAACTTGGTCTATTCGCGTCTTTACTTTACGAAACATAGCACGAAGGCTCAACTACAAAGTTAGACTTTTAAGAGCACTAAATAGATTACAACGGTCCACATTGACGCTTTGGAATTACTCAGATGTCTCCAAAGAGAAGCTTTTCACGTTTTTGTGCAATTTGAGACATAACTCGGTCTATTCGCGTCTTTACTTTACGAAATGTGGCATGAAGGCTCAACTAGCAAGTTAGATTTTTAAGAGCACTAAATAGTGTACAACGGTCCGCATTGATGCTTTGGAATTGCTTAACTCTCTCGATAGAAGAGCTTTTCATGTTTTTGTGCAATTTCAAACATAACTTGGTCTCTTCGTATTTTTACCTTACGAAACGTGGCACGAAGGCTCAACTAGCAAGTTAGACTTTTAGGAACACTCAACAGAGTGAAACGGTCCACATTGATGCTTTGGAATTACTCAAGTCTTTCCATTGAGGAGCATTTCACGTTTTTGAGCAATTTTGAGACATAACTTGGTCTATTCGCGTCTTTACTTTACGAAACGTGGCACGAAGGCTCAACTAGCAAGTTAGACTTTTAGGAGCCCTAAATAGAGTACAACAGTCCACATTGATGCTTTGGAATTGCTCAAACTCTCTCCATAGAGGAGCTTTTCACATTTTTGTGCAATTTGATACATAACTTGGTCTATTCGCGTCTTTACTTTACGAAACGTGGCACGAAGGCTCAACTTGAAAGTTAGATTTTTAAGAGCACTAAATAGAGTACAACGGTCCATATTGATGCTTTGGAATTGCTCAACTCTCTCCATAGAGGAGCTTTTCACGTTTTTTGTGCAATTTGAGACATAACTTGGTGCATTCGCGTCTTTACCGTCCGAAACGTGGCACGAAGGCTCAACTAGCAAGTTAGACTTTTAAGTGCACTAAATAGAGTACAACGGTCCACATTGATGCTTTGGAATTGCTCAACTCTCTCCATAGAAGAGCTTTTCACATTTTTGTGCAATTTCAATCATAACTTGGTCTATTCGCATCTTTACCTTACGAAACGTGGCACGAAGGCTCAACTAGCAAGTTAGACTTTTACGAGCACTAAATAGAGTACAACTGTCCACAATGATGCATTGGAATTGCTCAACTCTCTCCATAGAGGAGTTTTTCCCGTTTATGTGCAATTTGAGACATAAACTTGGTCTATTCGTGTCTTTACCGTCCGAAACTTGGCACGAAGGCTCAACTAGCAAGTTAGACTTTTAAGAGAACTAAATAGAGTACAACGGTCCACATTGATGCTTTGAAATTGCTCAACTCTCTCCATAGAGGAGCTTTTCACGTTTTTGTCCAATTTGAGACATAACTTGGTCTATTCGCGTCTTTACCCTACGAAACGTGGCATGAAGGCTCAACTAGCAAGTTAGATTTTTAAGAGCATTCAATAGAGTACAACGGTCCCCATTGATGCTTTGGAATTGCTCAACTCTCTCCATAGAGGAGCTTTTCACGTTTTTGTGCAATTTGAGACATAACTCGGTCTATTCGCGTCTTTACTTTACGAAATGTGGCATGAAGGCTCAACTAGCAAGTTAGATTTTTTAAGAGCACTAAATAGTGTACAACGGTCCGCATTGATGCTTTGGAATTGCTTAACTCTCTCGATAGAAGAGCTTTCATGTTTTTGTGCAATTTCAACATAACTTGGTCTCTTCGTATTTTTACCTTACGAAACGTGGCACGAAGGCTCAACTAGCAAGTTAGACTTTTAGGAACACTCAACAGAGTGAAACGGTCCACATTGATGCTTTGAAATTACTCAAGTCTTTCCATTGAGGAGCATTTCACGTTTTTGAGCAATTTGAGACATAACTTGGTCTATTCGCGTCTTTACTTTACGAAACGTGGCACGAAGGCTCAACTAGCAAGTTAGACTTTTAGGAGCCCTAAATAGAGTACAACAGTCCACATTGATGCTTTTGGAATTGCTCAACTCTCTCCATAGAGGAGCTTTTCACATTTTTTGTGCAATTTGATACATAACTTGGTCTATTCGCGTCTTTACTTTACGAAACGTGGCACGAAGGCTCAACTTGAAAGTTAGATTTTAAGAGCACTAAATAGAGTACAACGGTCCATATTGATGCTTTGGAATTGCTCAACTCTCTCCATAGAGGAGCTTTTCACGTTTTTGTGCAATTTGAGACATAACTTGGTGCATTCGCGTTCTTTACCGTCCGAAACGTGGCACGAAGGCTCAACTAGCAAGTTAGACTTTTAAGTGCACTAAATAGAGTACAACGGTCCACATTGATGCTTTGGAATTGCTCAACTCTCTCCATAGAAGAGCTTTTCACATTTTTGTGCAATTTCAATCATAACTTGGTCTATTCGCATCTTTACCTTACGAAACGTGGCACGAAGGCTCAACTAGCAAGTTAGACTTTTACGAGCACTAAATAGAGTACAAACTGTCCACAATGATGCATTGGAATTGCTCAACTCTCTCCATAGAGGAGTTTTTCCCGTTTATGTGCAATTTGAGACATAACTTGGTCTATTCGTGTCTTTACCGTCCGAAACTTGGCACGAAGGCTCAACTAGCAAGTTAGACTTTTAAGAGAACTAAATAGAGTACAACGGTCCACATTGATTCTTTGAAATTGCTCAACTCTCTCCATAGAGGAGCTTTTCACGTTTTTGTCCAATTTGAGACATAACTTGGTCTATTCGCGTCTTTACCCTACGAAACGTGGCATGAAGGCTCAACTAGCAAGTTAGATTTTTAAGAGCATTCAATAGAGTACAACGGTCCCCATTAATGCTTTGGAATGCTCAACTCTCTCCATAGAGGAGCTTTTCACGTTTTTGTGCAATTTGAGACATAACTCGGTCTATTCGCGTCTTTACTTTACGAAATGTGGCATGAAGGCTCAACTTGCAAGTTAGATTTTTAAGAGCACTAAATAGTGTACAACGGTCCGCATTGATGCTTTGGAATTGCTTAACTCTCTCGATAGAAGAGCTTTTCATGTTTTTGTGCAATTTCAAACATAACTTGGTCTCTTCGTATTTTTACCTTACGAAACGTGGCACGAAGGCTCAACTAGCAAGTTAGACTTTTAGGAACACTCAACAGAGTGAAACGGTCCACATTGATGCTTTGGAATTACTCAAGTCTTTCCATTGAGGAGCATTTCACGTTTTTGAGCAATTTGAGACATAACTTGGTCTATTCGCGTCTTTACTTTACGAAACGTGGCACGAAGGCTCAACTAGCAAGTTAGACTTTTAGGAGCCCCTAAATAGAGTACAACAGTCCACATTGATGCTTTGGAATTGCTCAACTCTCTCCATAGAGGAGCTTTTCACATTTTTGTCCAATTTGGTACATAACTTGGTCTATTCGCGTCTTTACTTTACGAAACGTGGCACGAAGGCTCAACTTGAAAGTTAGATTTTTAAGAGCACTAAATAGAGTACAACGGTCCATATTGATGCTTTGGAATTGCTCAACTCTCTCCATAGAGGAGCTTTTCACGTTTTTGTGCAATTTGAGACATAACTTGGTGCATTCGCGTCTTTACCGTCCGAAACGTGGCACGAAGGCTCAACTAGCAAGTTAGACTTTTAAGTGCACTAAATAGAGTACAACGGTCCACATTGATGCTTTGGAATTGCTCAACTCTCTCCATAGAAGAGCTTTTCACATTTTTGTGCAATTTCAATCATAACTTGGTCTATTCGCATCTTTACCTTACGAAACGTGGCACGAAGGCTCAACTAGCAAGTTAGACTTTTACGAGCACTAAATAGAGTACAACTGTCCACAATGATGCATTGGAATTGCTCAACTCTCTCCCTAGAGGAGTTTTTCCCGTTTATGTGCAATTTGAGACATAACTTGGTCTATTCGTGTCTTTACCGTCCGAAACTTGGCACGAAGGCTCAACTAGCAAGTTAGACTTTTAAGAGAACTAAATAGAGTACAACGGTCCACATTGATGCTTTGAAATTGCTGAACTCTCTCCATAGAGGAGCTTTTCACGTTTTGTCCAATTTGAGACATAACTTGGTCTATTCGCGTATTTACCCTACGAAACGTGGCATGAAGGCTCAACTAGCAAGTTAGATTTTTAAGAGCATTCAATAGAGTACAACGGTCCCCATTGATGCTTTGGAATTGCCTCAACTCTCTCCATAGAAGAGCTTTTCACGTTTTTGAGCAATTTGAGACAGAACTTGGTCTATTCGCGTCTTTACCTTACGAAACGTGGCACGAAGGCTCAACTAGCAAGTTAGACTTTTAAGAGCACTAAATAGAGTACAACGGTCCACATTGGTGCTTTGGAATTGCTCAACTCTCTCCATAGAAGAGTTTTTCACGTTTTTGTGCAATTTGAGACATAACTTGGTGTATTCGCGTCTTTACCGTCCGAAACGTAGCACGAAGGCTCAACCAGCAAGTTAGACTTTTAAGAGCACTAAATAGAGTACAACGGTCCACATTGATGCTTTGGAATTGCTGAACTCTCTCCATAAAGGAGCTTTTCACGTTTTTTGAGCAATTTGAGACATAACTTGGTCTATTCGCGTCTTTACCTTACGAAACGTGGCACGAAGGCTCAACTAGCAAGTTAGACTTTTAAGAGCACTAAATAGAGTACAACGGTCCACATTGATACTTTGAAATTGCGCAACTCTCTCCATAAAGGAGCTTTTCACGTTTTTGTGCAATTTGAGACATAACTTGGTCTATTCGCGTCTTTACTTTACGAAACGTGACACGAAGGCTCAACTAGCAAGTTTGACTTTTAAGACCCCTAAATAGAGTACAACAGTCCACATTGATGCTTTGGAATTGCTCAACTCTCTTCATAGAGGAGCTTTTCACGTTTTTTGTGCAATATTTGAGACATAACTTGGTCTATTCGTGTCTTTACTTTACGAAACGTGGCACGAAGGCTCAACTAGCAAGTTAGACTTTTAAGAGCACTAAATAGAGTACATCGGTCCACATTGGCGCTTTGGAATTGCTCAACTCTCTCCATAGAGGAGTTTTTCACGTTTTTGTGCAATTTGAGACTTAACTTGGTCTGTTCGCGTCTTTACCGTCTCAAACGTAGCACGAAGGCCCAACCAGCAAGTTAGGCTTTTCAGAGCACTAAATTTAGTACAACGGTCCACATTGATGCTTTGGAATTGCTGAACTCTCTCCATAAAGGAGCTTTTCACGTTTTTTGAGCAATTTGAGACATAACTTGGTCTATTCGCATCTTTACCTTACAACCGTGGCACGAAGGCTCAACTAGCAAGTTAGAATTTTCAGAGCACTAAATAGAGTACAACGGTCCACATGATGATTTGAAATTGCGCATCTCTCTCCATAGATAAGCTTCTCACGTTTTTGTTCAATTTGAGACATAACTTGGTCTATTCGCGTCTTTACTTTACGAAACGTGGCACGAAGGCTCAACTAGCAAGTTAGACTTTTAAGAGCCCTAATAGAGTACAACAGTCCACATTGACGCTTTGGAATTGCTCAACTCTCTCCATAGAGGAGCTTTTCACGTTTTTGTGCAATTTGAGGACATAACTTGGTCTATTCGCGTATTTACTTTACCAAACGTGGCACGAAGGCTCAAGTAGCAAGTTAGACTTTTAAGAGCACTAAATAGAGTACAATGGTCCACATTGATGCTTTGGAATTGCTCAACTCTCTCCATAGAGGAGTTTTTTCACGTTTTTTTTTTGCAATTTGAGATATAACTTGGTCTATTCGCGTCTTTACCGTCCGAAACGTGGCTGCGAAAGCTCAACTAGCCAGTTAGACTTTTAAGAGCACTAAATAGAGTACAACAGACCACATTGATGCTTTGGAATGCTTAACTCTCTCCATAGAGGAGCTTTTCACGTTTTCGAGCAATTTGAGACATAACTCGGTCTATTCGCGTCTTTACCTTACGAAACGTGGGAGGAAGGCTCAACTAGCAAGTTAGACTTTTAAGAGCACTAAATAGAGTACAACGGTCCACATGATGCTTTGGAATTGCTCAACTCTCTCCATAGAGGAGCTTTTCACGTTTTTGTGCAATTTGAGACATAACTTGGTCTATTCGCGTCTTTACCGTACGAAACGTGGCACGAAGGCTCAAGTAGCAAGTTAGACTTTTAAGAGCACTAAATAGATTACAACGGACCACATTGATGCTTTGGAATTGCTTAACTCTCTCCATAGAGGAGCTTTTCACGTTTTCGAGCAATTTGAGACATAACTTTGTCTATCGCTTCTTTACCTTACGAAACGTGGCACGAAGGCTCAACTAGCAATTTAGACTTTCAAGAGCACTAAATAGAATACAACACTCCACATTGACGCTTTGCAATTGCTCAACTCTCTCCATAGAGGAGCTTTTCATGTTTTTAAGCAATTTGAGGACATAACTTGGTCTATTCGCGTCTTTACCTTACGAAACTGGCACGAAGGCTCAACTAGCAAGTTAGACTTTTAGGAGAACTAAATAGAGTACAACGGTCCACATTGATGCTTTGCAATTGCCTCAACTCTCCCCATAGAGGAGCTTTTCATGTTTTTAAGCAATTTGAGACATTACTTGGTCTATTCGCGTCTTTACCTACGAAACGTTGGCACGAAGGCTCAACTAGCAAGTTAGACTTTTAAGAGCACTAAATAGAGTACAACGGTCCACATTGATGCTTTGAAATTGCTCAACTTCTCCATAGAGGAGCTTTTCACGTTTTTTTTGCAATTTGAGACACAACTTGGTCTATTTTCGCGTCTTTACCTTACGAAACGTGGCACGAAGGCTCAACTAGCAAGTTAGGACTTTTAGGAGAACTAAATAGAGTACAACGGTCCACATTGATGCTTTGGCAATGCTCAACTCTCCCCATAGAGGAGCTTTTCATGTTTTTAAGCAATTTGATACATAACTTGGTCTATTCGCGTCTTTACCTTACGAAACGTGGCACGAAGGCTCAACTAGCAAGTAGACTTTTAAGAGCACTAAATAGAGTACAACGGTCCACATTGATGCTTTGAAATTGCTCAACTCTCTTCATAGAGGAGCTTTTCACGTTTTTTTTTTGCAATTTGAGACACAACTTGGTCTATTCGCGTCTTTACCTTACGAAACGTGGCATGAAAGCTCAAATAGCGAGTGAGATTTTTAAGAGCATTCAATAGAGTACAACGGTCCACATTGATTCTTTGAATTGCCTAAACTCTCTCCGTAGAGGAGCTTTTCACCATTTTTGTGCAATTTTCAAACCATACTTTTGGTCTATTCGCGTCTTTACCTTACGAAACGTGGCACGAAGGCTCAACTAGGAAGGAAGAATTTTCAGAGCACTAAATAGAGTACAACGGGTCCACATTTGATGCTTGAAATTGCTCAACTCTCTCCATAGAGGAGCTTCTCACGTTTTTTGAGCAATTTTAGACAAACTTGGTCTATTCGGTCTTACTTTACGAAACATGGCACGAAGGCTCAACTATGGAAGTTAGACTTTTAAGAGAACTAAATAGAGTACAACGGTCCACATTGATGCTTTGGAATTACTGAGATCTCTCCAAAGAGGAGCTTTTCACGTTTTTGTGCAATTTGAGACATAACTCGGTCTATTCGCGTCTTTACTGTACGAAATGTGGCATGAAGGCTTCAACTAGCAAGTTAGATTTTTTAATAGCTCTAAATAGTGTACAACGGTCCACATTGATGCTTTGGAATGCGCAACTGTCTCGATAGAAGAGCTTTTCATGTTTTTGTGCAATTTCAAAACATAACTGGTCTATTCGCATTTTTTACCTACGAAACGTGACACGAACGCTCAACTAGCAAGTTAGACTTTTAGGAGCACTCAACAGAGTGCAGCGCTCCACATTGATGCTTTGGAATTACTCAAGTCTTTCCATTGAGGAGCTTTCACGTTTTTTGAGCAATTTGAGACATAACTTGGTCTATTCGCGTCTTACTTTACGAAACGTGGCACGAAGGCTCAACTAGCAAGTTAGACTTTTAAGAGCCCTAAATAGAGTACAACAGTCCACATTGATGCTTTGGAATGCTCAATTCTCTCCATAGAGGAGCTTTTCACGTTTTGTGCAATTTGAGACATAACTTCGTCTATTCGCGTCTTTACTTACGAACGTAGCACGAAGGCTCAACTAGAAAGTTAGATTTTTTAAGAGCACTAAATAGAGTACAACGGTCCACATTGATGCTTTGGAATTGCTTAACTCTCTCCATAGAGGAGCTTTTAACGTTTTTGTGCAATTTGAGACATAACTTGGTCTATTCGCGTCTTTACCTTACGAAATGTGGCACGAAGGCTCAACTAGCAAGTTAGACTTTTAGGAGAAACTAAATAGAGTACAACGGTCCACTTTGATGCTTTGCATGTGCTCAACTCTCCCCATAGAGGAGCTTGTCAAGTTTTTAAGCAATTTGAGACATAACTTGGTCTATTCGCGTCTTTACCTTACGAAACGTGGCACGAAGGCTCAACTAGCACGTTAGACTTTTAAGAGCACTAAATAGAGTACAACGGTCCCACATTGATGCTTTGAAAATTGCTCAACTCTCTCCATAGAGGAGCTTTTCACGTTTTTGAGCAATTTGAGACATAACTTGGTCTATTCGCGTCTTTACTTTACGAAACATGGCACGAAGGCTCAACTAGAAAGTTAGACTTTAAGAGCACTAAATAGAGTACAACGGTCCACATTGATGCTTTGGAATTACTCAGATCTCTCCAAAGAGGAGCTTTTCACGTTTTTGTGCAATTTGAGACATAACTCGGTCTATTCGCGTCTTTACTGTACGAAATGTGGCATGAAGGCTCAACTAGCAAGTTAGATTTTTAAGAGCTCTAAATAGTGTACAACGGTCCACATTGATGCTTTGGAATTGCGCAACTGTCTCGATAGAAGAGCTTTTCATGTTTTTTGTGCAATTTCAAACATAACTTGGTCTATTCGTATTTTCACCTTACGAAACGTGGCACGAAGGCTCAACTAGCAAGTTAGACTTTTAGGAGCACTCAACGGAGTGCAACGGTCCACATTGATGCTTTGGAATTACACAAGTCTTTCCATTGAGGAGCTTTTCACGTTTTTGAGCAATTTGAGACATAACTTGGTCTATTCGCGTCTTTACCTTACGAAATGTGGCACGAAGGCTCAACTAGCAAGTTAGACTTTTAAGAGCACTAAATAGAGTACAACGGTCCACATTGATGCTTTGAAATTGCGCAACTCTCTCCATAAAGGAGCTTTTCACGTTTTTGTGCAATTTGAGACATAACTTGGTCTATTCGCGTCTTTACTTTACGAAACGTGACACGAAGGCTCAACTAGCAAGTTAGACTTTTAAGACCCCTAAATAGAGTACAACAGTCCACATTGATGCTTTGGAATTGCTCAACTCTCTTCATAGAGGAGCTTTTCACGTTTTTGTGCAATTTGAGACATAACTTGGTCTATTCGTGTCTTTACTTTACGAAACGTGGCACGAAGGCTCAACTAGCAAGTTAGACTTTTAAGAGCACTAAATAGAGTACATCGGTCCACATTGGCGCTTTGGAATTGCTCAACTCTCTCCATAGAGGAGTTTTTCACGTTTTTGTGCAATTTGAGACTTAACTTGGTCTATTCGCGTCTTTACCGTCTGAAACGTAGCACGAAGGCCCAACCAGCAAGTTAGACTTTTCAGAGCACTAAATTTAGTACAACGGTCCACATTGATGCTTTGGAATTGCTGAACTCTCTCCATAAAGGAGCTTTTCACGTTTTTGAGCAATTTGAGACATAACTTGGTCTATTCGCATCTTTACCTTACAACCGTGGCACGAAGGCTCAACTAGCAAGTTAGAATTTTAAGAGCACTAAATAGAGTACAACGGTCCACATTGATGATTTGAAATTGCGCATCTCTCTCCATAGATAAGCTTCTCACGTTTTTGTTCAATTTGAGACATAACTTGGTCTATTCGCGTCTTTACTTTACGAAACGTGGCACGAAGGCTCAACTAGCAAGTTAGACTTTTAAGAGCCCTAAATAGAGTACAACAGTCCACATTGACGCTTTGGAATTGCTCAACTCTCTCCATAGAGGAGCTTTTCACGTTTTTGTGCAATTTGAGACATAACTTGGTCTATTCGCGTATTTACTTTACCAAACGTGGCACGAAGGCTCAAGTAGCAAGTTAGACTTTTAAGAGCACTAAATAGAGTACAATGGTCCACATTGTATGCTTTGGAATTGCTCAACTCTCTCCCATAGAGGAGTTTTTCACGTTTTTTTTTGCCAATTTTGAGACATAACTTGGTCTATTCGCGTTCTTTACCGTCCGAACGTATGGCGCGAAAGCTCAACTAGCCAGTTAGACTTTTAAGAGCACTAAATAGAGTACAACAGACCACATTGATGCTTTGGAATTGCTTAACTCTCTCCATAGAGGAGCTTTTTCACGTTTTCGAGCAATTTGAGACATAACTCGGTCTATTCGCATCTTTACCTTACGAAACGTGGGAGGAAGGCTCAACTAGCAAGTTAGACTTTTAAGAGCACTAAATAGAGTACAACGGTCCACAGTGATGCTTTGGAATTGCTCAACTCTCTCCATAGAGGAGCTTTTCACGTTTTTGTGCAATTTGAGACATAACCTTGGTCTTATTCGCGTCTTTACCGTACGAAACGTGGCACGAAGGCTCAAGTCAGCAAGTTAGACTTTTAAGAGCACTAAATAGATTACAACGGACCACATTGATGCTTTGGAATTGCTTAACTCTCTCCATAGAGGAGCTTTTCACGTTTTTCGAGCAATTTGAGACATAACTTTGTCTATTCGCTTCTTTACCTTACGAAACGTGGCACGAAGGCTCAATTAGCAATTTAGACTTTCAAGAGCACTAAATAGAATACAACACTCCACATTGACGCTTTGCAATTGCTCAACTCTCTCCATAGAGGAGCTTTTCATGTTTTTAAGCAATTTGAGACATAACTTGGTCTATTCGCGTCTTTACCTTACGAAACTGGCACGAAGGCTCAACTAGCAAGTTAGACTTTTAGGAGAACTAAATAGAGTACAACGGTCCACATTGATGCTTTGCAATTGCTCAACTCTCCCCATAGAGGAGCTTTTCATGTTTTTAAGCAATTTGAGACATAACTTGGTCTATTCGCGTCTTTACCTTACGAAAAGTGGCACGAAGGCTCAACTAGCAAGTTAGACTTTTAAGAGCACTAAATAGAGTACAACGGTCCACATTGATGCTTTGAAATTGCTCAACTCTCTCCATAGAGGAGCTTTTCACGTTTTTTTGCAATTTGAGACACAACTTGGTCTATTCGCGTCTTTACCTTACGAAACGTGGCATGAAAGCTCAACTAGCGAGTGAGATTTTTAAGAGCATTCAATAGAGTACAACGGTCCACATTGATGCTTTGGAATTGCTAAACTCTCTCCATAGAGGAGCTTTTCACCATTTTGTGCAATTTCAAACATAACTTGGTCTATTCGCGTCTTTACCTTACGAAACGTGGCACGAAGGCTCAACTAGAAGGATAGAATTTTCAGAGCACTAAATAGAGTACAACGGTCCACATTGATGCTTTGAAATTGCTCAACTCTCTCCATAGAGGAGCTTCTCACGTTTTTGAGCAATTTTAGACATAACTTGGTCTATTCGCGTCTTTACTTTACGAAACATGGCACGAAGGCTCAACTAGGAAGTTAGACTTTTAAGAGCACTAAATAGAGTACAACGGTTCCACATTGATGCTTTGGAATTACTCAGATCTCTCCAAAGAGGAGCTTTTCACGTTTTTGTGCAATTTGAGACATAACTCGGTCTATTCGCGTCTTTACTGTACGAAATGTGGCATGAAGGCTCAACTAGCAAGTTAGATTTTTAAGAGCTCTAAATAGTGTACAACGGTCCACATTGATGCTTTGGAATTGCGCAACTGTCTCGATAGAAGAGCTTTTCATGTTTTTGTGCAATTTCAAACATAACCTGGTCTATTCGCATTTTTACCTTACGAAACGTGACACGAACGCTCAACTAGCAAGTTAGACTTTTAGGAGCACTCAACAGAGTGCAGGCGCTCCACATTGATGCTTTGGAATTACTCAAGTCTTTCCAGTGAGGAGCTTTTCACGTTTTGAGCAATTTGAGACATAACTTGGTCTATTCGCGTCTTTACTTTACGAAACGTGGCACGAAGGCTCAAACTAGGAAGTTAGACTTTTAAGAGCCCTAAATAGAGTACAACAGTCCACATCGATGCTTTGGAATTGCTCAATCTCTCCATAGAGGAGCTTTTCACGTTTTTGTGGAATTTGAGACATAACTTCGTCTATTCGCGTCTTTACTTTACGAAACGTGGCACGAAAACTCAACTAGAAAGTTAGATTTTTAAGAGCACTAAATAGACTACAACGGTCCACATTGATGCTTTGGAATTGCTCAACTCTCTCCATAGAGGAGCTTTTAACGTTTTTGTGCAATTTGAGACATAACTTGGTCTATTCGCGTCTTTACCTTACGAAACGTGGCACAAAGGCTCAACTAGCAAGTTAGACTTTTAGAGAACTAAATAGATTACAACGGTCCACATTGATGCTTTGCAATTGCTCAACTCTCCCGATAGAGGAGCTTTTCATGTTTTTAAGCAATTTGAGACATAACTTGGTCTATTCGCGTCTTTACCTTACGAAACGTTGCATGAAAGCTCAACTAGCAAGTTAGATTTTTAAGAGCATTCAATAGAGTACAAAGGTCCACATTGATGATTTGGAATTGCTCAACTCTCTCCATAGAGGAGCTTTTCACTTTTTGTGCAATTTGAACATAACTTGGTCTATTCGCGTCTTTACCTTACAAAACGTGGCACGAAGGCTCAACTAGAAGATAGATTTTCAGAGCACTAAATAGAGTACAACGGTCCACATTGATGCTTTGAAATTGCTCAACTCTCTCCATAGAGGACTTTTCACGTTTTTGAGCAATTTGACACATAACTTGGTCTATTCGCGTCTTTACTTTACGAAACGTGGCACGAAGGCTCAACTAGCAAGTTAGACTTTTAAGAGCCCTAATAGAGTACAACAGTCCACATTGATGCTTTGGAATTGCTCAACTCTCTCCATAGAGGAGCTTTTCACGTTTTTGTGCAATTTGAGACATAACTTCGTCTATTCGCGTCTTTACCTTACGAAACGTGGCACGAAGGCTCAACTAGCAAGTTAGACTTTTAGGAGAACTAAATAGAGTACAATGGTCCACATTGATGCTTTGGAATTGCTCAACTCTCTCCGTAGAAGAGCTTTTCACGTTTTTGTGCAATTTCAAACATAACTTGGTCTATTCGCATCTTTACCTTACGAAACGTAGCACGAAGGCTCAACTAGCAAGTTAGACTTTTAAGAGCCCTAAATAGAGTACAACAGTCCACATTGATGCTTTGGAATTGCTCAACTCTCTCCATAGAGGAGTTTTTCACGTTTTTGTGCAATTTAAAACATAACTTGGTCTATTCGCGTCTTTACGTCTAAAACGTAGCACGAAGGCTCAACAGAAAGTTAGACTTTTAAAAGCACTAAATAGAGTACAACGGTCCACATTGATGCTTTGGAATTGCTGAACACTCTCCATAGAGGAGCTTTTCACGTTTTTGTGCAATTTGAGACATAACTTCGTCTATTCGCGTCTTTACTTTACGAAACGTGGCACGAAGGCTCAACTAGAAAGTTAGATTTTTAAGAGCACTCAATAGAGTGCAACAGTCCACATTGATGCTTTGGAATTGCTCAACTCTCTCCATAGAGGAGCTTTTAACGTTTTTGTGCAATTTGAGACATAACTTGGTCTATTCGCGTCTTTACCTTACGAAACGTGGCACGAAGGCTCAACTAGCAAGTTAGACTTTTAGGAAACTAAATAGAGTACAATGGTCCACATTGATGCTTTGAATTGCTCAACTCCCTCAATAGAGGAGCTTTTAACGTTTTTGTGCAATTTGAGACATAACTTGGTCTATTCGCGCCTTTACCTTACGAAACGTGGCACGAAGGCTCAACTAGCAAGTTAGACTTTTAGGAGAACTAAATAGAGTACAACGGTCCACATTGATGCTTTGCAATTGCTCAACTCTCCCATAGACGAGCTTTTCATGTTTTTAAGCAATTTGAGACATAACTTGGTCTATTCGCGTCTTTACTTTACGAAACGTGGCACGAAGGCTCAGCTAGTAAGTCGACTTTTAAGAGCACTCAATAGAGTGCAACGGTCCACATTGATGCTTTGGAATTGCTCAAATCTCTCCATAGAGGAGCTTTTAACGTTTTTGTGCAATTTGAGACATAACTTGGTCTATTCGCGTCTTTACTTTATGAAATGTGGCATGAAGGCTCAACTAGCAAGTTAGATTTTTAAGAGCACTAAATAGTGTACAACGGTCCACATTGATGCTTTGGAATTGCTCAACTCTCTCCATAGAGAGCTTTTCATGTTTTTTAGCAATTTGAGACATAACTTGGTCTATTCGCGTCTTTACTTTACGAAACATGGCACGAAGGCTCAACTAGCAAGTTAGACTTTTAAGAGCACTAATAGAGTACAACGGTCCACATTGATGCTTTGGAATTGCTCAACTCTCTCCATAGAGGAGCTTTTCATTTTTTGCAATTTGAGACATAACTTGGTCTATTCGCGTCTTTACTTACGAAACGTGGCACGAAGGCTCAACCAAGTTAGACTTTTAAGAGCACTAAATAGAGTACAACGGTCCACATTGATGCTTTGGAATTGCTCAACTCTCTCCATAGAGGCTTTTCACCTTTTTGTGCAATTTGAACACAACTTGGTCTATTCGCGTCTTTACCTTACGAAACGTGGCACGAAGGCTCAACTAGCAAGTGATTTTAAGAGCATTAATAGAGTACAACGGTCCACATTGATGCTTTGGAATTGCTCAACTCTCTCCATAGAGGAGCTTTTCACGTTTTTGTGCAATTTGAGAACATACTTGGTCTATTCGCGTCTTTACCTTACGAAACGTGCACGAAGGCTCAACTAGCAAGGAGATTTTAAGAGCACTAATAGAGTACAACGGTCCACATTGATGCTTTGGAATTGCTCAACTCTCTCCATAGAGGAGCTTTTCACGTTTTGTGCAATTTGAGAACAACTTGGTCTATTCGCGTCTTTACTTACGAAACGTGGCACGAAGGCTCAACTAGAAGTTAGACTTTTAAGAGCACTAAATAGAGTACAACGGTCCACATTGATGCTTTGGAATTGCTCAATCTCTCCATAGAGAGCTTTTCACGTTTTTGTGCAATTTGAGACATAACTTGGTCTATTCGCGTCTTTACTTACGAAATGTGGCATGAAGGCTCAACTAGCAAGTTAGACTTTTAAGAGCACTAAATAGAGTACAACGGTCCACATTGATGCTTTGGAATTGCTCAACTTCTCCATAGAAGAGCTTTTCACGTTTTTGTGCAATTTGAGACATAACTTGGTCTATTCGCGTCTTTACTTACGAAACGTGGCACGAAGGCTCAACTAGCAAGTTAGACTTTTAAGCTCTAAATAGAGTGCAACGGTCCACATTGATGCTTTGGAATTGCTCAAGTCTCTAGAGGAGCTTTTCACGTTTTTGTGCAATTTGAGACATAACTTGGTCTATTCGCGTCTTTACCTTACGAAACGTGGCACGAAGGCTCAACTAGCAAGTTAGACTTTTAAGACCTAAATAGAGTACAACGGTCCACATTGATGCTTTGGAATTGCTCAATTCTCCATAGGAGCTTTTCACGTTTTTGTGCAATTTGAGACATAACTTGGTCTATTCGCGTCTTTACCTCGAAACGTGGCACGAAGGCTCAACTAGCAAGTTAGACTTTTAAGAGCCTAAATAGAGTACAACGGTCCACATTGATGCTTTGGAATTGCTCAACTCTCTCCATAGAGGAGCTTTTCACGTTTTTGTGCAATTTGAGACATAACTTGGTCTTTCGCGTCTTTACCTTGAAACGTGGCACGAAGGCTCAACTAGCAAGTTAGACTTTTAAGAGCACTAAATAGAGTACAACGGTCCACATTGATGCTTTGGAATTGCTCAACTCTCTCCATAGAGGAGCTTTTCACGTTTTTGTGCAATTTGAGACATAACTTGGTCATTCGCGTCTTTACCTCGAAACGTGGCACGAAGGCTCAACTAGCAAGTTAGACTTTTAAGAGCACTAAATAGAGTACAACGGTCCACATTGATGCTTTGGAATTGCTCAACTCTCTCCATAGAGGAGCTTTTCACGTTTTTGTGCAATTTGAGACATAACTTGGTCTTTCGCGTCTTTACCTCCGAAACGTGGCACGAAGGCTCAACTAGCAAGTTAGACTTTTAAGAGCACTAAATAGAGTACAACGGTCCACATTGATGCTTTGGAATTGCTCAACTCTCTCCATAGAGGAGCTTTTCACGTTTTTGTGCAATTTGAGACATAACTTGGTCTATTCGCGTCTTTACCGGAAACGTGGCACGAAGGCTCAACTAGCAAGTTAGACTTTTAAGAGCACTAAATAGAGTACAACGGTCCACATTGATGCTTTGGAATTGCTCAACTCTCTCCATAGAGGAGCTTTTCACGTTTTTGTGCAATTTGAGACATAACTTGGTCTATTCGCGTCTTTACCGTCGAAACGTGCACGAAGCTCAACTAGCAAGTTAGACTTTTAAGAGAACTAAATAGAGTACAACGGTCCACATTGATGCTTTGGAATTGCTCAACTCTCTCCAAGAGGAGCTTTTCACGTTTTTGTGCAATTTGAGACATAACTTGGTCTATTCGCGTCTTTACCTTACGAAACGTGGCACGAAGGCTCAACTAGCAAGTTAGACTTTTAAGAGCACTAAATAGAGTACAACAGGTCCACATTGATGCTTTGGAATTGCTCAACTCTCTCCATAGAGGAGCTTTTAACGTTTTTGTGCAATTTGAGACATAACTTGGTCTATTCGCGTCTTTACCTTACGAAACGTGGCACGAAGGCTCAACTAGCAAGTTAGACTTTTAGAGAACTAAATAGAGTACAACGGTCCACATTGATGCTTTGGAATTGCTCAACTCCTCCATAGAGAGCTTTTAACGTTTTTGTGCAATTTGAGACATAACTTGGTCTATTCGCGTCTTTACCTTACGAAACGTGGCACGAAGGCTCAACTAGCAAGTTAGACTTTTAGGAGAACTAAATAGAGTACAACGGTCCACATTGATGCTTTGGAATTGCTCAACTCTCCCATAGACGAGCTTTTCGTTTTTGTGCAATTTGAGACATAACTTGGTCTATTCGCGCTTTACTTACGAAACGTGGCACGAAGGCTCAACTAGCAAGTTACTTTTAAGAGCACTAATAGAGTACAACGGTCCACATTGATGCTTTGGAATTGCTCAACTCTCTCCATAGAGAGCTTTTAACGTTTTTGCAATTTGAGACATAACTTGGTCTATTCGCGTCTTTACTTTACGAAACGTGGCACGAAGGCTCAACTAGCAAGTTAGATTTTAAGAGCACTAAAGTACAACGGTCCACATTGATGCTTTGGAATTGCTCAACTCTCTCCATAGAGAGCTTTTCATGTTTTTTGCAATTTGAGACATAACTTGGTCTATTCGCGTCTTTACTTTACGAAACGTGGCACGAAGGCTCAACTAGCAAGTTAGACTTTTAAGAGCACTAAATAGAGTACAACGGTCCACATTGATGCTTTGGAATTGCTCAACTCTCTCCATAGAGGAGCTTTTCACGTTTTTGTGCAATTTGAGACATAACTTGGTCTATTCGCGTCTTTACCTTACGAAACGTGGCACGAAGGCTCAACCAAGTTAGACTTTTAAGAGCACTAAATAGAGTACAACGGTCCACATTGATGCTTTGGAATTGCTCAACTCTCTCCATAGAGGAGCTTTTCACGTTTTTGTGCAATTTGAGACACAACTTGGTCTATTCGCGTCTTTACCTTACGAAACGTGGCACGAAGGCTCAACTAGCAAGTTAGATTTTAAGAGCATTAATAGAGTACAACGGTCCACATTGATGCTTTGGAATTGCTCAACTCTCTCCATAGAGGAGCTTTTCACGTTTTGTGCAATTTGAAACATAACTTGGTCTATTCGCGTCTTTACCTTACGAAACGTGGCACGAAGGCTCAACTAGAAGTAGATTTTTAAGCACTAAATAGAGTACAACGGTCCACATTGATGCTTTGGAATTGCTCAACTCTCTCCATAGAGGAGCTTTTCACGTTTTTGCAATTTGAAGACATAACTTGGTCTATTCGCGTCTTTACTTACGAAACGTGGCACGAAGGCTCAACTAGAAGTTAGACTTTTAAGAGCACTAAATAGAGTACAACGGTCCACATTGATGCTTTGGAATTGCTCAATCTCTCCATAGAGGAGCTTTTCACGTTTTTGTGCAATTTGAGACATAACTTGGTCTATTCGCGTCTTTACTTACGAAATGTGGCATGAAGGCTCAACTAGCAAGTTAGATTTTAAGAGCTCTAAATAGAGTACAACGGTCCACATTGATGCTTTGGAATTGCTCAACTGTCTCCATAGAAGCTTTTCACGTTTTTGTGCAATTTGAGACATAACTTGGTCTATTCGCTTTTACTTACGAAACGTGGCACGAAGGCTCAACTAGCAAGTTAGACTTTTAAGAGCACTAAATAGAGTACAACGGTCCACATTGATGCTTTGGAATTGCTCAACTCTCTCATAGAGGAGCTTTTCACGTTTTTGTGCAATTTGAGACATAACTTGGTCTATTCGCGTCTTTACTTACGAAACGTGGCACGAAGGCTCAACTAGCAAGTTAGACTTTTAAGAGCACTAAATAGAGTACAACGGTCCACATTGATGCTTTGGAATTGCTCAACTCTCTCCATAGAGAGCTTTTCACGTTTTTGTGCAATTTGAGACATAACTTGGTCTATTCGCGTCTTTACTCGAAACGTGGCACGAAGGCTCAACTAGCAAGTTAGACTTTTAGAGCACTAAATAGAGTACAACGGTCCACATTGATGCTTTGGAATTGCTCAACTCTCTCCATAGAAGGAGCTTTTCACGTTTTTGAGCAATTTGAGACATAACTTGGTCTATTCGCGTCTTTACCTTACGAAACGTGGCACGAAGGCTCAACTAGCAAGTTAGACTTTTAAGAGCACTAAATAGAGTACAACGGTCCACATTGATGCTTTGAATTGCGCAACTCTCTCCATAGAGGAGCTTTCACGTTTTTAGCAATTTGAGACATAACTTGGTCTATTCGCGTCTTTACTTACGAAACGTGGCACGAAGGCTCAACTAGCAAGTTAGACTTTTAAGAGCACTAAATAGAGTACAACGGTCCACATGATGCTTTGAATTGCTCAACTCTCTCCATAGAGGAGCTTTTCACGTTTTTGTGCAATTTGAGACATAACTTGGTCTATTCGCGTCTTTACTCGAAACGTGGCACGAAGGCTCAACTAGCAAGTTAGACTTTTAGAGCACTAAATAGAGTACAACGGTCCACATTGATGCTTTGGAATTGCTCAACTCTCTCCATAGAAGGAGCTTTTCACGTTTTTGAGCAATTTGAGACATAACTTGGTCTATTCGCGTCTTTACCTTACGAAACGTGCCACGAAGGCTCAACTAGCAAGTTAGACTTTTAAGAGCACTAAATAGAGTACAACGGTCCACATTGATGCTTTGAATTGCGCAACTCTCTCCATAGAGGAGCTTTTCACGTTTTTATTCAATTTGAGACATAACTTGGTCTATTCGCGTCTTTACTTACGAAACGTGGCACGAAGGCTCAACTAGCAAGTTAGACTTTTAAGAGCACTAAATAGAGTACAACGTCCACATTGATGCTTTGGAATTGCTCAACTCTCTCCATAGAGGAGCTTTTCACGTTTTTGTGCAATTTGAGACATAACTTGGTCTATTCGCGTCTTTACTTTACGAAACGTGGCACGAAGGCTCAACTAGCAAGTTAGACTTTTGAGAGCACTAAATAGAGTACAACGGTCCACATTGATGCTTTGGAATTGCTCAACTCTCTCCATAGAGGAGCTTTTCACGTTTTTGTGCAATTTGAGACATAACTTGGTCTATTCGCGTCTTTACTTACGAAACGTGGCACGAAGGCTCAACTAGAAGTTAGACTTTTAAGAGCACTAAATAGAGTACAACGGTCCACATTGATGCTTTGGAATTGCTCAACTCTCTCCATAGAGGAGCTTTTCACGTTTTTGTGCAATTTGAGACATAACTTGGTCTATTCGCGTCTTTACCTTACGAAACGTGGCACGAAGGCTCAACTAGCAAGTTAGACTTTTAAGAGCACTAAATAGAGTACAACGGTCCACATTGATGCTTTGGAATTGCTCAACTCTCTCCATAGAGGAGCTTTTCACGTTTTTGAGCAATTTGAGACATAACTTGGTCTATTCGCGTCTTTACCGACGAAACGTGGCACGAAGGCTCAACTAGCAAGTTAGACTTTTAAGAGCACTAAATAGAATACAACGGTCCACATTGATGCTTTGGAATTGCTCAACTCTCTCCATAGAGGAGCTTTTCACGTTTTTGAGCAATTTGAGACATAACTTGGTCGATTCGCGTCTTTAGTTACGAAACGTGGCACAAGGCTCAAAGCAAGTTAGACTTTTAAGAGCACTAAATAGAGCAACGGTCCACATTGATGCTTTGGAATTGCTCAAGTCTCTCCATAGAGGAGCTTTTCACGTTTTTGCAATTTGAGACATAACTTGGTCTATTCGCGTCTTTACCGTCGAAACGTGGCACGAAGGCTCAACTAGCAAGTTAGACTTTTAAGAGCTAAATAGAGGTACAGGTCCACTTGATGCTTTGAATTGCTCAACTCTCTCCATAGAGGAGCTTTTCTTTTTTGTGCAATTTGAGACATAACTTGGTCTATTCGCGTCTTTACTTACGAAACGTGGCACGAAGGCTCAACCAAGTTAGACTTTTAAGAGCACTAATAGAGCAACGATCCACTTGATGCTTTGGAATTGCTCAAGTCTCTCCATAGAGAGCTTTTCACGTTTTTGTGCAATTTGAGACATAACTTGGTCTATTCGCGTCTTTACCTTACGAAACGTGGCACGAAGGCTCAACTAGAAGTTAGACTTTTAAGAGAAATAAAAGAGTACAACGGTCCACATATGCTTTGGAATTGCTCAACTCTCCCATAGAGGAGCTTTTCACGTTTTTGCAATTTGAGACATAACTTGGTCTATTCGTCTTTACCTTACGAAACGTGGCACGAAGGCTCAACTAGCAAGTTAGACTTTTAAGAGCATAATAGAGTACAACGGTCCCATTGATGCTTTGGAATTGCTCAACTCTCTCCATAGAGGAGCTTTTCACGTTTTTGAGCAATTTGAGACATAACTTGGTCTATTCGCGTCTTTACTTACGAAACGTGGCACGAAGGCTCAACTAGAAGTTAGATTTTAAGAGCACTAAATAGAGTACAACGGTCCACATTGATGCTTTGGAATTGCTCAACTCTCTCCATAGAGGAGCTTTTCACGTTTTTGTGCAATTTGAGACATAACTTGGTCATTCGCGTCTTTATTACGAAACGTGGCACGAAGGCTCAACTAGCAAGTTAGATTTTAAGAGCACTAAATAGAGTACAACGGTCCACATTGATGCTTTGGAATTGCTCAACTCTCTCCATAGAGGAGCTTTTCACGTTTTTGTGCAATTTGAGACATAACTTGGTCTATTCGCGTCTTTACCTTACGAAACGTGGCACGAAGGCTCAACTAGAAGTTAGAATTTTAAGAGCACTAAATAGAGTACAACGGTCCACATTGATGCTTTGGAATTGCTCAACTCTCTCCATAGAGGAGCTTTTCACGTTTTTGTGCAATTTGAGCACATAACTTGGTCTATTCGCGTCTTTACCTTACGAAACGTGGCACGAAGGCAACTAGCAAGTGAGATTTTAAGAGCATAATAGAGTACAACGGTCCACATTGATGCTTTGGAATTGCTCAACTCTCTCCATAGAGGAGCTTTTCACGTTTTTGTGCAATTTGAGAACATAACTTGGTCTATTCGCGTCTTTACCTTACGAAACGTGGCACGAAGCTCAACTAGAAGGATAGATTTTAAGAGCACTAAATAGAGTACAACGGTCCACATTGATGCTTTGGAATTGCTCAACTCTCTCCATAGAGGAGCTTTTCACGTTTTTGCAATTTGAGAATAACTTGGTCTATTCGCGTCTTTACCTTACGAAACGTGGCACGAAGGCTCAACTAGAAAGTTAGACTTTTAAGAGCACTAAATAGAGTACAACGGTCCACATTGATGCTTTGGAATTGCTCAATCTCTCCATAGAGAGCTTTTCACGTTTTTGTGCAATTTGAGATAACTTGGTCTATTCGCGTCTTTATTTACGAAATGTGGCATGAAGGCTCAACTAGCAAGTTAGATTTTAAGAGCACTAAATAGAGTACAACGGTCCACATTGATGCTTTGGAATTGCTCAACTGTCTCCATAGAAGAGCTTTTCACGTTTTTGTGCAATTTGAGACATAACTTGGTCTATTCGCGTCTTTTACCTTACGAAACGTGGCACGAAGGCTCAACTAGCAAGTTAGACTTTTAAGAGCACTAAATAGAGTACAACGGTCCACATTGATGCTTTGGAATTGCTCAACTCTCTCATAGAGGAGCTTTTCACGTTTTTGTGCAATTTGAGACATAACTTGGTCTATTCGCGTCTTTACCTTACGAAACGTGGCACGAAGGCTCAACTAGCAAGTTAGACTTTTAAGAGCACTAAATAGAGTACAACGGTCCACATGATGCTTTGGAATTGCTCAACTCTCTCCATAGAGGAGCTTTTCACGTTTTTGCAATTTGAGACATAACTTGGTCTATTCGCGTCTTTACCTTTAAACGTGGCACGAAGGCTCAACTAGCAAGTTAGACTTTTAAGAGCACTAAATAGAGTACAACGGTCCACATTGATGCTTTGGAATTGCTCAACTCTCTCCATAGAAGGAGCTTTTCACGTTTTTTGCAATTTGAGACATAACTTGGTCTATTCGCGTCTTTACCTTACGAAACGTGGCACGAAGGCTCAACTAGCAAGTTAGACTTTTAAGAGCACTAAATAGAGTACAACGGTCCACATTGATGCTTTGGAATTGCGCAACTCTCTCCATAGAGGAGCTTTCACGTTTTTGATTCAATTTGAGACATAACTTGGTCTATTCGCGTCTTTACTTACGAAACGTGGCACGAAGGCTCAACTAGCAAGTTAGACTTTTAAGAGCACTAAATAGAGTACAACGTCCACATTGATGCTTTGGAATTGCTCAGCTCTCCCATAGAGGAGCTTTTCACGTTTTTGCAATTTGAGACATAACTTGGTCTATTCGCTTTTACTTTACGAAACGTGGCACGAAGGCTCAACTAGCAAGTTAGACTTTTAAGAGCACTAAATAGAGTACAACGGTCCACATTGATGCTTTGGAATTGCTCAACGCTCTCCATAGAGGAGCTTTTCACGTTTTTGTGCAATTTGAGACATAACTTGGTCTATTCGCGTCTTTACCTTACGAAACGTGGCACGAAGGCTCAACTAGAAGTTAGACTTTTAAGAGCACTAAATAGAGTACAACGGTCCACATTGATGCTTTGGAATTGCTCAACTCTCTCCATAGAGGAGCTTTTCACGTTTTTGTGCAATTTGAGACATAACTTGGTCTATTCGCGTCTTTACCTACGAAACGTGGCACGAAGGCTCAACTAGCAAGTTAGACTTTTAAGAGCACTAAATAGAGTACAACGGTCCACATTGATGCTTTGGAATTGCTCAACTCTCTCCATAGAGGAGCTTTTCACGTTTTTGAGCAATTTGAGACATAACTTGGTCTATTCGCGTCTTTACCCACGAAACGTGGCACGAAGGCTCAACTAGCAAGTTAGACTTTTAAGAGCACTAAATAGAGTACAACGGTCCACATTGATGCTTTGGAATTGCTCAACTCTCTCCATAGAGGAGCTTTTCACGTTTTTGAGCAATTTGAGACATAACTTGGTCTATTCGCGTCTTTAGTACGAAACGTGGCACGAAGGCTCAACTAGCAAGTTAGACTTTTAAGAGCACTAATAGAGGCAACGGTCCACATTGATGCTTTGGAATTGCTCAATCTCTCCATAGAGGAGCTTTTCACGTTTTTGTGCAATTTGAGACATAACTTGGTCTATTCGCGTCTTTACCGTCGAAACGTGGCACGAAGGCAACTAGCAAGTTAGACTTTTAAGAGCACTAAATAGAGGTACAACGGTCCACATTGATGCTTTGGAATTGCTCAACTCTCTCCATAGAGGAGCTTTTCACGTTTTTTGCAATTTGAGACATAACTTGGTCTATTCGCGTCTTTACTTTACGAAACGTGGCACGAAGGCTCAACTAGAAGTTAGACTTTTAAGAGCACTAATAGAGACAACGGTCCACATTGATGCTTTGGAATTGCTCAATCTCTCCATAGAGGAGCTTTTCACGTTTTTGTGCAATTTGAGACATAACTTGGTCTATTCGCGTCTTTACCTTACGAAACGTGGCACGAAGGCTCAACTAGAAGTTAGACTTTTAAGAGCAAATAGAGTACAACGGTCCACATTGATGCTTTGGAATTGCTCAACTCTCTCCATAGAGGAGCTTTTCACGTTTTTGCAATTTGAGACATAACTTGGTCTATTCGCGTCTTTACCTTACGAAACGTGGCACGAAGGCTCAACTAGCAAGTTAGATTTTAAGAGCATAATAGAGTACAACGGTCCCATTGATGCTTTGGAATTGCTCAACTCTCTCCATAGAGGAGCTTTTCACGTTTTTGAGCAATTTGAGACATAACTTGGTCTATTCGCGTCTTTACTTACGAAACGTGGCACGAAGGCTCAACTAGCAAGTTAGATTTTTAAGAGCACTAAATAGAGTACAACGGTCCACATTGATGCTTTGGAATTGCTCAACTCTCTCCATAGAGGAGCTTTTCACGTTTTTGTGCAATTTGAGACATAACTTGGTCATTCGCGTCTTTATTACGAAACGTGGCACGAAGGCTCAACTAGCAAGTTAGATTTTAAGAGCACTAAATAGAGTACAACGGTCCACATTGATGCTTTGGAATTGCTCAACTCTCTCCATAGAGGAGCTTTTCACGTTTTTGTGCAATTTGAGACATAACTTGGTCTATTCGCGTCTTTACCTTACGAAACGTGGCACGAAGGCTCAACCAAGTTAGAATTTTAAGAGCACTAAATAGAGTACAACGGTCCACATTGATGCTTTGGAATTGCTCAACTCTCTCCATAGAGGAGCTTTTCACGTTTTTGTGCAATTTGAGACACAACTTGGTCTATTCGCGTCTTTACCTTACGAAACGTGGCACGAAGCTCAACTAGCAAGTAGATTTTAAGAGCATAATAGAGTACAACGGTCCACATTGATGCTTTGGAATTGCTCAACTCTCTCCATAGAGGAGCTTTTCACGTTTTTGTGCAATTTGAGACATAACTTGGTCTATTCGCGTCTTTACCTTACGAAACGTGGCACGAAGCTCAACTAGAAGTAGATTTTAAGAGCACTAATAGAGTACAACGGTCCACATTGATGCTTTGAATTGCTCAACTCTCTCCATAGAGGAGCTTTTCACGTTTTTTGCAATTTGAGACATAACTTGGTCTATTCGCGTCTTTACCTTACGAAACGTGGCATGAAGGCTCAACTAGAAGTTAGATTTTAAGAGCACTAAATAGAGTACAACGGTCCACATTGATGCTTTGGAATTGCTCAACTCTCTCCATAGAGGAGCTTTTCACGTTTTTGTGCAATTTGAGACATAACTTGGTCTATTCGCGTCTTTACTTTACGAAACGTGGCATGAAGGCTCAACTAGCAAGTTAGACTTTTAAGAGCTCTAAATAGAGTACAACGGTCCACATTGATGCTTTGGAATTGCTCAACTCTCTCATAGAGAGCTTTTCACGTTTTTGTGCAATTTGAGACATAACTTGGTCTATTCGCGTCTTTACCTTACGAAACGTGGCACGAAGGCTCAACTAGCAAGTTAGACTTTTAAGAGCACTAAATAGAGTACAACGGTCCACATTGATGCTTTGGAATTGCTCAACTCTCTCATAGAGAGCTTTTCACGTTTTTGTGCAATTTGAGACATAACTTGGTCTATTCGCGTCTTTACTTACGAAACGTGGCACGAAGGCTCAACTAGCAAGTTAGACTTTTAAGAGCACTAAATAGAGTACAACGGTCCACATTGATGCTTTGGAATTGCTCAACTCTCTCCATAGAAGCTTTTCACGTTTTTGTGCAATTTGAGACATAACTTGGTCTATTCGCGTCTTTACCGAAACGTGCACGAAGGCTCAACTAGCAAGTTAGACTTTTAAGAGCACTAAATAGAGTACAACGGTCCACATTGATGCTTTGGAATTGCTCAACTCTCTCCATAGAGGAGCTTTTCACGTTTTTGAGCAATTTGAGACATAACTTGGTCTATTCGCGTCTTTACCTTACGAAACGTGGCACGAAGGCTCAACTAGCAAGTTAGACTTTTAAGAGCACTAAATAGAGTACAACGGTCCACATTGATGCTTTGAATTGCGCTCTCTCTCCATAGAGGAGCTTTTCACGTTTTTGTTCAATTTGAGACATAACTTGGTCTATTCGCGTCTTTACTTACGAAACGTGGCACGAAGGCTCAACTAGCAAGTTAGACTTTTAAGAGCACTAAATAGAGTACAACGTCCACATTGATGCTTTGGAATTGCTCAACTCTCTCCATAGAGGAGCTTTTCACGTTTTTGTGCAATTTGAGACATAACTTGGTCTATTCGCTTTTTACTTTACGAAACGTGGCACGAAGGCTCAACTAGCAAGTTAGACTTTTAAGAGCACTAAATAGAGTACAACGGTCCACATTGATGCTTTGGAATTGCTCAACTCTCTCCATAGAGGAGCTTTTCACGTTTTTGAGCAATTTGAGACATAACTTGGTCTATTCGCGTCTTTACCTTACGAAACGTGGCAGAAGGCTCAACTAGAAGTTAGACTTTTAAGAGCACTAAATAGAGTACAACGGTCCACATTGATGCTTTGGAATTGCTCAACTCTCTCCATAGAGGAGCTTTTCACGTTTTTGTGCAATTTGAGACATAACTTGGTCTATTCGCGTCTTTACCGTTACGAAACGTGGCACGAAGGCTCAACTAGCAAGTTAGACTTTTAAGAGCACTAAATAGAGTACAACGGTCCACATTGATGCTTTGGAATTGCTCAACTCTCTCCATAGAGGAGCTTTTCACGTTTTTGAGCAATTTGAGACATAACTTGGTCTATTCGCGTCTTTCCTACGAAACGTGGCACGAAGGCTCAACTAGCAAGTTAGACTTTTAAGAGCACTAAATAGAGTACAACGGTCCACATTGATGCTTTGGAATTGCTCAACTCTCTCCATAGAGGAGCTTTTCACGTTTTTGAGCAATTTGAGACATAACTTGGTCTATTCGCGTCTTTAGTTCGAAACGTGGCACGAAGGCTCAAAGCAAGTTAGACTTTTAAGAGCACTAAATAGAGCAACGGTCCACATTGATGCTTTGGAATTGCTCAACTCTCTCCATAGAGGAGCTTTTCACGTTTTTGTGCAATTTGAGACATAACTTGGTCTATTCGCGTCTTTACCGTCGAAACGTGGCACGAAGGCTCAACTAGCAAGTTAGACTTTAAGAGCACTAAATAGAGTACAAGGTCCACTTGATGCTTTGGAATTGCTCAACTCTCTCCATAGAGGAGCTTTTCACGTTTTTTGCAATTTGAGACATAACTTGGTCTATTCGCGTCTTTACTTACGAAACGTGGCACGAAGGCTCAACCAGTAAGTTAGACTTTTAAGAGCACTAATAGAGACAACGGTCCACATTGATGCTTTGGAATTGCTCAATCTCTCCATAGAGGAGCTTTTCACGTTTTTGTGCAATTTGAGACATAACTTGGTCTATTCGCGTCTTTACCTTACGAAACGTGGCACGAAGGCTCAACTAGAAGTTAGACTTTTAAGAGCAAATAAAAGAGTACAACGGTCCACATTGATGCTTTGGAATTGCTCAACTCTCCCATAGAGGAGCTTTTCACGTTTTTGCAATTTGAGACATAACTTGGTCTATTCGTCTTTACCTTACGAAACGTGGCACGAAGGCTCAACTAGCAAGTTAGATTTTAAGAGCATAATAGAGTACAACGGTCCCATTGATGCTTTGGAATTGCTCAACTCTCTCCATAGAGGAGCTTTTCACGTTTTTGAGCAATTTGAGACATAACTTGGATTCGCGTCTTTACTTACGAAACGTGGCACGAAGGCTCAACTAGAAGTTAGATTTTAAGAGCACTAAATAGAGTACAACGGTCCACATTGATGCTTTGGAATTGCTCAACTCTCTCCATAGAGGAGCTTTTCACGTTTTTGTGCAATTTGAGACATAACTTGGTCTATTCGCGTCTTTATTCGAAACGTGGCACGAAGGCTCAACTAGCAAGTTAGATTTTAAGAGCACTAAATAGAGTACAACGGTCCACATTGATGCTTTGGAATTGCTCAACTCTCTCCATAGAGGAGCTTTTCACGTTTTTGTGCAATTTGAGACATAACTTGGTCTATTCGCGTCTTTACCTTACGAAACGTGGCACGAAGGCTCAACTAGCAAGTTAGATTTTAAGAGCCTAAATAGAGTACAACGGTCCACATTGATGCTTTGGAATTGCTCAACTCTCTCCATAGAGGAGCTTTTCACGTTTTTGTGCAATTTGAGACATAACTTGGTCTATTCGCGTCTTTACCTTACGAAACGTGGCACGAAGGCTCAACTAGCAAGTGAATTTTAAGAGCATAATAGAGTACAACGGTCCACATTGATGCTTTGGAATTGCTCAACTCTCTCCATAGAGGAGCTTTTCACGTTTTTGTGCAATTTGAGACATAACTTGGTCTATTCGCGTCTTTACCTTACGAAACGTGGCACGAAGGCTCAACTAGAAGTGAATTTTAAGAGCATAAATAGAGTACAACGGTCCACATTGATGCTTTGGAATTGCTCAACTCTCTCCATAGAGGAGCTTTTCACGTTTTTGTGCAATTTGAGACATAACTTGGTCTATTCGCGTCTTTACCTTACGAAACGTGGCACGAAGGCTCAACTAGCAAGTTAGATTTTAAGAGCATAATAGAGTACAACGGTCCACATTGATGCTTTGGAATTGCTCAACTCTCTCCATAGAGGAGCTTTTCACGTTTTTGTGCAATTTGAGACATAACTTGGTCTATTCGCGTCTTTACCTTACGAAACGTGGCACGAAGGCTCAACTAGAAGTTAGATTTTAAGCACTAAATAGAGTACAACGGTCCACATTGATGCTTTGGAATTGCTCAACTCTCTCCATAGAGGAGCTTTTCACGTTTTTGAGCAATTTGAGACATAACTTGGTCTATTCGCGTCTTTACTTACGAAACGTGGCACGAAGGCTCAACTAGAAGTTAGACTTTTAAGAGCACTAAATAGAGTACAACGGTCCACATTGATGCTTTGGAATTGCTCAATCTCTCCATAGAGGAGCTTTTCACGTTTTTGTGCAATTTGAGACATAACTTGGTCTATTCGCGTCTTTACTTACGAAACGTGGCATGAAGGCTCAACTAGCAAGTTAGATTTTAAGAGCTCTAAATAGAGTACAACGGTCCACATTGATGCTTTGGAATTGCTCAACTTCTCCATAGAGAGCTTTTCACGTTTTTGTGCAATTTGAGACATAACTTGGTCTATTCGCGTCTTTACCTTACGAAACGTGGCACGAAGGCTCAACTAGCAAGTTAGACTTTTAAGAGCACTAAATAGAGTACAACGGTCCACATTGATGCTTTGGAATTGCTCAACTCTCTCCATAGAGGAGCTTTTCACGTTTTTGTGCAATTTGAGACATAACTTGGTCTATTCGCGTCTTTACTTACGAAACGTGGCACGAAGGCTCAACTAGCAAGTTAGACTTTTAAGAGCACTAAATAGAGTACAACGGTCCACATTGATGCTTTGGAATTGCTCAACTCTCTCCCTAGAGGAGCTTTTCACGTTTTTGTGCAATTTGAGACATAACTTGGTCTATTCGCGTCTTTACCGTCTGAAACGTGGCACGAAGGCTCAACTAGCAAGTTAGACTTTTAAGAGCACTAAATAGAGTACAACGGTCCACATTGATGCTTTGGAATTGCTCAACTCTCTCCATAGAGGAGCTTTTCACGTTTTTGAGCAATTTGAGACATAACTTGGTCTATTCGCGTCTTTACCTTACGAAACGTGGCACGAAGGCTCAACTAGCAAGTTAGACTTTTAAGAGCACTAAATAGAGTACAACGGTCCACATTGATGCTTTGGAATTGCTCAACTCTCTCCATAGAGGAGCTTTTCACGTTTTTGCAATTTGAGACATAACTTGGTCTATTCGCGTCTTTACTTACGAAACGTGGCACGAAGGCTCAACTAGCAAGTTAGACTTTTAAGAGCACTAAATAGAGTACAACGTCCACATTGATGCTTTGGAATTGCTCAATCTCTCCATAGAGGAGCTTTTCACGTTTTTGTGCAATTTGAGACATAACTTGGTCTATTCGCGTCTTTACTTACGAAACGTGGCACGAAGGCTCAACTAGCAAGTTAGACTTTTAAGAGCACTAAATAGAGTACAACGGTCCACATTGATGCTTTGGAATTGCTCAACTCTCTCCATAGAGGAGCTTTTCACGTTTTTGTGCAATTTGAGACATAACTTGGTCTATTCGCGTCTTTACCTTACGAAACGTGGCACGAAGGCTCAACTAGCAAGTTAGACTTTTAAGAGCACTAAATAGAGTACAACGGTCCACATTGATGCTTTGGAATTGCTCAACTCTCTCCATAGAGGAGCTTTTCACGTTTTTGTGCAATTTGAGACATAACTTGGTCTATTCGCGTCTTTACCTTACGAAACGTGGCACGAAGGCTCAACTAGCAAGTTAGACTTTTAAGAGCACTAAATAGAGTACAACGGTCCACATTGATGCTTTGGAATTGCTCAACTCTCTCCATAGAGGCTTTTCACGTTTTTGAGCAATTTGAGACATAACTTGGTCTATTCGCGTCTTTACCTTACGAAACGTGGCACGAAGGCTCAACTAGCAAGTTAGACTTTTAAGAGCACTAAATAGAGTACAACGGTCCACATTGATGCTTTGGAATTGCTCAACTCTCTCCATAGAGGAGCTTTTCACGTTTTTGAGCAATTTGAGACATAACTTGGTCTATTCGCGTCTTTACCTTACGAAACGTGGCACGAAGGCTCAACTAGCAAGTTAGATTTTAAGAGCACTAATAGAGCAACGGTCCACATTGATGCTTTGGAATTGCTCAACTCTCTCCATAGAGGAGCTTTTCACGTTTTTGTGCAATTTGAGACATAACTTGGTCTATTCGCGTCTTTACCTCGAAACGTCGAAGGCTCAACTAGCAAGTTAGACTTTTAAGAGCACTAAATAGAGTACAACGGTCCACTTGATGCTTTGGAATTGCTCAACTCTCTCCATAGAGGAGCTTTTCACGTTTTTTGCAATTTGAGACATAACTTGGTCTATTCGCGTCTTTACTTACGAAACGTGGCACGAAGGCTCAACTAGTTAGACTTTTAAGAGCACTAATAGAGTACAACGGTCCACTTGATGCTTTGGAATTGCTCAATCTCTCCATAGAGGAGCTTTTCACGTTTTTGTGCAATTTGAGACATAACTTGGTCTATTCGCGTCTTTACCTTACGAAACGTGGCACGAAGGCTCAACTAGCAAGTTAGACTTTTAAGAGCAAATAAAAGGTACAACGGTCCACATTGATGCTTTGGAATTGCTCAACTCTCTCCATAGAGGAGCTTTTCACGTTTTTGCAATTTGAGACATAACTTGGTCTATTCGCGTCTTTACCTTACGAAACGTGGCACGAAGGCTCAACTAGCAAGTTAGATTTTAAGAGCATAAGAGTACAACGGTCCACATTGATGCTTTGGAATTGCTCAACTCTCTCCATAGAGGAGCTTTTCACGTTTTTGAGCAATTTGAGACATAACTTGGTCTATTCGCGTCTTTACTTACGAAACGTGGCACGAAGGCTCAACTAGCAAGTTAGATTTTAAGAGCACTAAATAGAGTACAACGGTCCACATTGATGCTTTGGAATTGCTCAACTCTCTCCATAGAGGAGCTTTTCACGTTTTTGTGCAATTTGAGACATAACTTGGTCATTCGCGTCTTTACCTTACGAAACGTGGCACGAAGGCTCAACTAGCAAGTTAGATTTTAAGAGCACTAAATAGAGTACAACGGTCCACATTGATGCTTTGGAATTGCTCAACTCTCTCCATAGAGGAGCTTTTCACGTTTTTGTGCAATTTGAGACATAACTTGGTCTATTCGCGTCTTTACCTTACCAAACGTGGCACGAAGGCTCAACTAGCAAGTTAGACTTTTAAGAGCACTAAATAGAGTACAACGGTCCACATTGATGCTTTGGAATTGCTCAACTCTCTCCATAGAGGAGCTTTTCACGTTTTTGTGCAATTTGAGACATAACTTGGTCTATTCGCGTCTTTACCTCGAAACGTGGCACGAAGGCTCAACTAGCAAGTTAGACTTTTAAGAGCACTAAATAGAGTACAACGGTCCACATTGATGCTTTGGAATTGCTCAACTCTCTCCATAGAGGAGCTTTTCACGTTTTTGTGCAATTTGAGACATAACTTGGTCTATTCGCGTCTTTACCGTCGAAACGTGGCACGAAGGCTCAACTAGCAAGTTAGACTTTTAAGAGCACTAAATAGAGTACAACGGTCCACATTGATGCTTTGAAATTGCTCAACTCTCTCCATAGAGGAGCTTTTCACGTTTTTGTGCAATTTGAGACATAACTTGGTCTATTCGCGTCTTTACTTTACGAAACGTGGCACGAAGGCTCAACTAGCAAGTTAGACTTTTAAGAGCACTAAATAGAGTACAACGGTCCACATTGATGCTTTGGAATTGCTCAACTCTCTCCATAGAGGAGCTTTTCACGTTTTTGTGCAATTTGAGACATAACTTGGTCTATTCGCGTCTTTACCTTACGAAACGTGGCACGAAGGCTCAACTAGCAAGTTAGACTTTTAAGAGCACTAAATAGAGTACAACGGTCCACATTGATGCTTTGGAATTGCTCAACTCTCTCCATAGAGGAGCTTTTCACGTTTTTGTGCAATTTGAGACATAACTTGGTCTATTCGCGTCTTTACCTTACGAAACGTGGCACGAAGGCTCAACTAGCAAGTTAGACTTTTAAGAGCACTAAATAGAGTACAACGGTCCACATTGATGCTTTGGAATTGCTCAACTCTCTCCATAGAGGAGCTTTTCACGTTTTTGTGCAATTTGAGACATAACTTGGTCTATTCGCGTCTTTACCTTACGAAACGTGGCACGAAGGCTCGACTAGCAAGTTAGACTTTTAAGAGCACTAAATAGAGTACAACGGTCCACATTGATGCTTTGGAATTGCTCAACTCTCTCCATAGAGGAGCTTTTCACGTTTTTGTAGCAATTTGAGACATAAACTTGGTCTATTCGCGTCTTTACCTTACGAAACGTGGCACTGAAGGCTCAACTAGCAAGTTAGATCTTTAAGAGCATTAAATAGAGTACAACGGTCCCCATTGATGCTTTGGAATTGCTCAACTCTCTCCATAGAGGAGCTTTTCACGTTTTTGAGCAATTTTGAGACATAACTTGGTGCTATTCGCGTCTTTTACCTTACGAAACGTGGCACGAAGGCTCAATTGAAAGTTAGATTTTTAAGAGCACTCAATAGAGTACAACGGTCCACATTGATGCTTTTGGAATTGCTCAAACTCTCTCCATAGAGGAGCTTTTCACGTTTTTTGTGCAATTTGAGACATAACTTGGTCTATTCGCGTCTTTACCGTCCGAAAACGTGGCACGAAGGCTCAACTAGCAAGTTAGACTTTTAAGAGCACTAAATAGAGTACAACGGTCCACATTGATGCTTTTGGAATTGCTCAACTCTCTCCATAGAAGGAGCTTTTCACGTTTTTGTCAATTTGAGACATAACTTGGTCTATTCGCGTCTTTACCTTTACCGAAACGTGGCACGAAGGCTCAACTAGCAAGTTAGACTTTTAAGAGCACTCAATAGAGTACAACGGTCCACAATTGATGCTTTGGAATTGCTCAACTCTCTCCATAGAGGAAGCTTTTCACGTTTTTGTGCAATTTTGAGACATAACTTGGTCTATTCGCGTCTTTACCTTACCGAAACGTGGCACGAAGGCTCAACTAGCAAGTTAGACTTTTAAGAGAACTAAATAGAGTACAACGGTCCACATGATGCTTTGAAATTGCTCAACTCTCTCCATAGAGGAGCTTTTCACGTTTTTGTTAGCAATTTGAGACATAACTTGGTCTATTCGCGTCTTTACCTTACGAAACGTGGCACGAAGGCTCAACTAGCAAGTTAGATTCTTTAAGAGCATTCAATAGAGTACAACGGTCCCCATTGATGCTTTGGAATTGCTCAACTCTCTCCATAGAGGAGCTTTTCACGTTTTTGAGCAATTTGAGACATAACTTGGACTATTCCGCGTCTTTACCTTACGAAACGTGGCACGAAGGCTCAACTAGAAAGTTAGATTTTTAAGAGCACTAAATAGAGTACAACGGTCCACATTGATGCTTGGAATTGCTCAACTCTCTCCATAGAGGAGCTTTTTCACGTTTTTGTGCAATTTGAGACATAACTTGGTCTATTCGCGTCTTACCTTACGAAACGTGGCATCAAGGCTCAACTAGCAAGTTAGATTTTTAAGAGCATTCAAATAGAGTACAACGGTCCACATTGATGCTTTGGAATTGCTCAACTCCCTCCATAGAGGAGCTTTTCACGTTTTTGTGCAATTTGAGACATAACTTGGTCTATTCGCGTCTTTACCTTACGAAACGTGCACGAAAGCTCAACTAGCAAGTTAGACTTTTTAAGAGCACTCAATAGAGTACAACAGGTCCCAATTGATGCTTTGGAATTGCTCAACTCTCTCCATAGAGGAGCTTTTCACGTTTTTTGAGCAATTTGAGACATAACTTGGACTATTCGCGTCTTTACCTTCGAAACGTGGCACGAAGGCTCAACTAGAAAGTTAGACTTTTAAGAGAACTAAATAGAGCTACAACGGTCCACATTGATGCTTTGAAATTGCTCAACTCTCTCCATAGAGGAGCTTTTCACGTTTTGCTGCAATTTGAGACATAACTTGGTCTATTCGCGTCTTTACCGTCCGAAACGTGGCACGAAGGCTCAACTAGCAAGTTAGACTTTTAAGAGCACTAAATAGAGTACAACGGTCCACTTTGATGCTTTGGAATTGCTCAACTCTCTCCATAGAGGAGCTTTTCACGTTTTTGATGCAATTTGAGACATAACTTGGACTATTCGCGTCTTTAGCTTACGAAACGTGGCACGAAGGCTCAACTAGCAAGTTAGACTTTTTAAGAGCACTAAATAGAGTACAACGGTCCACATTGATGCTTTGGAATTGCTCAACTTCTCTCCATAGAGGAGCTTTTCACGTTTTTGTGCAATTTGAGACATAACTTGGTCTATTCGCGTCTTTACCTTACGAAACGTGGCACGAAGGCTCAACTAGCAAGTTAGATCTTTAGAGCACTTCAATAGAGTACAACGGTCCCCATTGATGCTTTGGAATTGCTCAACTCTCTCCATAGAGGAGCTTTTCACGTTTTGAGCAATTTGAGACATAACTTGGACTATTCGCGTCTTTACCTTACGAAACGTGGCACGAAGGCTCAACTAGAAAGTTAGATTTTTAAGAGCACTAAATAGAGTACAACGGTCCACATTGATGCTTTGGAATTGCTCAACTCTCTCCATAGAGGAGCTTTTCACGTTTTTGTGCAATTTGCAGACATAACTTGGTGCATTCGCGTCTTTACCGTCCGAAACGTGGCACGAAGGCTCAACTAGCAAGTTAGACTTTAAGAGCACTCAATAGAGTACAACGGTCCCCAATTGATGCTTTGGAATTGCTCAACTCTCTCCATAGAGGAGCTTTTCACGTTTTTGAGCAATTTGAGACATAACTTGGACTATTCGCGTCTTTACCTGACGAAACGTGGCACGAAGGCTCAACTAGCAAGTTAGACTTTTTAAGGAGCACTAAATAGAGTACAACGCGTCCACATTGATGCTTTGGAATTGCTCAACTCTCTCCATAGAGGAGCTTTTTCACGTTTTTGTGCAATTTGAGACATAACTTGGTGCTATTCGCGTCTTTACCATCGGAAACGTGGCACGAATGGCTCAACTAGCAAGGTTAGACTATTAAGAGCACTAAATAGAGTACAACGGTCCACATTGATGCTTTGGAATTGCTCAACTCTCTCCATAGAAGAGGTTTTCACGTTTTTGTGCAATTTCAACATAACTTGGTCTATTCGCATCTTTACCTTACCGAAACGTGGCACGAAGGCTCAACTAGCAAGTTAGACCTTTTAAGAGCACTAAATAGAGTACAACGGTCCACAATGATGCTTTGGAATTGCTCAACTCTCTCCATAGAGGAGCTTTTCACGTTTTTGTGCAATTTGAGACATAACTTGGTCTATTCGCGTTCTTTACCGTCTGAAACGTGGCACGAAGGCTCAACTAGCAAGTTAGACGTTTAAGAGCAATAAATAGGGTACAACGGTCCACTTTGATGCTTTGGAATTGCTCAACTCTCTCCACTAGAGGAGCTTTTCACGTTTTTGAGCAAGTTGAGACACTAACTTGGACTATTCGCGTCTTTAGCTTACGAAACGTGGCACGAAGGCCTCAACTAGAAAGTTAGACTTTTAAGAGAACTAAATAGAGTACAACGGTCCACATTGATGCTTTGAAATTGCTCAACTTTCTCCATAGAGGAGCTTTTCACGTTTTTGTGCAATTTGAGACATAACTTGGTCTATTCGCGTCTTACCTTACAAAACGTGGCATGAAGGCTCAACTAGCAAGTTAGATCTTTAAGAGCATCAATAGAGTACGACGGTCCCCATTGATGCTTTGGAATTGCTCAACTCTCTCCATAGAGGAGCTTTTCACGTTTTTTGAGCAATTTGAGACATAACTGGAACTATTCGCGTCTTTACCTTACCGAAACGTGGCACGAAGGCTCAACTAGAAAGTTAGATTTTTAAGTAGCACTAAATAGAGTACAACGGTCCACATTGATGCTTGGAATTGCTCAACTCTCTCATAGAGGAGCTTTTCCACGTTTTTGTGCAATTTGAGACATAACTTGGTGCATTCGCGTCTTTACCGTCGAAACGTGGCACGAAGGCTCAACTAGCAAGTTAGACTTTAAGAGCACTAAATAGAGTACAACGGTCCACATTGATGCTTTGGAATTGCTCAACTCTCTCCATAGAGAGCTTTTCACGTTTTTTGTGCAATTGTCAAACATAACTTGGTCTATTCGCATCTTTACCTTACCAAACGTGGCACGAAGGCTCAACTAGCAAGTTAGATTTTTAAGAGCACTAAATAGAGTACAACGGTCCACATTGATGCTTTGGAATTGCTCAACTCTCTCCATAGAGGAGCTTTTCACGTTTTTGTGCAATTTGAGACATAACTTGGTGCATTTCGCGTCTTTACCGTACGAACGTGGCCACGGAGGCTCAACTAGCAAAGTTAGACTATTAAGAGCATTCAATAGAGTACAACGGTCCCCATTGATGCTTTGGAATTGCTCAACTCTCTCCATAGAGAGAGCTTTTCACGTTTTGAGCAATTTCAGACATAACTTGGATCTATTCGCGTCTTTACCTTACGAAACGTGGCACGAAGGCTCAACTAGAAAGTTAGACTTTTTAAGAGCACTAAATAGAGCTACAACGGTCCACATTGATGCTTTGGAATTGCTCAACTCTCTCCATAGAGGAGCTTTCTCACGTTTTTGTGCAATTTGAGACATAACTTGGTCTATTCGCGTCTTACCGTCTGAAACGTTGGGCACGAAGGCTCAACTAGCAAGTTAGACTTTTAAGAGCACTAAATAGAGTACACGGTCCACATTGATTGCTTTGGAATTGCTCAACTCTCTCCATAGAGGAGCTTTCACGTTTTTGTGCAATTTGAGACATAACTTGGTCTATTTCGCGTCTTTTACCTTACGAAACGTGGCACGAAGGCTCAACTAGAAGTTAGATCTTTTAAGAGACATAAATAGAGTACAACGGTCCACATTGATGCTTTGAATTGCTCAACTCTCTCCATAGAGGAGCTTTTCACGTTTTTGTGCAATTTGAGACATAACTTGGTACTATTCGCGTCTTTACCTTACGAAACGTGGCATGAAGGCTCAACTAGCAAGTTAGATCTTTTAAGAGCACTAAATAGAGTACAACGGTCCACCATTGATGCTTTGGAATTGCTCAACTCTCTCCATAGAGGAGCTTTTCACGTTTTTGTGCAATTTGAGACATAACTTGGGCCTATTCGCGTCTTACCTTACGAAACGTGGCACGAAGGCCTCAACTAGAAAGTTAGATCTTTTAAGAGCACTAAATAGAGTACAACGGTCCACATTGATGCTTTGGAATTGCTCAACTCTCTCCATAGAGAGCTTTTCACGTTTTGTGCAATTTGAACATAACTTGGTCTATTCGCGTCTTTACCTTACCGAAACGTGGCACGAAGGCTCAACTAGCAAGTTAGACTTTTAAGAGCACTAAATAGAGTACAACGGTCCACAATTGATGCTTTGGAATTGCTCAACTCTCCTCCATAGAGGAGCTTTTCACGTTTTTTGTGCAATTTGAGACATAACTTGGTCTATTCGCGTCTTTACCTGTACGAAACGTGGCACGAAGGCTCAACTAGCAAGTTAGACTTTTAAGAGCACTAAATAGAGCTACAACGGTCCACATTGATGCTTTGGAATTGCTCAACTCTCTCCATAGAGGAGCTTTTTCACGTTTTTGTAGCAATTTGAGACATAACTTGGTCTATTCGCGTCTTTACCTTACGAAACGTGGCACTGAAGGCTCAACTAGCAAGTTAGATCTTTTAAGAGCACTAAATAGAGTACAACGGTCCACATTGATGCTTTGGAATTGCTCAACTCTCTCCATAGAGGAGCTTTTCACGTTTTTGTGCAATTTGAGACATAACTTGGTCTATTCGCGTCTTTACCTTACGAAACGTGGCACGAAGGCTCAACTAGCAAGTTAGATCTTTAAGAGCACTTAAATAGAGTACAACGGTCCACATTGATGCTTTGGAATTGCTCAACTCTCTCCATAGAGGAGCTTTTCACGTTTTTGTGCAATTTGAGACATAACTTGGTCTATTCGCGTCTTTACCTTACTGAAACGTGGCACGAAGGCTCAACTAGCAAGTTAGATTTTTAAGAGCATTCAATAGAGTACAACGGTCCACATTGATGCTTTGGAATTGCTCAACTCTCTCCATAGAGGAGCTTTTCACGTTTTTGATGCAATTTGAGACATAACTTGGTACTATTCGCGTCTTTACCTTACGAAACGTGGCACGAAGCTCAACTAGCAAGTTAGACTTTTTAAGAGCACTTCAATAGAGTACAACGGTCCACATTGATGCTTTGGAATTGCTCAACTCTCTCCATAGAGGAGCTTTTCACGTTTTTGTGCAATTTGAGACATAACTTGGTCTATTCGCGTCTTTACCTTACGAAAACGTGGCATCGAAGGCTCAACTAGCAAGTTAGATCTTTAAGAGCATTCAATAGAGTACAACGGTCCACATTGATGCTTTGGAATTGCTCAACCTCTCTCCATAGAGGAGCTTTTCACGTTTTTGAGCAATTTGAGACATAACTTGGACTATTCGCGTCTTTACCTTACGAAACGTGGCATGAAGGCTCAACTAGAAAGTTAGACTTTTTAAGAGCACTAAATAGAGTACAACGGTCCACATTGATGCTTTGAATTGCTCAACTCTCTTCATAGAGGAGCTTTTCACGTTTTGTGCAATTTGAGACATAACTTGGTGCTATTCGCGTCTTTACCTTCCGAAACGTGGCCGAAGGCTCAACTAGCAAGTTAGATCTTTAAGAGCATTCAATAGAGTACAACGGTCCCCATTGATGCTTTGGAATTGCTCAACTCTCTCCATAGAGGAGCTTTTCACGTTTTGAGCAATTTGAGACATAACTTGGACTATTCGCGTCTTTACCTTACGAAACGTGGCATGAAGGCTCAACTAGCAAGTTAGATCTTTAAGAGCATTCAATAGAGTACAACGGTCCCCCATTGATGCTTTGGAATTGCTCAACTCTCTCCATAGAGGAGCTTTTCACGTTTTTGAGCAATTTGAGACATAACTTGGACTATTCGCGTCTTTACCTTAGGAAACGTGGCACGAAGGCTCAACTAGCAAGTTAGACTATTAAGAGCACTAAATAGAGTACAACGGTCCACATTGATGCTTTGGAATTGCTCAACTCTCTTCATAGAGGAGCTTTTCACGTTTTTGTGCAATTTGAGACATAACTTGGTGCATTCGCGTCTTTACCGTCCGAAACGTGGCACGAAGGCTCAACTAGCAAGTTAGATCTTTAAGAGCATTCAATAGAGTACAACGGTCCCCATTGATGCTTTGGAATTGCTCAACTCTCTCCATAGAGGAGCTTTTCACGTTTTTGAGCAATTTGAGACATAACTTGGACTATTCGCGTCTTTACCTTACGAAACGTGGCACGAAGGCTCAACTAGAAAGTTAGATTTTTAAGAGCACTAAATAGAGTACAACGGTCCACATTGATGCTTTGGAATTGCTCAACTCTCTTCATAGAGGAGCTTTTCACGTTTTTGTGCAATTTGAGACATAACTTGGTGCATTCGCGTCTTTACCGTCCGAAACGTGGCACGAAGGCTCAACTAGCAAGTTAGATCTTTAAGAGCACTCAATAGAGTACAACGGTCCACATTGATGCTTTGGAATTGCTCAACTCTCTCCATAGAGGAGCTTTTTCACGTTTTTGTAGCAATTTGAGACATAACTTGGTGCTATTCGCGTCTTTACCTTACGAAACGTGGCACGAAGGCTCAACTAGCAAGTTAGATCTTTTAAGAGCACTAAATAGAGTACAACGGTCCACATTGATGCTTTGGAATTGCTCAACTCTCTCCATAGAGGAGCTTTTCACGTTTTTGTGCAATTTGAGACATAACTTGGTGCTATTCGCGTCTTTACCGTCGAAACGTGGCACGAAGGCTCAACTAGCAAGTTAGACTATTTAAGAGCACTAAATAGAGTACAACGGTCCACATTGATGCTTTGGAATTGCTCAACTCTTCTCATAGAGGAGCTTTTCACGTTTTTGTGCAATTTGAGACATAACTTGGTGCATTCGCGTCTTTACCTTACGAAACGTGGCACGAAGGCTCAACTAGCAAGTTAGATCTTTAAGAGCATTCAATAGAGTACAACGGTCCCCATTGATGCTTTGGAATTGCTCAACTCTCTCCATAGAGGAGCTTTTTCACGTTTTTGAGCAATTTGAGACATAACTTGGACTATTCGCGTCTTTAGCCTTACGAAACGTGGCACGAAGGCTCAACTAGAAAGTTAGACTTTTTAAGAGCACTAAATAGAGTACAACGGTCCACATTGATGCTTTGAAATTGCTCAACTCTCTCCATAGAGGAGCTTTTCACGTTTTTGTGCAATTTGAGACATAACTTGGTCTATTCGCGTCTTTACCTTACAAACGTGGCATGAAGGCTCAACTAGCAAGTTAGATCTTTAAGAGCATTCAATAGAGTACGACGGTCCCCATTGATGCTTTGGAATTGCTCAACTCTCTCCATAGAGGAGCTTTTCACGTTTTTGACCAATTTGAGACATAACTTGGACTATTCGCGTCTTTACCTTACGAAACGTGGCATGAAGGCTCAACTAGAAAGTTAGATTTTTAAGAGCACTCAATAGAGTACAACGGTCCACATTGATGCTTTGGAATTGCTCAACTCTCTTCATAGAGGAGCTTTTCACGTTTTTGTGCAATTTGAGACATAACTTGGTGCATTCGCGTCTTTACCGTCCGAAACGTGGCACGAAGGCTCAACTAGCAAGTTAGATCTTTAAGAGCATTCAATAGAGTACAACGGTCCCCATTGATGCTTTGGAATTGCTCAACTCTCTCCATAGAGGAGCTTTTCACGTTTTTGAGCAATTTGAGACATATGTTGGACTATTCGCGTCTTTACCTTACGAAACGTGGCACTGAAGGCTCAACTAGCAAGTTAGATCTTTAAGAGCATTCAATAGAGTACAACGGTCCCATTGATGCTTTGGAATTGCTCAACTCTCTCCATAGAGGAGCTTTTCACGTTTTTGAGCAATTTGAGACATAACTTGGTGACTATTCGCGTCTTTACCTTACGAAACGTGGCACGAAGGCTCAACTAGAAAGTTAGATTTTAAGAGCACTCAATAGAGTACAACGGTCCACATTGATGCTTTGGAATTGCTCAACTCTCTCCATAGAGGAGCTTTTCACGTTTTTGTGCAATTTGAGACATAACTTGGTGCTATTCGCGTCTTTACCTTACGAAACGTGGCACGAAGGCTCAACTAGCAAGTTAGATCTTTAAGAGCACTTCAATAGAGTACAACGGTCCACATTGATGCTTTGGAATTGCTCAACTCTCTCCATAGAGGAGCTTTTCACGTTTTTGTGCAATTTGAGACATAACTTGGTGCTATTCGCGTCTTTACCGTACGAAACGTGGCACGAAGGCTCAACTAGCAAGTTAGACTATTTAAGAGCACTAAATAGAGTACAACGGTCCACATTGATGCTTTGGAATTGCTCAACTCTCTCCATAGAAGAGCTTTTCACGTTTTTGTGCAATTTGAACATAACTTGGTCTATTCGCATCTTTACCTTACCGAAACGTGGCACGAAGGCTCAACTAGCAAGTTAGACTTTTAAGAGCACTAAATAGAGTACAACGGTCCACAATTGATGCTTTGGAATTGCTCAACTCTCTCCATAGAGGAGCTTTTCACGTTTTTGTGCAATTTGAGACATAACTTGGTCTATTCGCGTCTTTACCGTTCGAAACGTGGCACTAAGGCTCGACTAGCAAGTTAGACTTTTAAAAGAACTAAATAGAGTACAACGGTCCACATTGATGCTTTGAAATTGCTCAACTCTCTCTATAGAGGAGCTTTTCACGTTTTTGTGCAATTTGAGACATAACTTGGTCTATTCGCGTCTTTACCTTACGAAACGTGGCATGAAGGCTCAACTAGGAAGTTAGATCTTTAAGAGCATTCAATAGAGTACAACGGTCCCCATTGATGCTTTGGAATTGCTCAACTCTCTCCATAGAGGAGCTTTTCACGTTTTTGAGCAATTTGAGACATAACTTGGACTATTCGCGTCTTTACCTTACGAAACGGGGCACGAAGGCTCAATTAGAAAGTTAGATTTTTAAGAGCACTAAATAGAGTACAACGGTCCACATTGATGCTTTTGGAATGGCTCAACTCTCTCCATAGAGGAGCTTTTCACGTTTTTGTGCAATTTGAGACATAACTTGGTGCATTCGCGTCTTTACCGTCCGAAACGTGGCACGAAGGCTCAACTAGCAAGTTAGACTTTTTAAGAGCACTAAATAGAGTACAACGGTCCACATTGATGCTTTGGAATTGGCTCAACTCTCTCCATAGAAGAGGTTTTCACGTTTTTGTGCAATTTCAACATAACTTGGTCTATTCGCATCTTTACCTTACCAAACGTGGCACGAAGGCTCAACTAGCAAGTTAGACTTTTTAAGAGCACTAAATAGAGTACAACGGTCCACAATGATGCTTTGGAATTGCTCAACTCTCTCCATAGAGGAGCTTTTCACGTTTTTGTGCAATTTGAGACATAACTTGGTCTATTCGCGTCTTTACCGTCCGAAACGTGGTACGAAGGCTCAACTAGCAAGTTAGACTTTTAAGAGAACTAAATAGAGCACAACGGTCCACATTGATGCTTTGAAATTGCTCAACTCTCTCCATAGAGGAGCTTTTCACGTTTTTGTTAAATTTGAGACATAACTTGGTCTATTCGCGTCTTTACCTTACGAAACGTGGCATGAAGGCTCAACTAGCAAGTTAGATCTTTAAGAGCATTCAATAGAGTACAACGGTCCCCATTGATGCTTTGGAATTGCTCAACTCTCTCCATAGAGGAGCTTTTCACGTTTTTGAGCAATTTGAGACATATTTGGACTATTCACGTCTTTACCTTACGAAACGTGGCACGAAGGCTCAACTAGAAAGTTAGATTTTGAAGAGCACTAAATAGAGTACAACGGTCCACATTGATGCTTTGGAATTGCTCAACTCTCTCCATAGAGGAGCTTTTCACGTTTTTGTGCAATTTGAGACATAACTTGGTCTATTCGCGTCTTTACCTTACGAAACGTGGCATCAATGCTCAACTAGCAAGTTAGATTTTTAAGAGCATTCAATAGAGTACAACGGTCCACATTGATGCTTTGGAATTGCTCAACTCCCTCCATAGAGGAGCTTTTCACGTTTTTGTGCAATTTGAGACATAACTTGGTCTATTCGTGTCTTTACCTTACGAAACGTGCCATGAAGGCTCAACTAGCAAGTTAGATTTTTAAGAGCATTCAATAGAGTACAACAATCCCCATTGATGCTTTGGAATTGCTCAACTCTCTCCATAGAGGAGCTTTTCACGTTTTTGAGCAATTTGAGACATAACTTGGACTATTCGCGTCTTTACCTTTCGAAACGTGGCACGAAGGCTCAACTAGAAAGTTAGACTTTTAAGAGAACTAAATAGAGCTCAACGGTCCACATTGATGCTTTGAAATTGCTCAACTCTCTCCATAGAGGAGCTTTTCACGTTTTTGTGCAATTTGAGACATAACTTGGTCTATTTGCGTCTTTACCGTCTGAAACGTGGCACGAAGGCTCAACTAGCAAGTTAGACGTTTAAGAGCAATAAATAGGGTACAACGGTCCACTTTGATGCTTTGGAATTGCTCAACTCTCTCCATAGAGGAGCTTTTCACGTTTTTGAGCAAGTTGAGACATAACTTGGACTATTCGCGTCTTTAGCTTACGAAACGTGGCACGAAGGCTCAACTAGAAAGTTAGACTTTTAAGAGAACTAAATAGAGTACAACGGTCCACATTGATGCTTTGAAATTGCTCAACTTTCTCCATAGAGGAGCTTTTCACGTTTTTGTGCAATTTGAGACATAACTTGGTCTATTCGCGTCTTACCTTACAAAACGTGGCATGAAGGCTCAACTAGCAAGTTAGATCTTTAAGAGCATTCAATAGAGTACGACGGTCCCCATTGATGCTTTGGAATTGCTCAACTCTCTCCATAGAGGAGCTTTTCACGTTTTTGAGCAATTTGAGACATAACTTGGACTATTCGCGTCTTTACCTTACGAAACGTGGCATGAAGGCTCAACTAGAAAGTTAGATTTTTAAGAGCACTAAATAGAGTACAACGGTCCACATTGATGCTTTGGAATTGCTCAACTCTCTTCATAGAGGAGCTTTTCACGTTTTTGTGCAATTTGAGACATAACTTGGTGCATTCGCGTCTTTACCGTCCGAAACGTGGCACGAAGGCTCAACTAGCAAGTTAGATCTTTAAGAGCATTCAATAGAGTACAACGGTCCCCATTGATGCTTTGGAATTGCTCAACTCTCTCCATAGAGGAGCTTTTCACGTTTTTGAGCAATTTGAGACATAACTTGGACTATTCGCGTCTTTACCTTACGAAACGTGGCATGAAGGCTCAACTAGCAAGTTAGATCCTTAAGAGCATTCAATAGAGCACAACGGTCCCCATTGATGCTTTGCTCAAGTCTCTCCATAGAGGAGCTTTTCACGTTTTTGAGCAATTTGAGACATAACTTGGACTATTCGCGTCTTTACCTTTCGAAACGTGGCACGAAGGCTCAACTAGAAAGTTAGACTTCTAAGAGAACTAAATAGAGCTCAACGGTCTACATTGATGCTTTGAAATTGCTCAACTCTCTCCATAGAGGAGCTTTTCACGTTTTTGTGCAATTTGAGACATAACTTGGTCTATTCGCGTCTTTACCGTCTGAAACGTGGCACGAAGGCTCAACTAGCAAGTTAGACGTTTAAGAGCAATAAATAGGGTACAACGGTCCACTTTGATGCTTTGGAATTGCTCAACTCTCTCCATAGAGGAGCTTTTCACGTTTTTGAGCAAGTTGAGACATAACTTGGACTTTTCGCGTCTTTACCTTACGAAACGTGGCACGAAGGCTCAACTAGCAAGTTAGACTTTTAAGAGCACTAAATAGAGTACAACGGTCCACAATGATGCTTTGGAATTGCTCAACTCTCTCCATAGAGGAGCTTTTCACGTTTTTGTGCAATTTGAGACATAACTTGGTCTATTCGCGTCTTTACCTTCCGAAACGTGGTACGAAGGCTCAACTAGCAAGTTAGACTTTTAAGAGAACTAAATAGAGCACAACGGTCCACATTGATGCTTTGAAATTGCTCAACTCTCTCCATAGAGGAGCTTTTCACGTTTTTGTTAAATTTGAGACATAACTTGGTCTATTCGCGTCTTTACCTTACGAAACATGGCATGAAGGCTCAACTAGCAAGTTAGATCTTTAAGAGCATTCAATAGAGTACAACGGTCCCCATTGATGCTTTGGAATTGCTCAACTCTCTCCATAGAGGAGCTTTTCACGTTTTTGAGCAATTTGAGACATAACTTGGACTATTCGCGTCTTTACCTTACGAAACGTGGCACGAAGGCTCAACTAGAAAGTTAGACTTTTAAGAGAACTAAATAGAGTACAACGGTCCACATTGATGCTTTGAAATTGCTCAACTTTCTCCATAGAGGAGCTTTTCACGTTTTTGTGCAATTTGAGACATAACTTGGTCTATTCGCGTCTTACCTTACAAAACGTGGCATGAAGGCTCAACTAGCAAGTTAGATCTTTAAGAGCATTCAATAGAGTACGACGGTCCCCATTGATGCTTTGGAATTGCTCAACTCTCTCCATAGAGGAGCTTTTCACGTTTTTGAGCAATTTGAGACATAACTTGGACTATTCGCGTCTTTACCTTACGAAACGTGGCATGAAGGCTCAACTAGAAAGTTAGATTTTTAAGAGCACTAAATAGAGTACAACGGTCCACATTGATGCTTTGGAATTGCTCAACTCTCTTCATAGAGGAGCTTTTCACGTTTTTGTGCAATTTGAGACATAACTTGGTGCATTCGCGTCTTTACCGTCCGAAACGTGGCACGAAGGCTCAACTAGCAAGTTAGATCTTTAAGAGCATTCAATAGAGTACAACGGTCCCCATTGATGCTTTGGAATTGCTCAACTCTCTCCATAGAGGAGCTTTTCACGTTTTTGAGCAATTTGAGACATAACTTGGACTATTCGCGTCTTTACCTTACGAAACGTGGCATGAAGGCTCAACTAGCAAGTTAGATCCTTAAGAGCATTCAATAGAGCACAACGGTCCCCATTGATGCTTTGCTCAAGTCTCTCCATAGAGGAGCTTTTCACGTTTTTGAGCAATTTGAGACATAACTTGGACTATTCGCGTCTTTACCTTTCGAAACGTGGCACGAAGGCTCAACTAGAAAGTTAGACTTCTAAGAGAACTAAATAGAGCTCAACGGTCTACATTGATGCTTTGAAATTGCTCAACTCTCTCCATAGAGGAGCTTTTCACGTTTTTGTGCAATTTGAGACATAACTTGGTCTATTCGCGTCTTTACCGTCTGAAACGTGGCACGAAGGCTCAACTAGCAAGTTAGACGTTTAAGAGCAATAAATAGGGTACAACGGTCCACTTTGATGCTTTGGAATTGCTCAACTCTCTCCATAGAGGAGCTTTTCACGTTTTTGAGCAAGTTGAGACATAACTTGGACTTTTCGCGTCTTTACCTTACGAAACGTGGCACGAAGGCTCAACTAGCAAGTTAGACTTTTAAGAGCACTAAATAGAGTACAACGGTCCACAATGATGCTTTGGAATTGCTCAACTCTCTCCATAGAGGAGCTTTTCACGTTTTTGTGCAATTTGAGACATAACTTGGTCTATTCGCGTCTTTACCTTCCGAAACGTGGTACGAAGGCTCAACTAGCAAGTTAGACTTTTAAGAGAACTAAATAGAGCACAACGGTCCACATTGATGCTTTGAAATTGCTCAACTCTCTCCATAGAGGAGCTTTTCACGTTTTTGTTAAATTTGAGACATAACTTGGTCTATTCGCGTCTTTACCTTACGAAACATGGCATGAAGGCTCAACTAGCAAGTTAGATCTTTAAGAGCATTCAATAGAGTACAACGGTCCCCATTGATGCTTTGGAATTGCTCAACTCTCTCCATAGAGGAGCTTTTCACGTTTTTGAGCAATTTGAGACATAACTTGGACTATTCGCGTCTTTACCTTACGAAACGTGGCACGAAGGCTCAACTAGAAAGTTAGATTTTGAAGAGCACTAAATAGAGTACAACGGTCCACATTGATGCTTTGGAATTGCTCAACTCTCTCCATAGAGGAGCTTTTCACGTTTTTGTGCAATTTGAGACATAACTTGGTCTATTCGCGTCTTTACCTTACGAAACGTGGCATGAAGGCTCAACTAGCAAGTTAGATTTTTAAGAGCATTCAATAGAGTACAACGGTCCACATTGATGCTTTGGAATTGCTCAACTCCCTCCATAGAGGAGCTTTTCATGTTTTTGTGCAATTTGAGACATAACTTGGTCTATTCGCGTCTTTACCTTACGAAACGTGCCATGAAGGCTCAACTAGCAAGTTAGATTTTTAAGAGCATTCAATAGAGTACAACGGTCCCCATTGATGCTTTGGAATTGCTCAACTCTCTCCATAGAGGAGCTTTTCATGTTTTTGTGCAATTTGAGACATAACTTGGTCTATTCGCGTCTTTACCTTACGAAACGTGCCATGAAGGCTCAACTAGCAAGTTAGATTTTTAAGAGCATTCAATAGAGTACAACGGTCCACATTGATGCTTTGGAATTGCTCAACTCCCTCCATAGAGGAGCTTTTCATGTTTTTGTGCAATTTGAGACATAACTTGGTCTATTCGCGTCTTTACCTTACGAAACGTGGCATGAATGCTCAACTAGCAAGTTAGATTTTTAAGAGCATTCAATAGAGTACAACGGTCCACATTGATGCTTTGGAATTGCTCAACTCCCTCCATAGAGGAGCTTTTCACGTTTTTGTGCAATTTGAGACATAACTTGGTCTATTCGCGTCTTTACCTTACGAAACGTGCCATGAAGGCTCAACTAGCAAGTTAGATTTTTAAGAGCATTCAATAGAGTACAACGGTCCCCATTGATGCTTTGGAATTGCTCACCTCTCTCCATAGAGGAGCTTTTCACGTTTTTGAGCAATTTGAGACATAACTTGGACTATTCGCGTCTTTACCTTTCAAAACGTGGCATGAAGGCTCAACTAGAAAGTTAGACTTTTAAGAGAACTAAATAGAGCTCAACGGTCCACATTGATACTTTGAAATTGCTCAACTCTCTCCATAGAGGAGCTTTTCACGTTTTTGTGCAATTTGAGACATAACTTGGTCTATTCGCGTCTTTACCGTCTGAAACGTGGCACGAAGGCTCAACTAGCAAGTTAGACGTTTAAGAGCAATAAATAGGGTACAACGGTCCACTTTGATGCTTTGGAATTGCTCAACTCTCTCCATAGAGGAGCTTTTCACGTTTTTGAGCAAGTTGAGACATAACTTGGACTATTCGCGTCTTTACCTTACGAAACGTGGCACGAAGGCTCAACTAGAAAGTTAGACTTTTAACAGAACTAAATAGAGCACAACGTTCCACATTGATGCTTTGAAATTGCTCAACTCTCTCCATAGAGGAGCTTTTCACGTTTTTGTGCAATTTGAGACATAACTTGGTCTATTCGCGTCTTTACCTTACAAAACGTGGCATGAAGGCTCAACTAGCAAGTTAGATCTTTAAGAGCATTCAATAAAGTACGACGGTCCCCATTGATGCTTTGGAATTGCTCAACTCTCTCCATAGAGGAGCTTTTCACGTTTTTGAGCAATTTGAGACATAACTTGGACTATTCGCGTCTTTACCTTACGAAACGTGGCACGAAGGCTCAACTAGAAAGTTAGACTTTTAAGAGAACTAAATAGAGCACAACGGTCCACATTGATGCTTTGAAATTGCTCGACTCTCTCCATTGAGGAGCTTTTCACGTTTTTGTGCAATTTGAGACATAACTTGGTCTATTCGCGTCTTTACCTTACAAAACGTGGCATGAAGGCTCAACTAGCAAGTTAGATCTTTAAGAGCATTCAATAAAGTACGACGGTCCCCATTGATGCTTTGGAATTGCTCAACTCTCTCCATAGAGGAGCTTTTCACGTTTTTGAGCAATTTGAGACATAACTTGGACTATTCGCGTCTTTACCTTACGAAACGTGGCACGAAGGCTCAACTAGAAAGTTAGATTTTTAAGAGCACTAAATAGAGTACAACGGTCCACATTGATGCTTTGGAATTGCTCAACTCTCTTCATAGAGGAGCTTTTCACGTTTTTGTGCAATTTGAGACATAACTTGGTGCATTCGCGTCTTTACCGTCCGAAACGTGGTATGAAGGCTCAACTAGCAAGTTAGACTTTTAAGAGCACTAAATAGAATACAACGGTCCACATTGATGCTTTGGAATTGCTCAACTCTCTCCATAGAAGAGGTTTTCACGTTTTTGTGCAATTTCAAACATAACTTGGTCTATTCGCATCTTTACCTTACCAAACGTGGCACGAAGGCTCAACTAGCAAGTTAGATTTTTAAGAGCACTAAATAGAGTACAACGGTCCACAATGATGCTTTGGAATTGCTCAACTCTCTCCATAGAGGAGCTTTTCACGTTTTTGTGCAATTTGAGACATAACTTGGTCTATTCGCGTCTTTACCGTTCGAAACGTAGCACGAAGGCTCGACTAGCAAGTTAGACTTTTAAGAGAACTAAATAGAGTACAACGGTCCACATTGATGCTTTGGAATTGCTCAACTCTCTCCATAGAAGAGGTTTTCACGTTTTTGTGCAATTTCAAACATAACTTGGTCTATTCGCATCTTTACCTTACCAAACGTGGCACGAAGGCTCAACTAGAAAGTTAGATTTTGAAGAGCACTAAATAGAGTACAACGGTCCACATTGATGCTTTGGAATTGCTCAACTCTCTCCATAAAGGAGCTTTTCACGTTTTTGTGCAATTTGAGACATAACTTGGTCTATTCGCGTCTTTACCTTACGAAACGTGGCATGAAGGCTCAACTAGCAAGTTAGATTTTTAAGAGCATTCAATAGAGTACAACGGTCCACATTGATGCTTTGGAATTGCTCAACTCCCTCCATAGAGGAGCTTTTCATGTTTTTGTGCAATTTGAGACATAACTTGGTCTATTCGCGTCTTTACCTTACGAAACGTGGCAGGAATGCTCAACTAGCAAGTTAGATTTTTAAGAGCATTCAATAGAGTACAACGGTCCACATTGATGCTTTGAAATTGCTCAACTCCCTCCATAGAGGAGCTTTTCACGTTTTTGTGCAATTTGAGACATAACTTGGTCTATTCGCGTCTTTACCTTACGAAACGTGCCATGAAGGCTCAACTAGCAAGTTAGATTTTTAAGAGCATTCAATAGAGTACAACGGTCCCCATTGATGCTTTGGAATTGCTCAACTCTCTCCATAGAGGAGCTTTTCACGTTTTTGAGCAATTTGAGACATAACTTGGACTATTCGCGTCTTTACCTTTCGAAACGTGGCACGAAGGCTCAACTAGAAAGTTAGACTTTTAAGAGAACTAAATAGAGCTCAACGGTCTACATTGATGCTTTGAAATTGCTCAACTCTCTCCATAGAGGAGCTTTTCACGTTTTTGTGCAATTTGAGACATAACTTGGTCTATTCGCGTCTTTACCGTCTGAAACGTGGCACGAAGGCTCAACTAGCAAGTTAGACGTTTAAGAGCAATAAATAGGGTACAACGGTCCACTTTGATGCTTTGGAATTGCTCAACTCTCTCCATAGAGGAGCTTTTCACGTTTTTTAGCAAGTTGAGACATAACTTGGACTTTTCGCGTCTTTACCTTACGAAACGTGGCACGAAGGCTCAACAAGAAAGTTAGACTTTTAACAGAACTAAATAGAGCACAACGGTCCACATTGATGCTTTGAAATTTCTCAACTCTCTCCATAGAGGAGCTTTTCACGTTTTTGTGCAATTTGAGACATAACTTGGTCTATTCGCGTCTTTACCTTACAAAACGTGGCATGAAGGCTCAACTAGCAAGTTAGATCTTTAAGAGCATTCAATAAAGTACGACGGTCCCCATTGATGCTTTGGAATTGCTCAACTCTCTCCATAGAGGAGCTTTTCACGTTTTTGTGCAATTTGAGACATAACTTGGTGCATTCGCGTCTTTACCGTCCGAAACGTGGCACGAAGGCTCAACTAGCAAGTTAGACTTTTAAGAGCACTAAATAGAGTACAACGGTCCACATTGACGCTTTGGAATTGCTCAACTCTCTCCATAGAAGAGGTTTTCACGTTTTTGTGCAATTTCAAACATAACTTGGTCTATTCGCATCTTTACCTTACCAAACGTGGCACGAAGGCTCAACTAGCAAGTTAGACTTTTAAGAGCACTAAATAGAGTACAACGGTCCACAATGATGCTTTGGAATTGCTCAACTCTCTCCATAGAGGAGCTTTTCACGTTTTTGTGCAATTTGAGACATAACTTGGTCTATTCGCGTCTTTACCGTTCGAAACGTGGCACGAAGGCTCGACTAGCAAGTTAGACTTTTAAGAGAACTAAATAGAGTACAACGGTCCACATTAATGCTTTGAAATTGCTCAACTCTCTCCATAGAGGAGCTTTTCACGTTTTTGTTAAATTTGAGACATAACTTGGTCTATTCGCGTCTTTACCTTAGGAAACGTGGCATGAAGGCTCAACTAGCAAGTTAGATCTTTAAGAGCATTCAATAGAGTACAACGGTCCCCATTGATGCTTTGGAATTGCTCAACTCTCTCCATAGAGGAGCTTTTCACGTTTTTGTGCAATTTGAGACATAACTTGGTCTATTCGCGTCTTTACCGTTCGAAACGTGGCACGAAGGCTCGACTAGCAAGTTAGACTTTTAAGAGAACTAAATAGAGTACAACGGTCCACATTAATGCTTTGAAATTGCTCAACTCTCTCCATAGAGGAGCTTTTCACGTTTTTGTTAAATTTGAGACATAACTTGGTCTATTCGCGTCTTTACCTTAGGAAACGTGGCATGAAGGCTCAACTAGCAAGTTAGATCTTTAAGAGCATTCAATAGAGTACAACGGTCCCCATTGATGCTTTGGAATTGCTCAACTCTCTCCATAGAGGAGCTTTTCACGTTTTTGTGCAATTTGAGACATAACTTGGTCTATTCGCGTCTTTACCGTACGAAACGTGGCACGAAGGCTCAAGTAGCAAGTTCGACTTTTAAGAGCACTAAATAGAGTGCAATGGTCCACATTGATGCTTTGGAATTGCTCAACTCTCTCCATAGAGCAGCTTTTCATGTTTTTCAGCAATTTGAGACATAACTTGGTCTATTCGAGTCTTTACCTTACGAAACGCGGCACGAAGGCTCAACTAGCAAGTTAGACTTTCAAGAGCACTAAATAGAATACAACGCTCCACATTGATGCTTTGCAATTGCTCAACTCTCTCCATAGAGGAGCTTTTCACGTTTTTGAGCAATTTGAGACATAACTTGGTCTATTCGCGTCTTTAGTTTACGAAACGTGGCACGGAGGCTTAAAAAGTAAGTTAGAGTTTTAAGAGCACTCAATAGAGGGCAACGGTCCACATTGATGCTTTGGAATTGCTCAAGTCTCTCCATAGAGGAGCTTTTCACGTTTTTGTGCAATTTGAGACATAACTTGGTCTATTCGCGTCTTTACCGTCTGAAACGTGGCACGAAGGCTCAACTAGCAAGTTAGACGTTTAAGAGCAATAAATAGGGTACAACGGTCCACTTTGATGCTTTGGAATTGCTCAACTCTCTCCATAGAGGAGCTTTTCACGTTTTTGAGCAAGTTGAGACATAACTTGGACTATTCGCGTCTTTACCTTACGAAACGTGGCATGAAGGCTCGACTAGCAAGTTAGACTTTCAAGAGCACTAAATAGAATACAACGCTCCACATTGATGCTTTGCAATTGCTCAACTCTCTCCATAGAGGAGCTTTTCACATTTTTTAGCAATTTGAGACATAACTTGGTCTATTCGCGTCTTTACCTTACGAAACGTGGCATGAAGGCTCAACTAGCAAGTTAGATTTTTAAGAGCATTCAATAGAGTACAACGGTCCCCATTGATGCTTTGGAATTGCTCAACTCTCTCCATAGAGAAGCTTTTCACGTTTTTGAGCAATTTGAGACAGAACTTGGTCTATTCGCGTCTTTACCTTACGAAACGTGGCACGAAGGCTCAACTAGCAAGTTAGACTTTTAAGAGCACTAAATAGAATACAACGCTCCACATTGATGCTTTGCAATTGCTCAACTCTCTCCATAGAGGAGCTTTTCACATTTTTTAGCAATTTGAGAGATAACTTGGTCTATTCGGGTCTTTACTTTACGAAACGTGGCTCGAAAGCTGAACCAATAAGTTAGACTTTTAAGAGCACTCAATAGAGAGCAACGATCCACGTTGATGCTTTGGAATTGCTCAAGTTTCTCCATAGAGGACCTTTTCACGTTGTTGTGCAATTTGAGACATAAATTGGTCTATTCGCGTCTTTACCTTACGAAACGTGGCACGAAGGCTCAACTAGCAAGTTAGACTTTTAAGAGCACTAAATAGAGTACAACGGTCCACAATGATGCTTTGGAATTGCTCAACTCTCTCCATAGAGGAGCTTTTCACGTTTTCGTGCAATTTGAGACATAACTTGGTCTATTCGCGTCTTTACCGTCGGAAACGTGGCACGAAGGCTTAACTAGCAAGTTAGACTTTTAAGAGCACTAGATAGAGTACAACGGTCCACATTGATGCTTTGGAATTGCTCAACTCTCTCCATAGAGGAGCTTTTCACCTTTTTGTGCAATTTCAAACATAACTTGGTCTATTCGCGTCTTTACCTTACGAAACGTGGCATGAAGGCTCGACTAGCAAGTTAGACTTTCAAGAGCACTAAATAGATTACAACGCTCCACATTGATGCTTTGCAATTGCTCAACTCTCTCCATAGAGGAGCTTTTCACATTTTTTAGCAATTTGAGACATAACTTGGTCTATTCGCGTCTTTACCTTACGAAACGTGGCATGAAGGCTCAACTAGCAAGTTAGATTTTTAAGAGCATTCAATAGAGTACAACGGTCCCCATTGATGCTTTGGAATTGCTCAACTCTCTCCATAGAGGAGCTTTTCACGTTTTTGAGCAATTTGAGACAGAACTTGGTCTATTCGCGTCTTTACCTTACGAAACGTGGCACGAAGGCTCAACTAGCAAGTTAGACTTTTAAGAGCACTAAATAGAATACAACGCTCCACATTGATGCTTTGCAATTGCTCAACTCTCTCCATAGAGGAGCTTTTCACATTTTTTAGCAATTTGAGAGATAACTTGGTCTATTCGGGTCTTTACTTTACGAAACGTGGCTCGAAAGCTGAACCAATAAGTTAGACTTTTAAGAGCACTCAATAGAGAGCAACGATCCACGTTGATGCTTTGGAATTGCTCAAGTTTCTCCATAGAGGACCTTTTCACGTTGTTGTGCAATTTGAGACATAAATTGGTCTATTCGCGTCTTTACCTTACGAAACGTGGCACGAAGGCTCAACTAGCAAGTTAGACTTTTAAGAGCACTAAATAGAGTACAACGGTCCACAATGATGCTTTGGAATTGCTCAACTCTCTCCATAGAGGAGCTTTTCACGTTTTCGTGCAATTTGAGACATAACTTGGTCTATTCGCGTCTTTACCGTCCGAAACGTGGCACGAAGGCTTAACTAGCAAGTTAGACTTTTAAGAGCACTAGATAGAGTACAACGGTCCACATTGATGCTTTGGAATTGCTCAACTCTCTCCATAGAGGAGCTTTTCACCTTTTTGTGCAATTTCAAACATAAGTTGGTCTATTCGCGTCTTTACCTTACGAAACGTGGCATGAAGGCTCGACTAGCAAGTTAGACTTTCAAGAGCACTAAATAGAATACAACGCTCCACATTGATGCTTTGCAATTGCTCAACTCTCTCCATAGAGGAGCTTTTCACATTTTTTAGCAATTTGAGACATAACTTGGTCTATTCGCGTCTTTACCTTACGAAACGTGGCATGAAGGCTCAACTAGCAAGTTAGATTTTTAAGAGCATTCAATAGAGTACAACGGTCCCCATTGATGCTTTGGAATTGCTCAACTCTCTCCATAGAGGAGCTTTTCACGTTTTTGAGCAATTTGAGACAGAACTTGGTCTATTCGCGTCTTTACCTTACGAAACGTGGCACGAAGGCTCAACTAGCAAGTTAGACTTTTAAGAGCACTAAATAGAATACAACGCTCCACATTGATGCTTTGCAATTGCTCAACTCTCTCCATAGAGGAGCTTTTCACATTTTTTAGCAATTTGAGAGATAACTTGGTCTATTCGGGTCTTTACTTTACGAAACGTGGCTCGAAAGCTGAACCAATAAGTTAGACTTTTAAGAGCACTCAATAGAGAGCAACGATCCACGTTGATGCTTTGGAATTGCTCAAGTTTCTCCATAGAGGACCTTTTCACGTTGTTGTGCAATTTGAGACATAAATTGGTCTATTCGCGTCTTTACCTTACGAAACGTGGCACGAAGGCTCAACTAGCAAGTTAGACTTTTAAGAGCACTAAATAGAGTACAACGGTCCACAATGATGCTTTGGAATTGCTCAACTCTCTCCATAGAGGAGCTTTTCACGTTTTCGTGCAATTTGAGACATAACTTGGTCTATTCGCGTCTTTACCATCCAAAACGTGGCACGAAGGCTTAACTAGCAAGTTAGACTTTTAAGAGCACTAGATAGAGTACAACGGTCCACATTGATGCTTTGGAATTGCTCAACTCTCTCCATAGAGGAGCTTTTCACCTTTTTGTGCAATTTCAAACATAACTTGGTCTATTCGCGTCTTTATCTTACGAAACGTGGGAGGAAGGGTCAACTAGCAAGTTAGACTTTTAAGAGCACTAAATAGAGTACAACGGTCCACATTGATGCTTTGGAATTGCTCAACTCTCTCCATAGAGGAGCTTTTCACGTTTTTGTGCAATTTGAGACATAACTTGGTCTATTCGCGTCTTTACCGTACGAAACGTGGCACGAAGGCTCAAGTAGCAAGTTAGACTTTTAAGAGCACTAAATAGAGTGCAATGGTCCACATTGATGCTTTGGAATTGCTCAACTCTCTCCATAGAGCAGCTTTTCATGTTTTTCAGCAATTTGAGACATAACTTGGTCTATTCGAGTCTTTACCTTACGAAACGCGGCACGAAGGCTCAACTAGCAAGTTAGACTTTCAAGAGCACTAAATAGAATACAACGCTCCACATTGATGCTTTGCAATTGCTCAACTCTCTCTATAGAGGAGCTTTTCACGTTTTTGAGCAATTTGAGACATAACTTGGTCTATTCGCGTCTTTAGTTTACGAAACGTGGCACGAAGGCTTAAAAAGTAAGTTAGAGTTTTAAGAGCACTCAATAGAGGGCAACGGTCCACATTGATGCTTTGGAATTGCTCAAGTCTCTCCATAGAGGAGCTTTTCACGTTTTTGTGCAATTTGAGACATAACTTGGTCTATTCGCGTCTTTACCGTCTGAAACGTGGCACGAAGGCTCAACTAGCAAGTTAGACGTTTAAGAGCAATAAATAGGGTACAACGGTCCACTTTGATGCTTTGGAATTGCTCAACTCTCTCCATAGAGGAGCTTTTCACGTTTTTGAGCAAGTTGAGACATAACTTGGACTATTCGCGTCTTTACCTTACGAAACGTGGCATGAAGGCTCGACTAGCAAGTTAGACTTTCAAGAGCACTAAATAGAATACAACGCTCCACATTGATGCTTTGCAATTGCTCAACTCTCTCCATAGAGGAGCTTTTCACATTTTTTAGCAATTTGAGACATAACTTGGTCTATTCGCGTCTTTACCTTACGAAACGTGGCATGAAGGCTCAACTAGCAAGTTAGATTTTTAAGAGCATTCAATAGAGTACAACGGTCCCCATTGATGCTTTGGAATTGCTCAACTCTCTCCATAGAGGAGCTTTTCACGTTTTTGAGCAATTTGAGACAGAACTTGGTCTATTCGCGTCTTTACCTTACGAAACGTGGCACGAAGGCTCAACTAGCAAGTTAGACTTTTAAGAGCACTAAATAGAATACAACGCTCCACATTGATGCTTTGGAATTGCTCAACTCTCTCCATAGAGGAGCTTTTCACATTTTTTAGCAATTTGAGAGATAACTTGGTCTATTCGGGTCTTTACTTTACGAAACGTGGCTCGAAAGCTGAACCAATAAGTTAGACTTTTAAGAGCACTCAATAGAGAGCAACGATCCACGTTGATGCTTTGGAATTGCTCAAGTTTCTCCATAGAGGACCTTTTCACGTTGTTGTGCAATTTGAGACATAAATTGGTCTATTCGCGTCTTTACCTTACGAAACGTGGCACGAAGGCTCAACTAGCAAGTTAGACTTTTAAGAGCACTAAATAGAGTACAACGGTCCACAATGATGCTTTGGAATTGCTCAACTCTCTCCATAGAGGAGCTTTTCACGTTTTCGTGCAATTTGAGACATAACTTGGTCTATTCGCGTCTTTACCGTCCGAAACGTGGCACGAAGGCTTAACTAGCAAGTTAGACTTTTAAGAGCACTAGATAGAGTACAACGGTCCACATTGATGCTTTGGAATTGCTCAACTCTCTCCATAGAGGAGCTTTTCACCTTTTTGTGCAATTTCAAACATAACTTGGTCTATTCGCGTCTTTACCTTACGAAACGTGGCACGAAGGCTCAACCAGAAAGGTAGAATTTTAAGAGCGCTAAATAGAGTACAACGGTCCAGATTGATGCTTTGAAATTGCTCAACTCTCTCCGTAGAGGAGCTTTTCACGTTTTTGTGCAATTTGAGACATAACTTGGTCTATTCGCGTCTTTACTTTACGAAACATGGCACGAAGGCTCAATCGGAAAGTTAGACTTTTAAGAGCACTAAATAGAGTACAACGGTCCACATTGATGCTTTGAAATTACTCAACTCTCTCCAAAGAGGAGGTTTTCGCGTTTTTGTGCAATTTGAGACATAAGTTGGTCTGTTCGCATCTTTACTTTACGAAACGTGGCATGAAGGCTCAACTAGCAAGTTAGATTTTTAAGAGCACTAAATAGTGTACAACGGTCCACATTGATTCTTTGGAATTGCTCAACTCTCTCCATAGAAGAGCTTTTCACGTTTTTGTGCAGTTTCAAACATAACTTGGTCTATTCGCATCTTTACCTTACGAAACGTGGCACGAAGGCTCAACTAGCAAGTTAGACTTTTAAGAGCACTCAATAGAGTACAATGGTCCACATTGATGCTTTGAAATTGCTCAACTCTCTCCATAGAGGAGCTTTTCGCGTTTTTGAGCAATTTGAGACATAACTTGGTCTATTCGCGTCTTTACTTTACGAAACTTGGCACGAAGGGTCAACTAGCAAGTTAGACTTTTAAGAGCACTAAATAGAGTACAACGGTCCACATTGATGCTTTGGAATTACTCAACTCTCTCCGAAGAGGAGCTTTTCACGTTTTTGTGCAATTTGAGACATAACTTGGTCTATTCGCGTCTTTACTTTACGAAACATGGCATGAAGGCTCAAATAGCAAGTTAGATTTTTAAGAGCATTCAATGAAGTACAACCGTCTCCATTGATGCTTTGGAATTGCTCAACTCTCTCCATAGAGGAGCTTTTCACGTTTTTGATGACAGAACTTGGTCTATTCGCGTCTTTACCTTACGAAACGTGGCACGAAGGCTCAACTAGCAAGTTAGACTTTTAAGAGCACTAAATAGAGTACAACGGTCCACATTGGTGCTTTGGAATTGCTCAACTCTCTCCATGGAAGAGTTTTTTCACGTTTTTGTGCAATATGAGACATAACTTGGTCTATTCGCGTCTTTACCGTCCGAAACGTAACACGAGGGCTCAACCAGCAAGTTAGACCTTTAAGAGCACTAAATAGAGTACAACGGTCCACATTGATGCTTTGGAATTGCTGAACTCTCTCCATAAAAAAGCTTTTCATGTTTTTGAGCAATTTGAGACATAACTTGGACTATTCGCGTCTTTACCTTACGAAACGTGGCACGAAGGCTCAACTAGCAAGTTAGACTTTTAAGAGCACTAAATAGAGTACAATGGTCCACATTGATGCTTTGAAATTGCTCAACTCTCTCCATAGAGGAGCTTTTCACGTTTTTGTGCAATTTGAGACATAACTTGGTCTATTCGCGTCTTTACCTTACGAAACGTGGCATGAAGGCTCAACTAGCAAGTTAGATTTTTAAGAGCATTCAATGAAGTACAACCGTCTCCATTGATGCTTTGGAATTGCTCAACTCTCTCCATAGAGGAGCTTTTCACGTTTTTGATGACAGAACTTTGTCTATTCGCGTCTTTACCTTACGAAACGTGGCACGAAGGCTCAACTAGCAAGTTAGACTTTTAAGAGCACTAAATAGAGTACAACGGTCCACATTGGTGCTTTGGAATTGCTCAACTCTCTCCATAGAAGAGTTTTTTCACGTTTTTGTGCAATATGAGACATAACTTGGTCTATTCGCGTCTTTACCGTCCGAAACGTAACACGAGGGCTCAACCAGCAAGTTAGACCTTTAAGAGCACTAAATAGAGTACAACGGTCCACATTGATGCTTTGGAATTGCTGAACTCTCTCCATAAAAAAGCTTTTCATGTTTTTGAGCAATTTGAGACATAACTTGGACTATTCGCGTCTTTACCTTATGAAACGTGGCACGAAGGCTCAACTAGCAAGTTAGACTTTTAAGAGCACTAAATAGAGTACAACGATCCACATTGATGCTTTGAAATTGCGCAACTCTCTCCATTGAGGAGCTTTTCACGTTTTTGTGCAATTTGAGACATAACTAGGTCTATTCGCGTCTTTACTTTACGAAACGTGGCACGAAGGCTCAACTAGCAAGTTAGACTTTTAAGAGCACTAAATAGAGTACAACGGTCCACATTGGTGCTTTGGAATTGCTCAACTCTCTCCATAGAGGAGTTTTTCACGTTTTTGTGCAATTTAAGACATAACTTGGTCTATTCGCGTCTTTACCGTCTAAAACGTAGCACGAAGGCCCAACCAGAAAGTTAGACTTTTAAGAGCACTAAATAGAGTACAACGCTCCACATTGATGCTTTGGAATTGCTGAACACTCTCCATAAAGGAGCTTTTCACGTTTTGAGCAATTTGAGACATAACATGGTCTATTCGTATCTTTACCTTACGAAACGTGGCACGAAGGCTCAACTAGCAAGTTAGACTTTTAAGAGCACTAAATAGAGTACAACAGTCCACATTGATGCTTTGGAATTGCTCAACTCTCTCCATAGAGGAGCTTTTCACGTTTTTGTGCAATTTGAGACATAACTTGGTCTATTCACGTATTTACTTTACGAAACGTGGCACGAAGGCTCAAGTAGCAATTAGACTTTTAAGAGCACTAAATAGAGTACAATGGACCACATTGATGCTTTGGAATTGCTCAACTCTCTCTATGGAGGAGCTTTTCACGTTTTTGTGCAATTTGAGACATAACTTGGTCTGTTCGCGTCTTTACCGTCCGAAACGTGGCACGAAGGCTCAACTAGCAAGTTAGACTTTTAAGAGAACTAAATAGAGTACAACGGTCCACATTGATGCTTTGAAATTGCTCAACTCTCTCCATAGAGGAGCTTTTCACGTTTTTCTGCAATTTGAGACAAAACTTGGTCTATTCGCGTCTTTACCTTACGAAACGTGGCATGAAGGCTCAACGAGCAAGTTAGATTTTTAAGAGCATTCAATGGAGTACAACCGTCTCCATTGATGCTTTGGAATTGCTCAACTCTCTCCATAGAGGAGCTTTTCACGTTTTTGATGACAGAACTTGGTCTATTCGCGTCTTTACCTTACGAAACGTGGCACGAAGGCTCAACTAGCAAGTTAGACTTTTAAGAGCACTAAATAGAGTACAACGGTCCACATTGGTGCTTTGGAATTGCTCAACTCTCTCCATAGAAGAGTTTTTTCACGTTTTTGTGCAATATGAGACATAACTTGGTCTATTCGCGTCTTTACCGTCCGAAACGTAACACGAGGGCTCAACCAGCAAGTTAGACCTTTAAGAGCACTAAATAGAGTACAACGGTCCACATTGATGCTTTGGAATTGCTGAACTCTCTCCATAAAAAAGCTTTTCATGTTTTTGAGCAATTTGAGACATAACTTGGACTATTCGCGTCTTTACCTTACGAAACGTGGCACGAAGGCTCAACTAGCAAGTTAGACTTTTAAGAGCACTAAATAGAGTACAACGATCCACATTGATGCTTTGAAATTGCGCAACTCTCTCCATTGAGGAGCTTTTCACGTTTTTGTGCAATTTGAGACATAACTAGGTCTATTCGCGTCTTTACTTTACGAAACGTGGCACGAAGGCTCAACTAGCAAGTTAGACTTTTAAGAGCACTAAATAGAGTACAACGGTCCACATTGGTGCTTTGGAATTGCTCAACTCTCTCCATAGAGGAGTTTTTCACGTTTTTGTGCAATTTAAGACATAACTTGGTCTATTCGCGTCTTTACCGTCTAAAACGTAGCACGAAGGCCCAACCAGAAAGTTAGACTTTTAAGAGCACTAAATAGAGTACAACGCTCCACATTGATGCTTTGGAATTGCTGAACACTCTCCATAAAGGAGCTTTTCACGTTTTGAGCAATTTGAGACATAACATGGTCTATTCGTATCTTTACCTTACGAAACGTGGCACGAAGGCTCAACTAGCAAGTTAGACTTTTAAGAGCACTAAATAGAGTACAACAGTCCACATTGATGCTTTGGAATTGCTCAACTCTCTCCATAGAGGAGCTTTTCACGTTTTTGTGCAATTTGAGACATAACTTGGTCTATTCACGTATTTACTTTACGAAACGTGGCACGAAGGCTCAAGTAGCAATTAGACTTTTAAGAGCACTAAATAGAGTACAATGGACCACATTGATGCTTTGGAATTGCTCAACTCTCTCTATGGAGGAGCTTTTCACGTTTTTGTGCAATTTGAGACATAACTTGGTCTGTTCGCGTCTTTACCGTCCGAAACGTGGCACGAAGGCTCAACTAGCAAGTTAGACTTTTAAGAGAACTAAATAGAGTACAACGGTCCACATTGATGCTTTGAAATTGCTCAACTCTCTCCATAGAGGAGCTTTTCACGTTTTTCTACAATTTGAGACAAAACTTGGTCTATTCGCGTCTTTACCTTACGAAACGTGGCATGAAGGCTCAACGAGCAAGTTAGATTTTTAAGAGCATTCAATGGAGTACAACCGTCTCCATTGATGCTTTGGAATTGCTCAACTCTCTCCATAGAGGAGCTTTTCACGTTTTTGATGACAGAACTTGGTCTATTCGCGTCTTTACCTTACGAAACGTGGCACGAAGGCTCAACTAGCAAGTTAGACTTTTAAGAGCACTAAATAGAGTACAACGGTCCACATTGGTGCTTTGGAATTGCTCAACTCTCTCCATAGAAGAGTTTTTTCACGTTTTTGTGCAATATGAGACATAACTTGGTCTATTCGCGTCTTTACCGTCCGAAACGTAACACGAGGGCTCAACCAGCAAGTTAGACCTTTAAGAGCACTAAATAGAGTACAACGGTCCACATTGATGCTTTGGAATTGCTGAACTCTCTCCATAAAAAAGCTTTTCATGTTTTTGAGCAATTTGAGACATAACTTGGACTATTCGCGTCTTTACCTTACGAAACGTGGCACGAAGGCTCAACTAGCAAGTTAGACTTTTAAGAGCACTAAATAGAGTACAACGATCCACATTGATGCTTTGAAATTGCGCAACTCTCTCCATTGAGGAGCTTTTCACGTTTTTGTGCAATTTGAGACATAACTAGGTCTATTCGCGTCTTTACTTTACGAAACGTGGCACGAAGGCTCAACTAGCAAGTTAGACTTTTAAGAGCACTAAATAGAGTACAACGGTCCACATTGGTGCTTTGGAATTGCTCAACTCTCTCCATAGAGGAGTTTTTCACGTTTTTGTGCAATTTAAGACATAACTTGGTCTATTCGCGTCTTTACCGTCTAAAACGTAGCACGAAGGCCCAACCAGAAAGTTAGACTTTTAAGAGCACTAAATAGAGTACAACGCTCCACATTGATGCTTTGGAATTGCTGAACACTCTCCATAAAGGAGCTTTTCACGTTTTGAGCAATTTGAGACATAACATGGTCTATTCGTATCTTTACCTTACGAAACGTGGCACGAAGGCTCAACTAGCAAGTTAGACTTTTAAGAGCACTAAATAGAGTACAACAGTCCACATTGATGCTTTGGAATTGCTCAACTCTCTCCATAGAGGAGCTTTTCACGTTTTTGTGCAATTTGAGACATAACTTGGTCTATTCACGTATTTACTTTACGAAACGTGGCACGAAGGCTCAAGTAGCAATTAGACTTTTAAGAGCACTAAATAGAGTACAATGGACCACATTGATGCTTTGGAATTGCTCAACTCTCTCTATGGAGGAGCTTTTCACGTTTTTGTGCAATTTGAGACATAACTTGGTCTGTTCGCGTCTTTACCGTCCGAAACGTGGCACGAAGGCTCAACTAGCAAGTTAGACTTTTAAGAGAACTAAATAGAGTACAACGGTCCACATTGATGCTTTGAAATTGCTCAACTCTCTCCATAGAGGAGCTTTTCACGTTTTTCTGCAATTTGAGACAAAACTTGGTCTATTCGCGTCTTTACCTTACGAAACGTGGCATGAAGGCTCAACGAGCAAGTTAGATTTTTAAGAGCATTCAATGGAGTACAACCGTCTCCATTGATGCTTTGGAATTGCTCAACTCTCTCCATAGAGGAGCTTTTCACGTTTTTGATGACAGAACTTGGTCTATTCGCGTCTTTACCTTACGAAACGTGGCACGAAGGCTCAACTAGCAAGTTAGACTTTTAAGAGCACTAAATAGAGTACAACGGTCCACATTGGTGCTTTGGAATTGCTCAACTCTCTCGATAGAAGAGTTTTTTCACGTTTTTGTGCAATATGAGACATAACTTGGTCTATTCGCGTCTTTACCGTCCGAAACGTAGCACGAGGGCTCAACCAGCAAGTTAGACTTTTAAGAGCACTAAATAGAGTACAACGGTCCACATTGATGCTTTGGAATTGCTGAACTCTCTCCATAAAAAAGCTTTTCATGTTTTTGAGCAATTTGAGACATAACTTGGACTATTCGCGTCTTTACCTTACGGAACGTGGCACGAAGGCTCAACTAGCAAGTTAGACTTTTAAGAGCACTAAATAGAGTACAACGATCCACATTGATGCTTTGAAATTGCGCAACTCTCTCCATTGAGGAGCTTTTCACGTTTTTGTGCAATTTGAGACATAACTAGGTCTATTCGCGTCTTTACTTTACGAAACGTGGCACGAAGGCTCAACTAGCAAGTTAGACTTTTAAGAGCACTAAATAGAGTACAACGGTCCACATTGGTGCTTTGGAATTGCTCAACTCTCTCCATAGAGGAGTTTTTCACGTTTTTGTGCAATTTAAGACATAACTTGGTCTATTCGCGTCTTTACCGTCTGAAACGTAGCACGAAGGCCCAACCAGAAAGTTAGACTTTTAAGAGCACTAAATAGAGTACAACGGTCCACATTGATGCTTTGGAATTGCTGAACACTCTCCATAAAGGAGCTTTTCACGTTTTGAGCAATTTGAGACATAACATGGTGTATTCGTATCTTTACCTTACGAAACGTGGCACGAAGGCTCAACTAGCAAGTTAGACTTTTAAGAGCACTAAATAGAGTACAACAATCCACATTGATGCTTTGGAATTGCTCAACTCTCTCCATAGAGGAGCTTTTCACGTTTTTGTGCAATTTGAGACATAACTTGGTCTATTCACGTATTTACTTTACGAAACGTGGCATGAAGGCTCAAGTAGCAATTAGACTTTTAAGAGCACTAAATAGAGTACAATGGTCCACATTGATGCTTTGGAATTGCTCAACTCTCTCTATGGAGGAGCTTTTCACGTTTTTGTGCAATTTGAGACATAACTTGGTCTGTTCGCGTCTTTACCGTCCGAAACGTGGCACGAAGGCTCAACTAGCAAGTTAGACTTTTAAGAGAACTAAATAGAGTACAACGGTCCACATTGATGCTTTGAAATTGCTCAACTCTCTCCATAGAGGAGCTTTTCACGTTTTTGTGCAATTTGAGACATAACTTGTTCTATTCGCGTCTTTACCTTACGAAACGTGGCATGAAGGCTCAACTAGCAAGTTAGATTTTTAAGAGCATTCAATGGAGTACAACCGTCTCCATTGATGCTTTGGAATTGCTCAACTCTCTCCATAGAGGAGCTTTTCACGTTTTTGATGACAGAACTTGGTCTATTCGCGTCTTTACCTTACGAAACGTGGCACGAAGGCTCAACTAGCAAGTTAGACTTTTAAGAGCACTAAATAGAGTACAACGGTCCACATTGGTGCTTTGGAATTGCTCAACTCTCTCCATAGAAGAGTTTTTTCACGTTTTTGTGCAATATGAGACATAACTTGGTCTATTCGCATCTTTACTTTACGAAACATGGCACGAAGGCTGAACTAGCAAGTTAGACTTTTCGGAGCACTAAATAGAGTACAACGGTCCACATTGATGCTTTGGAATTACTCAACTCTCTCCAAAGAGGAGCTTTTCACGTTTTTGTGCAATTTGAGACACAACTTGGTCTATTCGCGTCTTTATTTTACGAAATGTGGCATGAAGGCTCAACTAGCAAGTTAGATTTTTAAGAGCACTAAATAGTGTACAACGGTCCACATTGATGCTTTGGAATTGCTCAACTCTCTCCATAGACGAGCTTTTCACGTTTTTTAGCAATTTGATACATAACTTGGTCTATTCGCGTCTTTACTTTACGAAACATGGCACGAAGGCTCAACTAGCAAGTTAGACTTTTAAGAGCACTAGATAGAGTACAACGGTCCACATTGATGCTTTGGAATTGCTCAACTCTCTCCATAGAAGAGTTTTTTCACGTTTTTGTGCAATATGAGACATAACTTGGTCTATTCGCGTCTTTACCGTCCGAAACGTAGCACGAGGGCTCAACCAGCAAGTTAGACTTTTAAGAGCACTAAATAGAGTACAACGGTCCACATTGATGCTTTGGAATTGCTGAACTCTCTCCATAAAAAAGCTTTTCATGTTTTTGAGCAATTTGAGACATAACTTGGACTATTCGCGTCTTTACCTTACGGAACGTGGCACGAAGGCTCAACTAGCAAGTTAGACTTTTAAGAGCACTAAATAGAGTACAACGATCCACATTGATGCTTTGAAATTGCGCAACTCTCTCCATTGAGGAGCTTTTCACGTTTTTGTGCAATTTGAGACATAACTAGGTCTATTCGCGTCTTTACTTTACGAAACGTGGCACGAAGGCTCAACTAGCAAGTTAGACTTTTAAGAGCACTAAATAGAGTACAACGGTCCACATTGGTGCTTTGGAATTGCTCAACTCTCTCCATAGAGGAGTTTTTCACGTTTTTGTGCAATTTAAGACATAACTTGGTCTATTCGCGTCTTTACCGTCTGAAACGTAGCACGAAGGCCCAACCAGAAAGTTAGACTTTTAAGAGCACTAAATAGAGTACAACGGTCCACATTGATGCTTTGGAATTGCTGAACACTCTCCATAAAGGAGCTTTTCACGTTTTGAGCAATTTGAGACATAACATGGTCTATTCGTATCTTTACCTTACGAAACGTGGCACGAAGGCTCAACTAGCAAGTTAGACTTTTAAGAGCACTAAATAGAGTACAACAATCCACATTGATGCTTTGGAATTGCTCAACTCTCTCCATAGAGGAGCTTTTCACGTTTTTGTGCAATTTGAGACATAACTTGGTCTATTCACGTATTTACTTTACGAAACGTGGCATGAAGGCTCAAGTAGCAATTAGACTTTTAAGAGCACTAAATAGAGTACAATGGTCCACATTGATGCTTTGGAATTGCTCAACTCTCTCTATGGAGGAGCTTTTCACGTTTTTGTGCAATTTGAGACATAACTTGGTCTGTTCGCGTCTTTACCGTCCGAAACGTGGCACGAAGGCTCAACTAGCAAGTTAGACTTTTAAGAGAACTAAATAGAGTACAACGGTCCACATTGATGCTTTGAAATTGCTCAACTCTCTCCATAGAGGAGCTTTTCACGTTTTTGTGCAATTTGAGACATAACTTGTTCTATTCGCGTCTTTACCTTACGAAACGTGGCATGAAGGCTCAACTAGCAAGTTAGATTTTTAAGAGCATTCAATGGAGTACAACCGTCTCCATTGATGCTTTGGAATTGCTCAACTCTCTCCATAGAGGAGCTTTTCACGTTTTTGATGACAGAACTTGGTCTATTCGCGTCTTTACCTTACGAAACGTGGCACGAAGGCTCAACTAGCAAGTTAGACTTTTAAGAGCACTAAATAGAGTACAACGGTCCACATTGGTGCTTTGGAATTGCTCAACTCTCTCCATAGAAGAGTTTTTTCACGTTTTTGTGCAATATGAGACATAACTTGGTCTATTCGCATCTTTACTTTACGAAACATGGCACGAAGGCTGAACTAGCAAGTTAGACTTTTCGGAGCACTAAATAGAGTACAACGGTCCACATTGATGCTTTGGAATTACTCAACTCTCTCCAAAGAGGAGCTTTTCACGTTTTTGTGCAATTTGAGACACAACTTGGTCTATTCGCGTCTTTATTTTACGAAATGTGGCATGAAGGCTCAACTAGCAAGTTAGATTTTTAAGAGCACTAAATAGTGTACAACGGTCCACATTGATGCTTTGGAATTGCTCAACTCTCTCCATAGACGAGCTTTTCACGTTTTTTAGCAATTTGATACATAACTTGGTCTATTCGCGTCTTTACTTTACGAAACATGGCACGAAGGCTCAACTAGCAAGTTAGACTTTTAAGAGCACTAGATAGAGTACAACGGTCCACATTGATGCTTTGGAATTGCTCAACTCTCTCCATAGAAGAGTTTTTTCACGTTTTTGTGCAATATGAGACATAACTTGGTCTATTCGCGTCTTTACCGTCCGAAACGTAGCACGAGGGCTCAACCAGCAAGTTAGACTTTTAAGAGCACTAAATAGAGTACAACGGTCCACATTGATGCTTTGGAATTGCTGAACTCTCTCCATAAAAAAGCTTTTCATGTTTTTGAGCAATTTGAGACATAACTTGGACTATTCGCGTCTTTACCTTACGGAACGTGGCACGAAGGCTCAACTAGCAAGTTAGACTTTTAAGAGCACTAAATAGAGTACAACGATCCACATTGATGCTTTGAAATTGCGCAACTCTCTCCATTGAGGAGCTTTTCACGTTTTTGTGCAATTTGAGACATAACTAGGTCTATTCGCGTCTTTACTTTACGAAACGTGGCACGAAGGCTCAACTAGCAAGTTAGACTTTTAAGAGCACTAAATAGAGTACAACGGTCCACATTGGTGCTTTGGAATTGCTCAACTCTCTCCATAGAGGAGTTTTTCACGTTTTTGTGCAATTTAAGACATAACTTGGTCTATTCGCGTCTTTACCGTCTGAAACGTAGCACGAAGGCCCAACCAGAAAGTTAGACTTTTAAGAGCACTAAATAGAGTACAACGGTCCACATTGATGCTTTGGAATTGCTGAACACTCTCCATAAAGGAGCTTTTCACGTTTTGAGCAATTTGAGACATAACATGGTCTATTCGTATCTTTACCTTACGAAACGTGGCACGAAGGCTCAACTAGCAAGTTAGACTTTTAAGAGCACTAAATAGAGTACAACAATCCACATTGATGCTTTGGAATTGCTCAACTCTCTCCATAGAGGAGCTTTTCACGTTTTTGTGCAATTTGAGACATAACTTGGTCTATTCACGTATTTACTTTACGAAACGTGGCATGAAGGCTCAAGTAGCAATTAGACTTTTAAGAGCACTAAATAGAGTACAATGGTCCACATTGATGCTTTGGAATTGCTCAACTCTCTCTATGGAGGAGCTTTTCACGTTTTTGTGCAATTTGAGACATAACTTGGTCTGTTCGCGTCTTTACCGTCCGAAACGTGGCACGAAGGCTCAACTAGCAAGTTAGACTTTTAAGAGAACTAAATAGAGTACAACGGTCCACATTGATGCTTTGAAATTGCTCAACTCTCTCCATAGAGGAGCTTTTCACGTTTTTGTGCAATTTGAGACATAACTTGTTCTATTCGCGTCTTTACCTTACGAAACGTGGCATGAAGGCTCAACTAGCAAGTTAGATTTTTAAGAGCATTCAATGGAGTACAACCGTCTCCATTGATGCTTTGGAATTGCTCAACTCTCTCCATAGAGGAGCTTTTCACGTTTTTGATGACAGAACTTGGTCTATTCGCGTCTTTACCTTACGAAACGTGGCACGAAGGCTCAACTAGCAAGTTAGACTTTTAAGAGCACTAAATAGAGTACAACGGTCCACATTGGTGCTTTGGAATTGCTCAACTCTCTCCATAGAAGAAGCCCCAATCTTAGGGTTTTCCCCTCTTTTTACAATAGAAAATACCTAACTACCCTTATAAAATCGTTCCCCATTGGTTACATACATTATTTACCCCAAATGCCCTTGAAATTTGGGTGCAGAAAATTGCAGATACGCGGTAGGTGTCCGGACGGCTTCGGAAGGTGTCCGGACGGCTTCGGAAGGTGTCCGGACACCTGGGCTTCATTAAGTCTTCGTTATAGACTCTGTCTCATTTTTCAAAGGAAGTGTCCGGACACCTAATGTGGGTGTCCGGACAGTAAGTGTCCGGACACCTTGAGAGGTGTCCCGACGCCTCACAACAAAAAGTGCCCAAAAAGTGTTCCAACTTGCCCGAACAAGGTCCGATTCCTACAAAACAAGGGGAAACATTTGTAAGTGTAAAACTAAGCTAAAATGCAATCAAATACATTAGCTAAGTGCTAGAACATCCTAATTAAGGACATTGGAACCTCAAAATAGAGGTCCAATCACACCCCCCAACTTAGACATTGCTAGTCCCTAGCAATGCAACCACTACCTAAAACTAAAATCTACTAAATAAAATCTTAACTCACTGACGTAGGCATCACGGTTGCATTTAGCGCATGCAACAAGCCTTTAAACCCCTAGGTCACCCTAGTGGACGAGTTGTATTCTCGTGAGGGCTTATCAGAGCGATACCCACAAACACTTGCCAAGGGATCCACTATTACTTTGAAAGTACCATAATGATTCTTAAATTCTCACATGCAAGAAATAGAGCTAATCTCCTAATTCCCCCGCTAGTCGAAAACATGCAAAATCTTTGGACAACCAATCTCAATCTCCTCAAAGATGACTAAGAACATTTTATACTATGTAAAATATATGTGCAATCACCAAGGCAACTCAACACATTCACACAAGTAAAACCTTGTTATGGAACCTTTTGGTGTTCATAAATCCCCAATACCGAATGTACACAAAAACATAAAAGCATTGTGCTAAGTGAATGACTTACACAATTGAATTAAATGTATGTGCTTATAAAAAGATAATTTGGATGGGCATAGCTTTGAGAAAGAAATCACCTACAAGAGCAATTAATGCATTCACCAACTCACTTGCTTACCTTGGATCAAATTCATCAAAAGGTTAAATGGGTTGTAATGTGGTCATGGGACAAGGTAGGAAGAATTTGGATCTAGGTAACAAGTTGCAAGGTTAAGTTCAAACATGTGAGCTAAATTCTCATTTTTGTCACCCCTTCCATTGTACCACAATTTCAAACACTTCTCATCCTTTACACACAAAGGATTAACTTTATTGCATACACCTTCTTTTTCTTTTTTCTTTTTTTTTCTTTTTTTTTTTTGATATTTTTCTTCTCTTTTCTATGCATTTTTTTTTCCTTTTCTTTTGTTTTTTTTTTGAATATAACATCATTTATACAACAACCCTCATAATTTTTTTCTCATAATAAGGAGGGGTAATATCACTACCGATTTATTTTTCAAGCTCCTACTCAACCTTGCAACCAAAGGTGGGAAATATTTGGGAAAATAGCTCACACAAGGCTTGTAAGTGAAATGAAGAAGCTTAAAGAAATTTAGGGCTTATTATCACTCACAAATGAATAGGTTAGGCTCAAATCTCTCAACCTAATGAATCCTTCAATCCTAAATTCACAAGCAAGTGGCAAAATACAAAAATCACACTTCTCAATAATCAAATGTAATGTTTACAAAGCTATTGAAAAACACGCGCTAAGATGTCAAATGAATATCAATGAAGAGAATCACCCAAAACCCAATGCATATCAATGAAGAATGGCTCAAAGGAATGAGAAGGGTAAAAAGGTAATTTTCAGACAAAAGGATCCAAAAACGCAGTCATACAAATGCTTCAATGCCAAGATGTCTGCTCAATTACACAATTCTATATCAAACTAGGTCTCAATCATTCCAAGAGAAATTGATTATGGTCATCCCACTCAATCACATGCATCGATTTCGCAAAAGAAACCAAGGAACCTACTATACACTTGCACATGTGAACAAGAATAAAAAATTAACAGTCAAATTGGTAGTGAATCCCTAAAAGCACCTACCCGTCCCCTCCTAAAGTCCATCTAGCATGTATGAACAACAAAGCACAACACAATAGGATAAAGGGTAGGAAGTCATACCATACTCTTCAAAAGTGGTTGGAATCATGAGAAACGAAGCATGTCCTGAAAAAGTTAATACCAACCACACTATCCAAGCATGACACAACAAGACTTTTTTTTTTTTTCAAAATTTTCAAATTTTTGATATTCACAAAAGCACACCAAAATAAAGCAAGTTTCACAATGGATTCACAATTCCCTCACCCCCCAACTTAAATGAGACATTGTCCCCAATGTCAAGAATGGAAAACAAGGCAAGAACAAATTGTGAAATGCATTGTGAACATACAAAAACACACCAAAATTAAGGGTAAGAAAATCACAGCATAACACACAACCATTTCACAATTCTCACCCCCCAACGTCAATGAGTGCACAAGGCGCGGAAATTATGAAATGGATTGTGAGCATACAAAACACACACAAAAATTGAAATCAAACCAAAACTAATCACAACCATACTATGGTACAAGGGTGGAGTCTCCCACAACTAGGTGAGGGTGGGATCCTTTAAATCCCGGGGAACAACCAAAGCATCAAAGTTCTCCATGAATGGTATCAAACATTGGTCATTCACCTTAAACACTTTTCCTCCCCTAGTGTCCTCAAAATCACTACTTCCATGTTGAGGAACATGACGAACATCTAAAGGTCCATTCTCCTTGGTCCTCAAATCTTCGGGAAAAAATTGTACCCGAGATTTGGGCCGCCACACCCTCCTAACTTTTTCAAGGACTTTTGGAATAAAGTGGCGTTTTGGAGACTTTTTCACTCCACTTACTAAAGGTTTTCTTTCCAGTCTTGGTGGATGCACTTGGGATGATTCAACTCTAAGTGTAGGAGGCTCTAATTCCTCAATGTCATCTTTCTTACACAAAGGTTGACTAAGTTTCACACCCAATGCTAGCACACCTTCAACAGAATCCTTTGCAAGGGTTAACTCCAAATTATCCTCAACATGGGCATGGATAAAATCTACATCCCTTATATCCTCACACTCACCCATAACCTTAGTCACACTAAAGATATTCATTTCCATGGTCATATTCCCAAAAGAAAGTTGTAGCACCCCACTCCTACAATTGATTAAGGCATTGGAAGTTGTTAAGAATGGGCCTTTAGTGACTCTAGGGACTCCAATTTCTTGGACAACAAAGCAAGTTTAGCATGCACATCATCATTTTCATTCAAAACAAACTTGCCACTAGAGTTTGGCACAACATCATGTCGGGTTAGTGGAGGAGCTTCCCAAGATCGGGATTCCTCCGCCAACCCATCAAAGAAAGTGAATGCTTCATTGGCATCCCTATTCAGAAAATCACCTTGAGTCATAGTGGACACCAATTTCTTCAAAGATGGAGTCAAAGATTTGTGGAAGAAATTCACAATTTGAAATTTTTGAAATCCATGATGAGGGCACATAAACAACAAATCCTTAAACCTCTCCCAAGCTTGGAAGAAGGTTTCATGTTCTTTGCAATGAAAATTCATGATTTGTGTTTGGTAAGAGATGGTACGGTGGAAAGGAAAATATTTGTTGAGAAATTCTTCTTGCATTGCCGCCCAAGTCGCAATGGATTGGGGGCGCAAGTTCTCAAACCATTGTTTTGCATGATCCTTCAAAGAGAATGGAAAAAGTTTGAGTCTCAAAATTTCTTGTGAGCATGTGACATCACCAAAAGTAGTACACACCGATTCAAAATCACACACATGTGAATATGGTCGTTCCGATTCCATTCCATGGAATTTGGGAATCATTTGGAACATTGACGGTTTAAGGCTCACGTTTTGTTGGTTCGGTGGCATGATGATGCAAGAAGGTTGGGTTTGCCTTGCGGGATGTGTAAGCTCCCTCAAAGTGCGATGCGCTTGGGCTTGGGCATGAAGGTACTCCATAGGAGGAGGTGCATGAAAGTTTTGCCCAAAAGGAGCATATTGTGGCACTTGTGGCATTTGGTAATACATGGGATGCATATAATTATATGGGGGAGGCATATGGTATGCGGGAGGCATATTGGGAGGGGGGTAGACATTTTGTGGGGCAAATTGCGCCGCATTGTCGTGTTGAAGTGGTTGAGGTGCATTTTGCAAAGCATGCTCAACTTGAACATTTTGCAAATTTTGGGCATTTGGTGCATTTTGGGCATTGCCAATTTGGACATCTTGCCCTTGCACTGGATTCATCAATTCATCAATGTTCACAAGTTGCAAAAGACGACGCAATGCATCAAGATTCATATCACCCCCACGTATACTCCCCGCATCACTCACATTTATATCACCACCTATCCCATCTCTATTAGACCCATGCCCACTAACATTATCTCTAGGTTGAGACATGATGGCAAGGAACAATAGCAAGTAGCTCAAAAGATGACAACCAACCACGTCAAGTAACACAAGATTTTTTTTCAATTAATGAATGTAGTACCCGGTTTTCGTCCGGCCCAAAAAAAATAGAAAAATAGAAAAATTAAAAATATAATAATAATAATAATTCAAAAGCCCGTTCTGGAGCCCGTAAGTTTACAAAAAAATCAAAGCCTATTTCTTGGACCCACAAACATGCAAAAATCCTAAAGCCCATTTCTTGGGTCATAAGCCCATAAAAATTCAAATCCAAACCCAATACAACAAAACTCTAGAAAATATCTAAAAAATAGGAGAATTAAATAAATAATAAATAAAACCTTTAAAAAGGAAAGGTGACACCTTTAAGGTTTTTTGCACAAACATTGGAAAAGACCAAAATATCAATTTCTTAGGAGAAAATAAATAGGGTTTGGGGGGACATTTTGGTAAAAGGATGAAATAGGGTTTTATAAGGATATAGTATAAAAGAAGGGGTTTTGGATTGAGAGAGAGAGGTAGCAGCCGGAGAATTGGGGGAAAAAAGAAAAAAAACAAGGGAAAAGGAAGGGTTTCTTTTGGGGACGGCACCATAAAAGAGGAGAAGAAGGTTTGATAGAAAAAGAATCGGAGAGGAGAGGGAATGGCCGCACAAGTCAAAGACAAGAGAAGAACTAGAAGAAAAGAAGCCACAAAGGATCAACAGAAGGTAATCGACACCCTTTTTGGTTCTATCTCCTTGTTGTTGCTCTGGTTACCTTTCTGAGTTGTAATCGGTTTGTATTTGCTTAGATTTACAAATATGAGGCTGCTTGTATTAATAAATCTGAACTGAAATTATGCATTGAGTAATGACTTGTGCTAGTCTTAGTTGGTTGATGTTCTGAGTTGTATAGATTCTAGCTGATTATAAATTACTATTACTGGCTGATGTTCTAGTTGATGTTCTGAGTAGTGTGGTTGTTATTATCACTGGTTGAGCTGTGTGGATTCTAGCTGATTATAAAGTATTATGATGTTCTGGTTGATTTTAAGTGTTTGTTGTTGATAGTTTGCCATATATATGTGGTTTGTGGATTGTAGTTTATGTTTGTGATTTTAATGATTGAATTTTGGAATTGGTATTCGGTTCGAGGAAATTTTGTCAAAGTGAGGCTAGGCTCAAGGTGAGACTAGGTTCAATGTTTTTACTTGATTTAAAATGTGGAAAATGGGGAGTCAGATTTGTTAAATTCGTATGTTTGATTTGTTACATAATGTGAAATTTTGGTTCATGTGGGTTAATCTCCCAATGTAAGTTTGATGTTGATTTGAGTTTAGGTCTACATTTGAGTATTCAATTCTACCCATTCTTATGTTTGATTTGTTGGGTTTGGATCGGGTTTGACCCTACTTGGGTCGGAGGGCATACTTAGAGGATTTGGATCGGGTTGGAGCAATGGGCCTCGCGGGCAATATTGGGTTTTTGTACATTTGTATAAATTTCATTTTTTAATTTTATTATTTGTCATGTATTCTTGTAAAATGTAAGTCTTGTAATAGTGTAGCAAAAATAGTGGATGTAAAATAGAAAATGCATACATGATATTCTAGGATGTTAGAAGCATATAGAAATGAGGAATTGATTTCGTGAATGATGATGGCATTAGAATGCATGCTTAGGACTTTGATTTCTCACACTATGCCATGATGTTTAGATGTATGCTAGGATTGTTTGAATGCCATGAAAATAAATGCAACGCGTTAGTCATTAGAATTAATCTAAGCCGTCTCACTTTAATAAACACACCAAGATTAATTTACGGAACCATTATGTTTTCTTTGAATACCAAGGAGCCTTCAAGATATTGGGGTTCCATTGGCATTCATCCAAAACATTTGGATTTCGTGGACCCAGAAAGCAAATATGTTTTTAGGGATTAGGAGAATTTATTTAAGGACCCAAAGGGGGGTTTAAAGATATTTGGCCCGTCCGATGGGCCTTAAATGGATTCTTTCTTTTCTCATAAAGAATATAATTGTGAGTAAGGCTTGAATTGAATATTTTTTCATCGATCGTGGGCCTTTTTGGCGCATCAACCAAGTTCCCAAAAATCTCTTCTCCAAAACCATCAAAACCCATTCCCATGTTTCTATCCAAATAGCCTTTTTTCCAAATCATCCAAAACATCAAAACCCACTCCGATATGGACTTTTCTCATCGAAGACCAAGTAAAATGTTTTCGGCCAAGCCGGGAATGGCCGTAGTGATCCCGTGCATCTTTTTATCTAGAACCACTTCAAGTGGAATTTTTTATTAAATGTTTTCGGCCAAGCCGGGAATGGCTGTAGTGATCCCGTGCACCTTTTTTTTGTCAACAACCACTTCAAGTGGAGTCTTTTATTTAACATTTTTGGCCAAGCCGGGAATGGCCATAGTGATCTCGTGCACCCCTTTTTTACCAAAGACCACTTCAAGTGGAGTTTTTTTTCGGCCAAGCCGGGAATGGCCGTAGTGATCCCGTGCACCCTTTTTTCCTTCTTTTTTTATCAAAACCCATAAAAATAAGATTTTTAAAATCAAATCTTGGTCTAACATTAATGGAACATTTCCACCCATTTGATAATACATGATTTTCCGGGCATATGGAAAACTCATTAAAACATTTGGGACATACAATCATTCCTCAAATCAAAGTAGAGCCAAATAGGAAATTTTTTTTTTTGAAGGTAACCATTTTCGGGAGTTGTGGGGTGCCTAACACCTTCCCCACGCTCAATAGACCCCCTTTCCCATTTTTCTCGTAGACCAAAATGGATGTCCAATTGCATCCTAAAAATCAATTGGTGGCGACTTCATTGTTTTTCAAGCCGGTTGCTTCAATGAACAACCAAGAACAATATTAAGCAAGAACAAGAGCAAGGAGAGGAATAGAACAACGATCAACCTTAGGAACAATAACACACCAAGATGTAGCAAGTAGTGATAGAAAGAAAAATGCGCAAAGCTCTCTCAAACAACGTATCACTACCAAGCAGCAAACAAGGTGGCATCCATCGCCCACAGGAATCTAAGTTAGCCCCATCCGCCAAGTTCTCCTCACAAATTTTTTTTTTCGCTCTTTTCAGCAACTACACTAGAAAGCAAGTAACAGGGAGGAACGAAGTTACCCTTGAAGCGGGACCGTGCTCCTTCCTTATTTGATGGTGTTTAATAGCATAAAGCTAGCGTCTACAAGCCACCCAGCTCCTTCTTTGACACTCGCTTCCCCGGCAACGGCGCCAAAAACTTGACCGACACCAAAGTGTGTGTGTGTACTTACCCCAAGTGTAGGGTATCGTCAAGTAATAAACCGGTGAGTCCGGTATCGATCCACGAGGAAGCAATGCAAATTTGAAGTGAATGATATGCAACTGACTAGCTAACACTAATAAACACAATGAATATCAAATAAAAGCAAGTAAAAGAAATGGGCTGAATGACTCGGTAGCATGAGCGATTTTGTAATCAAAGTAAGCACAAATTAGATTTAAAACAATTAATTAAAAACCTAGTCTCTAGTCCGTCCCGGTGGCTACTCGGTTCTCATACTCAAGGTATCATTGCAAACACACACAACCATACACAATGCATTGTGTGATACTATCAATCATGCATATGCAAAGAGAATTGGGATATAAGACTTCAATTCATACATGTAGGCTATCGGGTCTCTTAATCTACGATGAACGCAAAGGGATAAGCACCTAATATTATGGATTAATGTTCCCCCTTGGGGCTCGGCTTGGCTAACACCCTAGTTTCACACTCAAAGATCAATTAACCATAACTCTCCCATGCACATTCCTAAATTAACCCAAAACCCCATCATCAATACACATAATTAATAGCTATGCAATGAAAAACTCAATTAATTAAGGAAATCATGCAATGGGTTTAACAATTCTCAATCAAACACATTAGATGCAATCCCTAGACTAGACAATCCAAGAATACAATCAAATATGTCATTCCCATAGATCCAATCACACAACTATCACGAAATTAAAAGAGAGAAATCGAAGCTACGATTCTTTGAGCATACCTTGAATAATCGAAACCTTGCACCCACCGTTCGGGACTAGAAACTTGAGAGGGAACTTAGCCACTCATTATAATGAGAATAAACATCAATTTTATAGATAAAAACCAATGTTTACAATCAAGATCACAAGAACTAAGTAAAACCCTAGAGAGAGAAAGAGAGAGAAAAACAATGGAGGCAAGAAGTTGGAGGAGATGAATTATGAAGAAGCCCCAATCTTAGGGTTTTCCCCTCTTTTTACAATAGAAAATACCTAACTACCCTTATAAAATCGTTCCCCATTGGTTACATACATTATTTACCCCAAATGCCCTTGAAATTTGGGTGCAGAAAATTGCAGATACGCGGTAGGTGTCCGGACGGCTTCGGAAGGTGTCCGGACGGCTTCGGAAGGTGTCCGGACACCTGGGCTTCATTAAGTCTTCGTTATAGACTCTGTCTCATTTTTCAAAGGAAGTGTCCGGACACCTAATGTGGGTGTCCGGACAGTAAGTGTCCGGACACCTCTCAAGGTGTCCCGACGCCTCACAACAAAAAGTGCCCAAAAAGTGTTCCAACTTGCCCGAACAAGGTCCGATTCCTACAAAACCAAGGGGAAACATTTGTAAGTGTAAAACTAAGCCAAAATGCAATCAAATACATTAGCTAACTGCTAGAACATCCTAATTAAAGGACATTGGAACCTCAAAATAGAGGTCCAATCACTTGGTCTATTCGCGTCTTTACTTTACGAAACATGGCACGAAGGCTCAACTAGCAAGTTAGACTTTTAGGAGCACTAAATAGAGTACAACGGTCCACATTGATGCTTTGGAATTACTCAACTCTCTCCAAAGAGGAGCTTTTCACGTTTTTGTGTAATTTGAGACATAACTTGGTCTATTCGCGTCTTTACTTTACGAAACGTGGCACGAAGGCTCAACTAGCAAGTTAGACTTTTAAGAGCCCTAAATAGAGTACAACAGTCCACATTGATGCTTTGGAATTGCTCAACTCTCTCCATAGAGGAGCTTTTCACGTTTTTGTGCAATTTGGGACATAACTTGGTCTATTCGCGTATTTACTTTATGAAACGTCGCACGAAGGCTCAAGTAGCAAGTTAGACTTTTAAGAGCGCTAAATAGAGTACAACGGTCCACATTGATGCTTTGGAATTGCTTAACTCTCTCTAAAGAGGAGCTTTTCACGTTTTCGAGCAAATTGAGACATAACTTTGTCTATTCGCTTCTTTACCTTACGAAACGTGGCACGAAGGCTCAACTAGCAATTTAGACTTTCAAGAGCACTAAATAGAATACAACACTCCACATTGACGCTTTGCAATTGCTCAACTCTCTCCATAGAAGAGCTTTTCTTGTTTTTGAGCAATTTGAGACATAACTTGGTCTATTCGCGTCTTTACTTTACGAAACGTGGCACGAAGGCTCAGCTAGTAAGTTCGACTTTTAAGCGCACTCAATAGAGTGCAACGGTCCACATTGATGCTTTGGAATTTCTCAACTCTCTCCATAGAGGAGCTTTTAACGTTTTTGTGCAATTTGAGACATAACTTGGTCTATTCGCGTCTTTACCTTACGAAACGTGGCACGAAGGCTCAACTAGCAAGTTAGACTTTTAGGAACACTCAACAGAGTGAAACGGTCCACATTGATGCTTTGGAATTACTCAAGTCTTTCCATTGAGGAGCATTTCACGTTTTTGAGCAATTTGAGACATAACTTGGTCTATTCGCGTCTTTACTTTACGAAACATAGCACGAAGGCTCAACTACAAAGTTAGACTTTTAAGAGCACTAAATAGATTACAACGGTCCACATTGACGCTTTGGAATTACTCAGATGTCTCCAAAGAGAAGCTTTTCACGTTTTTGTGCAATTTGAGACATAACTCGGTCTATTCGCGTCTTTACTTTACGAAATGTGGCATGAAGGCTCAACTAGCAAGTTAGATTTTTAAGAGCACTAAATAGTGTACAACGGTCCGCATTGATGCTTTGGAATTGCTTAACTCTCTCGATAGAAGAGCTTTTCATGTTTTTGTGCAATTTCAAACATAACTTGGTCTCTTCGTATTTTTACCTTACGAAACGTGGCACGAAGGCTCAACTAGCAAGTTAGACTTTTAGGAACACTCAACAGAGTGAAACGGTCCACATTGATGCTTTGGAATTACTCAAGTCTTTCCATTGAGGAGCATTTCACGTTTTTGAGCAATTTGAGACATAACTTGGTCTATTCGCGTCTTTACTTTACGAAACGTGGCACGAAGGCTCAACTAGCAAGTTAGACTTTTAGGAGCCCTAAATAGAGTACAACAGTCCACATTGATGCTTTGGAATTGCTCAACTCTCTCCATAGAGGAGCTTTTCACATTTTTGTGCAATTTGATACATAACTTGGTCTATTCGCGTCTTTACTTTACGAAACGTGGCACGAAGGCTCAACTTGAAAGTTAGATTTTTAAGAGCACTAAATAGAGTACAACGGTCCATATTGATGCTTTGGAATTGCTCAACTCTCTCCATAGAGGAGCTTTTCACGTTTTTGTGCAATTTGAGACATAACTTGGTGCATTCGCGTCTTTACCGTCCGAAACGTGGCACGAAGGCTCAACTAGCAAGTTAGACTTTTAAGTGCACTAAATAGAGTACAACGGTCCACATTGATGCTTTGGAATTGCTCAACTCTCTCCATAGAAGAGCTTTTCACATTTTTGTGCAATTTCAATCATAACTTGGTCTATTCGCATCTTTACCTTACGAAACGTGGCACGAAGGCTCAACTAGCAAGTTAGACTTTTACGAGCACTAAATAGAGTACAACTGTCCACAATGATGCATTGGAATTGCTCAACTCTCTCCATAGAGGAGTTTTTCCCGTTTATGTGCAATTTGAGACATAACTTGGTCTATTCGTGTCTTTACCGTCCGAAACTTGGCACGAAGGCTCAACTAGCAAGTTAGACTTTTAAGAGAACTAAATAGAGTACAACGGTCCACATTGATGCTTTGAAATTGCTCAACTCTCTCCATAGAGGAGCTTTTCACGTTTTTGTCCAATTTGAGACATAACTTGGTCTATTCGCGTCTTTACCCTACGAAACGTGGCATGAAGGCTCAACTAGCAAGTTAGATTTTTAAGAGCATTCAATAGAGTACAACGGTCCCCATTGATGCTTTGGAATTGCTCAACTCTCTCCATAGAGGAGCTTTTCACGTTTTTGTGCAATTTGAGACATAACTCGGTCTATTCGCGTCTTTACTTTACGAAATGTGGCATGAAGGCTCAACTAGCAAGTTAGATTTTTAAGAGCACTAAATAGTGTACAACGGTCCGCATTGATGCTTTGGAATTGCTTAACTCTCTCGATAGAAGAGCTTTTCATGTTTTTGTGCAATTTCAAACATAACTTGGTCTCTTCGTATTTTTACCTTACGAAACGTGGCACGAAGGCTCAACTAGCAAGTTAGACTTTTAGGAACACTCAACAGAGTGAAACGGTCCACATTGATGCTTTGAAATTACTCAAGTCTTTCCATTGAGGAGCATTTCACGTTTTTGAGCAATTTGAGACATAACTTGGTCTATTCGCGTCTTTACTTTACGAAACGTGGCACGAAGGCTCAACTAGCAAGTTAGACTTTTAGGAGCCCTAAATAGAGTACAACAGTCCACATTGATGCTTTGGAATTGCTCAACTCTCTCCATAGAGGAGCTTTTCACATTTTTGTGCAATTTGATACATAACTTGGTCTATTCGCGTCTTTACTTTACGAAACGTGGCACGAAGGCTCAACTTGAAAGTTAGATTTTTAAGAGCACTAAATAGAGTACAACGGTCCATATTGATGCTTTGGAATTGCTCAACTCTCTCCATAGAGGAGCTTTTCACGTTTTTGTGCAATTTGAGACATAACTTGGTGCATTCGCGTCTTTACCGTCCGAAACGTGGCACGAAGGCTCAACTAGCAAGTTAGACTTTTAAGTGCACTAAATAGAGTACAACGGTCCACATTGATGCTTTGGAATTGCTCAACTCTCTCCATAGAAGAGCTTTTCACATTTTTGTGCAATTTCAATCATAACTTGGTCTATTCGCATCTTTACCTTACGAAACGTGGCACGAAGGCTCAACTAGCAAGTTAGACTTTTACGAGCACTAAATAGAGTACAACTGTCCACAATGATGCATTGGAATTGCTCAACTCTCTCCATAGAGGAGTTTTTCCCGTTTATGTGCAATTTGAGACATAACTTGGTCTATTCGTGTCTTTACCGTCCGAAACTTGGCACGAAGGCTCAACTAGCAAGTTAGACTTTTAAGAGAACTAAATAGAGTACAACGGTCCACATTGATTCTTTGAAATTGCTCAACTCTCTCCATAGAGGAGCTTTTCACGTTTTTGTCCAATTTGAGACATAACTTGGTCTATTCGCGTCTTTACCCTACGAAACGTGGCATGAAGGCTCAACTAGCAAGTTAGATTTTTAAGAGCATTCAATAGAGTACAACGGTCCCCATTAATGCTTTGGAATTGCTCAACTCTCTCCATAGAGGAGCTTTTCACGTTTTTGTGCAATTTGAGACATAACTCGGTCTATTCGCGTCTTTACTTTACGAAATGTGGCATGAAGGCTCAACTTGCAAGTTAGATTTTTAAGAGCACTAAATAGTGTACAACGGTCCGCATTGATGCTTTGGAATTGCTTAACTCTCTCGATAGAAGAGCTTTTCATGTTTTTGTGCAATTTCAAACATAACTTGGTCTCTTCGTATTTTTACCTTACGAAACGTGGCACGAAGGCTCAACTAGCAAGTTAGACTTTTAGGAACACTCAACAGAGTGAAACGGTCCACATTGATGCTTTGGAATTACTCAAGTCTTTCCATTGAGGAGCATTTCACGTTTTTGAGCAATTTGAGACATAACTTGGTCTATTCGCGTCTTTACTTTACGAAACGTGGCACGAAGGCTCAACTAGCAAGTTAGACTTTTAGGAGCCCTAAATAGAGTACAACAGTCCACATTGATGCTTTGGAATTGCTCAACTCTCTCCATAGAGGAGCTTTTCACATTTTTGTCCAATTTGGTACATAACTTGGTCTATTCGCGTCTTTACTTTACGAAACGTGGCACGAAGGCTCAACTTGAAAGTTAGATTTTTAAGAGCACTAAATAGAGTACAACGGTCCATATTGATGCTTTGGAATTGCTCAACTCTCTCCATAGAGGAGCTTTTCACGTTTTTGTGCAATTTGAGACATAACTTGGTGCATTCGCGTCTTTACCGTCCGAAACGTGGCACGAAGGCTCAACTAGCAAGTTAGACTTTTAAGTGCACTAAATAGAGTACAACGGTCCACATTGATGCTTTGGAATTGCTCAACTCTCTCCATAGAAGAGCTTTTCACATTTTTGTGCAATTTCAATCATAACTTGGTCTATTCGCATCTTTACCTTACGAAACGTGGCACGAAGGCTCAACTAGCAAGTTAGACTTTTACGAGCACTAAATAGAGTACAACTGTCCACAATGATGCATTGGAATTGCTCAACTCTCTCCATAGAGGAGTTTTTCCCGTTTATGTGCAATTTGAGACATAACTTGGTCTATTCGTGTCTTTACCGTCCGAAACTTGGCACGAAGGCTCAACTAGCAAGTTAGACTTTTAAGAGAACTAAATAGAGTACAACGGTCCACATTGATGCTTTGAAATTGCTGAACTCTCTCCATAGAGGAGCTTTTCACGTTTTTGTCCAATTTGAGACATAACTTGGTCTATTCGCGTATTTACCCTACGAAACGTGGCATGAAGGCTCAACTAGCAAGTTAGATTTTTAAGAGCATTCAATAGAGTACAACGGTCCCCATTGATGCTTTGGAATTGCTCAACTCTCTCCATAGAAGAGCTTTTCACGTTTTTGAGCAATTTGAGACAGAACTTGGTCTATTCGCGTCTTTACCTTACGAAACGTGGCACGAAGGCTCAACTAGCAAGTTAGACTTTTAAGAGCACTAAATAGAGTACAACGGTCCACATTGGTGCTTTGGAATTGCTCAACTCTCTCCATAGAAGAGTTTTTCACGTTTTTGTGCAATTTGAGACATAACTTGGTGTATTCGCGTCTTTACCGTCCGAAACGTAGCACGAAGGCTCAACCAGCAAGTTAGACTTTTAAGAGCACTAAATAGAGTACAACGGTCCACATTGATGCTTTGGAATTGCTGAACTCTCTCCATAAAGGAGCTTTTCACGTTTTTGAGCAATTTGAGACATAACTTGGTCTATTCGCGTCTTTACCTTACGAAACGTGGCACGAAGGCTCAACTAGCAAGTTAGACTTTTAAGAGCACTAAATAGAGTACAACGGTCCACATTGATACTTTGAAATTGCGCAACTCTCTCCATAAAGGAGCTTTTCACGTTTTTGTGCAATTTGAGACATAACTTGGTCTATTCGCGTCTTTACTTTACGAAACGTGACACGAAGGCTCAACTAGCAAGTTTGACTTTTAAGACCCCTAAATAGAGTACAACAGTCCACATTGATGCTTTGGAATTGCTCAACTCTCTTCATAGAGGAGCTTTTCACGTTTTTGTGCAATTTGAGACATAACTTGGTCTATTCGTGTCTTTACTTTACGAAACGTGGCACGAAGGCTCAACTAGCAAGTTAGACTTTTAAGAGCACTAAATAGAGTACATCGGTCCACATTGGCGCTTTGGAATTGCTCAACTCTCTCCATAGAGGAGTTTTTCACGTTTTTGTGCAATTTGAGACTTAACTTGGTCTGTTCGCGTCTTTACCGTCTCAAACGTAGCACGAAGGCCCAACCAGCAAGTTAGGCTTTTCAGAGCACTAAATTTAGTACAACGGTCCACATTGATGCTTTGGAATTGCTGAACTCTCTCCATAAAGGAGCTTTTCACGTTTTTGAGCAATTTGAGACATAACTTGGTCTATTCGCATCTTTACCTTACAACCGTGGCACGAAGGCTCAACTAGCAAGTTAGAATTTTCAGAGCACTAAATAGAGTACAACGGTCCACATTGATGATTTGAAATTGCGCATCTCTCTCCATAGATAAGCTTCTCACGTTTTTGTTCAATTTGAGACATAACTTGGTCTATTCGCGTCTTTACTTTACGAAACGTGGCACGAAGGCTCAACTAGCAAGTTAGACTTTTAAGAGCCCTAAATAGAGTACAACAGTCCACATTGACGCTTTGGAATTGCTCAACTCTCTCCATAGAGGAGCTTTTCACGTTTTTGTGCAATTTGAGACATAACTTGGTCTATTCGCGTATTTACTTTACCAAACGTGGCACGAAGGCTCAAGTAGCAAGTTAGACTTTTAAGAGCACTAAATAGAGTACAATGGTCCACATTGATGCTTTGGAATTGCTCAACTCTCTCCATAGAGGAGTTTTTCACGTTTTTTTTGCAATTTGAGATATAACTTGGTCTATTCGCGTCTTTACCGTCCGAAACGTGGCGCGAAAGCTCAACTAGCCAGTTAGACTTTTAAGAGCACTAAATAGAGTACAACAGACCACATTGATGCTTTGGAATTGCTTAACTCTCTCCATAGAGGAGCTTTTCACGTTTTCGAGCAATTTGAGACATAACTCGGTCTATTCGCGTCTTTACCTTACGAAACGTGGGAGGAAGGCTCAACTAGCAAGTTAGACTTTTAAGAGCACTAAATAGAGTACAACGGTCCACATTGATGCTTTGGAATTGCTCAACTCTCTCCATAGAGGAGCTTTTCACGTTTTTGTGCAATTTGAGACATAACTTGGTCTATTCGCGTCTTTACCGTACGAAACGTGGCACGAAGGCTCAAGTAGCAAGTTAGACTTTTAAGAGCACTAAATAGATTACAACGGACCACATTGATGCTTTGGAATTGCTTAACTCTCTCCATAGAGGAGCTTTTCACGTTTTCGAGCAATTTGAGACATAACTTTGTCTATTCGCTTCTTTACCTTACGAAACGTGGCACGAAGGCTCAACTAGCAATTTAGACTTTCAAGAGCACTAAATAGAATACAACACTCCACATTGACGCTTTGCAATTGCTCAACTCTCTCCATAGAGGAGCTTTTCATGTTTTTAAGCAATTTGAGACATAACTTGGTCTATTCGCGTCTTTACCTTACGAAACTGGCACGAAGGCTCAACTAGCAAGTTAGACTTTTAGGAGAACTAAATAGAGTACAACGGTCCACATTGATGCTTTGCAATTGCTCAACTCTCCCCATAGAGGAGCTTTTCATGTTTTTAAGCAATTTGAGACATTACTTGGTCTATTCGCGTCTTTACCTTACGAAACGTGGCACGAAGGCTCAACTAGCAAGTTAGACTTTTAAGAGCACTAAATAGAGTACAACGGTCCACATTGATGCTTTGAAATTGCTCAACTCTCTCCATAGAGGAGCTTTTCACGTTTTTTTGCAATTTGAGACACAACTTGGTCTATTCGCGTCTTTACCTTACGAAACGTGGCACGAAGGCTCAACTAGCAAGTTAGACTTTTAGGAGAACTAAATAGAGTACAACGGTCCACATTGATGCTTTGCAATTGCTCAACTCTCCCCATAGAGGAGCTTTTCATGTTTTTAAGCAATTTGATACATAACTTGGTCTATTCGCGTCTTTACCTTACGAAACGTGGCACGAAGGCTCAACTAGCAAGTTAGACTTTTAAGAGCACTAAATAGAGTACAACGGTCCACATTGATGCTTTGAAATTGCTCAACTCTCTTCATAGAGGAGCTTTTCACGTTTTTTTGCAATTTGAGACACAACTTGGTCTATTCGCGTCTTTACCTTACGAAACGTGGCATGAAAGCTCAACTAGCGAGTGAGATTTTTAAGAGCATTCAATAGAGTACAACGGTCCACATTGATTCTTTGGAATTGCTAAACTCTCTCCGTAGAGGAGCTTTTCACCATTTTGTGCAATTTCAAACATAACTTGGTCTATTCGCGTCTTTACCTTACGAAACGTGGCACGAAGGCTCAACTAGAAGGATAGAATTTTCAGAGCACTAAATAGAGTACAACGGTCCACATTGATGCTTTGAAATTGCTCAACTCTCTCCATAGAGGAGCTTCTCACGTTTTTGAGCAATTTTAGACATAACTTGGTCTATTCGCGTCTTTACTTTACGAAACATGGCACGAAGGCTCAACTAGGAAGTTAGACTTTTAAGAGAACTAAATAGAGTACAACGGTCCACATTGATGCTTTGGAATTACTGAGATCTCTCCAAAGAGGAGCTTTTCACGTTTTTGTGCAATTTGAGACATAACTCGGTCTATTCGCGTCTTTACTGTACGAAATGTGGCATGAAGGCTCAACTAGCAAGTTAGATTTTTAAGAGCTCTAAATAGTGTACAACGGTCCACATTGATGCTTTGGAATTGCGCAACTGTCTCGATAGAAGAGCTTTTCATGTTTTTGTGCAATTTCAAACATAACCTGGTCTATTCGCATTTTTACCTTACGAAACGTGACACGAACGCTCAACTAGCAAGTTAGACTTTTAGGAGCACTCAACAGAGTGCAGCGCTCCACATTGATGCTTTGGAATTACTCAAGTCTTTCCATTGAGGAGCTTTTCACGTTTTTGAGCAATTTGAGACATAACTTGGTCTATTCGCGTCTTTACTTTACGAAACGTGGCACGAAGGCTCAACTAGCAAGTTAGACTTTTAAGAGCCCTAAATAGAGTACAACAGTCCACATTGATGCTTTGGAATGCTCAATTCTCTCCATAGAGGAGCTTTTCACGTTTTTGTGCAATTTGAGACATAACTTCGTCTATTCGCGTCTTTACTTTACGAAACGTAGCACGAAGGCTCAACTAGAAAGTTAGATTTTTAAGAGCACTAAATAGAGTACAACGGTCCACATTGATGCTTTGGAATTGCTTAACTCTCTCCATAGAGGAGCTTTTAACGTTTTTGTGCAATTTGAGACATAACTTGGTCTATTCGCGTCTTTACCTTACGAAATGTGGCACGAAGGCTCAACTAGCAAGTTAGACTTTTAGGAGAACTAAATAGAGTACAACGGTCCACTTTGATGCTTTGCATGTGCTCAACTCTCCCCATAGAGGAGCTTGTCAAGTTTTTAAGCAATTTGAGACATAACTTGGTCTATTCGCGTCTTTACCTTACGAAACGTGGCACGAAGGCTCAACTAGCACGTTAGACTTTTAAGAGCACTAAATAGAGTACAACGGTCCACATTGATGCTTTGAAATTGCTCAACTCTCTCCATAGAGGAGCTTTTCACGTTTTTGAGCAATTTGAGACATAACTTGGTCTATTCGCGTCTTTACTTTACGAAACATGGCACGAAGGCTCAACTAGAAAGTTAGACTTTTAAGAGCACTAAATAGAGTACAACGGTCCACATTGATGCTTTGGAATTACTCAGATCTCTCCAAAGAGGAGCTTTTCACGTTTTTGTGCAATTTGAGACATAACTCGGTCTATTCGCGTCTTTACTGTACGAAATGTGGCATGAAGGCTCAACTAGCAAGTTAGATTTTTAAGAGCTCTAAATAGTGTACAACGGTCCACATTGATGCTTTGGAATTGCGCAACTGTCTCGATAGAAGAGCTTTTCATGTTTTTGTGCAATTTCAAACATAACTTGGTCTATTCGTATTTTCACCTTACGAAACGTGGCACGAAGGCTCAACTAGCAAGTTAGACTTTTAGGAGCACTCAACGGAGTGCAACGGTCCACATTGATGCTTTGGAATTACACAAGTCTTTCCATTGAGGAGCTTTTCACGTTTTTGAGCAATTTGAGACATAACTTGGTCTATTCGCGTCTTTACCTTACGAAATGTGGCACGAAGGCTCAACTAGCAAGTTAGACTTTTAAGAGCACTAAATAGAGTACAACGGTCCACATTGATGCTTTGAAATTGCGCAACTCTCTCCATAAAGGAGCTTTTCACGTTTTTGTGCAATTTGAGACATAACTTGGTCTATTCGCGTCTTTACTTTACGAAACGTGACACGAAGGCTCAACTAGCAAGTTAGACTTTTAAGACCCCTAAATAGAGTACAACAGTCCACATTGATGCTTTGGAATTGCTCAACTCTCTTCATAGAGGAGCTTTTCACGTTTTTGTGCAATTTGAGACATAACTTGGTCTATTCGTGTCTTTACTTTACGAAACGTGGCACGAAGGCTCAACTAGCAAGTTAGACTTTTAAGAGCACTAAATAGAGTACATCGGTCCACATTGGCGCTTTGGAATTGCTCAACTCTCTCCATAGAGGAGTTTTTCACGTTTTTGTGCAATTTGAGACTTAACTTGGTCTATTCGCGTCTTTACCGTCTGAAACGTAGCACGAAGGCCCAACCAGCAAGTTAGACTTTTCAGAGCACTAAATTTAGTACAACGGTCCACATTGATGCTTTGGAATTGCTGAACTCTCTCCATAAAGGAGCTTTTCACGTTTTTGAGCAATTTGAGACATAACTTGGTCTATTCGCATCTTTACCTTACAACCGTGGCACGAAGGCTCAACTAGCAAGTTAGAATTTTAAGAGCACTAAATAGAGTACAACGGTCCACATTGATGATTTGAAATTGCGCATCTCTCTCCATAGATAAGCTTCTCACGTTTTTGTTCAATTTGAGACATAACTTGGTCTATTCGCGTCTTTACTTTACGAAACGTGGCACGAAGGCTCAACTAGCAAGTTAGACTTTTAAGAGCCCTAAATAGAGTACAACAGTCCACATTGACGCTTTGGAATTGCTCAACTCTCTCCATAGAGGAGCTTTTCACGTTTTTGTGCAATTTGAGACATAACTTGGTCTATTCGCGTATTTACTTTACCAAACGTGGCACGAAGGCTCAAGTAGCAAGTTAGACTTTTAAGAGCACTAAATAGAGTACAATGGTCCACATTGATGCTTTGGAATTGCTCAACTCTCTCCATAGAGGAGTTTTTCACGTTTTTTTTGCAATTTGAGACATAACTTGGTCTATTCGCGTCTTTACCGTCCGAAACGTGGCGCGAAAGCTCAACTAGCCAGTTAGACTTTTAAGAGCACTAAATAGAGTACAACAGACCACATTGATGCTTTGGAATTGCTTAACTCTCTCCATAGAGGAGCTTTTCACGTTTTCGAGCAATTTGAGACATAACTCGGTCTATTCGCATCTTTACCTTACGAAACGTGGGAGGAAGGCTCAACTAGCAAGTTAGACTTTTAAGAGCACTAAATAGAGTACAACGGTCCACATTGATGCTTTGGAATTGCTCAACTCTCTCCATAGAGGAGCTTTTCACGTTTTTGTGCAATTTGAGACATAACTTGGTCTATTCGCGTCTTTACCGTACGAAACGTGGCACGAAGGCTCAAGTAGCAAGTTAGACTTTTAAGAGCACTAAATAGATTACAACGGACCACATTGATGCTTTGGAATTGCTTAACTCTCTCCATAGAGGAGCTTTTCACGTTTTCGAGCAATTTGAGACATAACTTTGTCTATTCGCTTCTTTACCTTACGAAACGTGGCACGAAGGCTCAATTAGCAATTTAGACTTTCAAGAGCACTAAATAGAATACAACACTCCACATTGACGCTTTGCAATTGCTCAACTCTCTCCATAGAGGAGCTTTTCATGTTTTTAAGCAATTTGAGACATAACTTGGTCTATTCGCGTCTTTACCTTACGAAACTGGCACGAAGGCTCAACTAGCAAGTTAGACTTTTAGGAGAACTAAATAGAGTACAACGGTCCACATTGATGCTTTGCAATTGCTCAACTCTCCCCATAGAGGAGCTTTTCATGTTTTTAAGCAATTTGAGACATAACTTGGTCTATTCGCGTCTTTACCTTACGAAAAGTGGCACGAAGGCTCAACTAGCAAGTTAGACTTTTAAGAGCACTAAATAGAGTACAACGGTCCACATTGATGCTTTGAAATTGCTCAACTCTCTCCATAGAGGAGCTTTTCACGTTTTTTTGCAATTTGAGACACAACTTGGTCTATTCGCGTCTTTACCTTACGAAACGTGGCATGAAAGCTCAACTAGCGAGTGAGATTTTTAAGAGCATTCAATAGAGTACAACGGTCCACATTGATGCTTTGGAATTGCTAAACTCTCTCCATAGAGGAGCTTTTCACCATTTTGTGCAATTTCAAACATAACTTGGTCTATTCGCGTCTTTACCTTACGAAACGTGGCACGAAGGCTCAACTAGAAGGATAGAATTTTCAGAGCACTAAATAGAGTACAACGGTCCACATTGATGCTTTGAAATTGCTCAACTCTCTCCATAGAGGAGCTTCTCACGTTTTTGAGCAATTTTAGACATAACTTGGTCTATTCGCGTCTTTACTTTACGAAACATGGCACGAAGGCTCAACTAGGAAGTTAGACTTTTAAGAGCACTAAATAGAGTACAACGGTCCACATTGATGCTTTGGAATTACTCAGATCTCTCCAAAGAGGAGCTTTTCACGTTTTTGTGCAATTTGAGACATAACTCGGTCTATTCGCGTCTTTACTGTACGAAATGTGGCATGAAGGCTCAACTAGCAAGTTAGATTTTTAAGAGCTCTAAATAGTGTACAACGGTCCACATTGATGCTTTGGAATTGCGCAACTGTCTCGATAGAAGAGCTTTTCATGTTTTTGTGCAATTTCAAACATAACCTGGTCTATTCGCATTTTTACCTTACGAAACGTGACACGAACGCTCAACTAGCAAGTTAGACTTTTAGGAGCACTCAACAGAGTGCAGCGCTCCACATTGATGCTTTGGAATTACTCAAGTCTTTCCAGTGAGGAGCTTTTCACGTTTTTGAGCAATTTGAGACATAACTTGGTCTATTCGCGTCTTTACTTTACGAAACGTGGCACGAAGGCTCAACTAGGAAGTTAGACTTTTAAGAGCCCTAAATAGAGTACAACAGTCCACATCGATGCTTTGGAATTGCTCAATTCTCTCCATAGAGGAGCTTTTCACGTTTTTGTGGAATTTGAGACATAACTTCGTCTATTCGCGTCTTTACTTTACGAAACGTGGCACGAAAACTCAACTAGAAAGTTAGATTTTTAAGAGCACTAAATAGACTACAACGGTCCACATTGATGCTTTGGAATTGCTCAACTCTCTCCATAGAGGAGCTTTTAACGTTTTTGTGCAATTTGAGACATAACTTGGTCTATTCGCGTCTTTACCTTACGAAACGTGGCACAAAGGCTCAACTAGCAAGTTAGACTTTTAGGAGAACTAAATAGATTACAACGGTCCACATTGATGCCTTGCAATTGCTCAACTCTCCCGATAGAGGAGCTTTTCATGTTTTTAAGCAATTTGAGACATAACTTGGTCTATTCGCGTCTTTACCTTACGAAACGTTGCATGAAAGCTCAACTAGCAAGTGAGATTTTTAAGAGCATTCAATAGAGTACAAAGGTCCACATTGATGATTTGGAATTGCTCAACTCTCTCCATAGAGGAGCTTTTCACCTTTTTGTGCAATTTCAAACATACCTTGGTCTATTCGCGTCTTTACCTTACAAAACGTGGCACGAAGGCTCAACTAGAAGGATAGAATTTTCAGAGCACTAAATAGAGTACAACGGTCCACATTGATGCTTTGAAATTGCTCAACTCTCTCCATAGAGGAACTTTTCACGTTTTTGAGCAATTTGACACATAACTTGGTCTATTCGCGTCTTTACTTTACGAAACGTGGCACGAAGGCTCAACTAGCAAGTTAGACTTTTAAGAGCCCTAAGTAGAGTACAACAGTCCACATTGATGCTTTGGAATTGCTCAATTCTCTCCATAGAGGAGCTTTTCACGTTTTTGTGCAATTTGAGACATAACTTCGTCTATTCGCGTCTTTACCTTACGAAACGTGGCACGAAGGCTCAACTAGCAAGTTAGACTTTTAGGAGAACTAAATAGAGTACAATGGTCCACATTGATGCTTTGGAATTGCTCAACTCTCTCCGTAGAAGAGCTTTTCACGTTTTTGTGCAATTTCAAACATAACTTGGTCTATTCGCATCTTTACCTTACGAAACGTAGCACGAAGGCTCAACTAGCAAGTTAGACTTTTAAGAGCCCTAAATAGAGTACAACAGTCCACATTGATGCTTTGGAATTGCTCAACTCTCTCCATAGAGGAGTTTTTCACGTTTTTGTGCAATTTAAAACATAACTTGGTCTATTCGCGTCTTTACCGTCTAAAACGTAGCACGAAGGCCCAACCAGAAAGTTAGACTTTTAAAAGCACTAAATAGAGTACAACGGTCCACATTGATGCTTTGGAATTGCTGAACACTCTCCATAGAGGAGCTTTTCACGTTTTTGTGCAATTTGAGACATAACTTCGTCTATTCGCGTCTTTACTTTACGAAACGTGGCACGAAGGCTCAACTAGAAAGTTAGATTTTTAAGAGCACTCAATAGAGTGCAACAGTCCACATTGATGCTTTGGAATTGCTCAACTCTCTCCATAGAGGAGCTTTTAACGTTTTTGTGCAATTTGAGACATAACTTGGTCTATTCGCGTCTTTACCTTACGAAACGTGGCACGAAGGCTCAACTAGCAAGTTAGACTTTTAGGAGAACTAAATAGAGTACAATGGTCCACATTGATGCTTTGAAATTGCTCAACTCCCTCAATAGAGGAGCTTTTAACGTTTTTGTGCAATTTGAGACATAACTTGGTCTATTCGCGCCTTTACCTTACGAAACGTGGCACGAAGGCTCAACTAGCAAGTTAGACTTTTAGGAGAACTAAATAGAGTACAACGGTCCACATTGATGCTTTGCAATTGCTCAACTCTCCCCATAGACGAGCTTTTCATGTTTTTAAGCAATTTGAGACATAACTTGGTCTATTCGCGTCTTTACTTTACGAAACGTGGCACGAAGGCTCAGCTAGTAAGTTCGACTTTTAAGAGCACTCAATAGAGTGCAACGGTCCACATTGATGCTTTGGAATTGCTCAAATCTCTCCATAGAGGAGCTTTTAACGTTTTTGTGCAATTTGAGACATAACTTGGTCTATTCGCGTCTTTACTTTATGAAATGTGGCATGAAGGCTCAACTAGCAAGTTAGATTTTTAAGAGCACTAAATAGTGTACAACGGTCCACATTGATGCTTTGGAATTGCTCAACTCTCTCCATAGACGAGCTTTTCATGTTTTTTAGCAATTTGAGACATAACTTGGTCTATTCGCGTCTTTACTTTACGAAACATGGCACGAAGGCTCAACTAGCAAGTTAGACTTTTAAGAGCACTAGATAGAGTACAACGGTCCACATTGATGCTTTGGAATTGCTCAACTCTCTCCATAGAGGAGCTTTTCACCTTTTTGTGCAATTTCAAACATAACTTGGTCTATTCGCGTCTTTACCTTACGAAACGTGGCACGAAGGCTCAACCAGAAAGGTAGAATTTTAAGAGCGCTAAATAGAGTACAACGGTCCAGATTGATGCTTTGAAATTGCTCAACTCTCTCCGTAGAGGAGCTTTTCACGTTTTTGTGCAATTTGAGACACAACTTGGTCTATTCGCGTCTTTACCTTACGAAACGTAGCACGAAGGCTCAACTAGCAAGTGAGATTTTTAAGAGCATTCAATAGAGTACAACGGTCCACATTGATGCTTTGGAATTGCTCAACTCTCTCCATAGAGGAGCTTTTCACCTTTTTGTGCAATTTCAAACATAACTTGGTCTATTCGCGTCTTTACCTTACGAAACGTGGCACGAATGCTCAACTAGAAGGATAGAATTTTCAGAGCACTAAATAGAGTACAACGGTCCACATTGATGCTTTGAAATTGCTCAACTCTCTCCATAGAGGAGCTTTTCACGTTTTTGAGCAATTTGAGAGATAACTTGGTCTATTCGCGTCTTTACTTTACGAAACATGGCATGAAGGCTCAACTAGAAAGTTAGACTTTTAAGAGCACTAAATAGAGTACAACGGTCCACATTGATGCTTTGGAATTACTCAGATCTCTCCAAAGAGAAGCTTTTCACGTTTTTGTGCAATTTGAGACATAACTCGGTCTATTCGCGTCTTTACTGTACCAAATGTGGCATGAAGGCTCAACTAGCAAGTTAGATTTTTAACAGCTCTAAATAGTGTACAACGGTCCACATTGATGCTTTGGAATTGCGCAACTGTCTCGATAGAAGAGATTTTCATGTTTTTGTGCAATTTCAAACATAACTTGGTCTATTCGCATTTTTACCTTACGAAACGTGGCACGAAGGCTCAACTAGCAAGTTAGACTTTTAGGAGCACTAAACAGAGTGCAACGGTCCACATTGATGCTTTGGAATTACTCAAGTCTTTCCATTGAGGAGCTTTTCACGTTTTTGAGCAATTTGAGACATAACTTGGTCTATTCGCGTCTTTACTTTACGAAACGTGGCACGAAGGCTCAACTAGCAAGTTAGACTTTTAAGATCCCTAAATAGAGTACAACATTCCACATTGATGCTTTGGAATTGCTCAATTCTCTCCATAGAGGAGCTTTTCACGTTTTTGTGCAATTTGAGACATAACTTGGTGCATTCGCGTCTTTACCGTCCGAAACGTGGCACGAAGGCTCAACTACCAAGTTAAACTTTTAAGAGCACTAAATAGAGTACAACGGTCCTCATTGATGCTTTGGAATTGCTCAACTCTCTCCATAGTAGAGCTTTTCACGTTTTTGTGCAATTTCAAACATAACTTGGTCTGTTCGCATCTTTACCTTATGAAACGTGGCACGAAGGCTCAACTAGCAAGTTAGACTTTTAAGAGCACTAAATAGAGTACAACGGTCCACATTGATGATTTGGAATTGCTCAACTCTCTCCATAGAGGAGCTTCTCACGTTTTTGTGCAATTTGAGACAGAACTTGGTGCATTCGCGTCTTTACCGTCCGAAACGTGGCACGAAGGCTCAACTACCAAGTTAAACTTTTAAGAGCACTAAATAGAGTACAACAATCCACATTGATGCTTTGGAATTGCTCAACTCTCTCCATAGTAGAGCTTTTCACGTTTTTGTGCAATTTCAAACATAACTTGGTCTGTTCGCATCTTTACCTTATGAAACGTTGCATGAAGGCTCAACTAGCAAGTTAGACTTTTAAGAGCACTAAATAGAGTACAACGGTCCACAATGATGCTTTGGAATTGCTCAACTCTCTCCATAGAGGAGCTTTTCCCGTTTTTGTGCAATTTGAGACATAACTTGGTCTATTCGCGTCTTTACCGTCCGAAACGTGGCACGAAAGCTCAACTAGCAAGTTAGACTTTTAAGAGAACTAAATAGAGTACAACGGTCCACATTGATGCTTTGAAATTTCTCAACTCTCTCCATAGAGGAGCTTTTCACATTTTTGTGCAATTTGAGACATAACTTGGTCTATTCGCGTCTTTACCGTCTGAAACGTAGCACGAAGGCTCAACTAGCAAGTTAGACTTTTAGGAGAACTAAATAGAGTACAATGGTCCCCATTGATGCTTTGGAATTGCTCAACTCCCTCAATAGAGGAGCTTTTAACGTTTTTGTGCAATTTGAGACATAACTTGGTCTATTCGCGCCTTTACCTTACGAAACGTGGCACGAAGGCTCAACTAGAAAGTTAGATTTTTAAGAGCACTCAATAGAGTGCAACAGTCCACATTGATGCTTTGGAATTGCTCAACTCTCTCCATAGAGGAGCTTTTAACGTTTTTGTGCAATTTGAGACATAACTTGGTCTATTCGCGTCTTTACCTTACGAAACGTGGCACGAAGGCTCAACTAGCAAGTTAGACTTTTAGGAGAACTAAATAGAGTACAATGGTCCACATTGATGCTTTGGAATTGCTCAACTCCCTCAATAGACGAGCTTTTAACGTTTTTGTGCAATTGGAGACATAACTTGGTCTATTCGCGCCTTTACCTTACGAAACGTGGCACGAAGGCTCAACTAGCAAGTTAGACTTTTAGGAGAACTAAATAGAGTACAACGGTCCACATTGATGCTTTGCAATTGCTCAACTCTCCCCATAGACGAGCTTTTCATGTTTTTAAGCAATTTGAGACATAACTTGGTCTATTCGCGTCTTTACTTTACGAAACGTGGCACGAAGGCTCAGCTAGTAAGTTCGACTTTTAAGAGCACTCAATAGAGTGCAACGGTCCACATTGATGCTTTGGAATTGCTCAAATCTCTCCATAGAGGAGCTTTTAACGTTTTTGTGCAATTTGAGACATAACTTGGTCTATTCGCGTCTTTACTTTATGAAATGTGGCATGAAGGCTCAACTAGCAAGTTAGATTTTTAAGAGCACTAAATAGTGTACAACGGTCCACATTGATGCTTTGGAATTGCTCAACTCTCTCCATAGACGAGCTTTTCATGTTTTTTAGCAATTTGAGACATAACTTGGTCTATTCGCGTCTTTACTTTACGAAACATGGCACGAAGGCTCAACTAGCAAGTTAGACTTTTAAGAGCACTAGATAGAGTACAACGGTCCACATTGATGCTTTGGAATTGCTCAACTCTCTCCATAGAGGAGCTTTTCACCTTTTTGTGCAATTTCAAACATAACTTGGTCTATTCGCGTCTTTACCTTACGAAACGTGGCACGAAGGCTCAACCAGAAAGGTAGAATTTTAAGAGCGCTAAATAGAGTACAACGGTCCAGATTGATGCTTTGAAATTGCTCAACTCTCTCCGTAGAGGAGCTTTTCACGTTTTTGTGCAATTTGAGACACAACTTGGTCTATTCGCGTCTTTACCTTACGAAACGTAGCACGAAGGCTCAACTAGCAAGTGAGATTTTTAAGAGCATTCAATAGAGTACAACGGTCCACATTGATGCTTTGGAATTGCTCAACTCTCTCCATAGAGGAGCTTTTCACCTTTTTGTGCAATTTCAAACATAACTTGGTCTATTCGCGTCTTTACCTTACGAAACGTGGCACGAATGCTCAACTAGAAGGATAGAATTTTCAGAGCACTAAATAGAGTACAACGGTCCACATTGATGCTTTGAAATTGCTCAACTCTCTCCATAGAGGAGCTTTTCACGTTTTTGAGCAATTTGAGAGATAACTTGGTCTATTCGCGTCTTTACTTTACGAAACATGGCATGAAGGCTCAACTAGAAAGTTAGACTTTTAAGAGCACTAAATAGAGTACAACGGTCCACATTGATGCTTTGGAATTACTCAGATCTCTCCAAAGAGAAGCTTTTCACGTTTTTGTGCAATTTGAGACATAACTCGGTCTATTCGCGTCTTTACTGTACCAAATGTGGCATGAAGGCTCAACTAGCAAGTTAGATTTTTAACAGCTCTAAATAGTGTACAACGGTCCACATTGATGCTTTGGAATTGCGCAACTGTCTCGATAGAAGAGATTTTCATGTTTTTGTGCAATTTCAAACATAACTTGGTCTATTCGCATTTTTACCTTACGAAACGTGGCACGAAGGCTCAACCAGCAAGTTAGACTTTTAAGAGCACTAAATAGAGGACAACGGTCCACATTGATGCTTCGGAATTGCTCAACTCTCTTCATAGAGGAGCTTTTCACGTTTTTGTGCAATTTGAGACATAACTTGGTCTATTCGCGTCTTTACTTTACGAAACGTGGCACGAAGGCTCAACTAGCAAGTTAGACTTTTAAGAGCACTAAATAGAGTACAACGGTCCACACTGGTGCTTTGGAATTGCTCAACTCTCTCCATAGAAGAGTTTTTCACGTTTTTGTGCAATTTGAGACATAACTTGGTCTATTCGCGTCTTTACCGTCTGAAACGTAGCACGAAGGCCCAACCAGCAAGTTAGACATTTCAGAACACTAAATAGAGTACAACGGTCCACATTGATGCTTTGGAATTGCTGAACTCTCTCCATAAAGGAGCTTTTCACGTTTTTGAGCAATTTGATACATAAGTTGGTCTATTCGTGTCTTTACCTTACGAAACGTGGCACGAAGGCTCAACTAGCAAGTTGGACTTTTAAGAGCACTAAATAGAGTACAACGGTCCACATTGATGCTTTGAAATTGCGCATCTCTCTCCATAGAGGAGCTTCTCACGTTTTTATTCAATTTGAGACATAACTTGGTCTATTCGCGTCTTTACTTTACGAAACGTGGCACGAAGGCTCAACTAGCAAGTTAGACTTTTAAGAGCACTAAATAGAGTACAACGGTCCACACTGGTGCTTTGGAATTGCTCAACTCTCTCCATAGAAGAGTTTTTCACGTTTTTGTGCAATTTGAGACATAACTTGGTCTATTCGCGTCTTTACCGTCTGAAACGTAGCACGAAGGCCCAACCAGCAAGTTAGACATTTCAGAACACTAAATAGAGTACAACGGTCCACATTGATGCTTTGGAATTGCTGAACTCTCTCCATAAAGGAGCTTTTCACGTTTTTGAGCAATTTGATACATAAGTTGGTCTATTCGCGTCTTTACCTTACGAAACGTGGCACGAAGGCTCAACTAGCAAGTTAGACTTTTAAGAGCACTAAATAGAGTACAACGGTCCACATTGATGCTTTGAAATTGCGCATCTCTCTCCATAGAGGAGCTTCTCACGTTTTTATTCAATTTGAGACATAACTTGGTCTATTCGCGTCTTTACTTTACGAAACGTGGCACGAAGGCTCAACTAGCAAGTTAGACTTTTAAGAGCCCTAAATAGAGTACAACAGTCCACATTAATGCTTTGGAATTGCTCAACTCTCCCCATAGAGGAGCTTTTCACGTTTTTGTGCAATTTGACACATAACTTGGTCTATTCGCTTATTTACTTTACGAAACGTGGCACGAAGGCTCAACTAGCCAGTTAGACTTTTAAGAGCACTAAATAGAGTACAACGGACCACATTGATGCTTTGGAATTGCTTAACTCTCTCCATAGAGGAGCTTTTCACGTTTTCGAGCAATTTGAGACATAACTCGGTCTATTCGCGTCTTTACCTTACGAAACGTGGGAGGAAGGCTCAACTAGAAAGTTAGACTTTTAAGAGCACTAAATAGAGTACAACGGTCCACATTGATGCTTTGGAATTGCTCAACTCTCTCCATCGAGGAGCTTTTCACGTTTTTGTGCAATTTCAGACATAACTTGGTCTATTCGCGTCTTTACCGTACGAAACGTGGCACGAAGGCTCAAGTAGCAAGTTAGACTTTTACGAGCATTAAATAGAGTACAACGGTCCACATTAATGCTTTGGAATTGCTCAACTCTCTCCATAGAGGAGCTTTTCACGTTTTTGAGCAATTTGAGACATAACTTGGTGTATTCGCGTCTTTCCCTTACGAAACGTGGCACGAAGGCTCAACTAGCAAGTTAGACTTTCAAGAGCACTAAATAGAATACAACGCTCCACATTGATGCTTTGCAATTGCTCAACTCTCTCCATAGAGGAGCTTTTCACGTTTTTGAGCAATTTGAGACATAACTTGGTCGATTCGCGTCTTTAGTTTACGAAACGTGGCACAAAGGCTCAAAAAGTAAGTTAGAGTTTTAAGAGCACTCAATAGAGGGCAACGGTCCACATTGATGCTTTGGAATTGCTCAAGTCTCTCCATAGAGGAGCTTTTCACGTTTTTGTGCAATTTGAGACATAACTTGGTCTAGTCGCGTCTTTACCGTCCGAAACGTGGCACGAAGGCTCAACTAGCAAGTTAGACATTTAAGAGTACTAAATAGGGTACAATGGTCCACTTTGATGCTTTGCAATTGCTCAACTCTCTCCATAGAGGAGCTTTTCACATTTTTTAGCAATTTGAGACATAACTTGGTCTATTCGCGTCTTTACTTTACGAAACGTGGCACGAAGGCTGAACCAGTAAGTTAGACTTTTAAGAGCACTCAATAGAGAGCAACGATCCACGTTGATGCTTTGGAATTGCTCAAGTCTCTCCATAGAGGACCTTTTCACGTTTTTGTGCAATTTGAGACATAACTTGGTCTATTCGCGTCTTTACCTTACGAAACGTGGCACGAAGGCTCAACTAGAAAGTTAGACTTTTAAGAGAAATAAAAGGAGTACAACGGTCCACATAGATGCTTTGCAATTGCTCAACTCTCCCCATGGAGGAGCTTTTCACGTTTTTAAGCAATTTGAGACATAACTTGGTCTATTCAGTTCTTTACCTTACGAAACGTGGCAAGAAGGCTCAACTAGCAAGTTGGATTTTTAAGAGCATTCAATAGAGTACAACGGTCCCCATTGATGTTTTGGAATTGCTCAACTCTCTCCATAGAGGAGCTTTTCACGTTTTTGAGCAATTTGAGACATAACTTGGACTATTCGCGTCTTTAACTTACGAAACGTGGCACGAAGGCTCAACTAGAAAGTTAGATTTTTAAGAGCACTAAATAGAGTACAACGGTCCACATTGATGCTTTGGAATTGCTCAACTCTCTCCGTAGAGGAGCTTTTCACGTTTTTGTGCAATTTGAGACATAACTTGGTGCATTCGCGTCTTTATTGTCCGAAACGTGACACGAAGGCTCAACTAGCAAGTTAGAATTTTAAGAGCACTAAATAGAGTACAACGGTCCACATTGATGCTTTGGAATTGCTCAACTCTCTCCATAGAGGAGCTTTTCACCTTTTTGTGCAATTTCAAACATAACTTGGTCTATTCGCGTCTTTACCTTACGAAACGTGGCACGAAGGCTCAACCAGAAAGGTAGAATTTTAAGAGCGCTAAATAGAGTACAACGGTCCAGATTGATGCTTTGAAATTGCTCAACTCTCTCCGTAGAGGAGCTTTTCACGTTTTTGTGCAATTTGAGACACAACTTGGTCTATTCGCGTCTTTACCTTACGAAACGTGGCACGAAAGCTCAACTAGCAAGTGAGATTTTTAAGAGCATTCAATAGAGTACAACGGTCCACATTGATGCTTTGGAATTGCTCAACTCTCTCCATAGAGGAGCTTTTCACCTTTTTGTGCAATTTCAAACATAACTTGGTCTATTCGCGTCTTTACCTTACGAAACGTGGCACGAATGCTCAACTAGAAGGATAGAATTTTCAGAGCACTAAATAGAGTACAACGGTCCACATTGATGCTTTGAAATTGCTCAACTCTCTCCATATAGGAGCTTTTCACGTTTTTGAGCAATTTGAGAGATAACTTGGTCTATTCGCGTCTTTACTTTACGAAACATGGCATGAAGGCTCAACTAGAAAGTTAGACTTTTAAGAGCACTAAATAGAGTACAACGGTCCACATTGATGCTTTGGAATTACTCAGATCTCTCCAAAGAGAAGCTTTTCACGTTTTTGTGCAATTTGAGATATAACTCGGTCTATTCGCGTCTTTATTGTACGAAATGTGGCATGAAGGCTCAACTAGCAAGTTAGATTTTTAACAGCTCTAAATAGTGTACAACGGTCCACATTGATGCTTTGGAATTGCGCAACTGTCTCGATAGAAGAGATTTTCATGTTTTTGTGCAATTTCAAACATAACTTGGTCTATTCGCATTTTTACCTTACGAAACGTGGCACGAAGGCTCAACCAGCAAGTTAGACTTTTAAGAGCACTAAATAGAGGACAACGGTCCACATTGATGCTTTGGAATTGCTCAACTCTCTTCATAGAGGAGCTTTTCACGTTTTTGTGCAATTTGAGACATAACTTGGTCTATTCGCGTCTTTACTTTACGAAACGTGGCACGAAGGCTCAACTAGCAAGTTAGACTTTTAAGAGCACTAAATAGAGTACGACGGTCCACACTGGTGCTTTGGAATTGCTCAACTCTCTCCATAGAAGAGTTTTTCACGTTTTTGTGCAATTTGAGACATAACTTGGTCTATTCGCGTCTTTACCGTCTGAAACGTAGCACGAAGGCCCAACCAGCAAGTTAGACATTTCAGAACACTAAATAGAGTACAACGGTCCACATTGATGCTTTGGAATTGCTGAACTCTCTCCATAAAGGAGCTTTTCACGTTTTTGAGCAATTTGATACATAAGTTGGTCTATTCGCGTCTTTACCTTACGAAACGTGGCACGAAGGCTCAACTAGCAAGTTAGACTTTTAAGAGCACTAAATAGAGTACAACGGTCCACATTGATGCTTTGAAATTGCGCATCTCTCTCCATAGAGGAGCTTCTCACGTTTTTATTCAATTTGAGACATAACTTGGTCTATTCGCGTCTTTACTTTACGAAACGTGGCACGAAGGCTCAACTAGCAAGTTAGACTTTTAAGACACCTAAATAGAGTACAACAGTCCACATTGATGCTTTGGAATTGCTCAGCTCTCCCCATAGAGGAGCTTTTCACGTTTTTGTGCAATTTGACACATAACTTGGTCTATTCGCTTATTTACTTTACGAAACGTGGCACGAAGGCTCAACTAGCCAGTTAGACTTTTAAGAGCACTAAATAGAGTACAACGGACCACATTGATGCTTTGGAATTGCTTAACGCTCTCCATAGAGGAGCTTTTCACGTTTTCGAGCAATTTGAGACATAACTCGGTCTATTCGCGTCTTTACCTTACGAAACGTGGGAGGAAGGCTTAACTAGAAAGTTAGACTTTTAAGAGCACTAAATAGAGTACAACGGTCCACATTGATGCTTTGGAATTGCTCAACTCTCTCCATCGAGGAGCTTTTCACGTTTTTGTGCAATTTCAGACATAACTTGGTCTATTCGCGTCTTTACCGTACGAAACGTGGCACGAAGGCTCAAGTAGCAAGTTAGACTTTTAAGAGCACTAAATAGAGTACAACGGTCCACATTAATGCTTTGGAATTGCTCAACTCTCTCCATAGAGGAGCTTTTCACGTTTTTGAGCAATTTGAGACATAACTTGGTGTATTCGCGTCTTTCCCATACGAAACGTGGCACGAAGGCTCAACTAGCAAGTTAGACTTTCAAGAGCACTAAATAGAATACAACGCTCCACATTGATGCTTTGCAATTGCTCAACTCTCTCCATAGAGGAGCTTTTCACGTTTTTGAGCAATTTGAGACATAACTTGGTCTATTCGCGTCTTTAGTTTACGAAACGTGGCACAAAGGCTCAAAAAGTAAGTTAGAGTTTTAAGAGCACTCAATAGAGGGCAACGGTCCACATTGATGCTTTGGAATTGCTCAAGTCTCTCCATAGAGGAGCTTTTCACGTTTTTGTGCAATTTGAGACATAACTTGGTCTAGTCGCGTCTTTACCGTCCGAAACGTGGCACGAAGGCACAACTAGCAAGTTAGACATTTAAGAGTACTAAATAGGGTACAATGGTCCACTTTGATGCTTTGCAATTGCTCAACTCTCTCCATAGAGGAGCTTTTCACATTTTTTAGCAATTTGAGACATAACTTGGTCTATTCGCGTCTTTACTTTACGAAACGTGGCACGAAGGCTGAACCAGTAAGTTAGACTTTTAAGAGCACTCAATAGAGAGCAACGATCCACGTTGATGCTTTGGAATTGCTCAAGTCTCTCCATAGAGGACCTTTTCACGTTTTTGTGCAATTTGAGACATAACTTGGTCTATTCGCGTCTTTACCTTACGAAACGTGGCACGAAGGCTCAACTAGAAAGTTAGACTTTTAAGAGAAATAAAAGGAGTACAACGGTCCACATAGATGCTTTGCAATTGCTCAACTCTCCCCATAGAGGAGCTTTTCACGTTTTTAAGCAATTTGAGACATAACTTGGTCTATTCAGTTCTTTACCTTACGAAACGTGGCAAGAAGGCTCAACTAGCAAGTTGGATTTTTAAGAGCATTCAATAGAGTACAACGGTCCCCATTGATGTTTTGGAATTGCTCAACTCTCTCCATAGAGGAGCTTTTCACGTTTTTGAGCAATTTGAGACATAACTTGGACTATTCGCGTCTTTAACTTACGAAACGTGGCACGAAGGCTCAACTAGAAAGTTAGATTTTTAAGAGCACTAAATAGAGTACAACGGTCCACATTGATGCTTTGGAATTGCTCAACTCTCTCCATAGAGGAGCTTTTCACGTTTTTGTGCAATTTGAGACATAACTTGGTGCATTCGCGTCTTTATTGTCCGAAACGTGACACGAAGGCTCAACTAGCAAGTTAGAATTTTAAGAGCACTAAATAGAGTACAACGGTCCACATTGATGCTTTGGAATTGCTCAACTCTCTCCATAGAGGAGCTTTTCACCTTTTTGTGCAATTTCAAACATAACTTGGTCTATTCGCGTTTTTACCTTACGAAACGTGGCACGAAGGCTCAACCTAGAAAGGTAGAATTTTAAGAGCACTAAATAGAGTACAACGGTCCACATTGATGCTTTGGAATTGCTCAATTCTCTCCATAGGGGAGCTTTTCACGTTTTTGTGAAATTTGAGACATAACTTGGTCTATTCGCGTCTTTACCTTACGAAACGTGGCACGAAGGCTCAACTAGCAAGTTAGACTTTTAAGAGCACTAAATAGAGTACAACGGTCCACATTGATGCTTTGGAATTGCTCAACTCTCTCCATAGAGGAGCTTTTCACCGTTTTTGTGCAATTTCGAGACATAACTTGGTCTATTCGCGTCTTTACCTTACGAAACGTGGCACGAAGGCTCAACTAGCAAGTTAGACTTTTAAGAGCACTAAATAGAGTACAACGGTCCACATTGATGCTTTGGAATTGCTCAACTCTCTCCATAGAGGAGCTTTTCACGTTTTTGATGCAATTTGAGACATAACTTGGTCTATTCGCGTCTTTACCTTACGAAACGTGGCACGAAGGCTCAACTAGCAAGTTAGACTTTTAAGAGCACTAAATAGAGTACAACGGTCCACATTGATGCTTTGGAATTGCTCAACTCTCTCCATAGAGGAGCTTTTCACGTTTTTGTGCAATTTGAGACATAACTTGGTCTATTCGCGTCTTTACCTTACGAAACGTGGCACGAAGGCTCAACTAGCAAGTTAGACTTTTAAGAGCACTAAATAGAGTACAACGGTCCACATTGATGCTTTGGAATTGCTCAACTCTCTCCATAGAGGAGCTTTTCACGTTTTTGTGCAATTTGAGACATAACTTGGTCTATTCGCAGTCTTTACCTTACGAAACGTGGCACGAAGGCTCAACTAGCAAGTTAGACTTTTAAGAGCACTAAATAGAGTACAACGGTCCACATTGATGCTTTGGAATTGCTCAACTCTCTCCATAGAGGAGCTTTTCACGTTTTTGTGCAATTTGAGACATAACTTGGTCTATTCGCGTCTTTACCTTACGAAACGTGGCACGAAGGCTCAACTAGCAAGTTAGACTTTTAAGAGCACTAAATAGAGTACAACGGTCCACATTGATGCTTTGGAATTGCTCAACTCTCTCCATAGAAGAGCTTTTTCACGTTTTTGTGCAATTTGAGACATAACTTGGTCTATTCGCGTCTTTACCTTACGAAACGTGGCACGAAGGCTCAACCAGCAAGTTAGACTTTTAAGAGCACTAAATAGAGTACAACGGTCCACATTGATGCTTTGGAATTGCTCAACTCTCTCCATAGAGGAGCTTTTCGCGTTTTTGATGCAATTTGAGACATAACTTGGTCTATTCGCGTCTTTACCTTACGAAACGTGGCACGAAGGCTCAACTAGCAAGTTAGACTTTTAAGAGCACTAAATAGAGTACAACGGTCCACATTGATGCTTTGGAATTGCTCAACTCTCTCCATAGAGGAGCTTTTCACGTTTTTGTGCAATTTGAGACATAACTTGGTCTATTCGCGTCTTTACCTTACGAAACGTAGGCACGAAGGCTCAACTAGCAAGTTAGACTTTTAAGACACTAAATAGAGTACAACGGTCCACATTGATGCTTTGGAATTGCTCAACTCTCTCCATAGAGGAGCTTTTCACGTTTTTGTGCAATTTGATACATAACTTGGTCTATTCGCGTCTTTACCTTACGAAACGTGGCACGAAGGCTCAACTAGCAAGTTAGACTTTTAAGAGCACTAAATAGAGTACAACGGTCCACATTGATGCTTTGGAATTGCTCAACTCTCTCCATAGAGGAGCTTTTCACGTTTTTGATGCAATTTGAGACATAACTTGGTCTATTCGCGTCTTTACCTTACGAAACGTGGCACGAAGGCTCAACTAGCAAGTTAGACTTTTAAGAGCACTAAATAGAGTACAACGGTCCACATTGATGCTTTGGAATTGCTCAACTCTCTCCATAGAGGAGCTTTTCACGTTTTTGTGCAATTTGAGACATAACTTGGTCTATTCGCGTCTTTACCTTACGAAACGTGGCACGAAGGCTCAACTAGCAAGTTAGACTTTTAAGAGCACTAAATAGAGTACAACGGTCCACATTGATGCTTTGGAATTGCTCAACTCTCTCCATAGAGGAGCTTTTCACGTTTTTGAGCAATTTGAGACATAACTTGGTCTATTCGCGTCTTTACCTTACGAAACGTGGCACGAAGGCTCAACTAGCAAGTTAGACTTTTAAGAGCACTAAATAGAGTACAACGGTCCACATTGATGCTTTGGAATTGCTCAACTCTCTCCATAGAGGAGCTTTTCACGTTTTTGATGCAATTTGAGACATAACTTGGTCTATTCGCGTCTTTACCTTACGAAACGTGGCACGAAGGCTCAACTAGCAAGTTAGACTTTTAAGAGCACTAAATAGAGTACAACGGTCCACATTGATGCTTTGGAATTGCTCAACTCTCTCCATAGAGGAGCTTTTCACGTTTTTGTGCAATTTGAGACATAACTTGGTCTATTCGCGTCTTTACCTTACGAAACGTGGCACGAAGGCTCAACTAGCAAGTTAGACTTTTAAGAGCACTAAATAGAGTACAACTGGTCCACATTGATGCTTTGCAATTGCTCAACTCTCTCCATAGAGGAGCTTTTCACGTTTTTGTAGCAATTTGAGACATAACTTGGTCTATTCGCGTCTTTACTTTACGAAACGTGGCACGAAGGCTCAACCAGTAAGTTAGACTTTTAAGAGCACTCAATAGAGTAGCAACGGTCCACATTGATGCTTTGGAATTGCTCAAGTCTCTCCATAGAGGAGCTTTTCACGTTTTTGTGCAATTTGAGACATAACTTGGTCTATTCGCGTCTTTACCTTACGAAACGTGGCACGAAGGCTCAACTAGCAAGTTAGACTTTTAAGAGAACTAAATAGGAGTACAACGGTCCACATTGATGCTTTGCAATTGCTCAACTCTCTCCATAGAGGAGCTTTTCACGTTTTTTAGCAATTTGAGACATAACTTGGTCTATTCGTGTCTTTACCTTACGAAACGTGGCACGAAGGCTCAACTAGCAAGTTAGACTTTTAAGAGCACTCAATAGAGTACAACGGTCCACATTGATGCTTTGGAATTGCTCAACTCTCTCCATAGAGGAGCTTTTCACGTTTTTGATGCAATTTGAGACATAACTTGGTCTATTCGCGTCTTTACCTTACGAAACGTGGCACGAAGGCTCAACTAGAAAGTTAGACTTTTTAAGAGCACTAAATAGAGTACAACGGTCCACATTGATGCTTTGGAATTGCTCAACTCTCTCCATAGAGGAGCTTTTCACGTTTTTGTAGCAATTTGAGACATAACTTGGTCTATTCGCGTCTTTACCTTACGAAACGTGGCACGAAGGCTCAACTAGCAAGTTAGAATTTTAAGAGCACTAAATAGAGTACAACGGTCCACATTGATGCTTTGGAATTGCTCAACTCTCTCCATAGAGGAGCTTTTCACGTTTTTGTGCAATTTGAGACATAACTTGGTCTATTCGCGTCTTTACCTTACGAAACGTGGCACGAAGGCTCAACTAGAAAGTTAGACTTTTTAAGAGCACTAAATAGAGTACAACGGTCCACATTGATGCTTTGGAATTGCTCAACTCTCTCCATAGAGGAGCTTTTCACGTTTTTGTGCAATTTGAGACATAACTTGGTCTATTCGCGTCTTTACCTTACGAAACGTGGCACGAAGGCTCAACTAGCAAGTTAGACTTTTAAGAGCACTAAATAGAGTACAACGGTCCACATTGATGCTTTGGAATTGCTCAACTCTCTCCATAGAGGAGCTTTTCACCGTTTTTGTGCAATTTCAAACATAACTTGGTCTATTCGCGTCTTTACCTTACGAAACGTGGCACGAAGGCTCAACCTAGAAAGGTTAGAATTTTAAGAGCGACTAAATAGAGTACAACGGTCCAGATTGATGCTTTGAAATTGCTCAACTCTCTCCGTAGAGGAGCTTTTCACGTTTTTGTGCAATTTGAGACACAACTTGGTCTATTCGCGTCTTTACCTTACGAAACGTGGCACGAAAGCTCAACTAGCAAGTGAGATTTTTAAGAGCATTCAATAGAGTACAACGGTCCACATTGATGCTTTGGAATTGCTCAACTCTCTCCATAGAGGAGCTTTTCACCTTTTTGTGCAATTTCAAACATAACTTGGTCTATTCGCGTCTTTACCTTACGAAACGTGGCACGAAGGCTCAACTAGCAAGGTTAGAATTTTAAGAGCACTAAATAGAGTACAACGGTCCACATTGATGCTTTGAAATTGCTCAACTCTCTCCATAGAGGAGCTTTTCACGTTTTTGTAGCAATTTGAGACATAACTTGGTCTATTCGCGTCTTTACCTTACGAAACAGTGGCACGAAGGCTCAACTAGCAAGTTAGACTTTTAAGAGCACTAAATAGAGTACAACGGTCCACATTGATGCTTTGGAATTGCTCAGACTCTCTCCAATAGAGGAGCTTTTCACGTTTTTGTGCAATTTGAGACATAACTTGGTCTATTCGCGTCTTTACCTTACGAAACTGTGGCACGAAGGCTCAACTAGCAAGTTAGACTTTTAAGAGCACTAAATAGAGTACAACGGTCCACATTGATGCTTTGGAATTGCTCAACTCTCTCGATAGAGGAGCTTTTCACTGTTTTTGTGCAATTTGAGACATAACTTGGTCTATTCGCAGTCTTTACCTTACGAAACGTGGCACGAAGGCTCAACTAGCAAGTTAGACTTTTAAGAGCACTAAATAGAGTACAACGGTCCACATTGATGCTTTGGAATTGCTCAACTCTCTCCATAGAGGAGCTTTTCACGTTTTTGTGCAATTTGAGACATAACTTGGTCTATTCGCGTCTTTACCTTACGAAACGTGGCACGAAGGCTCAACTAGCAAGTTAGACTTTTAAGAGCACTAAATAGAGTACAACGGTCCACACTTGATGCTTTGGAATTGCTCAACTCTCTCCATAGAAGAGCTTTTTCACGTTTTTGTGCAATTTGAGACATAACTTGGTCTATTCGCGTCTTTACCTTACTGAAACGTAGCACGAAGGCTCAACCAGCAAGTTAGACATTTAAGAACACTAAATAGAGTACAACGGTCCACATTGATGCTTTGGAATTGCTGCAACTCTCTCCATAAAGGAGCTTTTCACGTTTTTGAGCAATTTGATACATAAGTTGGTCTATTCGCGTCTTTACCTTACGAAACGTGGCACGAAGGCTCAACTAGCAAGTTAGACTTTTAAGAGCACTAAATAGAGTACAACGGTCCACATTGATGCTTTGGAAATTGCGCAATCTCTCTCCATAGAGGAGCTTTCTCACGTTTTTATTCAATTTGAGACATAACTTGGTCTATTCGCGTCTTTACCTTACGAAACGTGGCACGAAGGCTCAACTAGCAAGTTAGACTTTTAAGACACCTAAATAGAGTACAACAGTCCACATTGATGCTTTGGAATTGCTCAACTCTCCCCATAGAGGAGCTTTTCACGTTTTTGTGCAATTTGACACATAACTTGGTCTATTCGCTTATTTACCTTTACGAAACGTGGCACGAAGGCTCAACTAGCAAGTTAGACTTTTAAGAGCACTAAATAGAGTACAACGGTCCACATTGATGCTTTGGAATTGCTCAACTCTCTCCATAGAGGAGCTTTTCACGTTTTCGAGCAATTTGAGACATAACTCGGTCTATTCGCGTCTTTACCTTACGAAACGTGGCAGGAAGGCTCAACTAGAAAGTTAGACTTTTAAGAGCACTAAATAGAGTACAACGGTCCACATTGATGCTTTGGAATTGCTCAACTCTCTCCATAGAGGAGCTTTTCACGTTTTTGTGCAATTTCGAGACATAACTTGGTCTATTCGCGTCTTTACCGTACGAAACGTGGCACGAAGGCTCAAGTAGCAAGTTAGACTTTTAAGAGCACTAAATAGAGTACAACGGTCCACATTGAATGCTTTGGAATTGCTCAACTCTCTCCATAGAGTAGCTTTTCACGTTTTTGAGCAATTTGAGACATAACTTGGTGCTATTCGCGTCTTTCCCTTACGAAACGTGGCACGAAGGCTCAACTAGCAAGTTACACTTTCAAGAGCACTAAATAGAAGTACAACGGTCCACATTGATGCTTTGGAATTGCTCAACTCTCTCCATAGAGGAGCTTTTCACGTTTTTGAGCAATTTGAGACATAACTTGGTCTATTCGCGTCTTTACGTTTACGAAACGTGGCACGAAGGCTCAACTAGCTAAGTTAGACTTTTAAGAGCACTCAATAGAGGGCAACGGTCCACATTGATGCTTTGGAATTGCTCAAGTCTGTCCATAGAGGAGCTTTTCACGTTTTTGTGCAATTTGAGACATAACTTGGTCTATTCGCGTCTTTACCGTACGAAACGTGGCACGAAGGCTCAACTAGCAAGTTAGACATTTAAGAGCACTAAATAGAGTACAACTGGTCCACATTGATGCTTTGCAATTGCTCAACTCTCTCCATAGAGGAGCTTTTCACATTTTTTAGCAATTTGAGACATAACTTGGTCTATTCGCGTCTTTACTTTACGAAACGTGGCACGAAGGCTGAACCAGTAAGTTAGACTTTTAAGAGCACTCAATAGAGTAGCAACGATCCACAGTTGATGCTTTGGAATTGCTCAAGCTCTCTCCATAGAGGAGCTTTTCACGTTTTTGTGCAATTTGAGACATAACTTGGTCTATTCGCGTCTTTACCTTACGAAACGTGGCACGAAGGCTCAACTAGCAAGTTAGACTTTTAAGAGCACTAAATAGGAGTACAACGGTCCACATTAGATGCTTTGCAATTGCTCAACTCTCCTCCATAGAGGAGCTTTTCACGTTTTTTAGCAATTTGAGACATAACTTGGTCTATTCGCGTCTTTACCTTACGAAACGTGGCAAGAAGGCTCAACTAGCAAGTTAGGACTTTTTAAGAGCACTCAATAGAGTACAACGGTCCCCATTGATGCTTTTGGAATTGCTCAACTCTCTCCATAGAGGAGCTTTTCACGTTTTTGAGCAATTTGAGACATAACTTGGACTATTCGCGTCTTTAACTTACGAAACGTGGCACGAAGGCTCAACTAGAAAGTTAGACTTTTTAGAGCACTAAATAGAGTACAACGGTCCACATTGATGCTTTGGAATTGCTCAACTCTCTCCATAGAGGAGCCTTTCACGTTTTTGTGCAATTTGAGACATAACTTGGTGCTATTCGCGTCTTTACTTGTCCGAAACGTGACACAAAGGCTCAACTAGCAAGTTAGAATTTTAAGAGCACTAAATAGAGTACAACGGTCCACATTGATGCTTTGGAATTGCTCAACTCTCTCCATAGAAGAGCTTTTCACGTTTTTGTGCAATTTCAAACATAACTTGGTCTATTCGCATCTTTACCTTACCAAACGTGGCACGAAGGCTCAACTAGCAAGTTAGACTTTTAAGAGCACTAAATAGAGTACAACGGTCCACAATGATGCTTTGGAATTGCTCAACTCACTCCATAGAGGAGCTTTTCACGTTTTTGTGCAATTTGAGACATAACTTGGTCTATTCGCGTCTTTACCGTCTGAAACGTGGCACGAAGGCTCAACTAGCAAGTTAGACTTTTAAGAGAACTAAATAGAGTACAACGGTCCACATTGATGCTTTGAAATTGCTCAACTCTCTCCATAGAGGAGTTTTTCACGTTTTTGTGCAATTTGAGACATAACTTGGTCTATTCGCGTCTTTGCCGTCCGAAACGTAGCACGAAGGCTCAACCAGCAAGTTAGACTTTTAAGAGCACTAAATAGAGTACAACGGTCCACATTGATGCTTTGAAATTGCGCATCTCTCTCCATAGAGGAGCTTCTCACGTTTTTATTCAATTTGAGACATAACTTGGTCTATTCGCGTCTTTACTTTACGAAACGTGGCACGAAGGCTCAACTAGCAAGTTAGACTTTTAAGACACCTAAATAGAGTACAACAGTCCACATTGATGCTTTGGAATTGCTCAACTCTCCCCATAGAGGAGCTTTTCACGTTTTTGTGCAATTTGACACATAACTTGGTCTATTCGCTTATTTACTTTACGAAACGTGGCACGAAGGCTCAACTAGCCAGTTAGACTTTTAAGAGCACTAAATAGAGTACAACGGATCCACATTGATGCTTTGGAATTGCTTAACTCTCTCCATAGAGGAGCTTTTCACGTTTTTCGAGCAATTTGAGACATAACTCGGTCTATTCGCGTCTTTACCTTACGAAACGTGGGAGGAAGGCTCAACTAGAAAGTTAGACTTTTAAGAGCACTAAATAGAGTACAACGGTCCACATTGATGCTTTGGAATTGCTCAACTCTCTCCATCGAGGAGCTTTTCACGTTTTTGTGCAATTTCAGACATAACTTGGTCTATTCGCGTCTTTACCGTACGAAACGTGGCACGAAGGCTCAAGTAGCAAGTTAGACTTTTAAGAGCACTAAATAGAGTACAACGGTCCACATTAATGCTTTGGAATTGCTCAACTCTCTCCATAGAGTAGCTTTTCACGTTTTTGAGCAATTTGAGACATAACTTGGTGTATTCGCGTCTTTCCCTTACGAAACGTGGCACGAAGGCTCAACTAGCAAGTTACACTTTCAAGAGCACTAAATAGAATACAACGCTCCACATTGATGCTTTGCAATTGCTCAACTCTCTCCATAGAGGAGCTTTTCACGTTTTTGAGCAATTTGAGACATAACTTGGTCTATTCGCGTCTTTAGTTTGCGAAACGTGGCACAAAGGCTCAAAAAGTAAGTTAGAGTTTTAAGAGCACTCAATAGAGGGCAACGGTCCACATTGATGCTTTGGAATTGCTCAAGTCTGTCCATAGAGGAGCTTTTCACGTTTTTGTGCAATTTGAGACATAACTTGGTCTAGTCGCGTCTTTACCGTCCGAAACGTCGCACGAAGGCTCAACTACCAAGTTAGACATTTAAGAGTACTAAATAGGGTACAATGGTCCACTTTGATGCTTTGCAATTGCTCAACTCTCTCCATAGAGGAGCTTTTCACATTTTTTAGCAATTTGAGACATAACTTGGTCTATTCGCGTCTTTACTTTACGAAACGTGGCACGAAGGCTGAACCAGTAAGTTAGGCTTTTAAGAGCACTCAATAGAGAGCAACGATCCACGTTGATGCTTTGGAATTGCTCAAGTCTCTCCATAGAGGACCTTTTCACGTTTTTGTGCAATTTGAGACATAACTTGGTCTATTCGCGTCTTTACCTTACGAAACGTGGCACGAAGGCTCAACTAGAAAGTTAGACTTTTAAGAGAAATAAAAGGAGTACAACGGTCCACATAGATGCTTTGCAATTGCTCAACTCTCCCCATAGAGGAGCTTTTCACGTTTTTAAGCAATTTGAGACATAACTTGGTCTATTCAGTTCTTTACCTTACGAAACGTGGCAAGAAGGCTCAACTAGCAAGTTGGATTTTTAAGAGCATTCAATAGAGTACAACGGTCCCCATTGATGTTTTGGAATTGCTCAACTCTCTCCATAGAGGAGCTTTTCACGTTTTTGAGCAATTTGAGACATAAATTGGACTATTCGCGTCTTTAACTTACGAAACGTGGCACGAAGGCTCAACTAGAAAGTTAGATTTTTAAGAGCACTAAATAGAGTACAACGGTCCACATTGATGCTTTGGAATTGCTCAACTCTCTCCATAGAGGAGCTTTTCACGTTTTTGTGCAATTTGAGACATAACTTGGTGCTATTCGCGTCTTTATTGTCCGAAACGTGACACAAAGGCTCAACTAGCAAGTTAGAATTTTAAGAGCACTAAATAGAGTACAACGGTCCACATTGATGCTTTGGAATTGCTCAACTCTCTCCATAGAAGAGCTTTTCACGTTTTTGTGCAATTTCAAACATAACTTGGTCTATTCGCATCTTTACCTTACAAACGTGGCACGAAGGCTCAACTAGCAAGTTAGACTTTTAAGAGCACTAAATAGAGTACAACGGTCCACAATGATGCTTTGGAATTGCTCAACTCACTCCATAGAGGAGCTTTTCACGTTTTTGTGCAATTTGAGACATAACTTGGTCTATTCGCGTCTTTACCGTCTGAAACGTGGCACGAAGGCTCAACTAGCAAGTTAGACTTTTAAGAGAACTAAATAGAGTACAACGGTCCACATTGATGCTTTGAAATTGCTCAACTCTCTCCATAGAGGAGTTTTTCACGTTTTTGTGCAATTTGAGACATAACTTGGTCTATTCGCGTCTTTGCCGTCCGAAACGTAGCACGAAGGCTCAACCAGCAAGTTAGACTTTTAAGAGCACTAAATAGAGTACAACGGTCCACATTGATGCTTTGAAATTGCGCATCTCTCTCCATAGAGGAGCTTCTCACGTTTTTATTCAATTTGAGACATAACTTGGTCTATTCGCGTCTTTACTTTACGAAACGTGGCACGAAGGCTCAACTAGCAAGTTAGACTTTTAAGACACCTAAATAGAGTACAACAGTCCACATTGATGCTTTGGAATTGCTCAACTCTCCCCATAGAGGAGCTTTTCACGTTTTTGTGCAATTTGACACATAACTTGGTCTATTCGCTTATTTACTTTACGAAACGTGGCACGAAGGCTCAACTAGCCAGTTAGACTTTTAAGAGCACTAAATAGAGTACAACGGACCACATTGATGCTTTGGAATTGCTTAACTCTCTCCATAGAGGAGCTTTTCACGTTTTCGAGCAATTTGAGACATAACTCGGTCTATTCGCGTCTTTACCTTACGAAACGTGGGAGGAAGGCTCAACTAGAAAGTTAGACTTTTAAGAGCACTAAATAGAGTACAACGGTCCACATTGATGCTTTGGAATTGCTCAACTCTCTCCATCGAGGAGCTTTTCACGTTTTTGTGCAATTTCAGACATAACTTGGTCTATTCGCGTCTTTACCGTACGAAACGTGGCACGAAGGCTCAAGTAGCAAGTTAGACTTTTAAGAGCACTAAATAGAGTACAACGGTCCACATTAATGCTTTGGAATTGCTCAACTCTCTCCATAGAGTAGCTTTTCACGTTTTTGAGCAATTTGAGACATAACTTGGTGTATTCGCGTCTTTCCCTTACGAAACGTGGCACGAAGGCTCAACTAGCAAGTTACACTTTCAAGAGCACTAAATAGAATACAACGCTCCACATTGATGCTTTGCAATTGCTCAACTCTCTCCATAGAGGAGCTTTTCACGTTTTTGAGCAATTTGAGACATAACTTGGTCTATTCGCGTCTTTAGTTTGCGAAACGTGGCACAAAGGCTCAAAAAGTAAGTTAGAGTTTTAAGAGCACTCAATAGAGGGCAACGGTCCACATTGATGCTTTGGAATTGCTCAAGTCTGTCCATAGAGGAGCTTTTCACGTTTTTGTGCAATTTGAGACATAACTTGGTCTAGTCGCGTCTTTACCGTCCGAAACGTCGCACGAAGGCTCAACTACCAAGTTAGACATTTAAGAGTACTAAATAGGGTACAATGGTCCACTTTGATGCTTTGCAATTGCTCAACTCTCTCCATAGAGGAGCTTTTCACATTTTTTAGCAATTTGAGACATAACTTGGTCTATTCGCGTCTTTACTTTACGAAACGTGGCACGAAGGCTGAACCAGTAAGTTAGGCTTTTAAGAGCACTCAATAGAGAGCAACGATCCACGTTGATGCTTTGGAATTGCTCAAGTCTCTCCATAGAGGACCTTTTCACGTTTTTGTGCAATTTGAGACATAACTTGGTCTATTCGCGTCTTTACCTTACGAAACGTGGCACGAAGGCTCAACTAGAAAGTTAGACTTTTAAGAGAAATAAAAGGAGTACAACGGTCCACATAGATGCTTTGCAATTGCTCAACTCTCCCCATAGAGGAGCTTTTCACGTTTTTAAGCAATTTGAGACATAACTTGGTCTATTCAGTTCTTTACCTTACGAAACGTGGCAAGAAGGCTCAACTAGCAAGTTGGATTTTTAAGAGCATTCAATAGAGTACAACGGTCCCCATTGATGTTTTGGAATTGCTCAACTCTCTCCATAGAGGAGCTTTTCACGTTTTTGAGCAATTTGAGACATAAATTGGACTATTCGCGTCTTTAACTTACGAAACGTGGCACGAAGGCTCAACTAGAAAGTTAGATTTTTAAGAGCACTAAATAGAGTACAACGGTCCACATTGATGCTTTGGAATTGCTCAACTCTCTCCATAGAGGAGCTTTTCACGTTTTTGTGCAATTTGAGACATAACTTGGTGCATTCGCGTCTTTATTGTCCGAAACGTGACACAAAGGCTCAACTAGCAAGTTAGAATTTTAAGAGCACTAAATAGAGTACAACGGTCCACATTGATGCTTTGGAATTGCTCAACTCTCTCCATAGAAGAGCTTTTCACGTTTTTGTGCAATTTCAAACATAACTTGGTCTATTCGCATCTTTACCTTACCAAACGTGGCACGAAGGCACAACTAGCAAGTTAGACTTTTAAAAGCACTAAATAGAGTACAACGGTCCACAATGATGCTTTGGAATTGCTCAACTCACTCCATAGAGGAGCTTTTCACGTTTTTGTGCAATTTGAGACATAACTTGGTCTATTCGCGTCTTTACCGTCTGAAACGTGGCACGAAGGCTCAACTAGCAAGTTAGACTTTTAAGAGAACTAAATAGAGTACAACGGTCCACATTGATGCTTTGAAATTGCTCAACTCTCTCCATAGAGGAGTTTTTCACGTTTTTGTGCAATTTGAGACATAACTTGGTCTATTCGCGTCTTTGCCGTCCGAAACGTAGCACGAAGGCTCAACCAGCAAGTTAGACTTTTAAGAGCACTAAATAGAGGACAACGGTCCACATTGATGCTTTGGAATTGCTCAACTCTCTTCATAGAGGAGCTTTTCACGTTTTTGTGCAATTTGAGATATAACTTGGTCTATTCGCGTCATTACCTTACGAAACGTGGCATGAAGGCTCAAATAGCAAGTTAGATTTTTAAGAGCATTCAATAGAGTACAACAGTCCCCATTGATGCTTTGGAATTGCTCAACTCTCTCCATAGAGGAGCTTTTCACGTTTTTGAGCAATTTGAGACATAACTTGGACTATTCGCGTCTTTACCTTACGAAACGTGGCACGAAGGCTCAACTAGAAAGTTAGACTTTTAAGAGAACTAAATAGAGTACAACGGTCCACATTGATGCTTTGAAATTGCTCAACTCTCTCCATAGAGGAGCTTTTCACGTTTTTGTGCAATTTGAGACATAACTTGGTCTATTCGCGTCTTTACCGTCTGAAACGTAGCACGAAGGCCCAACCAGCAAGTTAGACATTTCAGAACACTAAATAGAGTACAACGGTCCACATTGATGCTTTGGAATTGCTGAACTCTCTCCATAAAGGAGCTTTTCACGTTTTTGAGCAATTTGATACATAAGTTGGTCTATTCGCGTCTTTACCTTACGAAACGTGGCACGAAGGCTCAACTAGCAAGTTAGACTTTTAAGAGCACTAAATAGAGTACAACGGTCCACATTGATGCTTTGAAATTGCGCATCTCTCTCCATAGAGGAGCTTCTCACGTTTTTATTCAATTTGAGACATAACTTGGTCTATTCGCGTCTTTACTTTACGAAACGTGGCACGAAGGCTCAACTAGCAAGTTAGACTTTTAAGACCCCTAAATAGAGTACAACAGTCCACATTGATGCTTTGGAATTGCTCAACTCTCCCCATAGAGGAGCTTTTCACGTTTTTGTGCAATTTGACACATAACTTGGTCTATTCGCTTATTTACTTTACGAAACGTGGCACGAAGGCTCAACTAGCCAGTTAGACTTTTAAGAGCACTAAATAGAGTACAACGGACCACATTGATGCTTTGGAATTGCTTAACTCTCTCCATAGAGGAGCTTTTCACGTTTTCGAGCAATTTGAGACATAACTCGGTCTATTCGCGTCTTTACCTTACGAAACGTGGGAGGAAGGCTCAACTAGAAAGTTAGACTTTTAAGAGCACTAAATAGAGTACAACGGTCCACATTGATGCTTTGGAATTGCTCAACTCTCTCCATCGAGGAGCTTTTCACGTTTTTGTGCAATTTCAGACATAACTTGGTCTATTCGCGTCTTTACCGTACGAAACGTGGCACGAAGGCTCAAGTAGCAAGTTAGACTTTTAAGAGCACTAAATAGAGTACAACGGTCCACATTAATGCTTTGGAATTGCTCGACTCTCTCCATAGAGGAGCTTTTCACGTTTTTGAGCAATTTGAGACATAACTTGGTGTATTCGCGTCTTTCCCTTACGAAACGTGGCACGAAGGCTCAACTAGCAAGTTAGACTTTCAAGAGCACTAAATAGAATACAACGCTCCACATTGATGCTTTGCAATTGCTCAACTCTCTCCATAGAGGAGCTTTTCACGTTTTTGAGCAATTTGAAACATAACTTGGTCTATTCGCGTCTTTAGTTTACGAAACGTGGCACAAAGGCTCAAAAAGTAAGTTAGAGTTTTAAGAGCACTCAATAGAGGGCAACGGTCCACATTGATGCTTTGGAATTGCTCAAGTCTCTCCATAGAGGAGCTTTTCACGTTTTTGTGCAATTTGAGACATAACTTGGTCTAGTCGCGTCTTTACCGTCCGAAACGTGGCACGAAGGCTCAACTAGCAAGTTAGACATTTAAGAGTACTAAATAGGGTACAATGGTCCACTTTGATGCTTTGCAATTGCTCAACTCTCTCCATAGAGGAGCTTTTCACGTTTTTGAGCAATTTGAGACATAACTTGGACTATTCGCGTCTTTACCTTACGAAACGTGGCACGAAGGCTCAACTAGAAAGTTAGACTTTTAAGAGAACTAAATAGAGCACAACGGTCCACATTGATGCTTTGAAATTGCTCGACTCTCTCCATAGAGGAGCTTTTCACGTTTTTGTGCAATTTGAGACATAACTTGGTCTATTCGCGTCTTTACCTTACGAAACGTGGCACGAAGGCTCAACTAGAAAGTTAGACTTTTAAGAGAAATAAAAGGAGTACAACGGTCCACATAGATGCTTTGCAATTGCTCAACTCTCCCCATAGAGGAGCCTTTCACGTTTTTAAGCAATTTGAGACATAACTTGGTCTATTCAGTTCTTTACCTTACGAAACGTGGCAAGAAGGCTCAACTAGCAAGTTGGATTTTTAAGAGCATTCAATAGAGTACAACGGTCCCCATTGATGTTTTGGAATTGCTCAACTCTCTCCATAGAGGAGCTTTTCACGTTTTTGAGCAATTTGAGACATAACTTGGACTATTCGCGTCTTTAACTTACGAAACGTGGCACGAAGGCTCAACTAGAAAGCTAGATTTTTAAGAGCACTAAATAGAGTACAACGGTCCACATTGATGCTTTGGAATTGCTCAACTCTCTCCATAGAAGAGCTTTTCACGTTTTTGTGCAATTTCAAACATAACTTGGTCTATTCGCATCTTTACCTTACCAAACGTGGCACGAAGGCTCAACTAGCAAGTTAGACTTTTAAGAGCACTAAATAGAGTACAACGGTCCACAATGGTGCTTTGGAATTGCTCAACTCACTCCATAGAGGAGCTTTTCACGTTTTTGTGCAATTTGAGACATAACTTGGTCTATTCGCGTCTTTGCCGTCCGAAACGTAGCACGAAGGCTCAACCAGCAAGTTAGACTTTTAAGAGCACTAAATAGAGGACAACGGTCCACATTGATGCTTTGGAATTGCTCAACTCTCTTCATAGAGGAGCTTTTCACGTTTTTGTGCAATTTGAGACATAACTTGGTCTATTCGCGTCTTTACTTTACGAAACGTGGCACGAAGGCTCAACTAGCAAGTTAGACTTTTAAGAGCACTAAATAGAGTACAACGGTCCACACTGGTGCTTTGGAATTGCTCAACTCTCTCCATAGAAGAGTTTTTCACGTTTTTTAGCAATTTGAGACATAACTTGGTCTATTCGCGTCTTTACTTTACGAAACGTGGCACGAAGGCTGAACCAGTAAGTTAGACTTTTAAGAGCACTCAATAGAGAGCAACGATCCACGTTGATGCTTTGGAATTGCTCAAATCTCTCCATAGAGGACCTTTTCACGTTTTTGTGCAATTTGAGACATAACTTGGTCTATTCGCGTCTTTACCTTACGAAACGTGGCACGAAGGCTCAACTAGAAAGTTAGACTTTTAAGAGAAATAAAAGGAGTACAACGGTCCACATAGATGCTTTGCAATTGCTCAACTCTCCCCATAGAGGAGCCTTTCACGTTTTTAAGCAATTTGAGACATAACTTGGTCTATTCAGTTCTTTACCTTACGAAACGTGGCAAGAAGGCTCAACTAGCAAGTTGGATTTTTAAGAGCATTCAATAGAGTACAACGGTCCCCATTGATGTTTTGGAATTGCTCAACTCTCTCCATAGAGGAGCTTTTCACGTTTTTGAGCAATTTGAGACATAACTTGGACTATTCGCGTCTTTAACTTACGAAACGTGGCACGAAGGCTCAACTAGAAAGTTAGATTTTTAAGAGCACTAAATAGAGTACAACGGTCCACATTGATGCTTTGGAATTGCTCAACTCTCTCCATAGAAGAGCTTTTCACGTTTTTGTGCAATTTCAAACATAACTTGGTCTATTCGCATCTTTACCTTACCAAACGTGGCACGAAGGCTCAACTAGCAAGTTAGACTTTTAAGAGCACTAAATAGAGTACAACGGTCCACAATGGTGCTTTGGAATTGCTCAACTCTCTTCATAGAGGAGCTTTTCACGTTTTTGTGCAATTTGAGACATAACTTGGTCTATTCGCGTCTTTACGTTACGAAACGTGGCACGAAGGCTCAACTAGCAAGTTAGACTTTTAAGAGCACTAAATAGAGTACAACGGTCCACACTGGTGCTTTGGAATTGCTCAACTCTCTCCATAGAAGAGTTTTTCACGTTTTTGTGCAATTTGAGACATAACTTGGTCTATTCGCGTCTTTACCGTCTGAAACGTAGCACGAAGGCCCAACCAGCAAGTTAGACATTTCAGAACACTAAATAGAGTACAACGGTCCACATTGATGCTTTGGAATTGCTGAACTCTCTCCATAAAGGAGCTTTTCACGTTTTTGAGCAATTTGATACATAAGTTGGTCTATTCACGTCTTTACCTTACGAAACGTGGCACGAAGGCTCAACTAGCAAGTTAGACTTTTAACAGCACTAAATAGAGTACAACGGTCCACATTGATGCTTTGAAATTGCGCATCTCTCTCCATAGAGGAGCTTCTCACGTTTTTATTCAATTTGAGACATAACTTGGTCTATTCGCGTCTTTACTTTACGAAACGTGGCACGAAGGCTCAACTAGCAAGTTAGACTTTTAAGAGCCCTAAATAGAGTACAACAGTCCACATTGATGCTTTGGAATTGCTCAACTCTCCCCATAGAGGAGCTTTTCACGTTTTTGAGCAATTTGATACATAAGTTGGTCTATTCACGTCTTTACCTTACGAAACGTGGCACGAAGGCTCAACTAGCAAGTTAGACTTTTAACAGCACTAAATAGAGTACAACGGTCCACATTGATGCTTTGAAATTGCGCATCTCTCTCCATAGAGGAGCTTCTCACGTTTTTATTCAATTTGAGACATAACTTGGTCTATTCGCGTCTTTACTTTACGAAACGTGGCACGAAGGCTCAACTAGCAAGTTAGACTTTTAAGAGCCCTAAATAGAGTACAACAGTCCACATTGATGCTTTGGAATTGCTCAACTCTCCCCATAGAGGAGCTTTTCACGTTTTTTTGCAATTTGACACATAACTTGGTCTATTCGCTTATTTACTTTACGAAACGTGGCACGAAGGCTCAACTAGCCAGATAGACTTTTAAGAGCACTAAATAGAGTACAACGGACCACATTGATGCTTTGGAATTGCTTAACTCTCTCCATAGAGGAGCTTTTCACGTTTTCGAGCAATTTGAGACATAACTCGGTCTATTCGCGTCTTTACCTTACGAAACGTGGGAGGAAGGCTCAACTAGAAAGTTAGACTTTTAAGAGCACTAAATAGAGTACAACGGTCCACATTGATGCTTTGGAATTTCTCAACTCTCTCCATCGAGGAGCTTTTCACGTTTTTGTGCAATTTCAGACATAACTTGGTCTATTCGCGTCTTTACCGTACGAAACGTGGCACGAAGGCTCAAGTAGCAAGTTAGACTTTTAAGAGCACTAAATAGAGTACAACGGTCCACATTAATGCTTTGGAATTGCTCAACTCTCTCCATAGAGGAGCTTTTCACGTTTTTGAGCAATTTGAGACATAACATGGTGTATTCGCGTCTTTCCCTTACGAAACGTGGCACGAAGGCTCAACTAGCAAGTTAGACTTTCAAGAGCACTAAATATAATACAACGCTCCACATTGATGCTTTGCAATTGCTCAACTCTCTCCATAGAGGAGCTTTTCACGTTTTTGAGCAATTTGAGACATAACTTGGTCTATTCGCGTCTTTAGTTTACGAAACGTGGCACAAAGGCTCAAAAAGTAAGTTAGAGTTTTAAGAGCACTCAATAGAGGGCAACGGTCCACATTGATGCTTTGGAATTGCTCAAGTCTCTCCATAGAGGAGCTTTTCACGTTTTTGTGCAATTTGAGACATAACTTGGTCTAGTCGCGTCTTTACCGTCCGAAACGTGGCACGAAGGCTCAACTAGCAAGTTAGACAATTAAGAGTACTAAATAGGGTACAATGGTCCACTTTGATGCTTTGCAATTGCTCAACTCTCTCCATAGAGGAGCTTTTCACATTTTTTAGCAATTTGAGACATAACTTGGTCTATTCGCGTCTTTACTTTACGAAACGTGGCACGAAGGCTGAACCAGTAAGTTAGACTTTTAAGAGCACTCAATAGAGAGCAACGATCCACGTTGATGCTTTGGAATTGCTCAAGTCTCTCCATAGAGGACCTTTTCACGTTTTTGTGCAATTTGAGACATAACTTGGTCTATTCGCGTCTTTACCTTACGAAACGTGGCACGAAGGCTCAACTAGAAAGTTAGACTTTTAAGAGAAATAAAAGGAGTACAACGGTCCACATAGATGCTTTGCAATTGCTCAACTCTCCCCATAGAGGAGCTTTTCACGTTTTTAAGCAATTTGAGACATAACTTGGTCTATTCAGTTCTTTACCTTACGAAACGTGGCAAGAAGGCTCAACTAGCAAGTTGGATTTTTAAGAGCATTCAATAGAGTGCAACGGTCCCCATTGATGTTTTGGAATTGCTCAACTCTCTCCATAGAGGAGCTTTTCACGTTTTTGAGCAATTTGAGACATAACTTGGACTATTCGCGTCTTTAACTTACGAAACGTGGCACGAAGGCTCAACTAGAAAGTTAGATTTTTAAGAGCACTAAATAGAGTACAACGGTCCACATTGATGCTTTGGAATTGCTCAACTCTCTCCATAGAGGAGCTTTTCACGTTTTTGTGCAATTTGAGACATAACTTGGTGCATTCGCGTCTTTATTGTCCGAAACGTGGCACGAAGGCTCAACTAGCAAGTTAGAATTTTAAGAGCACTAAATAGAGTACAACGGTCCACATTGATGCTTTGGAATTGCTCAACTCTCTCCATAGAGGAGCTTTTCACCTTTTTGCGCAATTTCAAACATAACTTGGTCTATTCGCGTCTTTACCTTACGAAACGTGGCACGAAGGCTCAACCAGAAAGGTAGAATTTTAAGAGCGCTAAATAGAGTACAACGGTCCAGATTGATGCTTTGAAATTGCTCAACTCTCTCCGTAGAGGAGCTTTTCACGTTTTTGTGCAATTTGAGACATAACTTGGTGCATTCGCGTCTTTATTGTCCGAAACGTGGCACGAAGGCTCAACTAGCAAGTTAGAATTTTAAGAGCACTAAATAGAGTACAACGGTCCACAATGATGCTTTGGAATTGCTCAACTCACTCCATAGAGGAGCTTTTCACGTTTTTGTGCAATTTGAGACATAACTTGGTCTATTCGCGTCTTTACCGTCTGAAACGTGGCACGAAGGCTCAACTAGCAAGTTAGACTTTTAAGAGAACTAAATAGAGTACAACGGTCCACATTGATGCTTTGAAATTGCTCAACTCTCTCCATAGAGGAGCTTTTCACGTTTTTGTTAAATTTGAGACATAACTTGGTCTATTCGCGTCTTTACCTTACGAAACGTGGCATGAAGCCTCAACTAGCAAGTTAGATCTTTAAGAGCATTCAATAGAGTACAACGGTCCCCATTGATGCTTTGGAATTGCTCAACTCTCTCCATAGAGGAGCTTTTCACGTTTTTGAGCAATTTGAGACAGAACTTGGTCTATTCGCGTCTTTACCTTACGAAACGTGGGAGGAAGGATCAACTAGCAAGTTAGACTTTTAAGAGCACTAAATAGAGTACAAGGGTCCACATTGATGCTTTGGAATTGCTCAACTCTCTCCATAGAAGAGCTTTTCACGTTTTTGTGCAATTTGAGACATAACTTGGTCTATTCGCGTCTTTACCGTACGAAACGTGGCACGAAGGCTCAACTAGCAAGTTAGATTTTTAAGAGCATTCAATAGAGTACAACGGTCCCCATTGATGCTTTGGAATTGCTCATTTCTCTCCATAGAGGAGCTTTTCACGTTTTTGAGCAATTTGAGACATAACTTGGACTATTCGCGTCTTTACCTTACGAAACGTGGCACGAAGGCTCAAGTAGCAAGTTAGACTTTTAAGAGCACTAAATAGAGTACAACGGTCCACATTGGTGCTTTGGAATTGCTCAACACTCTCCATGGAGGAGTTTTTCACGTTTTGGTTCAATATGAGACATAATTTGGTCTATTCGCGTCTTTACCGTCCGAAACGTGGCACGAAGGGTCAACTAGCAAGTTAGACTTTTAAGAGCACTAAATAGAGTACAACGGACAACATTGATGCTTTGGAATTGCTTAACTCTCTCCATAGAGGAGCTTTTCACGTTTTTGAGCAATTTGAGACATAACTTGGACTATTCGCGTCTTTACCTTACGAAACGTGGCACGAAGGCTCAACTAGAAAGTTAGATTTTTAAGAGCATTCAATAGAGTACAACGGTCCACAATGATGCTTTGGAATTGCTCAACTCTCTCCATAGAGGAGCTTTTCACGTTTTTGTGCAATTTGAGACATAACTTGGTCTATTCGCGTCTTTACCTTACGAAACGTGGCATGATGGCTCAACTAGCAAGTTATATTTTAAAGAGCATTCAATAGAGTACAACGGTCCACATTGATGCTTTGGAATTGCTCAACTCTCTCCATAGAGGAGCTTTTCACGTTTTTGTGCAATTTGAGATATAACTTGGTCTATTCGCGTCATTACCTTACGAAACGTGGCATGAAGGCTCAAATAGCAAGTTAGATTTTTAAGAGCATTCAATAGAGTACAACAGTCCCCATTGATGCTTTGGAATTGCTCAACTCTCTCCATAGAGGAGCTTTTCACGTTTTTGAGCAATTTGAGACATAACTTGGACTATTCGCGTCTTTACCTTACGAAACGTGGCACGAAGGCTCAACTAGAAAGTTAGACTTTTAAGAGAACTAAATAGAGTACAACGGTCCACATTGATGCTTTGAAATTGCTCAACTCTCTCCATAGAGGAGCTTTTCACGTTTTTGTGCAATTTGAGACATAACTTGGTCTATTCGCGTCTTTACCTTACGAAACGTGGCATGAAGGCTCAACTAGCAAGTTAGATCTTTAAGAGCATTCAATAGAGTACAACGGTCCCCATTGATGCTTTGGAATTGCTCAACTCTCTCCATAGAGGTGCTTTTCACGTTTTTGAGCAATTTGAGACATAACTTGGACTATTCGCGTCTTTACCTTACGAAACGGGGCACGAAGGCCCAACTAGAAAGTTAGATTTTTAAGAGCACAAAATAGAGTACAACGGTCTACATTGATGCTTTGGAATTGCTCAACTCTCTCCATAGAGGAGCTTTTCACGTTTTTGTGCAATTTGAGACATAACTTGGTGCATTCGCGTCTTTACCGTCCGAAACGTGGCACGAAGGCTCAACTAGCAAGTTAGACTTTTAAGAGCACTAAATAGAGTACAACGGTCCACATTGATGCTTTGGAATTGCTCAACTCTCTCCATGGAAGAGGTTTTCACGTTTTTGGGCAATTTCAAACATAACTTGGTCTATTCGCATCTTTACCTTACCAAACGTGGCACGAAGGCTCAACTAGCAAGTTAGACTTTTAAGAGCAGTAAATAGAGTACAACGGTCCACAATGATGCTTTGGAATTGCTCAACTCTCTCCATAGAGGAGCTTTTCACGTTTTTTTGCAATTTGAGACATAACTTGGTCTATTCGCGTCTTTACCGTCCGAAACGTGGCACGAAGGCTCAACTAGCAAGTTAGACTTTTAAGAGAACTAAATAGAGCACAACGGTCCACATTGATGCTTTGAAATTGCTCAACTCTCTCCATAGAGGAGCTTTTCACGTTTTTGTTAAATTTGAGACATAACTTGGTCTATTCGCGTCTTTACCTTACGAAACGTGGCATGAAGGCTCAACTAGCAAGTTAGATCTTTAAGAGCATTCAATAGAGTACAACGGTCCCCTTTGATGCTTTGGAATTGCTCAACTCTCTCCATAGAGGAGCTTTTCACGTTTTTGAGCAATTTGAGACATAACTTGGACTATTCGCGTCTTTACCTTACGAAACGGGGCACGAAGGCTCAACTAGAAAGTTAGATTTTTAAGAGCACTAAATAGAGTACAACGGTCCACATTGATGCTTTGGAATTGCTCAACTCTCTCCATAGAGGAGCTTTTCACGTTTTTGTGCAATTTGAGACATAACTTGGTGCATTCGCGTCTTTACCGTCCGAAACGTGGCACGAAGGCTCAACTAGCAAGTTAGACTTTTAAGATCACTAAATAGAGTACAGCGGTCCACTTTGATGCTTTGGAATTGCTCAACTCTCTCCATAGAATAGGTTTTCACGTTTTTGTGCAATTTCAAACATAACTTGGTCTATTCGCATCTTTACCTTACCAAACGTGGCACGAAGGCTCAACTAGCAAGTTAGACTTTTAAGAGCACTAAATAGAGTACAACGGTCCACAATGATGCTTTGGAATTGCTCAACTCTCTCCATAGAGGAGCTTTTCACGTTTTTGTGCAATTTGAGACATAACTTGGTCTATTCGCGTCTTTACCGTCCGAAACGTGGTACGAAGGCTCAACTAGCAACTTAGACTTTTAAGAGAACTAAATAGAGCACAACGGTCCACATTGATGCTTTGAAATTGCTCAACTCTCTCCATAGAGGAGCTTTTCACGTTTTTGTTAAATTTGAGACATAACTTGGTCTATTCGCGTCTTTACCTTACGAAACATGGCATGAAGGCTCAACTAGCAAGTTAGATCTTTAAGAGCATTCAATAGAGTACAACGGTCCCCATTGATGCTTTGGAATTGCTCAACTCTCTCCATAGAGGAGCTTTTCACGTTTTTGAGCAATTTGAGACATAACTTGGACTATTCACGTCTTTACCTTACGAAACGTGGCACGAAGGCTCAACTAGAAAGTTAGATTTTGAAGAGCACTAAATAGAGTACAACGGTCCACATTGATGCTTTGGAATTGCTCAACTCTCTCCATAGAGGAGCTTTTCACGTTTTTGTGCAATTTGAGACATAACTTGGTTTATTCGCGTCTTTATCTTACGAAACGTGGCATGAAGGCTCAACTAGCAAGTTAGATTTTTAAGAGCATTCAATAGAGTACAACGGTCCCCATTGATGCTTTGGAATTGCTCAACTCTCTCCATAGAGGAGCTTTTCACGTTTTTGTGCAATTTGAGACATAACTTGGTCTATTCGCGTCTTTACCTTACGAAACGTGCCATGAAGGCTCAACTAGCAAGTTAGATTTTTAAGAGCATTCAATAGAGTACAACGGTCCCCATTGATGCTTTGGAATTGCTCAACTCTCTCCATAGAGGAGCTTTTCACGTTTTTGTGCAATTTGAGACATAACTTGGTCTATTCGCGTCTTTACCTTACGAAACGTGGCATGAAGGCTCAACTAGCAAGTTAGATTTTTAAGAGCATTCAATAGAGTACAACGGTCCACATTGATGTTTGGAATTGCTCAACTCCCTCCATAGAGGAGCTTTTCATGTTTTTGTGCAATTTGAGACATAACTTGGTCTATTCGCGTCTTTACCTTACGAAACGTGGCATGAATGCTCAACTAGCAAGTTAGATTTTTAAGAGCATTCAATAGAGTACAACGGTCCACATTGATGCTTTGGAATTGCTCAACTCCCTCCATAGAGGAGCTTTTCACGTTTTTGTGCAATTTGAGACATAACTTGGTCTATTCGCGTCTTTACCTTACGAAACGTGCCATGAAGGCTCAACTAGCAAGTTAGATTTTTAAGAGCATTCAATAGAGTACAACGGTCCCCATTGATGCTTTGGAATTGCTCAACTCTCTCCATAGAGGAGCTTTTCACGTTTTTGAGCAACTTGAGACATAACTTGGACTATTCGCGTCTTTACCTTTCGAAACGTGGCACGAAGGCTCAACTAGAAAGTTAGACTTTTAAGAGAACTAAATAGAGCTCAACGGTCCACATTGATGCTTTGAAATTGCTCAACTCTCTCCATAGAGGAGCTTTTCACGTTTTTGTGCAATTTGAGACATAACTTGGTCTATTCGCGTCTTTACCGTCTGAAACGTGGCACGAAGGCTCAACTAGCAAGTTAGACGTTTAAGAGCAATAAATAGGGTACAACGGTCCACTTTGATGCTTTGGAATTGCTCAACTCTCTCCATAGAGGAGCTGTTAACGTTTTTGAGCAAGTTGAGACATAACTTGGACTATTCGCGTCTTTACCTTACGAAACGTGGCACGAAGGCTCAACTAGAAAGTTAGACTTTTAACAGAACTAAATAAAGCACAACGGTCCACATTGATGCTTTGAAATTGCTCAACTCTCTCCATAGAGGAGCTTTTCACGTTTTTGTGTAATTTGAGACATAACTTGGTCTATTCGCGTCTTTACCTTACAAAACGTGGCATGAAGGCTCAACTAGCAAGTTAGATTTTTAAGAGCATTCAATAAAGTATGACGGTCCCCATTGATGCTTTGGAATTGCTCAACTCTCTCCATAGAGGAGCTTTTCACGTTTTTGAGCAATTTGAGACATAACTTGGACTATTCGCGTCTTTACCTTACGAAACGTGGCACGAAGGCTCAACTAGAAAGTTAGACTTTTAAGAGAACGAAATAGAGCACAACGGTCCACATTGATGCTTTGAAATTGCTCGACTCTCTCCATAGAGGAGCTTTTCACGTTTTTGTGCAATTTGAGACATAACTTGGTCTATTCGCGTCTTTACCTTACAAAACGTGGCATGAAGGCTCAACTAGCAAGTTAGATCTTTAAGAGCATTCAATAAAGTACGACGGTCCCCATTGCTGCTTTGGAATTGCTCAACTCTCTCCATAGAGGAGCTTTTCACGTTTTTGAGCAATTTGAGACATAACTTGGACTATTCGCGTCTTTACCTTACGAAACGTGGCACGAAGGCTCAACTAGAAAGTTAGATTTTTAAGAGCACTAAATAGAGTACAACGGTCCACATTGATGCTTTGGAATTGCTCAACTCTCTTCATAGAGGAGCTTTTCACGTTTTTGTGCAATTTGAGACATAACTTGGTGCATTCGCGTCTTTACCGTCCGAAACGTGGCACGAAGGCTCAACTAGCAAGTTAGACTTTTAAGAGCACTAAATAGAGTACAACGGTCCACATTGATGCTTTGGAATTGCTCAACTCTCTCCATAGAAGAGGTTTTCACGTTTTTGTGCAATTTCAAACATAACTTGGTCTATTCGCATCTTTACCTTACCAAACGTGGCACGAAGGCTCAATTAGCAAGTTAGATTTTTAAGAGCACTAAATAGAGTACAACGGTCCACAATGATGCTTTGGAATTGCTCAACTCTCTCCATAGAGGAGCTTTTCACGTTTTTGTGCAATTTGAGACATAACTTGGTCTATTCGCGTCTTTACCGTTCGAAACGTGGCACGAAGGCTCGACTAGCAAGTTAGACTTTTAAGAGAACTAAATAGAGTACAACGGTCCACATTGATGCTTTGGAATTGCTCAACTCTCTCCATAGAAGAGGTTTTCACGTTTTTGTGCAATTTCAAACATAACTTGGTCTATTCGCATCTTTACCCTACCAAACGTGGCACGAAGGCTCAACTAGAAAGATAGATTTTGAAGAGCACTAAATAGAGTACAACGGTCCACATTGATGCTTTGGAATTGCTCAACTCTCTCCATAGAGGAGCTTTTCACGTTTTTGTGCAATTTGAGACATAACTTGGTCTATTCGCGTCTTTACCTTACAAAACGTGGCATGAAGGCTCAACTAGCAAGTTAGATTTTTAAGAGCATTCAATAGAGTACAACGGTCCACATTGATGCTTTGGAATTGCTCAACTCCCTCCATAGAGGAGCTTTTCATGTTTTTGTGCAATTTGAGAGATAACTTGGTCTATTCGCGTCTTTACCTTACGAAACGTGGCATGAATGCTCAACTAGCAAGTTAGATTTTTAAGAGCATTCAATAGAGTACAACGGTCCACATTGATGCTTTGGAATTGCTCAACTCCCTCCATAGAGGAGCTTTTCACGTTTTTGTGCAATTTGAGACATAACTTGGTCTATTCGCGTCTTTACCTTACGAAACGTGCCATGAAGGCTCAACTAGCAAGTTAGATTTTTAAGAGCATTCAATAGAGTACAACGGTCCCCATTGATGCTTTGGAATCGCTCAACTCTCTCCATAGAGGAGCTTTTCACGTTTTTGAGCAAGTTGAGACATAACTTGGACTATTCGCGTCTTTACCTTTCGAAACGTGGCACGAAGGCTCAACTAGAAAGTTAGACTTTTAAGAGAACTAAATAGAGCTCAACGGTCCACATTGATGCTTTGAAATTGCTCAACTCTCTCCATAGAGGAGCTTTTCACGTTTTTGTGCAATTTGAGACATAACTTGGTCTATTCGCGTCTTTACCGTCTGAAACGTGGCACGAAGGCTCAACTAGCAAGTTAGACGTTTAAGAGCAATAAATAGGGTACAACGGTCCACTTTGATGCTTTGGAATTGCTCAACTCTCTCCATAGAGGAGCTTTTCACGTTTTTGAGCAAGTTGAGACATAACATGGACTATTCGCGTCTTTACCTTACGAAACGTGGCACGAAGGCTCAACAAGAAAGTTAGACTTTTAACAGAACTAAATAGAGCACAACGGTCCACATTGATGCTTTGAAATTGCTCAACTCTCTCCATAGAGGAGCTTTTCACGTTTTTGTGCAATTTGAGACATAACTTGGTCTATTCGCGTCTTTACCTTACAAAACGTGGCATGAAGGCTCAACTAGCAAGTTAGATCTTTAAGAGCATTCAATAAAGTACGACGGTCCCCATTGATGCTTTGGAATTGCTCAACTCTCTCCATAGAGGAGCTTTTCACGTTTTTGAGCAATTTGAGACATAACTTGGACTATTCGCGTCTTTACCTTACGAAACGTGGCACGAAGGCTCAACTAGAAAGTTAGACTTTTAAGAGAACTAAATAGAGCACAACGGTCCACATTGATGCTTTGAAATTGCTCGACTCTCTCCATAGAGGAGCTTTTCACGTTTTTGTGCAATTTGAGACATAACTTGGTCTATTCGCGTCTTTACCTTACAAAACGTGGCATGAAGGCTCAACTAGCAAGTTAGATCTTTAAGAGCATTCAATAAAGTACGACGGTCCCCATTGATGCTTTGGAATTGCTCAACTCTCTCCATAGAGGAGCTTTTCACGTTTTTGAGCAATTTGAGACATAACTTGGACTATTCGCGTCTTTACCTTACGAAACGTGGCACGAAGGCTCAACTAGAAAGTTAGATTTTTAAGAGCACTAAATAGAGTACAACGGTCCACATTGATGCTTTGGAATTGCTCAACTCTCTTCATAGAGGAGCTTTTCACGTTTTTGTGCAATTTGAGACATAACTTGGTGCATTCGCGTCTTTACCGTCCGAAACGTGGCACGAAGGCTCAACTAGCAAGTTAGACTTTTAAGAGCACTAAATAGAGTACAACGGTCCACATTGATGCTTTGGAATTGCTCAACTCTCTCCATAGAAGAGGTTTTCACGTTTTTGTGCAATTTCAAACATAACTTGGTCTATTCGCATCTTTACCTTACCAAACGTGGCACGAAGGCTCAACTAGCAAGTTAGACTTTTAAGAGCACTAAATAGAGTACAACGGTCCACAATGATGCTTTGGAATTGCTCAACTCTCTCCATAGAGGAGCTTTTCACGTTTTTGTGCAATTTGAGACATAACTTGGTCTATTCGCGTCTTTACCGTTCGAAACGTGGCACGAAGGCTCGACTAGCAAGTTAGACTTTTAAGAGAACTAAATAGAGTACAACGGTCCACATTAATGCTTTGAAATTGCTCAACTCTCTCCATAGAGGAGCTTTTCACGTTTTTGTTAAATTTGAGACATAACTTGGTCTATTCGCGTCTTTACCTTAGGAAACGTGGCATGAAGGCTCAACTAGCAAGTTAGATCTTTAAGAGCATTCAATAGAGTACAACGGTCCCCATTGATGCTTTGGAATTGCTCAACTCTCTCCATAGAAGAGCTTTTCACGTTTTTGAGCAATTTGAGACAGAACTTGGTCTATTCGCGTCTTTACCTTACGAAACGTGGCACGAAGGCTCGACTAGCAAGTTAGACTTTTAAGAGCACTAAATAGAGTACAACGGTCCACATTGGTGCTTTGGAATTGCTCAACTCTCTCCATGGAGGAGTTTTTCACGTTTTTGTTCAATATGAGACATAATTTGGTCTATTCCCGTCTTTACCGTCCGAAACGTTGCACGAAGGCTCAACTAGCAAGTTAGACTTTTAAGAGCACTAAATAGAGTACAACGGACCACATTGATGCTTTGGAATTGCTTAACTCTCTCTATAGAGGAGCTTTTCACCTTTTCGAGCAATTTGAGACATAACTCGGTTTATTCGCATCTTTATCTTACGAAACGTGGGAGGAAGGGTCAACTAGCAAGTTAGACTTTTAAGAGCACTAAATAGAGTACAACGGTCCACAATGATGCTTTGGAATTGCTCAACTCTCTCCATAGAGGAGCTTTTCACGTTTTTTTGCAATTTGAGACATAACTTGGTCTATTCGCGTCTTTACCGTCCGAAACGTGGCACGAAGGCTCAACTAGCAAGTTAGACTTTTAAGAGAACTAAATAGAGCACAACGGTCCACATTGATGCTTTGAAATTGCTCAACTCTCTCCATAGAGGAGCTTTTCACGTTTTTGTTAAATTTGAGACATAACTTGGTCTATTCGCGTCTTTACCTTACGAAACGTGGCATGAAGGCTCAACTAGAAAGTTAGATCTTTAAGAGCATTCAATAGAGTACAACGGTCCCCTTTGATGCTTTGGAATTGCTCAACTCTCTCCATAGAGGAGCTTTTCACGTTTTTGAGCAATTTGAGACATAACTTGGACTATTCGCGTCTTTACCTTACGAAACGGGGCACGAAGGCTCAACTAGAAAGTTAGATTTTTAAGAGCACTAAATAGAGTACAACGGTCCACATTGATGCTTTGGAATTGCTCAACTCTCTCCATAGAGGAGCTTTTCACGTTTTTGTGCAATTTGAGACATAACTTGGTGCATTCGCGTCTTTACCGTCCGAAACGTGGCACGAAGGCTCAACTAGCAAGTTAGACTTTTAAGAGCACTAAATAGAGTACAGCGGTCCACTTTGATGCTTTGGAATTGCTCAACTCTCTCCATAGAAGAAGTTTTCACGTTTTTGTGCAATTTCAAACATAACTTGGTCTATTCGCATCTTTACCTTACCAAACGTGGCACGAAGGCTCAACTAGCAAGTTAGACTTTTAAGAGCACTAAATAGAGTACAACGGTCCACAATGATGCTTTGGAATTGCTCAACTCTCTCCATAGAGGAGCTTTTCACGTTTTTGTGCAATTTGAGACATAACTTGGTCTATTCGCGTCTTTACCGTCCGAAACGTGGTACGAAGGCTCAACTAGCAACTTAGACTTTTAAGAGAACTAAATAGAGCACAACGGTCCACATTGATGCTTTGAAATTGCTCAACTCTCTCCATAGAGGAGCTTTTCACGTTTTTGTTAAATTTGAGACATAACTTGGTCTATTCGCGTCTTTACCTTACGAAACATGGCATGAAGGCTCAACTAGCAAGTTAGATCTTTAAGAGCATTCAATAGAGTACAACGGTCCCCATTGATGCTTTGGAATTGCTCAACTCTCTCCATAGAGGAGCTTTTCACGTTTTTGAGCAATTTGAGACATAACTTGGACTATTCACGTCTTTACCTTACGAAACGTGGCACGAAGGCTCAACTAGAAAGTTAGATTTTGAAGAGCACTAAATAGAGTACAACGGTCCACATTGATGCTTTGGAATTGCTCAACTCTCTCCATAGAGGAGCTTTTCACGTTTTTGTGCAATTTGAGACATAACTTGGTCTATTCGCGTCTTTATCTTACGAAACGTGGCATGAAGGCTCAACTAGCAAGTTAGATTTTTAAGAGCATTCAATAGAGTACAACAGTCCACATTGATGCTTTGGAATTGCTCAACTCCCTCCATAGAGAAGCTTTTCATGTTTTTGTGCAATTTGAGACATAACTTGGTCTATTCGCGTCTTTACCTTACGAAACGTGCCATGAAGGCTCAACTAGCAAGTTAGATTTTTAAGAGCATTCAATAGAGTACAACGGTCCCCATTGATGCTTTGGAATTGCTCAACTCTCTCCATAGAGGAGCTTTTCACGTTTTTGTGCAATTTGAGACATAACTTGGTCTATTCGCGTCTTTACCTTACGAAACATGGCATGAAGGCTCAATTAGCAAGTTAGATTTTTAAGAGCATTCAATAGAGTACAACGGTCCACATTGATGCTTTGGAATTGCTCAACTCCCTCCATAGAGGAGCTTTTCATGTTTTTGTGCAATTTGAGACATAACTTGGTCTATTCGCGTCTTTACCTTACGAAACGTGGCATGAATGCTCAACTAGCAAGTTAGATTTTTAAGAGCATTCAATAGAGTACAATGGTCCACATTGATGCTTTGGAATTGCTCAACTCCCTCCATAGAGGAGCTTTTCACGTTTTTGTGCAATTTGAGACATAACTTGGTCTATTCGCGTCTTTACCTTACGAAACGTGCCATGAAGGCTCAACTAGCAAGTTAGATTTTTAAGAGCATTCAATAGAGTACAACGGTCCCCATTGATGCTTTGGAATTGCTCAACTCTCTCCATAGAGGAGCTTTTCACGTTTTTGAGCAACTTGAGACATAACTTGGACTATTCGCGTCTTTACCTTTCGAAACGTGGCACGAAGGCTCAACTAGAAAGTTAGACTTTTAAGAGAACTAAATAGAGCTCAACGGTCCACATTGATGCTTTGAAATTGCTCAACTCTCTCCATAGAGGAGCTTTTCACGTTTTTGTGCAATTTGAGACATAACTTGGTCTATTCGCGTCTTTACCGTCTGAAACGTGGCACGAAGGCTCAACTAGCAAGTTAGACGTTTAAGAGCAATAAATAGGGTACAACGGTCCACTTTGATGCTTTGGAATTGCTCAACTCTCTCCATAGAGGAGCTGTTAACGTTTTTGAGCAAGTTGAGACATAACTTGGACTATTCGCGTCTTTACCTTACGAAACGTGGCACGAAGGCTCAACTAGAAAGTTAGACTTTTAACAGAACTAAATAGAGCACAACGGTCCACATTGATGCTTTGAAATTGCTCAACTCTCTCCATAGAGGAGCTTTTCACGTTTTTGTGCAATTTGAGACATAACTTGGTCTATTCGCGTCTTTACCTTACAAAACGTGGCATGAAGGCTCAACTAGCAAGTTAGATCTTTAAGAGCATTCAATAAAGTACGACGGTCCCCATTGATGCTTTGGAATTGCTCAACTCTCTCCATAGAGGAGCTTTTCACGTTTTTGAGCAATTTGAGACATAACTTGGACTATTCGCGTCTTTACCTTACGAAACGTGGCACGAAGGCTCAACTAGAAAGTTAGACTTTTAAGAGAACTAAATAGAGCACAACGGTCCACATTGATGCTTTGAAATTGCTCGACTCTCTCCATAGAGGAGCTTTTCACGTTTTTGTGCAATTTGAGACATAACTTGGTCTATTCGCGTCTTTACCTTACAAAACGTGGCATGAAGGCTCAACTAGCAAGTTAGATCTTTAAGAGCATTCAATAAAGTACGACGGTCCCCATTGCTGCTTTGGAATTGCTCAACTCTCTCCATAGAGGAGCTTTTCACGTTTTTGAGCAATTTGAGACATAACTTGGACTATTCGCGTCTTTACCTTACGAAACGTGGCACGAAGGCTCAACTAGAAAGTTAGATTTTTAAGAGCACTAAATAGAGTACAAACGTCCACATTGATGCTTTGGAATTGCTCAACTCTCTTCATAGAGGAGCTTTTCACGTTTTTGTGCAATTTGAGACATAACTTGGTGCATTCGCGTCTTTACCGTCCGAAACGTGGCACGAAGGCTCAACTAGCAAGTTAGACTTTTAAGAGCACTAAATAGAGTACAACGGTCCACATTGATGCTTTGGAATTGCTCAACTCTCTCCATAGAAGAGGTTTTCACGTTTTTGTGCAATTTCAAACATAACTTGGTCTATTCGCATCTTTACCTTACCAAACGTGGCACGAAGGCTCAACTAGCAAGTTAGATTTTTAAGAGCACTAAATAGAGTACAACGGTCCACAATGATGCTTTGGAATTGCTCAACTCTCTCCATAGAGGAGCTTTTCACGTTTTTGTGCAATTTGAGACATAACTTGGTCTATTCGCGTCTTTACCGTTCGAAACGTGGCACGAAGGCTCGACTAGCAAGTTAGACTTTTAAGAGAACTAAATAGAGTACAACGGTCCACATTGATGCTTTGGAATTGCTCAACTCTCTCCATAGAAGAGGTTTTCACGTTTTTGTGCAATTTCAAACATAACTTGGTCTATTCGCATCTTTACCTTACCAAACGTGGCACGAAGGCTCAACTAGAAAGATAGATTTTGAAGAGCACTAAATAGAGTACAACGGTCCACATTGATGCTTTGGAATTGCTCAACTCTCTCCATAGAGGAGCTTTTCACGTTTTTGTGCAATTTGAGACATAACTTGGTCTATTCGCGTCTTTACCTTACGAAACGTGGCATGAAGGCTCAACAAGCAAGTTAGATTTTTAAGAGCATTCAATAGAGTACAACGGTCCACATTGATGCTTTGGAATTGCTCAACTCCCTCCATAGAGGAGCTTTTCATGTTTTTGTGCAATTTGAGAGATAACTTGGTCTATTCGCGTCTTTACCTTACGAAACGTGGCATGAATGCTCAACTAGCAAGTTAGATTTTTAAGAGCATTCAATAGAGTACAACGGTCCACATTGATGCTTTGGAATTGCTCAACTCCCTCCATAGAGGAGCTTTTCACGTTTTTGTGCAATTTGAGACATAACTTGGTCTATTCGCGTCTTTACCTTACGAAACGTGCCATGAAGGCTCAACTAGCAAGTTAGATTTTTAAGAGCATTCAATAGAGTACAACGGTCCCCATTGATGCTTTGGAATCGCTCAACTCTCTCCATAGAGGAGCTTTTCACGTTTTTGAGCAATTTGAGACATAACTTGGACTATTCGCGTCTTTACCTTTCGAAACGTGGCACGAAGGCTCAACTAGAAAGTTAGACTTTTAAGAGAACTAAATAGAGCTCAACGGTCCACATTGATGCTTTGAAATTGCTCAACTCTCTCCATAGAGGAGCTTTTCACGTTTTTGTGCAATTTGAGACATAACTTGGTCTATTCGCGTCTTTACCGTCTGAAACGTGGCACGAAGGCTCAACTAGCAAGTTAGACGTTTAAGAGCAATAAATAGGGTACAACGGTCCACTTTGATGCTTTGGAATTGCTCAACTCTCTCCATAGAGGAGCTTTTCACGTTTTTGAGCAAGTTGAGACATAACATGGACTATTCGCGTCTTTACCTTACGAAACGTGGCACGAAGGCTCAACAAGAAAGTTAGACTTTTAAGAGAACTAAATAGAGCACAACGGTCCACATTGATGCTTTGAAATTGCTCGACTCTCTCCATAGAGGAGCTTTTCACGTTTTTGTGCAATTTGAGACATAACTTGGTCTATTCGCGTCTTTACCTTACAAAACGTGGCATGAAGGCTCAACTAGCAAGTTAGATCTTTAAGAGCATTCAATAAAGTACGACGGTCCCCATTGATGCTTTGGAATTGCTCAACTCTCTCCATAGAGGAGCTTTTCACGTTTTTGAGCAATTTGAGACATAACTTGGACTATTCGCGTCTTTACCTTACGAAACGTGGCACGAAGGCTCAACTAGAAAGTTAGATTTTTAAGAGCACTAAATAGAGTACAACGGTCCACATTGATGCTTTGGAATTGCTCAACTCTCTTCATAGAGGAGCTTTTCACGTTTTTGTGCAATTTGAGACATAACTTGGTGCATTCGCGTCTTTACCGTCCGAAACGTGGCACGAAGGCTCAACTAGCAAGTTAGACTTCTAAGAGCACTAAATAGAGTACAACAGTCCACATTGATGCTTTGGAATTGCTCAACTCTCTCCATAGAAGAGGTTTTCACGTTTTTGTGCAATGTCAAACATAACTTGGTCTATTCGCATCTTTACCTTACCAAACGTGGCACGAAGGCTCAACTAGCAAGTTAGACTTTTAAGAGCACTAAATAGAGTACAACGGTCCACAATGATGCTTTGGAATTGCTCAACTCTCTCCATAGAGGAGCTTTTCACGTTTTTGTGCAATTTGAGACATAACTTGGTCTATTCGCGTCTTTACCGTTCGAAACGTGGCACGAAGGCTCGACTAGCAAGTTAGACTTTTAAGAGAACTAAATAGAGTACAACGGTCCACATTAATGCTTTGAAATTGCTCAACTCTCTCCATAGAGGAACTTTTCACGTTTTTGTTAAATTTGAGACATAACTTGGTCTATTCGCGTCTTTACCTTAGGAAACGTGGCATGAAGGCTCAACTAGCAAGTTAGATCTTTAAGAGCATTCAATAGAGTACAACGGTCCCCATTGATGCTTTGGAATTGCTCAACTCTCTCCATAGAAGAGCTTTTCACGTTTTTGAGCAATTTGAGACAGAACTTGGTCTATTCGCGTCTTTACCTTACGAAACGTGGCACGAAGGCTCGACTAGCAAGTTAGACTTTTAAGAGCACTAAATAGAGTACAACGGTCCACATTGGTGCTTTGGAATTGCTCAACTCTCTCCATGGAGGAGTTTTTCACGTTTTTGTTCAATATGAGACATAATTTGGTCTATTCCCGTCTTTACCGTCCGAAACGTTGCACGAAGGCTCAACTAGCAAGTTAGACTTTTAAGAGCACTAAATAGAGTACAACGGACCACATTGATGCTTTGGAATTGCTTAACTCTCTCTATAGAGGAGCTTTTCACCTTTTCGAGCAATTTGAGACATAACTCGGTTTATTCGCATCTTTATCTTACGAAACGTGGGAGGAAGGGTCAACTAGCAAGTTAGACTTTTAAGAGCACTAAATAGAGTACAACGGTCCACATTGATGCTTTGGAATTGCTCAACTCTCTCCATAGAGGAGCTTTTCACGTTTTTGTGCAATTTGAGACATAACTTGGTCTATTCGCGTCTTTACCGTACGAAACGTGGCACGAAGGCTCAAGTAGCAAGTTAGACTTTTAAGAGCACTAAATAGAGTGCAATGGTCCACATTGATGCTTTGGAATTGCTCAACTCTCTCCATAGAGCAGCTTTTCATGTTTTTCAGCAATTTGAGACATAACTTGGTCTATTCGAGTCTTTACCTTACGAAACGCGGCACGAAGGCTCAACTAGCAAGTTAGACTTTCAAGAGCACTAAATAGAATACAACGCTCCACATTGATGCTTTGCAATTGCTCAACTCTCTCCATAGAGGAGCTTTTCACGTTTTTGAGCAATTTGAGACATAACTTGGTCTATTCGCGTCTTTAGTTTACGAAACGTGGCACGAAGGCTTAAAAAGTAAGTTAGAGTTTTAAGAGCACTCAATTGAGGGCAACGGTCCACATTGATGCTTTGGAATTGCTCAAGTCTCTCCATAGAGGAGCTTTTCACGTTTTTGTGCAATTTGAGACATAATTTGGTCTATTCGCGTCTTTACCGTCTGAAACGTGGCACGAAGGCTCAACTAGCAAGTTAGACGTTTAAGAGCAATAAATAGGGTACAACGGTCCACTTTGATGCTTTGGAATTGCTCAACTCTCTCCATGGAGGAGCTTTTCACGTTTTTGAGCAAGTTGAGACATAACTTGGACTATTCGCGTCTTTACCTTACGAAACGTGGCATGAAGGCTCGACTAGCAAGTTAGACTTTCAAGAGCACTAAATAGAATACAACGCTCCACATTGATGCTTTGCAATTGCTCAACTCTCTCCATAGAGGAGCTTTTCACGTTTTTGTGCAATTTGAGACATAATTTGGTCTATTTGCGTCTTTACCGTCTGAAACGTGGCACGAAGGCTCAACTAGCAAGTTAGACGTTTAAGAGCAATAAATAGGGTACAACGGTCCACTTTGATGCTTTGGAATTGCTCAACTCTCTCCATGGAGGAGCTTTTCACGTTTTTGAGCAAGTTGAGACATAACTTGGACTATTCGCGTCTTTACCTTACGAAACGTGGCATGAAGGCTCGACTAGCAAGTTAGACTTTCAAGAGCACTAAATAGAATACAACGCTCCACATTGATGCTTTGGAATTGCTCAAGTCTCTCCATAGAGGAGCTTTTCACGTTTTTGTGCAATTTGAGACATAATTTGGTCTATTCGCGTCTTTACCGTCTGAAACGTGGCACGAAGGCTCAACTAGCAAGTTAGACGTTTAAGAGCAATAAATAGGGTACAACGGTCCACTTTGATGCTTTGGAATTGCTCAACTCTCTCCATGGAGGAGCTTTTCACGTTTTTGAGCAAGTTGAGACATAACTTGGACTATTCGCGTCTTTACCTTACGAAACGTGGCATGAAGGCTCGACTAGCAAGTTAGACTTTCAAGAGCACTAAATAGAATACAACGCTCCACATTGATGCTTTGCAATTGCTCAACTCTCTCCATAGAGGAGCTTTTCACATTTTTTAGCAATTTGAGACATAACTTGGTCTATTCGCGTCTTTACCTTACGAAACGTGGCACGAAGGCTCAACTAGCAAGTTAGACTTTTAAGAGCACTAAATAGAATACAACGCTCCACATTGATGCTTTGCAATTGCTCAACTCTCTCCATAGAGGAGCTTTTCACATTTTTTAGCAATTTGAGAGATAAGTTGGTCTATTCGGGTCTTTACTTTACGAAACGTGGCTCGAAAGCTGAACCAATAAGTTAGACTTTTAAGAGCACTCAATAGAGAGCAACGATCCACGTTGATGCTTTGGAATTGCTCAAGTTTCTCCATAGAGGACCTTTTCACGTTGTTGTGCAATTTGAGACATAAATTGGTCTATTCGCGTCTTTACCTTACGAAACGTGGCACGAAGGCTCAACTAGCAAGTTAGACTTTTAAGAGCACTAAATAGAGTACAACGGTCCACAATGATGCTTTGGAATTGCTCAACTCTCTCCATAGAGGAGCATTTCACGTTTTCGTGCAATTTGAGACATAACTTGGTCTATTCGCGTCTTTACCGTCCGAAACGTGGCACGAAGGCTTAACTAGCAAGTTAGACTTTTAAGAGAACTAAATAGAGTACAACGGTCCACATTGATGCTTTGAAATTGCTCAACTCTCTTCATAGAGGAGCTTTTCACGTTTTTGTGCAATTTGAGACATAACTTGGTCTATTCGTGTCTTTACCTTACGAAACGTGGCATGAAGGCTCAACTAGCAAGTTAGATTTTTAAGAGCATTCAATAGAGTACAACGGTCACCATTGATGCTTTGGAATTGCTCAACTCTCTCCATAGAGGAGCTTTTCATGTTTTTTCGCAATTTGAGACAGAACTTGGTCTATTCGCGTCTTTACCTTACGAAACATGGCACGAAGGCTCAACTAGCAAGTTAGACTTTTAAGAGCACTAAATAGAGTACAACGGTCCACATTGGTGCTTTGGAATTGCTCAACTCTCTCCAAAGAGGAGTTTTTCACGTTTTTGTGCAATATGGGACATAACTTGTTCTATTCGCGTCTTTACCGTCCGAAACGTAGCACGAGGGCTCAACCAGCAAGTTAGACCTTTAAGAGCACTAAATAGAGTACAACGGTCCACATTGGTGCTTTGGAATTGCTCAACTCTCTCCATAGAAGAGTTTTTTCAAGTTTTTGTGCAATATGAGACATAACTTGGTCTATTCGCGTCTTTACCGTCCGAAACGTAGCACGAGGGCTCAACCAGCAAGTTAGACCTTTAAGAGCACTAAATAGAGTACAACGGTCCACATTGATGCTTTGGAATTGCTGAACTCTCTCCATAAAAAAGCTTTTCATGTTTTTGAGCAATTTGAGACATAACTTGGACTATTCGCGTCTTTACCTTACGAAACGTGGCACGAAGGCTCAACTAGCAAGTTAGACTTTTAAGAGCACTAAATAGAGTACAACGATCCACATTGATGCTTTGAAATTGCGCAACTCTCTCCATTGAGGAGCTTTTCACGTTTTTGTGCAATTTGAGACATAACTAGGTCTATTCGCGTCTTTACTTTACGAAACGTGGCACGAAGGCTCAACTAGCAAGTTAGACTTTTAAGAGCACTAAATAGAGTACAACGGTCCACATTGGTGCTTTGGAATTGCTCAACTCTCTCCATAGAGGAGTTTTTCACGTTTTTGTGCAATTTAAGACATAACTTGGTCTATTCGCGTCTTTACCGTCTAAAACGTAGCACGAAGGCCCAACCAGAAAGTTAGACTTTTAAGAGCACTAAATAGAGTACAACGGTCCACATTGATGCTTTGGAATTGCTGAACACTCTCCATAAAGGAGCTTTTCACGTTTTGAGCAATTTGAGACATAACATGGTCTATTCGTATCTTTACCTTACGAAACGTGGCACGAAGGCTCAACTAGCAAGTTAGACTTTTAAGAGCACTAAATAGAGTACAACAGTCCACATTGATGCTTTGGAATTGCTCAACTCTCTCCATAGAGGAGCTTTTCACGTTTTTGTGCAATTTGAGACATAACTTGGTCTATTCACGTATTTACTTTACGAAACGTGGCACGAAGGCTCAAGTAGCAATTAGACTTTTAAGAGCACTAAATAGAGTACAATGGACCACATTGATGCTTTGGAATTGCTCAACTCTCTCTATGGAGGAGCTTTTCACGTTTTTGTGCAATTTGAGACATAACTTGGTCTGTTCGCGTCTTTACCGTCCGAAACGTGGCACGAAGGCTCAACTAGCAAGTTAGACTTTTAAGAGAACTAAATAGAGTACAAAGGTCCACATTGATGCTTTGAAATTGCTCAACTCTCTCCATAGAGGAGCTTTTCACATTTTTGTGCAATTTCAAACATAACTTGGTCTATTCGCGTCTTTACCTTACGAAACGTGGCATGAAGGCTCAACTAGCAAGTTAGATTTTTAAGAGCATTCAATGGAGTACAACCGTCTCCATTGATGCTTTGGAATTGCTCAACTCTCTCCATAGAGGAGCTTTTCACGTTTTTGATGACAGAACTTGGTCTATTCGCGTCTTTACCTTACGAAACGTGGCACGAAGGCTCAACTAGCAAGTTAGACTTTTAAGAGCACTAAATAGAGTACAATGGTCCACATTGGTGCTTTGGAATTGCTCAAAACTCTCCATAGAAGAGTTTTTTCACGTTTTTGTGCAATATGAGACATAACTTGGTCTATTCGCGTCTTTACCGTCCGAAACGTAGCACGAGGGCTCAACCAGCAAGTTAGACCTTTAAGAGCACTAAATAGAGTACAACGGTCCACATTGATGCTTTGGAATTGCTGAACTCTCTCCATAAAAAAGCTTTTCATGTTTTTGAGCAATTTGAGACATAACTTGGACTATTCGCGTCTTTACCTTACGAAACGTGGCACGAAGGCTCAACTAGCAAGTTAGACTTTTAAGAGCACTAAATAGAGTACAACGATCCACATTGATGCTTTGAAATTGCGCAACTCTCTCCATTGAGGAGCTTTTCACGTTTTTGTGCAATTTGAGACATAACTAGGTCTATTCGCGTCTTTACTTTACGAAACGTGGCACGAAGGCTCAACTAGCAAGTTAGACTTTTAAGAGCACTAAATAGAGTACAACGGTCCACATTGGTGCTTTGGAATTGCTCAACTCTCTCCATAGAGGAGTTTTTCACGTTTTTGTGCAATTTAAGACATAACTTGGTCTATTCGCGTCTTTACCGTCTAAAACGTAGCACGAAGGCCCAACCAGAAAGTTAGACTTTTAAGAGCACTAAATAGAGTACAACGGTCCACATTGATGCTTTGGAATTGCTGAACACTCTCCATAAAGGAGCTTTTCACGTTTTGAGCAATTTGAGACATAACATGGTCTATTCGTATCTTTACCTTACGAAACGTGGCACGAAGGCTCAACTAGCAAGTTAGACTTTTAAGAGCACTAAATAGAGTACAACAGTCCACATTGATGCTTTGGAATTGCTCAACTCTCTCCATAGAGGAGCTTTTCACGTTTTTGTGCATTTTGAGACATAACTTGGTCTATTCACGTATTTACTTTACGAAACGTGGCACGAAGGCTCAAGTAGCAATTAGACTTTTAAGAGCACTAAATAGAGTACAATGGACCACATTGATGCTTTGGAATTGCTCAACTCTCTCTATGGAGGAGCTTTTCACGTTTTTGTGCAATTTGAGACATAACTTGGTCTGTTCGCGTCTTTACCGTCCGAAACGTGGCACGAAGGCTCAACTAGCAAGTTAGACTTTTAAGAGAACTAAATAGAGTACAAAGGTCCACATTGATGCTTTGAAATTGCTCAACTCTCTCCATAGAGGAGCTTTTCACATTTTTGTGCAATTTCAAACATAACTTGGTCTATTCGCGTCTTTACCTTACGAAACGTGGCATGAAGGCTCAACTAGCAAGTTAGATTTTTAAGAGCATTCAATGGAGTACAACCGTCTCCATTGATGCTTTGGAATTGCTCAACTCTCTCCATAGAGGAGCTTTTCACGTTTTTGATGACAGAACTTGGTCTATTCGCGTCTTTACCTTACGAAACGTGGCACGAAGGCTCAACTAGCAAGTTAGACTTTTAAGAGCACTAAATAGAGTACAATGGTCCACATTGGTGCTTTGGAATTGCTCAAAACTCTCCATAGAAGAGTTTTTTTCACGTTTTTGTGCAATATGAGACATAACTTGGTCTATTCGCGTCTTTACCGTCCGAAACGTAGCACGAGGGCTCAACCAGCAAGTTAGACCTTTAAGAGCACTAAATAGAGTACAACGGTCCACATTGATGCTTTGGAATTGCTGAACTCTCTCCATAAAAAAGCTTTTCATGTTTTTGAGCAATTTGAGACATAACTTGGACTATTCGCGTCTTTACCTTACGAAACGTGGCACGAAGGCTCAACTAGCAAGTTAGACTTTTAAGAGCACTAAATAGAGTACAACGATCCACATTGATGCTTTGAAATTGCGCAACTCTCTCCATTGAGGAGCTTTTCACGTTTTTGTGCAATTTGAGACATAACTAGGTCTATTCGCGTCTTTACTTTACGAAACGTGGCACGAAGGCTCAACTAGCAAGTTAGACTTTTAAGAGCACTAAATAGAGTACAACGGTCCACATTGGTGCTTTGGAATTGCTCAACTCTCTCCATAGAGGAGTTTTTCACGTTTTTGTGCAATTTAAGACATAACTTGGTCTATTCGCGTCTTTACCGTCTAAAACGTAGCACGAAGGCCCAACCAGAAAGTTAGACTTTTAAGAGCACTAAATAGAGTACAACGGTCCACATTGATGCTTTGGAATTGCTGAACACTCTCCATAAAGGAGCTTTTCACGTTTTGAGCAATTTGAGACATAACATGGTCTATTCGTATCTTTACCTTACGAAACGTGGCACGAAGGCTCAACTAGCAAGTTAGACTTTTAAGAGCACTAAATAGAGTACAACAGTCCACATTGATGCTTTGGAATTGCTCAACTCTCTCCATAGAGGAGCTTTTCACGTTTTTGTGCATTTTGAGACATAACTTGGTCTATTCACGTATTTACTTTACGAAACGTGGCACGAAGGCTCAAGTAGCAATTAGACTTTTAAGAGCACTAAATAGAGTACAATGGACCACATTGATGCTTTGGAATTGCTCAACTCTCTCTATGGAGGAGCTTTTCACGTTTTTGTGCAATTTGAGACATAACTTGGTCTGTTCGCGTCTTTGCCGTCCGAAACGTGGCACGAAGGCTCATCTAGCAAGTTAGACTTTTAAGAGAACTAAATAGAGTACAACGGTCCACATTGATGCTTTGAAATTGCTCAACTCTCTCCATAGAGGAGCTTTTCACATTTTTGTGCAATTTGAGACATAACTTGGTCTATTCACGTCTTTACCTTACGAAACGTGGCATGAAGGCTCAACGAGCAAGTTAGATTTTTAAGAGCATTCAATGGAGTACAACCGTCTCCATTGATGCTTTGGAATTGCTCAACTCTCTCCATAGAGGAGCTTTTCACGTTTTTGATGACAGAACTTGGTCTATTCGCGTCTTTACCTTACGAAACGTGGCACGAAGGCTCAACTAGCAAGTTAGACTTTTAAGAGCACTAAATAGAGTACAACGGTCCACATTGGTGCTTTGGAATTGCTCAACTCTCTCCATAGAAGAGTTTTTTCACTTTTTTGTGTAATATGAGACATAACTTGGTCTATTCGCGTCTTTACCGTCCGAAACGTAGCACGAGGGCTCAACCAGCAAGGTAGACTTTTAAGAGCACTAAATAGAGTACAACGGTCCACATTGATGCTTTGGAATTGCTGAACTCTCTCCATAAAAAAGCTTTTCATGTTTTTGAGCAATTTGAGACATAACTTGGACTATTCGCGTCTTTACCTTACGGAACGTGGCACGAAGGCTCAACTAGCAAGTTAGACTTTTAAGAGCACTAAATAGAGTACAACGATCCACATTGATGCTTTGAAATTGCGCAACTCTCTTCATTGAGGAGCTTTTCACGTTTTTGTGCAATTTGAGACATAACTAGGTCTATTCGCGTCTTTACTTTACGAAACGTGGCACGAAGGCTCAACTAGCAAGTTAGACTTTTAAGAGCACTAAATAGAGTACAACGGTCCACATTGGTGCTTTGGAATTGCTCAACTCTCTCCATAGAGGAGTTTTTCACGTTTTTGTGCAATTTAAAACATAACTTGGTCTATTCGCGTCTTTACCGTCTAAAACGTAGCACGAAGGCCCAACCAGAAAGTTAGACTTTTAAAAGCACTAAATAGAGTACAACGGTCCACATTGATGCTTTGGAATTGCTGAACACTCTCCATAAAGGAGCTTTTCACGTTTTGAGCAATTTGAGACATAACATGGTCTATTCGTATCTTTACCTTACGAAACGTGGCACGAAGGCTCAACTAGCAAGTTAGACTTTTAAGAGCACTAAATAGAGTACAACAGTCCACATTGATGCTTTGGAATTGCTCAACTCTCTCCATAGAGGAGCTTTTCACGTTTTTGTGCAATTTGAGACATAACTTGGTCTATTCACGTATTTACTTTACGAAACGTGGCATGAAGGCTCAAGTAGCAATTAGACTTTTAAGAGCACTAAATAGAGTACAATGGTCCACATTGATGCTTTGGAATTGCTCAACTCTCTCTATGGAGGAGCTTTTCACGTTTTTGTGCAATTTGAGACATAACTTGGTCTGTTCGCGTCTTTACCGTCCGAAACGTGGCACGAAGGCTCAACTAGCAAGTTAGACTTTTAAGAGAACTAAATAGAGTACAACGGTCCACATTGATGCTTTGAAATTGCTCAACTCTCTCCATAGAGGAGCTTTTCACGTTTTTGTGCAATTTGAGACATAACTTGGTCTATTCGCGTCTTTACCTTACGAAACGTGGCATGAAGGCTCAACTAGATAGTTAGATTTTTAAGAGTATTCAATGGAGTACAACCGTCTCCATTGATGCTTTAGAATTGCTCAACTCTCTCCATAGAGGAGCTTTTCACGTTTTTGATGACAGAACTTGGTCTATTCGCGTCTTTACCTTACGAAACGTGGCACGAAGGCTCAACTAGCAAGTTAGACTTTTAAGAGCACTAAATAGAGTACAACGGTCCACATTGGTGCTTTGGAATTGCTCAACTCTCTCCATAGAAGAGTTTTTTCACGTTTTTGTGCAATATGAGACATAACTTGGCCTATTCGCGTTTTTACCGTCCGAAACGTAGCACGAGGGCTCAACCAGCAAGTTAGACCTTCAAGAGCACTAAATAGAGTACAACGGTCCACATTGATGCTTTGGAATTGCTGAACTCTCTCCATAAAAAAGCTTTTCATGTTTTTGAGCAATTTGAGACATAACTTGGACTATTCGCGTCTTTACCTTACGAAACGTGGCACGAAGGCTCAACTAGCAAGTTAGACTTTTAAGAGCACTAAATAGAGTACAACGATCCACATTGATGCTTTGAAATTGCGCAACTCTCTCCATTGAGGAGCTTTTCACGTTTTTGTGCAATTTGAGACATAACTTGGTCTATTCACGTATTTACTTTACGAAACGTGGCATGAAGGCTCAAGTAGCAATTAGACTTTTAAGAGCACTAAATAGAGTACAATGGTCCACATTGATGCTTTGGAATTGCTCAACTCTCTCTATGGAGGAGCTTTTCATGTTTTTGTGCAATTTGAGACATAACTTGGTCTATTCGCGTCTTTACCGTCCGAAACGTGGCACGAAGGCTCAACTAGCAAGTTAGACTTTTAAGAGAACTAAATAGAGTACAACGGTCCACATTGACGCTTTGAAATTGCTCAACTCTCTCCATAGAGGAGCTTTTCACGTTTTTGTGCAATTTGAGACATAACTTGGTCTATTCGCGTCTTTACCTTACGAAACGTGGCATGAAGGCTCAACTAGCAAGTTAGATTTTTAAGAGTATTCAATGGAGTACAACCGTCTCCATTGATGCTTTAGAATTGCTCAACTCTCTCCATAGAGGAGCTTTTCACGTTTTTGATGACAGAACTTGGTCTATTCGCGTCTTTACCTTACGAAACGTGGCACGAAGGCTCAACTAGCAAGTTAGACTTTTAAGAGCACTAAATAGAGTACAACGGTCCACATTGGTGCTTTGGAATTGCTCAACTCTCTCCATAGAAGAGTTTTTTCACGTTTTTGTGCAATATGAGACATAACTTGGCCTATTCGCGTTTTTACCGTCCGAAACGTAGCACGAGGGCTCAACCAGCAAGTTAGACCTTCAAGAGCACTAAATAGAGTACAACGGTCCACATTGATGCTTTGGAATTGCTGAACTCTCTCCATAAAAAAGCTTTTCATGTTTTTGAGCAATTTGAGACATAACTTGGACTATTCGCGTCTTTACCTTACGAAACGTGGCACGAAGGCTCAACTAGCAAGTTAGACTTTTAAGAGCACTAAATAGAGTACAACGATCCACATTGATGCTTTGAAATTGCGCAACTCTCTCCATTGAGGAGCTTTTCACGTTTTTGTGCAATTTGAGACATAACTTGGTCTATTCACGTATTTACTTTACGAAACGTGGCATGAAGGCTCAAGTAGCAATTAGACTTTTAAGAGCACTAAATAGAGTACAATGGTCCACATTGATGCTTTGGAATTGCTCAACTCTCTCTATGGAGGAGCTTTTCATGTTTTTGTGCAATTTGAGACATAACTTGGTCTATTCGCGTCTTTACCGTCCGAAACGTGGCACGAAGGCTCAACTAGCAAGTTAGACTTTTAAGAGAACTAAATAGAGTACAACTGTCCACATTGACGCTTTGAAATTGCTCAACTCTCTCCATAGAGGAGCTTTTCACGTTTTTGTGCAATTTGAGACATAACTTGGTCTATTCGCGTCTTTACCTTACGAAACGTGGCATGAAGGCTCAACTAGCAAGTTAGATTTTTAAGAGTATTCAATGGAGTACAACCGTCTCCATTGATGCTTTAGAATTGCTCAACTCTCTCCATAGAGGAGCTTTTCACGTTTTTGATGACAGAACTTGGTCTATTCGCGTCTTTACCTTACGAAACGTGGCACGAAGGCTCAACTAGCAAGTTAGACTTTTAAGAGCACTAAATAGAGTACAACGGTCCACATTGGTGCTTTGGAATTGCTGAACTCTCTCCATAAAAAAGCTTTTCATGTTTTTGAGCAATTTGAGACATAACTTGGACTATTCGCGTCTTTACCGTCCGAAACGTAGCACGAGGGCTCAACAAGCAAGTTAGACCTTCAAGAGCACTAAATAGAGTACAACGGTCCACATTGATGCTTTGGAATTGCTGAACTCTCTCCATAAAAAAGCTTTTCATGTTTTTGAGCAATTTGAGACATAACTTGGACTATTCGCGTCTTTACCTTACGAAACGTGGCACGAAGGCTCAACTAGCAAGTTAGACTTTTAAGAGCACTAAATAGAGTACAACGATCCACATTGATGCTTTGAAATTGCGCAACTCTCTCCATTGAGGAGCTTTTCACGTTTTTGTGCAATTTGAGACATAACTTGGTCTATTCGCGTCTTAACTTTACGAAACGTGACACGAAGGCTCAACTAGCAAGTTAGACTTTTAAGAGCCCTAAATAGAGTACAACAGTCTACATTGATGCTTTGGAATTGCTCAACTCTCTCCATAGAGGAGCTTTTCACGTTTTTGTGCAATTTGAGACATAACTAGGTCTATTCGCGTCTTTACTTTACGAAACGTGGCACGAAGGCTCAACTAGCAAGTTAGACTTTTAAGAGCACTAAATAGAGTACAACGGTCCACATTGGTGCTTTGGAATTGCTCAACTCTCTCCATAGAGGAGTTTTTCACGTTTTTGTGCAATTTAAGACATAACTTGGTCTATACGCGTCTTTACCGTCTGAAACGTAGCACGAAGGCCCAACCAGAAAGTTAGACTTTTAAGAGCACTAAATAGAGTACAACGGTCCACATTGATGCTTTGGAATTGCTGAACACTCTCAATAAAGGAGCTTTTCACGTTTTGAGCAATTTGAGACATAACATGGTCTATTCGTATCTTTACCTTACGAAACGTGGCACGAAGGCTCAACTAGCAAGTTAGACTTTTAAGAGCACTAAATAGAGTACAACAGTCCACATTGATGCTTTGGAATTGCTCAACTCTCTCCATAGAGGAGCTTTTCACGTTTTTGTGCAATTTGAGACATAACTTGGTCTATTCACGTATTTACTTTACGAAACGTGGCACGAAGGCTCAAGTAGCAATTAGACTTTTAAGAGCACTAAATAGAGTACAATGGTCCACATTGATGCTTTGGAATTGCTCAACTCTCTCTATGGAGGAGCTTTTCACGTTTTTGTGCAATTTGAGACATAACTTGGTCTGTTCGCGTCTTTACCGTCCGAAACGTGGCACGAAGGCTCAACTAGCAAGTTAGACTTTTAAGAGAACTAAATAGAGTACAACGGTCCACATTGATGCTTTGAAATTGCTCAACTCTCTCCATAGAGGAGCTTTTCACGTTTTTGTGCAATTTGAGAAATAACTTGGTCTATTCGCGTCTTTACCTTACGAAACGTGGCATGAAGGCTCAACTAGCAAGTTAGATTTTTAAGAGCATTCAATGGAGTACAACCGTCTCCATTGATGCTTTGGAATTGCTCAACTCTCTCCATAGAGGAGCTTTTCACGTTTTTGATCAATTTGAGACAGAACTTGGTCTATTCGCATCTTTACCTTACGAAACGTGGCACGAAGGCTCAACTAGCAAGTTAGACTTTTAAGAGCACTAAATAGAGTACAACGGTCCACATTGGTGCTTTGGAATTGCTCAACTCTCTCCATAGAAGAGTTTTTCACGTTTTTGTGCAATATGAGACATAACTTGGTCTATTCGCGTCTTTACCGTCCGAAACGTAGCACGATGGCTCAACCAGCAAGTTAGACTTTTAAGAGCACTAAATAGAGTACAACGGTCCACATTGATGCTTTGGAATTGCGGAACTCTCTCCATAAAAAAGATTTTCACGTTTTTGAGCAATTTGAGACATAACTTGGTCTATTCGCGTCTTTACCTTACGAAACGTGGCACGAAGGCTCAACTAGCAAGTTAGACTTTTAAGAGCACTAAATAGAGTACAACGGTCCACATTGATGCTTTGAAATTGCGCAACTCTCTCCATAGAGGAGCTTTTCACGTTTTTGTGCAATTTGAGACATAACTTGGTCTATTCGCGTCTTTACTTTACGAAACGTGACACGAAGGCTCAACTAGCAAGTTAGACTTTTAAGAGCCTTAAATAGAGTACAACAGTCCACATTGATACTTTGGAATTGCTCAACTCTCTCCATAGAGGAGCTTTTCACGTTTTTGTGGAATTTGAGACATAACTTGGTCTATTCGCGTCTTTACTTTACGAAACGTGGCACGAAGGCTCAACTAGCAAGTTAGACTTTTAAGAGCACTAAATAGAGTACAACGGTCCACATTGGTGCTTTGGAATTGCTCAACTCTCTCCATAGAGGAGTTTTTCACGTTTTTGTACAATTTGAGACATAACTTGGTCTATTCACGTCTTTACCGTCTGAAACATAGCACGAAGGCCCAACCAGAAAGTTAGACTTTTCAGAGCACTAAATAGAGTACAACGGTCCACATTGATGCTTTGGAATTGTTGAACTCTCTCCATAAAGGAGCTTTTGACGTTTTTGAGCAATTTGAGACATAACATGGTCTATTCGCATCTTTACCTTACGAAACGTGGCACGAAGGCTCAACTAGCAAGTTAGACTTTTAAGAGCACTAAATAGAGTACAACGGTCCACATTGATGCTTTGAAATTGCGCAACTCTCTCCATAGAGGAGCTTCTCACGTTTTTGTTCAATTTGAGACATAGCTTGGTCTATTCGCGTCTTTACTTTACGAAACGTGGCACGAAGGCTCAACTAGCAAGTTAGACTTTGAAGAGCCCTAAATAGAGTACAATAGTCCACATTGATGCTTTGGAATTGCTCAACTCTCTCCATAGAGGACCTTTTCACGTTTTTGTGCAATTTGAGACGTAACTTGGTCTATTCGCGTATTTACATTACGAAACGTGGCACGAAGGCTCAAGTAGCAAGTTAGACTTTTAAGAGCACTAAATAGAGCACAACGGTCCACATTGATGCTTTGCAATTGCTCAACTCTCTCCATAGAGGAGCTTTTCACGTTTTTGTGCAATTTGAGACATAACTTGGTCTATTCGCGTCTTTACCTTACGAAACGTGGCACGAAGGCTCAACTAGCAAGTTAGACATTTAAGAGAACTAAATAGATTACAACGGTCCACATAGATGCTTTACAATTGCTGAACTCTCTCTATGGAGGAGCTTTTCACGTTTTTAAGCAATTTGAGACATAACTTGGTCTATTCAGTTCTTTACCTTACGAAACGTGGCACGATGGCTCAACTAGCAAGTTAGACTTTTAAGAGCACTAAATAGAGTACAACGGTCCACATTGATGCTTTGAAATTGCTCAACTCTCTCCATAGAGGAGCTTTTCACGTTTTTGTGCAATTTGAGACAGAACTTGGTCTATTCGCGTCTTTACCGCACGAAACGTGGCATGAAGGCTCAACTAGCAAGTTAGACTTTGAAGAGCACTAAATAGAATACAAAGCTCCACATTGATGCTTTGCAATTGCTCAACTCTCTCCATAGAGGAACTTTTTACATTTTTTAGCAATTTGAGACATAACTTGGTCTATTCGCGTCTTTACTTTACGAAACGTGGCACGAAGGCTGAACCAATAAGTTAGACTTTTAAGAGCACTCAATAGAGGGCAACGATCCACATTGATGCTTTGGAATTGCTCAAGTCTCTCCATAGAGGACCTTTTCACGTTTTTAAGCAATTTGAGACAGAACTTAGTCTATTCACGTCTTTACCTTACGAAACGTGGCACGAAGACTCAACTAGAAAGTTAGAATTTTAAGAGCACTAAATAGAGTACAACGGTCCACATTGATGCTTTGAAATTGCTCAACTCTCTCCATAGGGGAGCGTTTCACGTTTTTGAGCAATTTGAGACATAACTTGGTCTATTCGCGACTTTACTTTACGAAACCTGGCACGAAGCCTCAACTAGCAAGTTATACTTTTAAGAGCACTAAATAGAGTACAACGGTCCACATTGATGATTTGGAATTGCTCAACTCTCTCAAAAGAGGAGCTTTTCACGTTTTTGTGCAATTTGAGACATAACTTGGTCTATTCGCGTCTTTACTTTACGAAACGTGGCATGAAGGCTCAACTAGCAAGTTATATTTTTAAGAGCTCTAAATAGTGTACAACGGTCCACATTGATGCTTTGGAATTGCTCAACTCTCTCCATAGAAGAGCTTTTCACATTTTTGTGCAATTTCAAACATAACTTGGTCTATTCGCATCTTTACCTTACGAAACGTGGCACGAAGGCTCAACTAGCAAGTTACACTTTTAAGAGCACTCAATAGAGTGCAACGGTCCACATTGATGCTTTGGAATTACTCAAGTCTTTCCATTGAAGAGCTTCTCACGTTTTTGAGCAATTTTAGACATAACTTGGTCTATTCGCGTCTTTACTTTACGAAACGTGGCACGAAGGCTCAACTAGAAAGTTAGAATTTTAAGAGCACTAAATAGAGTACAACGTTCCACATTGGTGCTATGAAATTGCTCAACTCTCTCCATAGAGGAGCTTTTCACGTTTTTTAGCAATTTGAGACATAACTTGGTCTATTCGCGTCTTTACTTTACGAAACATGACATGAAGGCTCAACTAGCAAGTTAGACTTTTAAGAGCACTAAATAGACTACAACGGTCCACATTGATGCTTTGGAATTGCTCAACTCTCTCCAAAGAAGAGCTTTTCGCGTTTTTGTGCAATTTGAGACATAACTTGGTCTATTCGCGTCTTTACTTTACGAAACGTGGCATGAAGGCTCAACTAGCAAGTTATACTTTTAAAAGCACTAAATAGTGTACAACGGTCCACATTGATGCTTTGGAATTTCTCAACTCTCTCCATAGAGGAGCTTTTCACGTTTTTGTGCAATTTGAGACATAACTTGGTCTATTCGCGTCTTTACTATGCGAAACGTGGCACGAAGGCTCAACTAGCAAGTTAGACTTTTAAGAGCACTAACTAGAGAACAACGGTCTACATTGATGCTTTGGAATTGCTCAACTCTCTCCATAGAAGAGCTTTTCACCTTTTTATGCAGTTTCAAACATAACTTGGTCTATTGGCGTCTTTACCTTACGAAATGTGGCACGAAGGCTCAACTAGAAAGTCAAAATTTTAAGAGCACTAAATAGAGTACAACGGTCCACATTGATGCTTTGAAATTGCTCAACTCTCTCCATAGAGGAGCTTCTCACGTTTTTAAGCAATTTGAGACAGAACTTAGTCTATTCACGTCTTTACCTTACGAAACGTGGCACGAAGGCTCAACTAGAAAGTTATAATTTTAAGAGCACTAAATAGAGTACAACGGTCCACATTGATGCTTTGAAATTGCTCAACTCTCTCCATAGAGGAGCTTTTCACGTTTTTTAGCAATTTGAGACATAACTTGGTCTATTCGCGTCTTTACTTTACGAAACCTGGCACGAAGCCTCAACTAGCAAGTTATACTTTTAAGAGCACTAAATAGAGTACAACGGTCCACATTGATGATTTGGAATTGCTCAACTCTCTCTAAAGAGGAGCTTTTCACGTTTTTGTGCAATTTGAGACATAACTTGGTCTATTCGCGTCTTTACTTTACGAAACGTGGCATGAAGGCTCAACTAGCAAGTTATATTTTTAAGAGCTCTAAATAGTGTACAACGGTCCACATTGATGCTTTGGAATTGCTCAACTCTCTCCATAGAAGAGCTTTTCACATTTTTGTGCAATTTCAAACATAACTTGGTCTATTCGCATCTTTACCTTACGAAACGTGGCACGAAGGCTCAACTAGCAAGTTACACTTTTAAGAGCACTCAATAGAGTGCAACGGTCCACATTGATGCTTTGGAATTACTCAAGTCTTTCCATTGAAGAGCTTTTCATGTTTTTGAGCAATTCGAGACATAACTTGGTCTATTCGCGTCTTCACTTTACGAAACATGGCACGAAGGCTCAACTAGCAAGTTAGACTTTTAAGAGCACTAAATAGAGTACAACAGTCCACATTGATGCTTTGGAATTGCTCAACTCTCTCCATAGAGGAGCTTTTCACGTTTTTGTTCAATTTGGGACATAACTTGGTCTATTTGCATCTTTACTTTACGAAACGTGGCATGAAGGCTCAACTAGCAAGTTAGATTTTTAAGAGCACTAAATAGTGTACAACGGTCCACATTGATGCTTTGGAATTGCTCAACTCTCTCCATAGAGGAGCTTTTCACGTTTTTGTGCAATTTCAAACATAACTTGGTCTATTGGCGTCTTTACCTTACGAAAAGTGGCACGAAGGCTCAACTAGAAAGTTAGAATTTTAAGAGCACTAAATAGAGTACAACGGTCCACATTGATGCTTTGGAATTGCTCAACTCTCTCCATAGAGGAGCTTTTCACCTTTTTGTGCAATTTCAAACATAACTTGGTCTATTGGCGTCTTTACCTTACGAAACGTGGCACGAAGGCTCAACTAGAAAGTTAGAATTTTAAGAGCACTAAATAGAGTACATTGGTCCACATTGATGCTTTGAATTTGCTCAACTCTCTCCATAGAGGAGATTTTCACGTTTTTGAGCAATTTGAGACATAACTTGGTCTATTCTCGTCTTTACTTTACGAAACATGGCACGAAGGCTCAACTAGCAAGTTAGAATTTTAAGAGAACTAAATAGAGTACAATGGCCCACATTGATGCTTTAAAATTGCTCAACTCTCTCCATAGAGGAGCTTCTCACGTTTTTAAGCAATTTGAGACATAACTTAGTCTATTCACGTGTTTACCTTACGAAACGTGGCACGAAGGCTCAACTAGAAAGTTAGAATTTTAAGAGCACTAAATAGAGTACAACGGTCCACATTGATGCTTTGAAATTGCTCAACTCTCTTCATAGAGGAGCTTTTCACGTTTTTGAGCAATATGAGACATAACTTGGTCTATTCGCGTCTTTACTTTACGAAACAAGGTACGAAGACTCAACAAGAAAGTTAGACTTTTAAGAGCACTAAATAGAGTACAACGGTCCACATTGATGCTTTGGAATTGCTCAACTCTCTCCAAAGAGGAGCTTTTCACGATTTCGTGCAATTTGAGACATAACCTGGTCTATTCGCGTCTTTACTTTACAAAACGTGGCATGAAGGCTCAACTAGCAAGTTAGATTTTTAAGAGCACTAAATAGTGTACAACGGTCCACATTGATGCTTTGGAATTGCTCAACTCTCTCCATAGAGGAGCTTTTCACATTTTTGTGCAATTTCAAACATAACTTGGTCTATTCGCATCTTTACTTTACGAAACGTGGCGCGAAGGCTCAACTAGCAAGTTACACTTTTAAGAGCACTCAATAGAGTGCAACGGTCCACATTGATGCTTTGGAATCACTCAAGTCTTTTCATTGAAGGGGTTTTCATGTTTTTGAGCAATTGGAGACATAACTTGGTCTATTCGCGTCTTTACTTTACGAAACGTGGCACGAAGACTCAACTAGCAAGTTAGACTTTTAAGAGCACTAAATAGAGTACAACAGTCCACAGTGATGCTTTGAAATTGCTCAACTCTCTCCATAGAGGAGCTTTTCACGTTTTTGAGCAATTTGAGACATAACTTGGTCTATTCGCGTCTTTACCTTACGAAACGTGGTACGAAGGCTCAACTAGCAAGTTAGACTTTTAAGAGCACTGAATAGAGTACAACGGTCCACATTGAAGCTTTGGAATTGCTCAACTATCTCCATAGAGGTGCTTTTCACGTTTTTGTGCAATTTGAGACATAACTTGGTCTACTCGCGTCTTTACCGTCCGAAACGTGGCACGAAGGCTCAACTAGCGAGTTGGACTTTTAAGAGCACTAAATAGAGTACAACGGTCCACATTGATGCTTTGGAATTGCTCAACTCTCTCCATAGAGGTGCTTCTCACGTTTTTGAGCAATTTGTGACATAACATAGTCTATTCGCGTCTTTACCTTACGAAACGTGGCACGAAGGCTCAACTAGCAAGTTAGACTTTCAAGAGCACTAAATAGAGCACAACGCTCCACATTGATGCTTTGCAATTGCTCAACTCTCTCCATAGAGGAGCTTTTCACATTTTTGAGCAATTTGAGACATAACTTGGTCTATTCGCGTCTTTACTTTACGAAACATGGCACGAAGGCTCAACTAGTAAGTTAGACTTTTAAGAGTACTGAATAGAGTGCAATGGTCCACATTGATGCTTTGGAATTGCTCAACTTTCTCCATATAGAAGCTTGTCACGTTTTTGTGCAATTTGAGACATAACTTGGTCTATTCGCGTCTTTACCTTACGAAACGTGGCACGAAGGCTCAACTAGAAAGTTAGAATTTTAAGAGCACTAAATAGAGTACAACGGTCCACATTGATGCTTTGAAATTGCTCAACTCTCTTCATAGAGGAGCTTTTCACGTTTTTGAGCAATATGAGACATAACTTGGTCTATTCGCGTCTTTACTTTACGAAACAAGGTACGAAGGCTCAACAAGAAAGTTAGACTTTTAAGAGCACTAAATAGAGTACAACGGTCCACATTGATGCTTTGCAATTGCTCAACTCTGTCCATAGAGGAGCTTTTCCCGTTTTTGAGCAATTTGAGACATAACTTGGTCTATTCGCGTCTTTACCTTACGAAACGTGGTACGAAGGCTCAACTAGCAAGTTAGACTTTTAAGAGCACTGAATAGAGTACAACGGTCCACATTGAAGCTTTGGAATTGCTCAACTTTCTCCATAGAGGTGCTTTTCACGTTTTTGTGCAATTTGAGACATAACTTGGTCTATTCGCGTCTTTACCTTACGAAACGTGGTACGAAGGCTCAACTAGCAAGTTAGACTTTTAAGAGCACTGAATAGAGTACAACGGTCCACATTGAAGCTTTGGAATTGCTCAACTCTCTCCATAGAGGTGCTTTTCACGTTTTTGTGCAATTTGAGACATAACTTGGTCTATTCGCGTCTTTACCGTCCGAAACGTGGCACGAAGGCTCAACTAGCGAGTTGGACTTTTAAGAGCACTAAATAGAGTACAACGGTCCACATTGATGCTTTGGAATTGCTCAACTCTCTCCATAGAGGTGCTTCTCACGTTTTTGAGCAATTTGTGACATAATATAGTCTATTCGCGTCTTTACCTTACGAAACGTGGCACGAAGGCTCAACTAGCAAGTTAGACTTTCAGGAGCACTAAATAGAGCACAACGCTCCACATTGATGCTTTGCAATTGCTCAACTCTCTCCATAGAGGAGCTTTTCACATTTTTGAGCAATTTGAGACATAACTTGGTCTATTCGCGTCTTTACTTTACGAAACATGGCACGAAGGCTCAACTAGTAAGTTAGACTTTTAAGAGTACTGAATAGAGTGCAATGGTCCACATTGATGCTTTGGAATTGCTCAACTTTCTCCATATAGAAGCTTGTCACGTTTTTGTGCAATTTGAGACATAACTTGGTCTATTCGCGTCTTTACCTTACGAAACGTGGCACGAAGGCTCAACTAGCAAGTTAGACTTTTAAGAGAACTAAATAGAGTACAACGGCCCACATTGATGCTTTGCAATTGCTCAACTCTGTCCATAGAGGAGCTTTTCACGGTTTTAAGCAATTTGAGACATAACTTGGTCTATTCTCATCTTTACCTTACGAAACGTGGCACGAAGGCTCAACTAACAAGTTAGACTTTGAAGAGCACTAAATAGAGTACAACGGTCCACATTGATGCTTTGGAATTGCTCAACTCTCTCCATAGAGGTGCTTCTCACGTATTTGAGCAATTTGTGACATAACATAGTCTATTCGCGTCTTTACCTTACGAAACGTGGCACGAAGGCTCAACTAGCAAGTTAGACTTTCAAGAGCACTAAATAGATCACAACGCTCCACATTGATGCTTTGCAATTGCTCAACTCTCTCCATAGAGGAGCTTTTCACGTTTTTGAGCAATTTGAGACATAACTTGGTCTATTCGCGTCTTTACTTTACGAAACGTGGCACGAAGGCTCAACTAGTAAGTTAGACTTTTAAGAGTACTGAATAGAGTGCAATGGTCCACATTGACGCTTCGGAATTGCTCAAGTTTCTCCATAGAGGAGCTTGTCACGTTTTTGTGCAATTTGAGACATAACTTGGTCTATTCGCGTCTTTACCTTACGAAACGTGGCACGAAGGCTCAACTAGCAAGTTAGACTTTTAAGAGGACTAAATAGAGTACAACGGCCCTCATTGATGCTTTGCAATTGCTCAACTCTGTCCATAGAGGAGCTTTTCACGGTTTTAAGCAATTTGAGACATAACTTGGTCTATTCTCATCTTTACCTTACGAAACGTGGCACGAAGGCTCAACTAACAAGTTAGACTTTGAAGAGCACTAAATAGAGTACAACGGTCCACATTGATGCTTTGGAATTGCTCAACTCTCTCCATAGAGGTGCTTCTCACGTATTTGAGCAATTTGTGACATAACATAGTCTATTCGCGTCTTTACCTTACGAAACGTGGCACGAAGGCTCAACTAGCAAGTTAGACTTTCAAGAGCACTAAATAGAGCACAACGCTCCACATTGATGCTTTGCAATTGCTCAACTCTCTCCATAGAGGTGCTTCTCACGTTTTTGAGCAATTTGTGACATAATATAGTCTATTCGCGTCTTTACCTTACGAAACGTGGCACGAAGGCTCAACTAGCAAGTTAGACTTTCAGGAGCACTAAATAGAGCACAACGCTCCACATTGATGCTTTGCAATTGCTCAACTCTCTCCATAGAGGAGCTTTTCACATTTTTGAGCAATTTGAGACATAACTTGGTCTATTCGCGTCTTTACTTTACGAAACATGGCACGAAGGCTCAACTAGTAAGTTAGACTTTTAAGAGTACTGAATAGAGTGCAATGGTCCACATTGATGCTTTGGAATTGCTCAACTTTCTCCATATAGAAGCTTGTCACGTTTTTGTGCAATTTGAGACATAACTTGGTCTATTCGCGTCTTTACCTTACGAAACGTGGCACGAAGGCTCAACTAGCAAGTTAGACTTTTAAGAGAACTAAATAGAGTACAACGGCCCACATTGATGCTTTGCAATTGCTCAACTCTGTCCATAGAGGAGCTTTTCACGGTTTTAAGCAATTTGAGACATAACTTGGTCTATTCTCATCTTTACCTTACGAAACGTGGCACGAAGGCTCAACTAACAAGTTAGACTTTGAAGAGCACTAAATAGAGTACAACGGTCCACATTGATGCTTTGGAATTGCTCAACTCTCTCCATAGAGGTGCTTCTCACGTATTTGAGCAATTTGTGACATAACATAGTCTATTCGCGTCTTTACCTTACGAAACGTGGCACGAAGGCTCAACTAGCAAGTTAGACTTTCAAGAGCACTAAATAGAGCACAACGCTCCACATTGATGCTTTGCAAATGCTCAACTCTCTCCATAGAGGAGCTTTTCACGTTTTTGAGCAATTTGAGACATAACTTGGTCTATTCGCGTCTTTACTTTACGAAACGTGGCACGAAGGCTCAACTAGTAAGTTAGACTTTTAAGAGTACTGAATAGAGTGCAATGGTCCACATTGACGCTTCGGAATTGCTCAAGTTTCTCCATAGAGGAGCTTGTCACGTTTTTGTGCAATTTGAGACATAACTTGGTCTATTCGCGTCTTTACCTTACGAAACGTGGCACGAAGGCTCAACTAGCAAGTTAGACTTTTAAGAGGACTAAATAGAGTACAACGGCCCTCATTGATGCTTTGCAATTGCTCAACTCTGTCCATAGAGGAGCTTTTCACGGTTTTAAGCAATTTGAGACATAACTTGGTCTATTCTCATCTTTACATTACGAAACGTGGCACGAAGGCTCAACAAGGAAGTTAGACTTTTAAGAGCACTAAATAGAGTACAACAGTCGACATTGATGCTTGGAATTGCTCAACTCTCTCCAAAGATGAGCTTTTCACGTTTTTGTGTAAATTGAGACATAACTTGGTCTATTCTCATCTTTACTGTACGAAACGTGGCATGAAGGCTCAACTAGCAAGTTAGATTTTTAACAGCACTAAATAGTGTACAACGGTCCACATTGATGCTTTGGAATTGCTCAACTCTGTCCATAGAGGAGCTTTTCACGTTTTTGTGCAATTTGAGACATAACTTGGTCTATTCGCGTCTTTACTATACGAAACGTGGCATGAAGGCTCAACTAGCAAGTTAGATTTTTAAGAGCAGTAAATAGTGTACAACGGTCCACATTGATGCTTTGGAATTGCTCAACTCTCTCCATAGAGGAGCTTTTCACGTTTTTGTGCAATTTGAGACATCACTTGGTCTATCCGCGTCTTTACTATACGAGACGTGGCACGAAGGCTGAACTAGCAAGTTAGACTTTTAGGAGCGCTAAATAGAGAACATTGGTCCACATTGATGCTTTGGAATTGCTCAACTCTCTCCATAGAGGAGCTTTTCACCTTTTTGTGCAATTTCAAACGTAACTTGGTCTATTGGCGTCTTTACCTTACGAAACGTGGCACGAAGGCTCAACAAGAAAGTTAGAATTTTAAGAGCACTAAAAAGAGTACAACGGTCCACATTGATGCTTTGAAATTGCTCAACTCTCTCCATAGAGGAGCTTCTCACGTTTTTAAGCAATTTGAGACATAACTTAGTCTATTCACGTCTTTACCTTACGAAACATGGCACGAAGGCTCAACTAGAAAGTTAGAATTTTAAGAGCACTAAATAGAGTACAACGGTCCACATTGATGCTTTGAAATTGCTCAATTCTCTTCATAGAGGAGCTTTTCACGTTTTTGAGCAATTTGAGACATAACTTGGTCTATTCGCGTCTTTTCTTTACGAAACAAGGCACGAAGGCTCAACTAGCAAGTTAGACTTTTAGGAGCACTAAATAGAGTACAACGGTCCACATTGATGCTTTGGAATTGCTCAACTCTCTCCAAATAGGAGCTTTTCACGTTTTTGTGCAATTTGAGACATAACCTGTTCTATTCGCGTCTTTACTTTACGAAACGTGGCATGAAGGCTCAACTAGCAAGTTAGACTTTTAAGAGCACTAAATAGTGTACAACGGTCCACATTGATGCTTTGGAATTGCTCAACTCTCTCCATAGAGGAGCTTTTCACATTTTTGTGCAATTTCACACATAACTTGGTCTATTCGCGTCTTTACCTTACGAAACGTGGTACGAAGGCTCAACTAGCAAGTTAGACTTTTAAGAGCACTGAATAGAGTACAACGGTCCACATTGAAGCTTTGGAATTGCTCAACTCTCTCCATAGAGGTGCTTCTCACGTTTTTGAGCAATTTGTGACATAACATAGTCTATTCGCGTCTTTACCTTACGAAACGTGGCACGAAGGCTCAACTAGCAAGTTAGACTTTCAAGAGCACTAAATAGAGCACAACGCTCCACATTGATGCTTTGCAATTGCTCAACTCTCTCCATAGAGGAGCTTTTCACGTTTTTGAGCAATTTGAGACATAACTTGGTCTATTCGCGTCTTTACTTTACGAAACGTGGCACGAAGGGTCAACTAGTAAGTTAGACTTTTAAGAGTACTGAATAGAGTGCAATGGTCCACATTGATGCTTTGGAATTGCTCAACTTTCTCCATAGAGGAGCTTGTCACGTTTTTGTGCATTTTGAGACATAACTTGGTCTATTCGCGTCTTTACCTTACGAAACGTGGCACGAAGGCTCAACTAGCAAGTTAGACTTTTAAGAGAACTAAATAGAGTACAACGGCCCACATTGATGCTTTGCAATTGCTCAACTCTGTCCATAGAGGAGCTTTTCACGGTTTTAAGCAATTTGAGACATAACTTGGTCTATTCTCATCTTTACCTTACGAAACGTGGCACGAAGGCTCAACTAGCGAGTTAAACTTTGTAGAGCACGAAATAGAGTACAATGGTCCACATTGATGCTTTGGAATTGCTCAACTCTCTCCATAAAGGTGCTTCTCACGTTTTTGAGCAATTTGTGACATAACATACTCTATTTGCGTCTTTACCTTACGAAACGTGGCTCGAAGGCTCAACTAGCAAGTTATACTTTCAAGAGCACTAAATAGAGCACAACGCTCCACATTGATGCTTTGCAATTGCTCAACTCTGTCCATAGAGGAGCTTTTCACGGTTTTAAGCAATTTGAGACATAACTTGGTCTATTCTCGTCTTTACAATACGAAACGTGGCACGAAGGCTCAACTAGAAAGTTAGACTTTTAAGTGAACTAAATAGAGTACAACGGCCCACATTGTTGCTTTGCAATTGCTCAACTCTGTCCATAGAAAAGCTTTTCACGGTTTTAAGCAATTTGAGACATAACTTGGTCTATTCGCGTCTTTACTATACGAAACGTGGCATGAAGGCTCAACTAGCAAGTTAGATTTTTAAGAGCACTAAATAGTGTACAACGATCCACATTGATGCTTTGGAATTGCTCAACTCTCTCCATAGAGGAGCTTCTCACGTTTTTAAGCAATTTGAGACATAACTTAGTCTATTCACGTCTTTACCTTACGAAACGTGGCACGAAGGCTCAACTAGAAAGTTAGAATTTTAAGAGCACTAAATAGAGTACAATGGTCCACATTGATGCTTTGAAATTGCTCAACTCTCTCCATAGAGGAGCTTTTCACGTTTTTGTGCAATTTGAGACATAACTTGGTCTATTCGCGTCTTTACTTTACGAAACGTGGCATGAAGGCTCAACTAGCAAGTTGGATTTTTAAGAGCAATAAATAGTGTACAACGGTCCACATTGACGCTTTGGAATTGCTCAACTCTCTCCATAGAGCAGCTTTTCACATTTTTGTGCAATTTGAGACATAACCTGGTCTATTCGCATCTTTACCTTAAGAAACGTGGCGTGAAGGCTCAACTAGCAAGTTACACTTTTAAGAGCACTCAATAGAGTGCAACGGTCCACATTGATGCTTTGGAATTACTCAAGTCTTTCCATTGAAGAGCTTTTCATGTTATTGAGCAATTGGAGACATAACTTGGTCTATTCGCGCCTTTACTTTATGAAACGTGGCACGAAGGCTCAACTAGCAAGTTAGACTTTTAAGAGCACTAAATAGAGTACAACAGTCCACATTGGTGCATTGGAATTGCTCAACTCTCTCCATAGAGGAGCTTTTCACGTTTTTGAGCAATTTGAGACATAACTTGGTCTATTCGCGTCTTTACCTTACGAAACGTGGAACGAAGGCTCAACTAGGAAGTTAGACTTTTAAGAGCACTGAATAGAGTACAACGGTCGACATTGATGCTTTGGAATTGCTCAACTCTCTCCATAGAGGAGCTTTTCACGTTTTTGAGCAATTTGAGACATAACTTGGTCTATTCGCGTCTTTACTTTACGAAACGTGGCACGAAGGCTTAGCTAGCAAGTTAGACTTTTAAGAGTTCTAAATAGAGTACAACGGTCCACATTGATGCTTTGGAATTGCTCAACTCTCTCCATAGAGGAGCTTTTCACGTTTTTGTGCAATTTGAGACATAACTTGGTTTATTCGCATCTTTACCTTACCAAACGTGGCATGAAGGCTCAACTAGCAAGTTAGACTTTCAAGAGCACTAAATAGAGCACAACGCCCCACATTGATGCTTTGCAATTGCTCAACTCTCTCCATAGAGGAGCTTTTCACGTTTTTGAGCAATTTGAGACATAACTTGGTCTATTCTCGTCTTTACATTACGAAACGTGGCACGAAGGCTCAACTAGAAAGTTAGACTTTTAAGTGAACTAAATAGAGTACAACGGCCCACATTGTTGCTTTGCAATTGCTCAACTCTGTCCATAGAAAAGCTTTTCACGGTTTTAAGCAATTTGAGACATAACTTGGTCTATTCGCGTCTTTACTATACGAAACGTGGCATGAAGGCTCAACTAGCAAGTTAGATTTTTAAGAGCACTAAATAGTGTACAACGATCCACATTGATGCTTTGGAATTGCTCAACTCTCTCCATAGAGGAGCTTCTCACGTTTTTAAGCAATTTGAGACATAACTTAGTCTATTCACGTCTTTACCTTACGAAACGTGGCACGAAGGCTCAACTAGAAAGTTAGAATTTTAAGAGCACTAAATAGAGTACAATGGTCCACATTGATGCTTTGAAATTGCTCAACTCTCTCCATAGAGGAGCTTTTCACGTTTTTGTGCAATTTGAGACATAACTTGGTCTATTCGCGTCTTTACTTTACGAAACGTGGCATGAAGGCTCAACTAGCAAGTTGGATTTTTAAGAGCAATAAATAGTGTACAACGGTCCACATTGACGCTTTGGAATTGCTCAACTCTCTCCATAGAGCAGCTTTTCACATTTTTGTGCAATTTGAGACATAACCTGGTCTATTCGCATCTTTACCTTAAGAAACGTGGCGTGAAGGCTCAACTAGCAAGTTACACTTTTAAGAGCACTCAATAGAGTGCAACGGTCCACATTGATGCTTTGGAATTACTCAAGTCTTTCCATTGAAGAGCTTTTCATGTTTTTGAGCAATTGGAGACATAACTTGGTCTATTCGCGCCTTTACTTTACGAAACGTGGCACGAAGGCTCAACTAGCAAGTTAGACTTTTAAGAGCACTAAATAGAGTACAACAGTCCACATTGGTGCATTGGAATTGCTCAACTCTCTCCATAGAGGAGCTTTTCACGTTTTTGAGCAATTTGAGACATAACTTGGTCTATTCGCGTCTTTACCTTACGAAACGTGGAACGAAGGCTCAACTAGCAAGTTAGACTTTTTTGAGCACTGAATAGAGTACAACGGTCGACATTGATGCTTTGGAATTGCTCAACTCTCTCCATAGAGGAGCTTTTCACGTTTTTGAGCAATTTGAGACATAACTTGGTCTATTCGCGTCTTTACTTTACGAAACGTGGCACGAAGGCTTAGCTAGCAAGTTAGACTTTTAAGAGTTCTAAATAGAGTACAACGGTCCACATTGATGCTTTGGAATTGCTCAACTCTCTCCATAGAGGAGCTTTTCACGTTTTTGTGCAATTTGAGACATAACTTGGTTTATTCGCATCTTTACCTTACCAAACGTGGCATGAAGGCTCAACTAGCAAGTTAGACTTTCAAGAGCACTAAATAGAGCACAACGCTCCACATTGATGCTTTGCAATTGCTCAACTCTCTCCATAGAGGAGCTTTTCACGTTTTTGAGCAATTTGAGACATAACTTGGTCTATTCGCGTCTTTACTTTACGAAACGTGGCACGAAGGCTCAACTAGTAAGTTAGACTTTTAAGAGCACTGATAGAGTGCAACGGTCCGCATTGATGCTTTGGAATTGCTCAACTTTCTCCATTGAGGCGCTTGTCACATTTTTTCTGCAATTTGAGACATAACTTGATCTATTCGCGTCTTTACCTTACGTAACGTGGCACGAAGGCTCAACTAGCAAGTTAGACTTTTAGGAGAACTAAATAGAGTACAACGGCCCACATTGATGCTTTGCAATTGCTCAACTCTGTCCATAGAGGAGCTTTTCACGGTTTTAAGCAATTTGAGACATAACTTGGTCTATTCTCGTCTTTACCTTACGAAACGTGGCACGAAGGCTCAACAAGAAAGTTAGAATTTTAAGAACACTAAATAGAGTACAACGGTCCACATTGATGCTTTGAAATTGCTCAACTCTCTCCATAGAGGAGCTTCTCACGGTTTTAAGCAATTTGAGACATAACTTAGTCTATTCATGTCTTTACCTTACGAAACGAGGCACGAAGACTCAACTAGAAAGTTAGAATTTTAAGAGCACTAAATAGAGTACAACGGTCCACATTGATGCTTTGAAATTGCTCAACTCTCTCCATAGAGGAGCTTTTCGCGTTTTTGAGCAATTTGAGACATAACTTGGTCTATTCGTGTCTTTACCTTACGAAACGTGGCACGAAGGCTCAACTAGAAAGTTAGACTTCTAAGAACACTAAATAGACTACAACGGTCCACAATGATGCTTTGGAATTGCTCAACTCTCTCCATAGAGGAGCTTTTCACATTTTTGTGCAATTTCAAACATAACTTGGTCTATTCGCATCTTTACCTTACGAAACGTGGCGCGAAGGCTCCACTAGCAAGTTACACTTTTAAGAGCACTCAATAGAGTGCAACGGTCCACATTGATGCTTTGGAATTACTCAAGCCTTTCCATTGAAGAGCTTTTCATGTTTTTGAGCAATTGGAGACATAACTTGGTCTATTCGCGTCTTTACTTTACGAAACGTGGCACGAAGGCTCAACTAGCAAGTTAGACTTTTAAGAGCACTAAATAGAGTACAACAGTCCACATTGGTGCTTTGGAATTGCTCAACTCTCTCCATAGAGGAGCTTTTCACGTTTTTGAGCTATTTGAGACATAACTTGGTCTATTCGCGTCTTTACCTTACGAAACGTGGTACGAAGGCTCATCTAGCAAGTTAGACTTTTAAGAGCACTAAATAGAGTACAACGGTCCACATTGATGCTTTGGAATTGCTCAACTCTCTCCATAGAGGAGCTTTTCACGTTTTTGTGCAATTTCAGACATAACTTGGTCTATTCGCGTCTTTACCGTCCGAAACGCGGCACGAAGGGTCAACTAGCAAGTTAGACTTTTAAGAGCACTAAATAGAGTACAACGGTCCACATTGATGCTTTGGAATTGCTCAAGTCTCTCCATAGAGGAGTTTTCACGTTTTTGAGCTATTTGAGACATAACTTGGTCTATTCGCGTCTTTACTTTACGAAACGTGGCACGAAGGCTTAGCTAGCAAGTTAGACTTTTAGGAGAACTAAATAGAGTACAACGGCCCACATTGATGCTTTGCAATTGCTCAACTCTCTCCATAGAGGAGCTTCTCACGGTTTTAAGCAATTTGAGACATAACTTAGTCTATTCATGTCTTTACCTTACGAAACGAGGCACGAAGACTCAACTAGAAAGTTAGAATTTTAAGAGCACTAAATAGAGTACAACGGTCCACATTGATGCTTTGAAATTGCTCAACTCTCTCCTAAGAGGAGCTTTTCGCGTTTTTGAGCAATTTGAGACATAACTTGGTCTATTCGTGTCTTTACCTTACGAAACGTGGCACGAAGGCTCAACTAGAAAGTTAGACTTCTAAGAACACTAAATAGACTACAACGGTCCACAATGATGCTTTGGAATTGCTCAACTCTCTCCATAGAGGAGCTTTTCACATTTTTGTGCAATTTCAAACATAACTTGGTCTATTCGCATCTTTACCTTACGAAACGTGGCGCGAAGGCTCAACTAGCAAGTTACACTTTTAAGAGCACTCAATAGAGTGCAACGGTCCACATTGATGCTTTGGAATTACTCAAGCCTTTCCATTGAAGAGCTTTTCATGTTTTTGAGCAATTGGAGACATAACTTGGTCTATTCGCGTCTTTACTTTACGAAACGTGGCACGAAGGCTCAACTAGCAAGTTAGACTTTTAAGAGCACTAAATAGAGTACAACAGTCCACATTGGTGCTTTGGAATTGCTCAACTCTCTCCATAGAGGAGCTTTTCACGTTTTTGAGCTATTTGAGACATAACTTGGTCTATTCGCGTCTTTACCTTACGAAACGTGGTACGAAGGCTCATCTAGCAAGTTAGACTTTTAAGAGCACTAAATAGAGTACAACGGTCCACATTGATGCTTTGGAATTGCTCAACTCTCTCCATAGAGGAGCTTTTCACGTTTTTGTGCAATTTCAGACATAACTTGGTCTATTCGCGTCTTTACCGTCCGAAACGCGGCACGAAGGGTCAACTAGCAAGTTAGACTTTTAAGAGCACTAAATAGAGTACAACGGTCCACATTGATGCTTTGGAATTGCTCAAGTCTCTCCATAGAGGAGTTTTCACGTTTTTGAGCTATTTGAAACATAACTTGGTCTTTTCGCGTCTTTACTTTACGAAACGTGGCACGAAGGCTTAGCTAGCAAGTTAGACTTTTAAGAGTTCTAAATAGAGTACAACGGTCCACATTGATGCTTTGGAATTGCTCAACTCTCTCCATAGAGGAGCTTTTCACGTTTTTGTGCAATTTGAGACATAACTTGGTTTATTCGCATCTTTACCTTACGAAACGTGGCAGGAAGGCTCAACTAGCAAGTTAGACTTCTAAGAACACTATATAGAGTACAAAGGTCCACATTGATGCTTTGAAATTGCTCAACTCTCTCCATAGAGGAGCTTTTCACGTTTTTGTGCAATTTCAAACGTAACTTGGTCTATTCACATTTTTACCTGACAAAACGTGGTACGAAGGCTCAACTAGCAAGTTAGACTTTTAGGAGCACTAAATAGAGTACAACGATCCACATTGATGCTTTGGAATTGCTCAACTCTCTCCGTAGAGGAGCTTTTCACGTTTTTGAGCAATTTGAGACATAACTTGGTTTATTCGCGTCTTTACCTTACGAAACGTGGCACGAAGGCTCAAATAGCAAGTTTGACATTTAGGAGCACTAAATAGAGTACAACGGTCCACATTGATGCTTTGGAATTGCTCAACTCTCTCCATAGAGGAGTTTTCACGTTTTTGAGCAATTTGAGACATAACTTGGTCTATTCGCGTCTTTACTTTACGAAACGTGGCACGAAGGCTCAACTAGCAAGTTAGACTTTTAAGAGCTCTAAATAGAGTACAACGGCCCACATTGATGCTTTGGAATAGCTCAACTCTCTCCATGGAGGAGCTTTTCATGTTTTTGTGCAATTTAAGACATAACTTGGTCTATTCGCGTCTTTACCTTACGAAATGTGGCAGGAAGGCTCAACTACCAAGTTAGACTTCTAAGAACACTAAATAGAGTACAACGGTCCACATTGATGCTTTCGAATTGTTCAACTCTCTCCATAGAGGATCTTTTCTTGTTTTTAAGCAATTTGAGACATAACTTGGTCTATTCGTGTCTTTACCTTACGAAACGTGGCACGAAGGCTCAACTAGAAAGTTAGACTTCTAAGAACACCAAATAGACTACAACGGTCCACATTGATGCTTCGGAATTGCTCAACTCTCTCCATAGAGGAGCTTTTCGTGTTTTTAAGCAATTTGAGACATAACTTGGTCTATTCGCGTCTTTACCTTACGAAACAGGGCAGGAAGGCTCAGCTAACAAGTTAGACTTCTAAGCACACTAAATAGAGTACAACAGGTCCACATTGATGCTTTTGATTTGCTCAACTCTCTCCATAGAGGAGCTTTTCACGTTTTTGAGCAATTTGAGAGATAACTTGGTCTATTCGTGTCTTTACCTTAAGAAACGTGGCACGAAGGCTCAACTAGAAAGTTAGACTTCTAAGAACACTAAATAGACTACAACGGTCCACATTGATGCTTTGGAATTGCTCAACTCTCTCCATAGAGGAGCTTTTCGCGTTTTTAAGCAATTTGAGACATAACTTGGTCTATTAGCGTCTTTACCTTACGAAACAAGGCAGGAAGGCTCAACTAACACGTTAGACTTCTAACAACACTAAATAGAGTACAAAAGGTCCACATTGATGCTTTGAAATTGCTCAACTCTCTCCATAGAGGAGCTTTTCACGTTTTTGTGCAATTTCAAACATAACTTGGTCTATTCGCATTTTTACCTTACGAAACGTGGCACGAAGGCTCAACTAGCAAGTTATAATTTTAAGAGCACTGAATAGAGTACAACGGTCCACATTGATGCTTTGGAGTTGCTCAACTCTCTCCATAGAGGAGCTTTTCACGTTTTTGTGCAATTTGAGACATAACTTGGTCTATTCGCGTCTTTACTTTTCGAAAAGTGGCACGAAGGCTCAACTAGCAAGTCAGACTTTTAAGAGCTCTAAATAGAGTACAACGGTCCACATTGATGATTTGGAATTGCTCAACTCTCTCCATAGAGGAGCTTTTCACGTTTTTGTGCAATTTGAGACATAACTTGGTCTATTCGCGTCTTTACCTTACGAAACGTGGCAGGAAGGCTCAACTAGCAAGTCAGACTTCTAAGAACACTTTATAGAGTACAACGGTCCACATTGATGCTTTGAAATTGCTCAACTCTCTCCATAGAGGAGCTTTTCACCTTTTCGTGCAATTTCAAACATAACTTGGTCTATTCGCATTTTTACCTGACGAAACGTGGCACGAAGGCTCAACTGGCAAGTTAGACTTTTAGGAGCACTAAATAGAGTACAACGGTCCACATTGATGCTTTGGAATTGCTCAACTCTCTCGATAGAGGAGCTTTTCACGTTTTTGAGCAATTTGAGACATAACATGGTCTATTCGCGTCTTTACTTTACGAAACGTGGCACGAAGGCTCAACTAGCAAGTTAGACTTTTTAGAGCTCTAAATAGAGTACAATGGTCCACATTGATTCTTTCGAATAGCTCAACTCTCTCCATGGAGGAGCTTTTCATGTTTTTGTGCAATTTAAGACATAACTTGGTCTATTCGCGTCTTTACCTTACGAAACGTGGCAGGAAGGCTCAACTAGCAAGTTAGACTTCTAAGAACACTAAATAGAGTACAACGGTCCACATTGACGCTTTCGACTTGTTCAACTCTCTCTATAGAAGATCTTTTCTTGTTTTTAAGCAATTTGAGACATAACTTGGTCTATTCGTGTCTTTACCTTAAGAAACGTGGCACCGAAGGCTCAACTAGAAAGTTAGACTTCTAAGAACACAAAATAGACTACCACGGTCCACATTGATGCTTCGGAATTGCTCAACTCTCTCCATAGAAGAGCTTTTCGCGTTTTTAAGCAATTTGAGACATAACTTGGTCTATTCGCGTCTTTACTTTTCGAAACGTGGCACGAAGGCTCAACTAGCAAGTTAGACTTTTAAGAGCTCTAAACATAGTACAACGGTCCACATTGATGCTTTGGAATTGCTCAACTCTCTCCATAGAGGAGCTTTTCACGTTTTTGTGCAATTTGAGACATAACTTGGTCTATTCGCATCTTTACCTTACGAAACGTGGCAGGAAGGCTCAACTAGCAAGTCAGACTTCTAAGAACACTTTATAGAGTACAACGGTCCACATTGATGCTTTGAAATTGCTCAACTCTCTCCATAGAGGAGCTTTTCACCTTTTCGTGCAATTTCAAACATAACTTGGTCTATTCGCATTTTTACCTGACGAAACGTGGCACGAAGGCTCAACTAGCAAGTTAGACTTTTAGGAGCACTAAATAGAGTACAACGATCCACATTGATGCTTTGGAGTTGCTGAACTCTCTCCGTAGAGGAGCTTTTCACGTTTTTGAGCAATTTGAGACATAACTTGGTCTATTCGCGTCTTTACCTTACGAAACGTGGCACGAAGGCTCAAATAGCAAGTTTGACATTTAGGAGCACTAAATAGAGTACAACGGTCCACATTGATGCTTTGGAATTGCTCAACTCTCTCGATAGAGGAGCTTTTCACATTTTTGAGCAATTTGAGACATAACATGGTCTATTCGCGTCTTTACTTTACGAAACGTGGCACGAAGACTCAACTAGCAAGTTAGACTTTTAAGAGCTCTAAATAGAGTACAATGGTCCACATTGATTCTTTGGAATAGCTCAACTCTCTCCATGGAGGAGCTTTTCATGTTTTTGTGCAATTTAAGACATAACTTGGTCTGTTCGCGTCTTTACCTTACGAAACGTGGCAGGAAGGCTCAACTAGCAAGTTAGACTTCTAAGAACACTAAATAGAGTACAACGGTCCACATTGATGCTTTCGACTTGTTCAACTCTCTCCATAGAGGATCTTTTCTTGTTTTTAAGCAATTTGAGACATAACTTGGTCTATTCGTGTCTTTACCTTACGAAACGTGGCACTGAAGGCTCAACTAGAAAGTTAGACTTCTAAGAACACAAAATAGACTACAACGGTCCACATTGATGCTTTGGAATTGCTCAACTCTCTCCATAGAAGAGCTTTTCGAGTTTTTAAGCAATTTGAGACATAACTTGGTCTATTCGCGTCTTTACCTTACAAAACAGGGCAGGAAGGCTCAACTAACAAGTTAGACTTCTAAGCACACTAATCAGAGTACAACAGGTCCACATTGATGCTTTGAAATTGCTCAACTCTCTCCATAGAGGAGCTTTTCACGTTTTTGAGCAATTTGAGACATAACATGGTCTATTCGCGTCTTTACTTTACGAAACGTGGCACGAAGGCTCAACTAGCAAGTTAGACTTTTAAGAGCTCTAAATAGAGTACAACGGTCCACATTGATGCTTTGGAATTGCTCAACTCTCTCCATAGAGGAGCTTTTCACGTTTTTGTGCAATTTGAGACATAACTTGGTCTATTCGCGTCTTTACCTTACGAAACGTGGCAGGAAGGCTCAACTAGCAAGTCAGACTTCTAAGAACACTTTATAGAGTACAACGGTCCACATTGATGCTTTGAAATTGCTCAACTCTCTCCATAGAGGAGCTTTTCACCTTTTCGTGCAATTTCAAACATAACTTGGTCTATTCGCATTTTTACCTGACGAAACGTGGCACGAAGGCTCAACTAGCAAGTTAGACTTTTAGGAGCACTAAATAGAGTACAACGATCCACATTGATGCTTTGGAATTGCTGAACTCTCTCCGTAGAGGAGCTTTTCACGTTTTTGAGCAATTTGAGACATAACTTGGTCTATTCGCGTCTTTACCTTACGAAACGTCGCCCGAAGGCTCAAATAGCAAGTTTGACATTTAGGAGCACTAAATAGAGTACAACGGTCCACATTGATGCTTTGGAATTGCTCAACTCTCTCGATAGAGGAGCTTTTCACATTTTTGAGCAATTTGAGACATAACATGGTCTATTCGCGTCTTTACTTTACGAAACGTGGCACGAAGGCTCAACTAGCAAGTTAGACTTTTAAGAGCTCTAAATAGAGTACAATGGTCCACATTGATTCTTTGGAATAGCTCAACTCTCTCCATGGAGGAGCTTTTCATGTTTTTGTGCAATTTAAGACATAACTTGGTCTATTCGCGTCTTTACCTTACGAAACGTGGCAGGAAGGCTCAACTAGCAAGTTAGACTTCTAAGAACACTAAATAGAGTACAACGGTCCACATTGATGCTTTCGACTTGTTCAACTCTCTCCATAGAGGATCTTTTCTTGTTTTTAAGCAATTTGAGACATAACTTGGTCTATTCGTGTCTTTACCTTACGAAACGTGGCACCGAAGGCTCAACTAGAAAGTTAGACTTCTAAGAACACAAAATAGACTACAACGGTCCACATTGATGCTTTGGAATTGCTCAACTCTCTCCATAGAAGAGCTTTTCGAGTTTTTAAGCAATTCGAGACATAACTTGGTCTATTCGCGTCTTTACCTTACGAAACAGGGCAGGAAGGCTCAACTAACAAGTTAGACTTCTAAGCACACTAATTAGAGTACAACAGGTCCACATTGATGCTTTGAAATTGCTCAACTCTCTCCATATAGGAGCTTTTCACGTTTTTGAGCAATTTGAGACATAACATGGTCTATTCGCGTCTTTACTTTACGAAACGTGGCACGAAGGCTCAACTAGCAAGTTAGACTTTTAAGAGCTCTAAATAGAGTACAACGGTCCACATTGATGCTTTGGAATTGCTCAACTCTCTCCATAGAGGAGCTTTTCACGTTTTTGTGCAATTTGAGACATAACTTGGTCTATTCGCGTCTTTACTTTACGAAACGTGGCACGAAGGCTCAACTAGCAAGTTAGACTTTTAAGAGCTCTAAATAGAGTACAACGGTCCACATTGATGCTTTGAAATTGCTCAACTCTCTCCATAGAGGAGCTTTTCACCTTTTCGTGCAATTTCAAACATAACTTGGTCTATTCGCATTTTTACCTGACGAAACGTGGCACGAAGGCTCAACTAGCAAGTTAGACTTTTAGGAGCACTAAATAGAGTACAACGATCCACATTGATGCTTTGGAATTGCTGAACTCTCTCCGTAGAGGAGCTTTTCACGTTTTTGAGCAATTTGAGACATAACTTGGTCTATTCGCGTCTTTACCTTACGAAACGTGGCCCGAAGGCTCAAATAGCAAGTTTGACATTTAGGAGCACTAAATAGAGTACAACGGTCCACATTGATGCTTTGGAATTGCTCAACTCTCTCGATAGAGGAGCTTTTCACATTTTTGAGCAATTTGAGACATAACATGGTCTATTCGCGTCTTTACTTTATGAAACGTGGCACGAAGGCTCAACTAGCAAGTTAGACTTTTAAGAGCTCTAAATAGAGTACAATGGTCCACATTGATTCTTTGGAATAGCTCAACTCTCTCCATGGAGGAGCTTTTCATGTTTTTGTGCAATGTAAGACATAACTTGGTCTATTCACGTCTTTACCTTACGAAACATGGCAGGAAGGCTCAACTAGCAAGTTAGACTTCTAAGAACACTAAATAGAGTACAACGGTCCACATTGATGCTTTCGACTTGTTCAACTCTCTCCATAGAGGATCTTTTCTTGTTTTTAGGCAATTTTAGACATAACTTGGTCTATTCGTCTCTTTACCTTACGAAACGTGGCACCGAAGGCTCAACTAGAAAGTTAGACTTCTAAGAACACAAAATAGACTACAACGGTCCACATTGATGCTTTGGAATTGCTCAACTCTCTCCATAGAAGAGCTTTTCGAGTTTTTAAGCAATTTGAGACATAACTTGGTCTATTCGCGTCTTTACCTTACGAAACAGGGCAGGAAGGCTCAACTAACAAGTTAGACTTCTAAGCACACTAATTAGAGTACAACAGGTCCACATTGATGCTTTGAAATTGCTCAACTCTCTCCATAGAGGAGGTTTTCACGTTTTTGAGCAATTTGAGACATAACATGGTCTATTCGCGTCTTTACTTTACGAAACGTGGCACGAAGGCAACTAGCAAGTTAGACTTTTAAGAGCTCTAAATAGAGTACAACGGTCCACATTGATGCTTTGGAATTGCTCAACTCTCTCCATAGAGCAGCTTTTCACGTTTTTGTGCAATTTGAGACATAACTTGGCCTATTCGCGTCTTTACCTTACGAAACGTGGCACGAAGGCTCAACTAGAAAGTTAGACTTCCAAGAACACTAAATAGACTACAACGGTCCACATTGATGCTTTGGAATTGCTCAACTCTCTCCATAGAAGAGCTTTTCGCGTTTTTAAGCAATTTGAGACATAACTTGGTCTATTCGCGTCTTTACCTTACGAAACAGGGCAGGAAGGCTCAACTAACAAGTTAGACTTCTAAGCACACTAATTAGAGTACAACAGGTCCACATTGATGCTTTGAAATTGCTCAACTCTCTCCATACAGGAGCTTTTCACGTTTTTGAGCAATTTGAGACATAACATGGTCTATTCGCGTCTTTACTTTACGAAACGTGGCACGAAGGCTCAACTAGCAAGTTAGACTTTTAAGAGCTCTAAATAGAGTACAACGGTCCACATTGATGCTTTGAAATTGCTCAACTCTCTCCATAGAGGAGCTTTTCACCTTTTCGTGCAATTTCAAACATAACTTGGTCTATTCGCATTTTTACCTGACGAAACGTGGCACGAAGGCTCAACTAGCAAGTTAGACTTTTAGGAGCACTAAATAGAGTACAACGATCCACATTGATGCTTTGGAATTGCTGAACTCTCTCCGTAGAGGAGCTTTTCACGTTTTTGAGCAATTTGAGACATAACTTGGTCTATTCGCGTCTTTACCTTACGAAACGTGGCCCGAAGGCTCAAATAGCAAGTTTGACATTTAGGAGCACTAAATAGAGTACAACGGTCCACATTGATGCTTTGGAATTGCTCAACTCTCTCGATAGAGGAGCTTTTCACATTTTTGAGCAATTTGAGACATAACATGGTCTATTCGCGTCTTTACTTTACGAAACGTGGCACGAAGGCTCAACTAGCAAGTTAGACTTTTAAGAGCTCTAAATAGAGTACAATGGTCCACATTGATTCTTTGGAATAGCTCAACTCTCTCCATGGAGGAGCTTTTCATGTTTTTGTGCAATGTAAGACATAACTTGGTCTATTCGCGTCTTTACCTTACGAAACATGGCAGGAAGGCTCAACTAGCAAGTTAGACTTCTAAGAACACTAAATAGAGTACAACGGTCCACATTGATGCTTTCGACTTGTTCAACTCTCTCCATAGAGGATCTTTTCTTGTTTTTAGGCAATTTTAGACATAACTTGGTCTATTCGTCTCTTTACCTTACGAAACGTGGCACCGAAGGCTCAACTAGAAAGTTAGACTTCTAAGAACACAAAATAGACTACAACGGTCCACATTGATGCTTTGGAATTGCTCAACTCTCTCCATAGAAGAGCTTTTCGAGTTTTTAAGCAATTTGAGACATAACTTGGTCTTTTCGCGTCTTTACCTTACGAAACAGGGCAGGAAGGCTCAACTAACAAGTTAGACTTCTAAGCACACTAATTAGAGTACAACAAGTCCACATTGATGCTTTGAAATTGCTCAACTCTCTCCATCAAGGAGGTTTTCACGTTTTTGAGCAATTTGAGACATAACATGGTCTATTCGCGTCTTTACTTTACGAAACGTGGCACGAAGGCTCAACTAGCAAGTTAGACTTTTAAGAGCTCTAAATAGAGTACAACGGTCCACATTGATGCTTTGGAATTGCTCAACTCTCTCCATAGAGCAGCTTTTCACGTTTTTGTGCAATTTGAGACATAACTTGGCCTATTCGCGTCTTTACCTTACGAAACGTGGCACGAAGGCTCAACTAGAAAGTTAGACTTCCAAGAACACTAAATAGACTACAACGGTCCACATTGATGCTTTGGAATTGCTCAACTCTCTCCATAGAAGAGCTTTTCGCGTTTTTAAGCAATTTGAGACATAACTTGGTCTATTCGCGTCTTTACCTTACGAAATAGGGCAGGAAGGCTCAACTAACAAGTTAGACTTCTAAGCACACTAATTAGAGTACAACAGGTCCACATTGATGCTTTGAAATTGCTCAACTCTCTCCATAGAGGAGCTTTTCACGTTTTTGTGCAATTTGAGACATAACTTGGTCTATTCGCGTCTTTACCATACGAAACGTGGCAGGAAGGCTCAACTAGCAAGTTAGACTTTTAAGAGCACTAAATATAGTACAACGGTCCACATTGATGCTTTGGAATTGCTCAACTTTCTCCATAGAGGATATTTTCACGTTTTTAAGCAATTTGAGACACAACTTGGTCTATTCGCGTCTTTACCTTACGAAACAAGGCACGAAGGTCCAACTAGCAAGTTAGACTTTTTAGAGCACCAAATAGAACACAACGGTCCACAATGATGCTTTGGAATTGCTCAACTCTCTCCATAGAGGAGCTTTTCACGTTTTTAAGCAATTTGGGACATAAGTTGGTCTATTCGCGTCTTTACCTTACGAAACGTGTCACGAAGGCTCAACTAGCAAGTTAGACTTTTAAGAGCACTAAATAGAGTACAACGGTCCACATTGATGTTTTGGAATTGCTCAACTTTCTCCATAGAGGATATTTTCACGTTTTTAAGCAATTTGCGACACAACTTGGTCTATTCGCGTCTTTACCTTACGAAACAAGGCACGAAGGCTCAACTAGCAAGTTAGACTTTTAAAGCACTAAATAGAGTACAACGGTCCACATTGATGCTTTGGAATTGCTCAACTCTCTCCATGGAGGAGCTTTTCACGTTTTTAAGCAATTTGGGACATAACTTGGTCTATTCGTGTCTTTACCTTACGAAACGTGGCGCGAAGGCTCAACTAGCAAGTTAGACTTTTAAGAGCACTAAATAGAGTACAACGGTCCACATTGATGCTTTGGAGTTGCTCAACTCTCTCCATAGAGGAGCTTTTCAGGTTTTTGTGCAATTTGAGACATAACTTGGTCTATTCGCATTTTTACCTTACGAAACGTGGCAGAAAGGCTCTACCAGCAAGTTAGACTTCTAAGGACACTAAATAGACTACAACGGTCCAGATTGATGCTTTGGAATTGCTCAACTCTCTCCATAGAGGAGCTTTTCACGTTTTTGTGCAATTTGAGACATAACTTGGTCTATTCGCTTCTCTACCTTAGGAAACGTGGCAGAAAGGCTCCACTAGCAAGTTAGACTACTAGGAACACTACATGGAGTACAACTGTCAACATTGATACTTTGGAATTGCTCAACTCTCTCTATAGAGGAGCTTTTCACGTTTTTAAGCAATTTGAGACATAACTTGGTCTATTCGCGTCTTTACCTTACGAAATAGGGCAGGAAGGCTCAACTAGCAAGTTAGACTTCTAAGAACACTAAATAGAGTACAACAGTCCACATTGATGCTTTGAAATTGCTCAAATCTCTCCATAGAAGAGCTTTTCACGTTTTTGTGCAATTTCAAACATAACTTGGTCTATTTGCATTTTTACCTTACGAAACCTGACACGAAGGCTCAACGAGTAAGTTAGACTTTTAAGAGCACTCAATAGAGTACAACGATCCACATTGATGCTTTGGAATTGGTGAAGTCTCTCCATAGAGGAGCTTTTCACGTTTTTGATCAATTTGAGACATAACTTGCTCTATTCGTGTCTTTACCTTACAAAACATGGCACGAAGGCTCAACCAGCAAGTTAGACTTCTAAGAACACTAAAGAGAGTACAACGGTCCACATTGATGCTTTGAAATTGCTCAACTCTCTCCATAGAGGAGCTTTTCAGGTTTTTGTGCAATTTCAAACATAACTTTGTCTATTCGCATTTTTACTTTACGAAACGTGGCACGAAGGCTTAACTAGCAAGTTAGACTTTTAAGAGATCTAAATAGAGTACAATGGTCCACATTGATGCTTTGTAATTGCTCAACTCTCTCCATAGAGGACCTTTTCACGTTTTTGTGCAATTTGAGACATAACTTGGTCTATTCGCGTTTTTACCTTACGAAACGGGGCAGGGAGGTTCAACTAGCAAGTTAGACTTTTAAGAGCACTAAATAGAATACAACGGTCCACATTGATGCTTTGAAATTGCTCAACTCTATCCATTGTGGAGCTTTTCACGTTTTTAAGCAATTTCAGACATAACTTGGTCTATTCGCGTCTTTACGTTACGAAACGTGGCACGAAGGCTCAACTAGCAAGTTAGAATTTTAAGAGCACTAAATAGAGTACAACAGTCCATATGGATGCTTTGGAATTACTCAACTCTCTCCAAAGAGGAGCTTTTCACGTTTTTAAGCAATTTGAGACATAACTTGGTCTATTCGCGTCTTTACCTTACGAAACATGACAGGAAGGCTCAACTAGCAAGTTAGACTTCTAAGAACACTAAATAGAGTACAACGCTCCACATTGATGCTATGAAATTGCTCAACTATCTCCATAGAGAGGCTTTTCACGTTTTTGTGCAATTTGAGGCATAACTTGGTCTATTCGCGTCTTTACTTTACGAAACGTGGCACGAAGGCTTAAGTAGCAAGTTAGACTTTTAAGAGCACTAAATAGAGTACAATGGTCCACATTGATGCTTTGGAATTGCTCAACTATCTCCATAGAGAGGCTTTTCACGTTTTTGTGCAATTTGAGGCATAACTTGGTCTATTCGCGTCTTTACTTTACGAAACGTGGCACGAAGGCTTAAGTAGCAAGTTAGACTTTTAAGAGCACTAAATAGAGTACAATGGTCCACATTGATGCTTTGGAATTGCTCAACTCTCTACATAGAGGAGCTTTTCACGTTTTTGTGCAATTTGAGACATAACTTGGTCTATTCGCGTCTTTACCTTACGAAACGTGGCAGGAAGGCTCAACTAGAAAGTTAGACTTCTAAGAACACTAAATAGAGTACAACGGTCCACATTGATGCTTTGAAATTGCTCAACTCTCTCCATAGAAGAGCTTTTCACGTTTTTGTACAATTTCAAACATAACTTGGTCTATTCACATTTTTACCTTACGAAACGTGGCAGGAAGGCTCAACTAGCAAGTTAGAATTCTAAGAACACTAAATAGAGTACAACGGTCCACATTGATGCTTTGGAATTTCTCAACTCTCTCCATAAAGGAGCTTTTCACGTTTGTGAGCAATTTGAGACATAACTTGTTCTATTCGCATTTTTACCTTACGAAACGTGGCACGAAGGCTCAAGTAGCAAGTTAGACTTTTAGGAGAACTAAATAGAGTACAACGGTCCACATTGATGCTTTGGAATTGCTCAACTCTCTCCATAGAGGAACTTTTCACGTTTTTGTGCAATTTGAGACATAACTTGGTCTATTTTCGTCTTTACCTTATGAAACGTGGCAGGAAGGCTCAACTAGCAAGTTAGACTTTTAAGAGCAGTAAATAGAGTACAACGGTCCACATTGATGCTTTGAAATTGCTCAACTCTCTCCATAGAGGAGCTTTTCACGTTTTTATGCAATTTGTGACATAACTTGGTCTATTCGCGTCTTTACTTTACGAAACGTGGCAGGAAAGCTTAGCTAGCAAGTTAGACTTTTAAGAGCTCTAAATAGAGTACAATGGTCCACATTGATGCTTTGGAATTGCTCAACTCTCTCCATAGAGGAGCTTTTCACGTTTTTGTGCAATTTGAGACATAACTTGGTCTGTTCGCGTCTTTACCTTACGAAACGTTGCAGGAAGCCTTAACTAGCAAGTTAGACTTCTAAGAAGACTAAATAGAGTGCAACGGTACACATTGATGCTTTGAAATTGCTCGACTCTCTCCATAGAGGAGCTTTTCACGTTTTTGTGCAATTTGAGACATAACATGGTCTATTCGCGTCTTTACTTTACGAAACGTGGCACGAAGGCTTAACTTGCAAGTTAGACTTTTAAGAGCTCTAAATAGAGTACAACGGTCCACATTGATGCTTTGGAATTACTCAACTCTCTCCATAGAGGAGCTTTTCACGTTTTTGAGCAATTTGAGACATAACTTGGTCTATTCGCTTCTTTACGATACGAAACGTGGCAGGAAGGCTCAACTAGCAAGTTAGAATTCTAAGAACACTAAATAGAGTACAACGGTCCACATTGATGCTTTGGAATTGCTCAACTCTCTCCATTGAGGAGCTTTTCACGTTTTTGTGCAATTTGAGACATAACTTGCTCTATTCGCGTCTTTACCTTACGAAATAGGGCAGGAAGGCTCAACTAGCAAGTTAGACTTCTAAGAACACTAAACAGAGTACAACGGTCCACATTGATGCTTTGAAATTGCTCAAATCTCTCCATAGAAGAGCTTTTCACGTTTTTGTGCAATTTCAAACATAACTTTGTCTATTCGCATTTTTACCTTACGAAACATGGCACGAAGGCTCAACGAGTAAGTTAGACTTGTAAGAGCACTCAATAGAGTACAACGATCCACATTGATGCTTTGGAATTGCTGAAGTCTCTCCATACAGGAGCTTTTCACGTTTTTGATCAATTTGAGACATAACTTGGTCTATTCGTGTCTTTACCTTGCAAAACATGGCAGGAAGGCTCAACCAGCAAGTTAGACTTCTAAGAACACTAAAGAGAGTACAACGGTCCACATTGATGCTTTGAAATTGCTCAACTCTCTCCATAGAGGAGCTTTTCAGGTATTTGTGCAATTTCAAACATAACTTTGTCTATTCGCATTTTTACCTTACGAAATGTGGCACGAAGGCTCAACTAGAAAGTTAGACTTTTAAGAGCACTAAATATAGTACAACGGTCCACATTAATGCTTTGGAATTGGTCAACTCTCTCCATAGAGGAGCTTTTCATGTTTTTATGCAATTTCAGACATAACTTGATCTATTCGCGTCTATACTTTACGAAACGTGGCACGAAGGCTTAACTAGAAAGTTAGACTTTAAAGAGCTCTAAATAGCGTACAATGGTCCACATTGATGCTTTGGAATTGCTCAACTCTCTCCATAGAGGACCTTTTCACGTTTTTGTGCAATTTGAGACATAACTTGGTCTATTCGCGTTTTTACCTTACGAAACGGGGCAGAGAGGTTCAACTAGCAAGTTAGACTTCTAAGAACACTAAATAGAAAACAACGGTCCACATTGATGCTTTGAAATTGCTCAACTCTCTCCATAGAGGAGCTGTTCACGTTTTTGTGCAATTTCAAACTTAACTTGGTCTATTCGCATTTTTACCTTACGAAACGTGGCAGGAAGGCTCAACTAGCAAGTTAGGCTTCTAAGAACACTAAATAGAGTACAACGGTCCACACTGATGCTTTGGAATTGCTCAACTCTCTCCATAGAGGAGCTTTTCACGTTTTTGAGCAATTTGAGGCATAACTTGGTCTATTCGCGTCTTTACTTTACAAAACGTGGCACGAAGGCTCAACTAGCAAGTTAGACTTTTAAGAGGTCTAAATAGAGTACGCCGGTCCACATTGATGCTTTGTAATTACTCAACTCTCTCCATGGAGGAGCTTTTCACGTTTTTAAGCAATTTGAGACATAACTTGGTCTATTCGCGTCTTTACCTTACGAAACATGGTAGGAAGGCTCAACTAGCAAGTTAGACTTCTAAGAGCACTAAATAGAGTACAACGGTCCACGTTGATGCTTTGAAATTGCTCAACTCTCTCCATTGTGGAGCTTTTCACGTTTTTAACCAATTTGAGACATAACTTGGTCTATTCGCGTCTTTACGTTACGAAACGTGGCACGAAGGCTCAACTAGCAAGTTAGACTTTGAAGAGCACTAAATAGAGTACAACAGTCCATATGGATGCTTTGGAATTACTCAACTCTCTCCATAGAGGAGCTTTTCATGTTTTTAAGCAATTTGAGACATAACTTGGTCTATTCGCGTCTTTACCTTACGAAACATGGCAGGAAGGCTCAACTAGCAAGTTAGACTTCTAAGAACACTAAATAGAGTACAACGGTCCACATTGATGCTATGAAATTGCTCAACTCTCTCCACAGAGGAGCTTTTCACGTTTTTGTGCAATTTCAAACATAACTTGGTCTATTCGCATTTTTACCTTACGAAACGTGACACGAAGGCTCAACTAGCAAGTTAGACTTTTAAGAGCACTAAATAGAATACAACGGTCCACATTGATGCTTTGGAATTGCTCAACTATCTCCATAGAGAGGCTTTTCACGTTTTTGTGCAATTTGAGGCATAACTTGGTCTATTCGCGTCTTTACTTTACGAAACGTGGCACGAAGGCTTAAGTAGCAAGTTAGACTTTTAAGAGCACTAAATAGTGTACAACGGTCCTCATTGATGCTTTGGAATTGCTCAACTCTCTACATAGAGGAGCTTTTCAAGTTTTTGTGCAATTTGAGACATAACTTGGTCTATTCGCGTTTTTACCTTACGAAACGTGGCAGGAAGGCTCAACTAGAAAGTTAGACTTCTAAGAACACTAAATAGAGTACAACGGTCCACATTGATGCTTTGAAATTGCTCAACTCTCTTCATAGAAGAGCTTTTCACGTTTTTGTACAATTTCAAACATAACTTGGTCTATTCACATTTTTACCTTACGAAACGTGGCAGGAAGGCCCAACTAGCAAGTTAGAATTCTAAGAACACTAAATAGAGTACAACGGTCCACATTGATGCTTTGGAATTTCTCAACTCTCTCCATAGAGGAGCTTTTCACGTTTGTGAGCAATTTGAGACATAACATGGTCTATTCGCATTTTTACCTTACGAAAGGTGGCACGAAGGCTCAAGTAGCAAGTTAGACTTTTAAGAGAACTAAATAGAGTACAACGGTCCACATTGATGCTTTTGAATTGCTCAACTCTCTCCATAGAGGAGCTTTTCACGTTTTTGAGCAATTTGAGACATAACTTGGTCTATTCGCGTATTTACTTTACGAAACGTGGTACGAAGGCTCAACTAGCAAGTTAGATTTTTAAGAGCTCTGAATAGAGTACAACGGTCCACATTGATGCTTTGGAATTGCTCAACTCTCTCCATAGAGGAACTTTTCACGTTTTTGTGCAATTTGAGACATAACTTGGTCTATTCGCGTCTTTACCTTATGAAACGTGGCAGGAAGGCTCAACTAGCAAGTTAGACTTTTAAGAGCAGTAAATAGAGTACAACGGTCCACATTGATGCTTTGAAATTGCTCAACTCTCTCCATAGAGGAGCTTTTCACGTTTTTATGCAATTTGTGACATAACTTGGTCTATTCGCGTCTTTACTTTACGAAACGTGGCACGAAGGCTTAGCTAGCAAGTTAGACTTTTAAGAGCTCTAAATAGAGTACAATGGACCACATTGATGCTTTGGAATTGCTCAACTCTCTCCATAGAGGACCTTTTCACGTTTTTGTGCAATTTGAGACATAACTTGGTTTGTTCGCGTCTTTGCCTTACGAAACGTGGCAGGAAGGCTTAACTAGCAAGTTAGACTTCTAAGAACACTAAATAGAGTACAACGGTCCACATTGATGCTTTGAAATTGCTCAACTCTCTCCATAGAAGAGCTTTTCACGTTTTTGTACAATTTCAAACATAACTTGGTCTATTCACATTTTTACCTTACGAAACGTGGCAGGAAGGCCCAACTAGCAAGTTAGAATTCTAAGAACACTAAATAGAGTACAACGGTCCACATTGATGCTTTGGAATTTCTCAACTCTCTCCATAGAGGAGCTTTTCACGTTTGTGAGCAATTTGAGACATAACTTGGTCTATTCGCATTTTTACCTTACGAAAGGTGGCACGAAGGCTCAAGTAGCAAGTTAGACTTTTAAGAGCACTAAATATAGTACAACGGTCCACATTAATGCTTTGGAATTGGTCAACTCTCTCCATAGAGGAGCTTTTCATGTTTTTGTGCAATTTCAGACATAACTTGATCTATTCGCGTCTATACTTTACGAAACGTGGCACGAAGGCTTAACTAGAAAGTTAGACTTTAAAGAGCTCTAAATAGAGTACAATGGTCCACATTGATGCTTTGGAATTGCTCAACTCTCTCCATAGAGGACCTTTTCACGTTTTTGTGCAATTTGAGACATAACTTGGTCTATTCGCGTTTTTACCTTACGAAACGGGGCAGGGAGGTTCAACTAGCAAGTTAGACTTCTAAGAACACTAAATAGAAAACAACGGTCCACATTGATGCTTTGAAATTGCTCAACTCTCTCCATAGAGGAGCTGTTCACGTTTTTGTGCAATTTCAAACTTAACTTGGTCTATTCGCATTTTTACATTACGAAACGTGGCAGGAAGGCTCAACTAGCAAGTTAGGCTTCTAAGAACACTAAATAGAGTACAACGGTCCACACTGATGCTTTGGAATTGCTCAACTCTCTCTATAAAGGAGCTTTTCACGTTTTTGAGCAATTTGAGGCATAACTTGGTCTATTCGCGTCTTTACTTTACAAAACGTGGCACGAAGGCTCAACTAGCAAGTTAGACTTTTAAGAGGTCTAAATAGAGTACGCCGGTCCACATTGATGCTTTGTAATTACTCAACTCTCTCCATGGAGGAGCTTTTCACGTTTTTAAGCAATTTGAGACATAACTTGGTCTATTCGCGTCTTTACCTTACGAAACATGGTAGGAAGGCTCAACTAGCAAGTAAGACTTCTAAGAGCACTAAATAGAGTACAACGGTCCACGTTGATGCTTTGAAATTGCTCAACTCTCTCCATTGTGGAGCTTTTCACGTTTTTAACCAATTTGAGACATAACTTGGTCTATTCGCGTCTTTACGTTACGAAACGTGGCACGAAGGCTCAACTAGCAAGTTAGACTTTGAAGAGCACTAAATAGAGTACAACAGTCCATATGGATGCTTTGGAATTACTCAACTCTCTCCATAGAGGAGCTTTTCACGTTTTTAAGCAATTTGAGACATAACTTGGTCTATTCGCGTCTTTACCTTACGAAACATGGCAGGAAGGCTCAACTAGCAAGTTAGACTTCTAAGAACACTAAATAGAGTACAACGGTCCACATTGATGCTATGAAATTGCTCAACTCTCTCCACAGAGGAGCTTTTCACGTTTTTGTGCAATTTCAAACATAACTTGGTCTATTCGCATTTTTACCTTACGAAACGTGACACGAAGGCTCAACTAGCAAGTTAGACTTTTAAGAGCACTAAATAGAACACAACGGTCCACATTGATGCTTTGGAATTGCTCAACTATCTCCATAGAGAGGCTTTTCACGTTTTTCTGCAATTTGAGGCATAACTTGGTCTATTCGCGTCTTTACTTTACGAAACGTGGCACGAAGGCTTAAGTAGCAAGTTAGACTTTTAAGAGCACTAAATAGTGTACAATGGTCCTCATTGATGCTTTGGAATTGCTCAACTCTCTACATAGAGGAGCTTTTCACGTTTTTGTGCAATTTGAGACATAACTTGGTCTATTCGCGTTTTTACCTTACGAAACGTGGCAGGAAGGCTCAACTAGAAAGTTAGACTTCTAAGAACACTAAATAGATTACAACGGTCCACATTGATGCTTTGAAATTGCTCAACTCTCTCCATAGAAGAGCTTTTCATGTTTTTGTACAATTTCAAACATAACTTGGTCTATTCACATTTTTACCTTACGAAACGTGGCAGGAAGGCCCAACTAGCAAGTTAGAATTCTAAGAACACTAAATAGAGTACAACGGTCCACATTGATGCTTTGGAATTTCTCAACTCTCTCCATAGAGGAGCTTTTCACGTTTGTGAGCAATTTGAGACATAACTTGGTCTATTCGCATTTTTACCTTACGAAAGGTGGCACGAAGGCTCAAGTAGCAAGTTAGACTTTTAAGAGAACTAAATAGAGTACAACGGTCCACATTGATGCTTTTGAATTGCTCAACTCTCTCCATAGAGGAGCTTTTCACGTTTTTGAGCAATTTGAGACATAACTTGGTCTATTCGAGTATTTACTTTACGAAACGTGGTACGAAGGCTCAACTAGCAAGTTAGATTTTTAAGAGCTCTGAATAGAGTACAACGGTCCACATTGATGCTTTGGAATTGCTCAACTCTCTCCATAGAGGAACTTTTCACGTTTTCGTGCAATTTGAGACATAACTTGGTCTATTCGCGTCTTTACCTTATGAAACGTGGCAGGAAGGCTCAACTAGCAAGTTAGACTTTTAAGAGCAGTAAATAGAGTACAACAGTCCACATTGATGCTTTGAAATTGCTCAACTCTCTCCATAGAGGAGCTTTTCACGTTTTTATGCAATTTGTGACATAACTTGGTCTATTCGCGTCTTTACTTTACGAAACGTGGCACGAAGGCTTAGCTAGCAAGTTAGACTTTTAAGAGCTCTAAATAGAGTACAATGGACCACATTGATGCTTTGGAATTGCTCAACTCTCTCCATAGAGGAGCTTTTCACGTTTTTGTGCAATTTGAGACATAACTTGGTCTGTTCGCGTCTTTGCCTTACGAAACGTGGCAGGAAGGCTTAACTAGCAAGTTAGACTTCTAAGAACACTTAATAGAGTACAACGGTCCACATTGATGCTTTGAAATTGCTCGACTCTCTCCATAGAGGAGCTTTTCACGTTTTTGTGCAATTTGAGACATAACATGGTCTATTCGCGTCTTTACTTTACGAAACGTAGCACGAAGGCTTAACTTGCAAGTTAGACTTTTAAGAGCTCTAAATAGAGTACAACGGTCCACATTGATGCTTTGGAATTGCTCAACTCTCTCAATAGAGGAGCTTTTCACGTTTTTGAGCAATTTTAGACATAACTTGGTCTATTCGCATCTTTACGATACGAAACGTGGCATGAAGGCTCAAATAGCATGTTAGACTTTTAAGAGCACTAAATAGAGTACATCGGTCCACATTGATGCTTTGGAATTACTCAACTCTCTCCATAGAGGAGCTTTTCACGTTTTTCTGCAATTTCAAACATAACTTGGTCTATTCGCATCTTTACCTTACGAAACGTGGCACGAAGGCTCAACTAGCAAGTTAGACTATTAAGAGCACTCAATAGAGCGCAATGGTCCACATTGATGATTTGGAATTACTCAACTCTCTCCATTGAGGAGCTTTTCGCGTTTTTGAACAATTTGAGACCGAACTTGGTCTATTCACGTCTTTACGTTACGAAACGTGCCACGAAGGCTCAAATAGCAAGTGAGACTTTTAATAGCACTAATAAGAGTACAACGGTCCACATTGATGCTTTGAAATTGCTCAACTCTCTCCATAGAGGAGCTTTTCACGTTTTTGAGCAATTTGAGACATAACTTGGTCCATTCGCGTCTTTACTTTACGAAACGTGGCACGAAGGCTCAACTAGCAAGTTAGACTTTTAAGAGCACTAAATAGAGTACAACGGTCAACATTGATGCTTTGAAATTACTCAACTCTCTCCATAGAGGAGCTTTTCACGTTTGTGAGCAATGTGAGACATGACTTGGTCTATTCGCGTCTTTACTTTACGAAACGTGGCACGAAGGCTGAACTAGCAAGTTAGACTTTTAAGAGCACTAAATAGAGTACAACAGTGAACATTGATGCTTTTGAATTGCTCAACTCTCTCCATATAGGAGCTTTTCATGTTTTGTGCAATTTCAAACATAACTTGGTCTATTCATATTTTTACCTTACGAAACGTGGCACGAAGGCTCAACTAGCAAGTTATACTTTTAAGAGCACTAGATAGAGTACAAAGGTCCACATTGATGCTTTGGAATTGCTCAACGCTCTCCTTAAAGGAGTCTTTCACGTTTTTGTGCAATTTGAGACATAACTTGGTCTATTCGCGTCCTTACTTTACGAAACGTGACATGAAGGCTCATCTAGCAAGTTAGAATTTTAAGAGCACTAAATAGAGTACAACGGTCCACATTGATGCTCTGGAATTGCTCAACTCTCTCCATAGAGGAGCTTTTCACGTTTTTTTGCAATTTCAAACATAACTTGGTATATTCGCATGTTTACCTTACGAAACGTGGCACGGAGGCTCAACTAGCAAGTTAGACTTTTAGGAGCCCTAAAAGGAGTGCAACGGTCCACATTGATGCTTTGGAATTGCTCAACTCTCTCCATAGATGTGCTTTTCACGTTTTTGAGCAATTTGAGACATAACTTGGTCTATTCGCGTCTCTACCATATGAAACGAGGGACGATGGCTCAATTAGCAAGTTAGACTTTTAAGAGCACTAAATAGAGTACCACGGTTCACATTGATGCTTTGGAATTGCTCAACTCTCTCCATAGAGGAGCTTTTCACGTTTTTCTGCAATTTGAGACATAACTTGGTCTATTCGCGTCTTTACCGTACGAAATGTGGCACGAAGACACAACTAGCATGTTAGACTTTGAAGAGCACAAAATAGAGTACAACGGTCCATATTGATGCTTTGGAATTGCTCAACTCTCTCCATAGAGAAGCTTTTCTCGTTTTTGTGCAATTTGAGACATAACTTGGTCTATTCGCGTCTTCACTTTACGAAACGTGGCATGAGGGCTCAACTAGCAAGTTAGACTTTTAAGAGCACTAAATAGAGTACAACGGTCCACATTAATGCTTTGGAATTGCTCAACTCTCTCCATAGAGGAACTTTTCACCTTTTTGTGCAATTTGAGACATAACTTGGTCTATTCGCGTCTTTATCGTACGAAACAAGGCACGAAGGCTCAACTACCAACTTAGATTTTTAAGAGCACTAAATAGAGTACAACGGTCCACATTCATGCTTTCGAATTGCTCAACTCTCTCCATAGAGGAGCTTCTCACGTTTTTGTGCAATTTGAGACATAACTTGGTCTATTCGCGTCTTCACCGTACGAAACGTGGCACGAAGGCTCAACTAGCAAGTTAGACTTTTAAGAGCACTAAATAGAGTACAACGGTCCACATTGATGCTTTGGAATTGCTCAACTCTCTCCACAGAGGAAATTTTCACCTTTTTGTGCAATTTGAGACATAACTTGGTCTATTCACGTCTTTACCGTACGAAACGTGGCAAGAAGGCTCAACTAGCAAGTTAGAATTTTAAGAGAACTAAATAGAGTACAACGGTCCACATTGATTTTTAGGAATTGCTCAACTCTCTCCATAGAGGAGCTTTTCACGTTTTTAAGCAATTTGAGACATAACTTGGTCTATTCGCGTCTTTAACTTACGAAATGTGGCAAGAAGGCTCAAGTAACAAGTTGGACTTTTAAGACCACTAAATAGAGTACAACGGTCCACATTGATGCTTTGAAATTGCTCAACTCTCTCCATAGAAAAGCTTTTCACGTTTTTTAGCAATTTGAGACATGACTTGGTCTATTCACGTCGTTACTTTACGAAACGTAGCACGAGGGCTCAACTAGCAAGTCAGACTTTTAAGAGTACTAAGTAGAGTACAACGGTCCACGTTGATGCCTTGGAATTGCTCAACACTCTCCATAGAGGAGCTTTTCACTTTTTCGTGCAATTTGAGACATAACTTGGTCTATTCGCGTCTTTACCATACGAAACGTTGCACGAAGGCTCAACTAGCAAGTTAGACTTTAAAGAGCACTAAATAGAGTACAACGATCCACATTACTGCTTTGAAATTGCTCAACTCTCTCCATAGAGGAGCTTTTCACGTTTTTGAGCAATTTGAGACATAACTTGGTCTATTGGCGTCTTTACTTTACGAAACGTGGCACGAAGGCTCAACTAGCAAGTTAGACTATTAAGAGCACTAAATAGCGTACAACGGTCCACATTGATGCTTTGGAATTTCTCAACTCTCTCCATAGAAGAGCTTTTCACGTTTTTGTGCAATTTAAAACATAACTTGGTCTATTGGCGTCTTTACCTTTCGAAAGGTGGCACGAAGGCTCAACTAGCAAGTTAGACTTTAAAGAGCACTAAATAGAGTACAACGATCCACATTACTGCTTTGGAATTGCTCAACTCTCTCCATAGAGGAGCTTTTCACGTTTTTAAGGAATTTGAGACATAACTTGGTCTATTCACGTCTTTACCTTACGAAACGTGGCAGGAAGGCACAACTAGCAAGTTAGACTTTTAAGAGCACTAAATAGAGTACAACAGTCCACGTTGATGCTTTGGAATTGCTCAACTCTCTCCATAGAGGAGCTTTTCATGTTTTTGAGCTATTTGAGACATAACTTGGTCTATTCGCGTCTTTAGCTTACGAAACATGGCACGAAAGCTCAACTAGCAAGTTAGACTTTTAAGAGAACTAAATCGAGTACAAGGGTCCACATTGATGCTTTGGAATTGCTCAACTCTCTCCATAGAGGAGCTTTTCACGTTTTTAGGCAATTTGGGACATAACTTGGTCTATTCGCGTCTTTACCTTACGAAACGTGGCACGAAGGCTCAACTAGCAAGTTAGACTTTTAAGAGCACTAAATAGAGTACAACAGTCCACCTCGATGCTTTGGAATTGCTCAACTCTCTCCATTGAGGAGCTTTTCACGTTTTTAAGCAATTTGAGACATAACTTGGTCTATTTGCGTCTTTACCTTACGAAACGTGGCAGGAAGGCTCAACTAGCAAGTTAGACTTTTAAGAGCACTAAATAGAGTACAACGGTCCACATTGATGCCTTGGAATTGCTCAACTCTCTCCATAGAGGAGCTTTTCACGTTTTTGAGCAATTTAAGACATAACTTGGTCTATTCGCGTCTTTACCTTACGAAGCGTGGCACGAAGGCTCAAATAGCAAGTTACACTTTTAAGAGCACTAAATAGAGTACAACGGTCCACATTGATGCTTTCGAATTGCTCAACTCTCTCCATAGAGGAGCTTATCACGTTTTTAAACAACTTGAGACATAACTTGGTCTATTCACGTCTTTGGCTTACGAAACGTGGCACGAAGGCTCAAATAGCAAGTTAGACTTTTAAGAGCACTAAATAGAGTACAACGGTCCACATTGATGCTTTGGAATTGCTCAACTCTCTCGATAGAGGAGCTTTTCACGTTTTTGAGCAATTTGAGACATAACTTGGTCTATTCGCGTCTTTACCATACGAAACGTGGCAGGAAGGCTCAACTAGCAAGTTAGACTTTTAAGAGCACTAAATATAGTACAACGATCCACATTGATGCTTTGGAATTGCTCAACTTTCTCCATAGAGGATATTTTCACGTTTTTAAGCAATTTGAGACACAACTTGGTCTATTCGCGTCTTTACCTTACGAAACAAGGCACGAAGGTCCAACTAGCAAGTTAGACTTTTAAGAGCACCAAATAGAACACAACAGTCCACAATGATGCTTTGGAATTGCTCAACTCTCTCCATGGAGGAGCTTTTCACGTTTTTAAGCAATTTGGGACATAACTTGGTCTATTCGCGTCTTTACCTTACGAAACGTGGCACGAAGGCTCAACTAGCAAGTTAGACTTTTAAGAGCACTAAATAGAGTACAACGGTCCACATTGATGTTTTGGAATTGCTCAACTTTCTCCATAGAGGATATTTTCACGTTTTTAAGCAATTTGCGACACAACTTGGTCTATTCGCGTCTTTACCTTACGAAACAAGGCACGAAGGCTCAACTAGCAAGTTAGACTTTTAAGAGCACTAAATAGAGTACAACGGTCCACATTGATGCTTTGGAATTGCTCAACTCTCTCCATGGAGGAGCTTTTCACGTTTTTAAGCAATTTGGGACATAACTTGGTCTATTCGCGTCTTTACCTTACGAAACGTGGCGCGAAGGCTCAACTAGCAAGTTAGACTTTTAAGAGCACTAAATAGAGTACAACGGTCCACATCGATGCTTTGGAATTGCTCAACTCTCTGCATAAAGGAGCTTTTCACGTTTTTAAGCAATTTGGGACATAACTTGGTCTATTCGCGTCTTTACCTTACGAAATGTAGCACGAAGGCTCAACTAGCATGTTAGACTTTTAAGAGCACTGAATAGAGTACAACGGACCACATTGATGCTTTGGAATTACTCAACTCTCTCCATAGAGGAGCTTTTCACGTTTTAAGCAATTTGGGACATAACTTGGTCTATTCGAGTCTCTACCTTACGAAACGTGGCACGAAGGCTCAACTAGCAAGTTGGACTTTTAATAGCACTAAAGAGAGCACAGCGGTCCACATTGATTCTTTGGAATTGCGAAACTCTCTCCATAGAGGAGCTTTTCACGTTTTTAAGCAATTTGGGACATAACTTGGTCTATTCGCGTCTTTACCTTACGAAACGTGGCACGAAGGCTCAACTAGCAAGTTAGACTTTTAAGAGCACTAAATAGAGTACAACGGTCCACATTGATGCTTTGGAATTGCTCAACTCTCTCCATAGAGGAGCTTTTCACGTTTTTAAGCAATTTGAGACATAACTTGGTCTATTAGCGTCTTTACCTTACGAAACGTGGCCGGAAGGCTCAACTAGCAAGTTAGACTTTTAAGAGCACTAAATAGAGTACAACGGTCCACATTGATGCTTTCGAATTGCTCAACTCTCTCCATAGAGGAGCTTATCACGTTTTTAAACAACTTGAGACATAACTTGGTCTATTCACGTCTTTGGCTTACGAAACGTGGCACGAAGGCTCAACTAGCAAGTTAGACTTTTAAGAGCACTAAATAGAGTACAACGGTCCACATTGATGCCTTGGAATTGCTCAACTCTCTCCATAGAGGAGCTTTTCACGTTTTTGAGCAATTTAATGTTGGACCTATGGTCCTATATGTCTAATTTTGATGATATTAAATCATTTATAAATCATAATGAAACATTAAAGCAATATTTGATTTATATGAATTGAATTTAAATGACTATATATTTTTTAGATAGTGCTGGAAATTAAGTTTTGAAAACAAACATACATGGACTAAGTTAGAGCATCAATTTTCCAATTATCATATCTTAACCAACTTAGGTCCAAATGACTTGAAACTTGAATCACATATACATGAAGGTTTAATATATGTTCTAGGACTATAATCATGAGAAATTAAGTGCATCACATATATATTTGGTCATATGCTTAAATTCCGCCAAAACTAGGTTTTACCTAATTTTGTGCATATGTGTTCTTTGTGAACGTGGTGAACCAAATGAACTCCGATTTAAATGCAATTTCGTGTGCATCTTAGTTTCATCACTATGAACATATTTGATTTAGTAAAGTTCAAGAGAAAAGGTCATTTACACTGAGTTAGCAAAATGACTTTGAATTTACACTTAGAATTTATCGGTTTCACTATTAGTGATCAAATTGCTTGGTTGAGTGACCAAACGATTTCCGATTGTTATGAAATTTTACATGGACATTCTAATACATATAAAATGATTTATCATGCAGTAATATGAATTTTCTGGGTTGTTTTTCTAATATAATTAACCTATGCGCTCTATATGAAGCTCTTTGAGCTTACATGCAATTGGGGAGTTCTACCTCCTATTTCCTTGTAGGTTAATCATCATTGTGGTCTCATATGGCTCAGAATTCAGTATGTTCAAGAGTGGTCGAAGTCCAGTTTCTAAGAATGAGCTTGGAGCTCTAGGAAACTATGAAAAATCCTATATTTGCCAACTTTCCACTAAGGCACTTTATCAAGTTGAATGAATCAAACATTGAGGCTATTGGTTGTGGTCTTCATGGAGATACAACTCTTTTCAATCATATGAGACAAACCTTGTCCTCTCTATCATTAGTGATATATTCTTGTTTGACATTTTCACTCAAGACATGTGCTACCAAGAAAGTTAGGTTGGTGAAATCAAACAAGATCCTTGACATTTTCACTCAAGACATGTGCTACCAAGAAAGTTATGTTGGTGCAATCAAACAAGATCATTGACTAAGGGATCACTTTTGAAGTCTTTGATTCAAAATGAAGGGACAAGATGGCATAGTACAATCTACATCCATGGCTGAGAATTAAATAGAGTTTGAATGGTCAAGATTTGAAGACATACATTGATCAAATGGTTGTGCATAAGACAACTTTCTTGCTTGTAATTTTTGACTTAAAAAAAGGGAGCATGTGCAACGTCTATATGCTCTATGGTGGAGATTTGTTTGCTCAAATCATCAATGACCAAGATTAGGAGCTGCAATGGATGGTAGAGATCAACTCTTGAAGTTTGATCCAATGGCTACAAGCATAGGAGAGAATTGCCTTTAAAAGAGGATCTTCCCTTTCATACAACTTGGAGAAGCAAATTGAAAAATTATCCTTGAGAGAAACCTCTTGCTATCAAGTTCATCAATCATCAAGCCTTCTTGCTATTTGCTACAACAATCTTCTCCAATACAAGCCTCTACAATCAAGGACTTCTCACTACTCTTGCTTTTGCAAAAGGGAAGTTCCTATATCCTTTAGGCTTTGTTTACTTACAATCTAAACCTCTCTTGTTCTTAAAATCCTATCTTTGAGAGTGTTGCTGTAATCTTGAGAGTTCCACACCAAATACCTTTGAGGTAACCTGTGAGAACCTTGGTTGAAAATCCCATTGAAAAATTCCCTTTGTTAAGGGAAATTGTAAACATTGAAGTTTGAGGGAGTTCTTAGAAACCCTTGGTGTAAGGAGTTTTGTGGGTCTCTTAAAACCACACCTTAGTGGAGTTGGGAAAATCCTAGGTTGGTGAATCTAGGTAGTAGACGTAGGAGAAGGGTCTCCGAACTACTATAAATCGCTGTGTTGATTTCTTTGTTTACTTGTTTATATTTACTACTTGTTTCAAACTGCAGGATTTTCAAAACCCTAATCTGTCCGAGATTAGCAGGCTGCCTTAAACTTTGAATTTTGATCTGAAATTTTGATATAGTGTTTATTAAGGTGTTGTGACATTGCATATAAAATTTCGTTGCATTTTGACATCATTTGATAGGTAAAATCTGAGTTGAAAAATCTGTGTGCAGTGTGTTGCTTGAAAATCTGTTTTGTGCAATTCTTGATTATTTGATATTTGTTCATTCACTATATTGTATCACATCTTGCATTGGATTGAATATTGATTAGGAAAATCATTAGAGTCCAAATTTGTGTGCTACTTGTTAATTGCCATTAATTTGTTTAAATTGAAAAAGGGATTCCAATTGGAATTTGGGGACACAATTCACCCCCCCCCCCTCTTGTGTTAAACTCGATCCGTCAATTGGTATCGGAGCCAGGTTAGCTAAAACTAGGAGTTATATCCTATTTGGCATATTTATGGCAAATATAAATTCTTATGGTGAGGCCGAAGGCCTATCCATGAATAGACCACCATTTTTCAATGGCTTGCAATATGGTTTTTGGAAAAATAGGATGAAAATTTTTATAAATTCCATTGATTATGATTTGTGGGAAGTTGTAGAGAATGGTCCTTATGTTCCTAAGAAACTTTTGGGTGATGAGATGGTAGATAAGGAAAAGAGTGAGTTTACTAAGGAAGATAAGAGATTACTTAGCCTAAATAATAAGGCAATCAACACTTTGCACATTGCACTTATTAGGAGTGAATTTGATTACATAGCTCAATGTAAGAGTGCAAAGGAGATTTGGGATATGTTAGAGTTGAAGCATGAAGGAACAAGTCAAGTGAAGGACTCTAAGATAAACATGCTAGTCACCGAGTTTGAGACCTTTAGAATGAAGAAGGGTGAGAGCATTAGGGAGATGTTTTCTAGACTTACTTGCATATGTAATGAATTAGAAGCCTTAAACAAACCATATGAGGAAGTTGATAAGGTCCAAAAGATCCTTAGGAGTTTACCTAGGATTTGGAAAGATAAGGTAGTAGCCATTAAAGAGGCTAAAGATCTTAGGAAGCTTAAGATAGAGGAATTAATAGGAAGTCTAATGACACATGAGTTGGAGATGTCAAGATTAGATGAGGAAGATGCACCACCTAAGAAAAATGGCTTAGCTCTTAGGATCAATAGTGACACTAGTTCGGATTCTAGTGATGATGATAGTGAAATAGGGGCAGCCCTATTAGCTAAGCATTTCAAGAAGTTCTTGAAGATGAACAAACGTGGAGGATTCAAGAATAGAAAGGCTTTTAAAGAAAAGAGAGAGGAGAAAGAGAAAGAAAAGAGTACTTGCTTTAAGTGTGGCAAAGTAGGTCACTTTATGGCCGATTGCCCTAAGCTTCAAAAGAAGAAGCATAAGGAATATAGAGAGAAAGAGAAGAAGAAGGACAAAGGCAAGAAGGAGAAGAAGGCATTCAAGGCCACTTGGGATGATTCTTCATCATCATCTTCAAGTGATAGTGAAGAGGAACTCCAAGCCAACTTGTGTCTCATGGCAAATGAGGAAGAGGAAGTGTCCTCATCAAATTCGGATGAGATGGTGTGCTTAAAATCCAAATCCGAATCATGCAAATGGTATTTGGATAGTGGTTGTTCTAGACACATGACGGGAGATGCTTCATTATTCACATCCTTTGAAGCAAATAAGAATGGAGGATTTGTGACCTTTGGAGACAAGGTCAAAGGTAAGATCCTAGGCTTGGGATCCATAGGTAACTCTTCTTTCTCCCTTAGTGAAGTAAGATTGGTTGAAAATTTATCTTTTAATTTATTGAGTGTTAGTCATTTAGCCGATAAAGGCTTTGATATTCTTTTCAAAAATGATAAATGTTATGTGTTTGATGTTTATGGTAATGTTGTGAAATTAGGAAGTAGAAGTGGTGATATGTATGTAATGCATTTTGATGCTATGAAAAATTCTAAAATATCTTGCTTGCTTGCTAAGAATGATGATGCTTTGCATTGGCATAGAAGATTAGGTCATATCGGAATGTCTACATTGAAAAAGTTGTGTGCCAATGAACTTATTAGAGGATTGCCTAAGTTAAATTTCAATGTTGAGCATGTTTGTGATGTTTGTGTTAGGGGTAAACAAACTAAAGAGTCTTTTAAGCCTAAACTTGATATTAGTACTTCTAGGCCTCTAGAATTGTTACATATGGATTTATTTGGTCCTAGTAGAGTTAGGAGTCTAGGTGGAAAATACTATGCATTTGTTATTGTGGATGATTATACTAGATTTACATGGTGTTTGCTTCTTGTGCATAAAAGTGATGCATTGCATGCTTTTGAAAACTTACTTAGAAGATTGCAAAATGAGCATAACTTAAAAGTTTCAAAGATTAGAAGTGACCATGGAGGTGAATTTGAAAATGCTAATTTTGATTCTTTGTGTGCTTCTTTTGGTATTAAACACGAGTTTAGTGCTCCTAGGACACCTCAACAAAATGGGGTTGTAGAAAGAAAGAATAGAACTTTACAAGAACTAGGAAGAACCATGCTTTTAGAATATAATCTTCCTAAATATTTTTGGGCCGAAGCTACTAGTAATGCATGTTATGTGAGTAATAGACTTAGCATTAGAAAAGGATTAAAGAAAACTCCTTATGAACTCTTGTATGGCAAGAAACCTAAAGTAGATTACTTTAAGGTTTTTGGTGCTAAATGTTTTATTTTAAATACCAAAGACAATTTGGATAAATTTGATGCAAAGAGTGACATTGGAATATTTTTAGGATATTCATCATCATCTAAAGCATATAGAGTATTTAACTCTAGAACTAAAATTGTGGAAGAAAGTGTAAATGTTAAATTCGATGATATGACCACACTTGCTCCAAATGTGCGTGTAGAAAATGATTTTTCAGATTTGGAACATCCTTTGAAGCACAAAAATGAAGGTACACATGGAGTACAATTGCTAGAAGAAAATGAAGATGATGTCCCTTTGGTGGAGAACTTAAGGGAGATAAATATCTCAAATGAAGAAACACCACCAAATGAAGAAAGTGAAGGTGAACCCGAGGGAAATGAAGAACCAAAAGAAGCTGAAAATGCTATGGAACAACCGGGTGTTCACAAATACAAGGTGATGAAGTCTCATCCAAAAGAACTAATTATTGGAGACTTGCATCAAGGAAGGCAACTAAGAGCCAAAAGGGACTCTACGGTCAATTCTAATCCTTTAAACTCTTTTGCCATGCTTTCTTTAGTAGAGCCTAAAAATGTACGTGATGCTTTGCATGATGATGATTGGGTGTATGCCATGCAAGAGGAGTTAGAACAATTTGAGAGAAGTAAGGTTTGGACTCTTTGTCCTAAACCTAAAGACCACACCATTATAGGAACAAAATGGGTCTATAGGAATAAGATGGATGAAAATGGTAATGTAACTAGGAACAAAGCTAGATTAGTGGCCCAAGGATATTGCCAAGAAGAGGGCATTGACTTTGATGAAACCTTTGCACCGGTTGCAAGGTTAGAGGCTATTAGATTATTGCTTGCATTTGCATGTTACAAAAATATCAAACTTTTTCAAATGGATGTGAAAAGTGCATTTTTAAATGGTGTGATAAATGAGGAAGTTTATGTTAAACAACCTCCCGGATTTGAAAGTAAGAAATTTCCAAACCATGTTTACAAACTAGACAAGGCTTTATATGGTTTAAAACAAGCTCCTAGAGCTTGGTATGAAAGATTGTCTAAGTTCTTGCTTGAAAATGGTTTTCAATGTGGTAGTATTGATGATACTTTGTTTATTAAATACAAAGGTCTTGATATGCTAATTGTGCAAATATATGTTGATGATATTGTGTTTGGTGCTACATTAGAATCTATGTGTGAAGATTTTGCATTATGCATGAAGAATGAATTTGAAATGAGTATGATGGGTGAGTTGACTTACTTTCTAGGTTTACAAATTAAACAAACCCCACTTGGCACTCACATTAGTCAAACTAAGTATACAAATGAGATATTAAAAAGGTTTGGCATGGATATTTCTAAAGGTTCATCCACACCTATGGGAGTGGGAACCAAATTAGAACCCGACCTAGATGGTAATGATGTTGATCAAAAGAGATATAGGTCAATGATTGGTAGTTTACTTTACTTGACCGCATCTAGGCCCGATATTATGTTTAGTGTTTGCATGTGTGCAAGATTTCAATCTAATCCTAAGCAAACACATCTCATGGCCATAAAGAAGATTCTTAGGTACTTAAAAGACACACCGTCCCTAGGGTTGTGGTATGATAAGAAATCTTCATTTGACTTGCATTCATTTGTAGATGCCGACTTTGCGGGTTGCAAAATAAATAGGAAAAGTACTAGTGGTACTTGTCAATACCTAGGAAATATGCTCATATCTTGGTTCTCCAAGAAGCAAACATGTGTTGCTTTGAGCACTACCGAAGCCGAATATATGGCTATTGGTAGTTGTACTTGCCAATTGCTTTGGATTAAACAACAAATGCTTGATTTTAATATGGAATTTTCAAACATTCCAATTCTTTGTGATAACATAAGTGCCATACATTTGTCTAAGAATCCTAGATATCATGGTAAAGCTAAGCATATAGACATTAGACATCATTTCATTAGAGATCATGTTGCTAAAAAGAACATTGTGCTTGAACATGTAGAAGGGGAACATAATATTGCCGATTTGTTCACTAAACCTTTAGCTAAGGATAGATTCATAAAACTAAGAAATGCATTGGGTTTGTGTGAAGCACCTTGAGAGCATATTTCTTGAATGCATATCCTTGTTTGATTGATATCCCAAGATTGAACTTGAATGCTTATTATATTTTCTTGGTGATATGTGCTTATAAGCTAAATGTATAAATTGGTATGCATGATTGAAGGGGGAGTAACCTAGTGTCATTAGGAGGCCATGGGTCACTTAGTGTGATAGGCTCCAAATTAGGTCACTTAGGTTCTATTAGTTCAATTGGTGTGTTGCCATGACTATTTGTTGATGAGAACTAGTTTTGATATTATTTGAAGTATGTTTATGGTCTTAAATCACTTTTGTGATAAAATCTCAAAAATGCTTATAAATCTTTTTCAAAACTTGCATCAACCCCTTAGTTCTCCACTTTTTGATTTATTACAAAAAGGGGGAGAGACATGATGATAAATTGCATTAAAATCATTTGCCAAAATGCATATATAGGCATAACTTAAGGGGGAGTTTATATGCCATGATTGGGAGAGAATAGATGTTAAAGTAAGGGGGAGCTAAGCTTACTTAACTAAAGTTGTATATGAGTTTCAAAAGTGTTTTAAATTGATATCATTAAACTTTTTAATGCACTTTGAATTGATATTAAATTCAATTACAATCAAATAGACATTTATATCATGCATGTTTTGTAATCATCAAAAAGGGGGAGATTGTTGGACCTATGGTCCTATATGTCTAATTTTGATGATATTAAATCATTTATAAATCATAATGAAACATTAAAGCAATATTTGATTTATATGAATTGAATTTAAATGACTATATATTTTTTAGATAGTGCTGGAAATTAAGTTTTGAAAACAAACATACATGGACTAAGTTAGAGCATCAATTTTCCAATTATCATATCTTAACCAACTTAGGTCCAAATGACTTGAAACTTGAATCACATATACATGAAGGTTTAATATATGTTCTAGGACTATAATCATGAGAAATTAAGTGCATCACATATATATTTGGTCATATGCTTAAATTCCGCCAAAACTAGGTTTTACCTAATTTTGTGCATATGTGTTCTTTGTGAACGTGGTGAACCAAATGAACTCCGATTTAAATGAAATTTCGTGTGCATCTTAGTTTCATCACTATGAACATATTTGATTTAGTAAAGTTCAAGAGAAAAGGTCATTTACACTGAGTTAGCAAAATGACTTTGAATTTACACTTAGAATTTATCGGTTTCACTATTAGTGATCAAATTGCTTGGTTGAGTGACCAAACGATTTCCGATTGTTATGAAATTTTACATGGACATTCTAATACATATAAAATGATTTATCATGCAGTAATATGAATTTTCTGGGTTGTTTTTCTAATATAATTAACCTATGCGCTCTATATGAAGCTCTTTGAGCTTACATGCAATTGGGGAGTTCTACCTCCTATTTCCTTGTAGGTTAATCATCATTGTGGTCTCATATGGCTCAGAATTCAGTATGTTCAAGAGTGGTCGAAGTCCAGTTTCTAAGAATGAGCTTGGAGCTCTAGGAAACTATGAAAAATCCTATATTTGCCAACTTTCCACTAAGGCACTTTATCAAGTTGAATGAATCAAACATTGAGGCTATTGGTTGTGGTCTTCATGGAGATACAACTCTTTTCAATCATATGAGACAAACCTTGTCCTCTCTATCATTAGTGATATATTCTTGTTTGACATTTTCACTCAAGACATGTGCTACCAAGAAAGTTAGGTTGGTGAAATCAAACAAGATCCTTGACATTTTCACTCAAGACATGTGCTACCAAGAAAGTTATGTTGGTGCAATCAAACAAGATCATTGACTAAGGGATCACTTTTGAAGTCTTTGATTCAAAATGAAGGGACAAGATGGCATAGTACAATCTACATCCATGGCTGAGAATTAAATAGAGTTTGAATGGTCAAGATTTGAAGACATACATTGATCAAATGGTTGTGCATAAGACAACTTTCTTGCTTGTAATTTTTGACTTAAAAAAAGGGAGCATGTGCAACGTCTATATGCTCTATGGTGGAGATTTGTTTGCTCAAATCATCAATGACCAAGATTAGGAGCTGCAATGGATGGTAGAGATCAACTCTTGAAGTTTGATCCAATGGCTACAAGCATAGGAGAGAATTGCCTTTAAAAGAGGATCTTCCCTTTCATACAACTTGGAGAAGCAAATTGAAAAATTATCCTTGAGAGAAACCTCTTGCTATCAAGTTCATCAATCATCAAGCCTTCTTGCTATTTGCTACAACAATCTTCTCCAATACAAGCCTCTACAATCAAGGACTTCTCACTACTCTTGCTTTTGCAAAAGGGAAGTTCCTATATCCTTTAGGCTTTGTTTACTTACAATCTAAACCTCTCTTGTTCTTAAAATCCTATCTTTGAGAGTGTTGCTGTAATCTTGAGAGTTCCACACCAAATACCTTTGAGGTAACCTGTGAGAACCTTGGTTGAAAATCCCATTGAAAAATTCCCTTTGTTAAGGGAAATTGTAAACATTGAAGTTTGAGGGAGTTCTTAGAAACCCTTGGTGTAAGGAGTTTTGTGGGTCTCTTAAAACCACACCTTAGTGGAGTTGGGAAAATCCTAGGTTGGTGAATCTAGGTAGTAGACGTAGGAGAAGGGTCTCCGAACTACTATAAATCGCTGTGTTGATTTCTTTGTTTACTTGTTTATATTTACTACTTGTTTCAAACTGCAGGATTTTCAAAACCCTAATCTGTCCGAGATTAGCAGGCTGCCTTAAACTTTGAATTTTGATCTGAAATTTTGATATAGTGTTTATTAAGGTGTTGTGACATTGCATATAAAATTTCGTTGCATTTTGACATCATTTGATAGGTAAAATCTGAGTTGAAAAATCTGTGTGCAGTGTGTTGCTTGAAAATCTGTTTTGTGCAATTCTTGATTATTTGATATTTGTTCATTCACTATATTGTATCACATCTTGCATTGGATTGAATATTGATTAGGAAAATCATTAGAGTCCAAATTTGTGTGCTACTTGTTAATTGCCATTAATTTGTTTAAATTGAAAAAGGGATTCCAATTGGAATTTGGGGACACAATTCACCCCCCCCTCTTGTGTTAAACTCGATCCGTCATTTAAGACATAACTTGGTCTATTCGCGTCTTTACCTTACGAAGCGTGGCACGAAGGCTCAAATAGCAAGTTACACTTTTAAGAGCACTAAATAGAGTACAACGGTCCACATTGATGCTTTCGAATTGCTCAACTCTCTCCATAGAGGAGCTTATCACGTTTTTAAACAACTTGAGACATAACTTGGTCTATTCACGTCTTTGGCTTACGAAACGTGGCACGAAGGCTCAAATAGCAAGTTAGACTTTTAAGAGCACTAAATAGAGTACAACGGTCCACATTGATGCTTTGGAATTGCTCAACTCTCTCGATAGAGGAGCTTTTCACGTTTTTGAGCAATTTGAGACATAACTTGGTCTATTCGCGTCTTTACCATACGAAACGTGGCAGGAAGGCTCAACTAGCAAGTTAGACTTTTAAGAGCACTAAATATAGTACAACGATCCACATTGATGCTTTGGAATTGCTCAACTTTCTCCATAGAGGATATTTTCACGTTTTTAAGCAATTTGAGACACAACTTGGTCTATTCGCGTCTTTACCTTACGAAACAAGGCACGAAGGTCCAACTAGCAAGTTAGACTTTTAAGAGCACCAAATAGAACACAACAGTCCACAATGATGCTTTGGAATTGCTCAACTCTCTCCATAGAGGAGCTTTTCACGTTTTTAAGCAATTTGGGACATAACTTGGTCTATTCGCGTCTTTACCTTACGAAACGTGGCACGAAGGCTCAACTAGCAAGTTAGACTTTTAAGAGCACTAAATAGAGTACAACGGTCCACATTGATGTTTTGGAATTGCTCAACTTTCTCCATAGAGGATATTTTCACGTTTTTAAGCAATTTGCGACACAACTTGGTCTATTCGCGTCTTTACCTTACGAAACAAGGCACGAAGGCTCAACTAGCAAGTTAGACTTTTAAGAGCACTAAATAGAGTACAACGGTCCACATTGATGCTTTGGAATTGCTCAACTCTCTCCATGGAGGAGCTTTTCACGTTTTTAAGCAATTTGGGACATAACTTGGTCTATTCGCGTCTTTACCTTACGAAACGTGGCGCGAAGGCTCAACTAGCAAGTTAGACTTTTAAGAGCACTAAATAGAGTACAACGGTCCACATCGATGCTTTGGAATTGCTCAACTCTCTGCATAAAGGAGCTTTTCACGTTTTTAAGCAATTTGGGACATAACTTGGTCTATTCGCGTCTTTACCTTACGAAATGTAGCACGAAGGCTCAACTAGCATGTTAGACTTTTAAGAGCACTGAATAGAGTACAACGGACCACATTGATGCTTTGGAATTACTCAACTCTCTCCATAGAGGAGCTTTTCACGTTTTAAGCAATTTGGGACATAACTTGGTCTATTCGAGTCTCTACCTTACGAAACGTGGCACGAAGGCTCAACTAGCAAGTTGGACTTTTAATAGCACTAAAGAGAGCACAGCGGTCCACATTGATTCTTTGGAATTGCGAAACTCTCTCCATAGAGGAGCTTTTCACGTTTTTAAGCAATTTGGGACATAACTTGGTCTATTCGCGTCTTTACCTTACGAAACGTGGCACGAAGGCTCAACTAGCAAGTTAGACTTTTAAGAGCACTAAATAGAGTACAACGGTCCACATTGATGCTTTGGAATTGCTCAACTCTCTCCATAGAGGAGCTTTTCACGTTTTTAAGCAATTTGAGACATAACTTGGTCTATTAGCGTCTTTACCTTACGAAACGTGGCCGGAAGGCTCAACTAGCAAGTTAGACTTTTAAGAGCACTAAATAGAGTACAACGGTCCACATTGATGCTTTCGAATTGCTCAACTCTCTCCATAGAGGAGCTTATCACGTTTTTAAACAACTTGAGACATAACTTGGTCTATTCACGTCTTTGGCTTACGAAACGTGGCACGAAGGCTCAACTAGCAAGTTAGACTTTTAAGAGCACTAAATAGAGTACAACGGTCCACATTGATGCCTTGGAATTGCTCAACTCTCTCCATAGAGGAGCTTTTCACGTTTTTGAGCAATTTAAGACATAACTTGGTCTATTCGCGTCTTTACCTTACGAAGCGTGGCACGAAGGCTCAAATAGCAAGTTACACTTTTAAGAGCACTAAATAGAGTACAACGGTCCACATTGATGCTTTCGAATTGCTCAACTCTCTCCATAGAGGAGCTTATCACGTTTTTAAACAACTTGAGACATAACTTGGTCTATTCACGTCTTTGGCTTACGAAACGTGGCACGAAGGCTCAAATAGCAAGTTAGACTTTTAAGAGCACTAAATAGAGTACAACGGTCCACATTGATGCTTTGGAATTGCTCAACTCTCTCGATAGAGGAGCTTTTCACGTTTTTGAGCAATTTGAGACATAACTTGGTCTATTCGCGTCTTTACCATACGAAACGTGGCAGGAAGGCTCAACTAGCAAGTTAGACTTTTAAGAGCACTAAATATAGTACAACGATCCACATTGATGCTTTGGAATTGCTCAACTTTCTCCATAGAGGATATTTTCACGTTTTTAAGCAATTTGAGACACAACTTGGTCTATTCGCGTCTTTACCTTACGAAACAAGGCACGAAGGTCCAACTAGCAAGTTAGACTTTTAAGAGCACCAAATAGAACACAACAGTCCACAATGATGCTTTGGAATTGCTCAACTCTCTCCATAGAGGAGCTTTTCACGTTTTTAAGCAATTTGGGACATAACTTGGTCTATTCGCGTCTTTACCTTACGAAACGTGGCACGAAGGCTCAACTAGCAAGTTAGACTTTTAAGAGCACTAAATAGAGTACAACGGTCCACATTGATGTTTTGGAATTGCTCAACTTTCTCCATAGAGGATATTTTCACGTTTTTAAGCAATTTGCGACACAACTTGGTCTATTCGCGTCTTTACCTTACGAAACAAGGCACGAAGGCTCAACTAGCAAGTTAGACTTTTAAGAGCACTAAATAGAGTACAACGGTCCACATTGATGCTTTGGAATTGCTCAACTCTCTCCATGGAGGAGCTTTTCACGTTTTTAAGCAATTTGGGACATAACTTGGTCTATTCGCGTCTTTACCTTACGAAACGTGGCGCGAAGGCTCAACTAGCAAGTTAGACTTTTAAGAGCACTAAATAGAGTACAACGGTCCACATCGATGCTTTGGAATTGCTCAACTCTCTGCATAAAGGAGCTTTTCACGTTTTTAAGCAATTTGGGACATAACTTGGTCTATTCGCGTCTTTACCTTACGAAATGTAGCACGAAGGCTCAACTAGCATGTTAGACTTTTAAGAGCACTGAATAGAGTACAACGGACCACATTGATGCTTTGGAATTACTCAACTCTCTCCATAGAGGAGCTTTTCACGTTTTAAGCAATTTGGGACATAACTTGGTCTATTCGAGTCTCTACCTTACGAAACGTGGCACGAAGGCTCAACTAGCAAGTTGGACTTTTAATAGCACTAAAGAGAGCACAGCGGTCCACATTGATTCTTTGGAATTGCGAAACTCTCTCCATAGAGGAGCTTTTCACGTTTTTAAGCAATTTGGGACATAACTTGGTCTATTCGCGTCTTTACCTTACGAAACGTGGCACGAAGGCTCAACTAGCAAGTTAGACTTTTAAGAGCACTAAATAGAGTACAACGGTCCACATTGATGCTTTGGAATTGCTCAACTCTCTCCATAGAGGAGCTTTTCACGTTTTTAAGCAATTTGAGACATAACTTGGTCTATTAGCGTCTTTACCTTACGAAACGTGGCCGGAAGGCTCAACTAGCAAGTTAGACTTTTAAGAGCACTAAATAGAGTACAACAGTCCACGTTGATGCTTTGAAATTGCTCAACTCTCTCCATAGAGGAGCTTTTGACGTTTTTGAGCAATTTGAGACATAACTTGGTCTATTCGCGTCTTTACCATACGAAACGTGGCAGGAAGGCTCAACTAGCAAGTTAGACTTTTAAGAGCACTAAATAGAGTACAACGGTCCTCATTAATGCTTTGGAATTGCTCGACTCTCTCCATAGAGGATATTTTCACGTTTTTAAGCAATTTGAGACACAACTTGGTCTATTCGCGTCTTTACCTTACGAAACAAGGCACGAAGGCTCAACTAGCAAGTTAGACTTTTAAGAGCACCAAATAGAACACAACGGTCCACAATGATGCTTTGGAATTGCTCAACTCTCTCCATAGAGGAGCTTTTCACGTTTGTAAGCAGTTTGGGACATAACTTGGTCTATTCGCGTCTTTACCTTATGAAACGTGGCACGAAGGCTCAACTAGCAAGTTAGACTTTTAAGAGCACTAAATAGAGTACAACGGTCCACATTGATGCTTTGGAATTGCTCAACTCTCTCCATAGAGGAGCTTTTCACGTTTTTAAGCAATTTGAGACATAACTTGGTCTATTCGCGTCTTTACCATACGAAACGTGGCACGAAGGCTCAACTAGCAATTTAGACTTTTAAGAGCACTAAATAGAGTACAACAGTCCACGATGATGCTTTGGAATTGCTCAACTCTCTCGATAGAGGAGCTTTTCACGTTTTTGAGCAATTTGAGACATAACTTGGTCTATTCGCGTCTTTAGTTTACGAAACGTGGCACGAAAGCTCAACTAGCAAGTTAGACTTTTAAGAGAACTAAATCGAGTACAAGGGTCCACATGGATGCTTTGGAATTGCCCAACTCTCTCCATAGAGGAGCTTTTCACGTTTTTAAGCAATTTGGGACATAACTTGGTCTATTCGCGTCTTTACCTTACGAAACGTGGCACGAAGGCTCAACTAGCAAGTTAGACTTTTAAGAGCACTAAATAGAGTACAACGGTCCACATCGATGCTTTGGAATTGCTCAACTCTCTCCATAGAGGAGCTTTTCACGTTTTTAAGCTATTTGGGACATAACTTGGTCTATTCACGTCTTTACCTTACGAAACGTAGCACGAAGGCTCAACTAGCAAGTTAGACTTTTAAGAGCACTGAATAGAGGACAACGGTCCACATTGATGCTTTGGAATTACTCAACTCTCTCCATAGAGGAGCTTTTCACGTTTTAAGCAATTTGGGACATAACTTGGTCTGTTCGCGTCTTTACCTTACGAAACGTTGCACGAAGGCTCAACTAGCAAGTTAGACTTTTAAGAGCACTAAATAGAGCACAACGGTCCACATTGTTGCTTTGGAATTGCGAAACTCTCTCCATAGAGGAGCTTTTCACGTTTTTAAGCAATTTGGGACATAACTTGGTCTATTCGCGTCTTTACCTTACGAAACGTGGCACGAAGGCTCAACTAGCAAGTTAGACTTTTAAGAGGACTAAATAGAGTACAACGGTCCACATTCATGCTTTGGAATTGCTCAACTCTCTCCATAGAGGAGCTTTTCACGTTTTTAAGCAATTTGAGACATAACTTGGTCTATTCGCGTCTTTACCTTACGAAACGTGGCACGAAGGCTCAACTAGCAAGTTAGACTTTTAAGAGCACTAAATAGAGTACAACGGTCCACATCGATGCTTTGGAATTCCTCAACTCTCTCCATAGAGGAGCTTTTGACGTTTTTGAGCAATTTGAGACATAACTTGGTCTATTAACGTCTTTAGCTTACGAAACGTGGCACGAAAGCTCAACTAGCAAGTTAGACTTTTAAGAGAACTAAATCGAGTACAAGGGTCCACATTGATGCTTTGGAATTGCCCAACTCTCTCCATAGAGGAGCTTTTCACGTTTTTAAGCAATTTGGGACATAACTTGGTCTATTCGCGTCTTTACCTTACGAAACGTGGCACGAAGGCTCAACTAGCAAGTTAGACTTTTAAGAGGACTAAATAGAGTACAACGGTCCACATTCATGCTTTGGAATTGCTCAACTCTCTCCATAGAGGAGCTTTTCACGTTTTTAAGCAATTTGAGACATAACTTGGTCTATTCGCGTCTTTACCTTACGAAACGTGGCACGAAGGCTCAACTAGCAAGTTAGACTTTTAAGAGGACTAAATAGAGTACAACGGTCCACATTCATACTTTGGAATTGCTCAACTCTCTCCATAGAGGAGCTTTTCACGTTTTTAAGCAATTTGGGACATAACTTGGTCTATTCGCGTCTTTACCTTACGAAACATGGCACGAAGGCTCAACTAGCAAGTTAGACTTTTAAGAGCACTAAATAGAGTACAACGGTCCACATCGATGCTTTGGAATTCCTCAACTCTCTCCATAGAGGAGCTTTTGACGTTTTTAAGCAATTTGAGACATAACTTGGTCTATTCGCGTCTTTACCTTACGAAACGTGGCAGGAAGGCTCAACTAGCAAGTTAGACTTTTAAGAGCACTAAATAGAGTACAACGGTCCACATCGATGCCTTGGAATTGCTCAACTCTCTCCATAGAGGAGCTTTTCACGTTTTTGAGCAATTTGAGACATAACTAGGTCTATTCGCGTCTTTACCTTACGAAACGTGGCACGAAGGCTCAAATTGCAAGTTACACTTTTAAGAGCACTAAATAGAGTACAACGGTCCACATTGATGCTTTCGAATTGCTCAACTCTCTCCATAGAGGAGCTTATCACGTTTTTAAGCAATTTGAGACATAACTTTGTCTATTCACTCCTTTAGCTTACGAAACGTGGCACGAAGGCTCAAATAGCAAGTTAGACTGTTAAGAGCACTAAATAGAGTACAACGGTCCACATTGATGCTTTGGAATTGCTCGACTCTCTCCATAGAGGAGATTTTCACGTTTTTAAGCAATTTGAGACACAACTTGGTCTACTCGCGTCTTTACCTTACGAAACGTGGCACGAAGGCTCAACTAGCAAGTTAGACTTTTAAGAGCACTAAATAGAGTACAACGGTCCACATTGATGCTTTGGAATTGCTCGACTCTCTCCATAGAGGAGATTTTCACGTTTTTAAGCAATTTGAGACACAACTTGGTCTATTCGCGTCTTTACCTCACGAAACGTGGCACGAAGGCTCAACTAGCAAGTTTGACTTTTAAGAGCACTAAATAGAGTACAACAGTCCACGTTGATGCTTTGGAATTGCTCAACTCTCTCCATAGAGGAGCTTTTGACGTTTTTGAGCAATTTGAGACATAACTTGGTCTATTAGCGTCTTTAGCTTACGAAACGTGGCACGAAAGCTCAACTAGCAAGTTAGACTTTTAAGAGAACTAAATCGAGTACAAGGGTCCACATTGATGCTTTGGAATTGCCCAACTCTCTCCATAGAGGAGCTTTTCACGTTTTTAGGCAATTTGGGACATAACTTGGTCTATTCGCGTCTTTACGTTACGAAACGTGGCACGAAGGCTCAACTAGCAAGTTAGACTTTTAAGAGCACTAAATAGAGTACAACGGTCCACATCGATGCTTTGGAATTCCTCAACTCTCTCCATAGAGGAGCTTTTCACGTTTTTAAGCAATTTGAGACATAACTTGGTCTATTCGCGTCTTTACCTTACAAAACGTGGCAGGAAGGCTCAACTAGCAAGTTAGACTTTTAAGAGCACTAAATAGAGTACAACGGTCTACATCGATGCCTTGGAATTGCTCAACTCTCTCCATGGAGGAGCTTTTCACGTTTTTAAGCAATTTGGGACATAACTTGGTCTATTCGCGTCTTTACCTTACGAAACGTCGCACGAAGGCTCAACTAGCAAGTTAGACTTTTAAGAGCACTGAATAGAGTACAACGGTCCAGATTGATGCTTTGGAATTACTCAACTCTCTCCATAGAGGAGCTTTTCACGTTTTTGTGCAATTTGAGACATAACTTGCTCTATTCGCGTCTTTACGGTACGAAACGTGGCACGAAGGCTCAACTACCAAGTTAGACTTTGAAGAGCACTAAATATAGTACAACGGTCCATAATGATGTTTTGGAATTGCTCAACTCTCTCCATAGAGGAGCTTTTCACGTTTTTGAGCAATTTGAGACATCACTTGGTCTATTGGCGTCTTTACCTTTTGAAAGGTGGCACGAAGGCTCAACTAGCAAGTTCGACTTTTAAGAGCACTAAATAGAGTACAACGGTCCATATTGATGCTGTGGAATTGCTCAAATCTCTCGATAGAGGAGCTTTTCACGTTTTTAAGCAATTTGGGACATAACTTGGTCTATTCGCGTCTTTACCATACGTAACGTGGCAGGAAGGCTCAACAAGCAAGTTAGACTTTTAGGAGCACTAAATAGAGTACAACAGTCCACGATGATGCTTTGGAATTGCTCAACTCTCTCGATAGAGGAGCTTTTCACGTTTTTGAGCAATTTGAGACATAACTTGGTCTATTCGCGTCTTTAGCTTACGAAACGTGGCACGAAAGCTCAACTAGCAAGTTAGACTTTTAAAAGAACTAAATCGAGTACAAGGGTCCACATGGATGCTTTGGAATTGCCCAACTCTCTCGATAGAGGAGCTTTTCACGTTGTTAAGCAATTTGGGACATAACTTGGTCTATTCGCGTCTTTACCTTACGAAACGTGGCACGAAGGCTCAACTAGCAAGTTAGACTTTTAAGAGCACTAAATAGAGTACAACGGTCCACATCGATGCTTTGGATTTGCTCGACTCTCTCCATAGAGGAGATTTTCACGTTTTTAAGCAATTTGAGACACAACTTGGTCTACTCGCGTCTTTACCTTACGAAACGTGGCACGAAGGCTCAACTAGCAAGTTAGACTTTTAAGAGCACTAAATAGAGTACAACGGTCCACATTGATGCTTTGGAATTGCTCGACTCTCTCCATAGAGGAGATTTTCACGTTTTTAAGTAATTTGAGACACAACTTGGTCTATTCGCGTCTTTACCTCACGAAACGTGGCACGAAGGCTCAACTAGCAAGTTTGACTTTTAAGAGCACTAAATAGAGTACAACAGTCCACGTTGATGCTTTGGAATTGCTCAACTCTCTCCATAGAGGAGCTTTTGACGTTTTTGAGCAATTTGAGACATAACTTGGTCTATTAGCGCCTTTAGCTTATGAAACGTGGCACGAAAGCTCAACTAGCAAGTTAGACTTTTAAGAGAACTAAATCGAGTACAAGGGTCCACATTGATGCTTTGGAATTGCCCAACTCTCTCCATAGAGGAGCTTTTCACGTTTTTAAGCAATTTGGGACATAACTTGGTCTATTCGCGTCTTTACCTTACGAAACGTGGCACGAAGGCTCAACTAGCAAGTTAGACTTTTAAGAGCACTAAATAGAGTACAACGGTCCACATCGATGCTTTGGAATTCCTCAACTCTCTCCATAGAGGAGCTTTTCACGTTTTTAAGCAATTTGAGACACAACTTGGTCTATTCGCGTCTTTACCTCACGAAACGTGGCACGAAGGCTCAACTAGCAAGTTTGACTTTTAAGAGCACTAAATAGAGTACAACAGTCCACGTTGATGCTTTGGAATTGCTCAACTCTCTCCATAGAGGAGCTTTTGACGTTTTTGAGCAATTTGAGACATAACTTGGTCTATTAGCGACTTTACCTTACGAAACGTGGCACGAAGGCTCAACTAACAAGTTAGACTTTTAAGAGCACTAAATAGAGCACAACGGTCCACATTGATGCTTTGGAATTGCAAAACTCTCTCCATACAGGAGCTTTTCACGTTTTTAAGCAATTTGGGACATAACTTGGTCTATTCGCGTCTTTACCTTACGAAACGTGGCACGAAGGCTCAACTAGCAAGTTAGACTTTTAAGAGCACTAAATAGAGTACAACGGTCCACATCGATGCTTTGGAATTCCTCAACTCTCTCCATAGAGGAGCTTTTCACGTTTTTAAGCAATTTGAGACACAACTTGGTCTATTCGCGTCTTTACCTCACGAAACGTGGCACGAAGGCTCAACTAGCAAGTTTGACTTTTAAGAGCACTAAATAGAGTACAACAGTCCACGTTGATGCTTTGGAATTGCTCAACTCTCTCCATAGAGGAGCTTTTGACGTTTTTGAGCAATTTGAGACATAACTTGGTCTATTAGCGCCTTTAGCTTATGAAACGTGGCACGAAAGCTCAACTAGCAAGTTAGACTTTTAAGAGAACTAAATCGAGTACAAGGGTCCACATTGATGCTTTGGAATTGCCCAACTCTCTCCATAGAGGAGCTTTTCACGTTTTTAAGCAATTTGGGACATAACTTGGTCTATTCGCGTCTTTACCTTACGAAACGTGGCACGAAGGCTCAACTAGCAAGTTAGACTTTTAAGAGCACTAAATAGAGTACAACGGTCCACATCGATGCTTTGGAATTCCTCAACTCTCTCCATAGAGGAGCTTTTCACGTTTTTAAGCAATTTGAGACACAACTTGGTCTATTCGCGTCTTTACCTCACGAAACGTGGCACGAAGGCTCAACTAGCAAGTTTGACTTTTAAGAGCACTAAATAGAGTACAACAGTCCACGTTGATGCTTTGGAATTGCTCAACTCTCTCCATAGAGGAGCTTTTGACGTTTTTGAGCAATTTGAGACATAACTTGGTCTATTAGCGACTTTACCTTACGAAACGTGGCACGAAGGCTCAACTAACAAGTTAGACTTTTAAGAGCACTAAATAGAGCACAACGGTCCACATTGATGCTTTGGAATTGCAAAACTCTCTCCATACAGGAGCTTTTCACGTTTTTAAGCAATTTGGGACATAACTTGGTCTATTCGCGTCTTTACCTTACGAAACGTGGCACGAAGGCTCAACTAGCAAGTTAGACTTTTAAGAGCACTAAATAGAGTACAACGGTCCACATTGATGCTTTGGAATTGCTCAACTCTCTCCATAGAGGAGCTTTTCACGTTTTTAAGCAATTTGAGACATAACTTGGTCTATTCGTGTCTTTACCTTACGAAACGTGGCAGGAAGGCTCAACTAGCAAGTTAGACTTTTAAGAGCACTAAATAGAGTACAACAGTCCATGTTGATGCTTTGGAATTGCTCAACTCTCTCCATAGAGGAGCTTTTGACGTTTTTTAGCAATTTGAGACATAACTTGGTCTATTAGCGTCTTTAGCTTACGAAACGTGGCACGAAAGCTCAACTAGCAAGTTAGACTTTTAAGAGAACTAAATCGAGTACGAGGGTCCACATTGATGCTTTGGAATTGCCCAACTCTCTCCATAGAGGAGCTTTTCACGTTTTTAGGCAATTTGGGACATAACTTGGTCTATTCGCGTCTTTACCTTACGAAACGTGGCACGATGGCTCAACTAGCAAGTTAGACTTTTAAGAGCACTAAATAGAGTACAACGGTCCACATCGATGCTTCGGAATTCCTCAACTCTCTCCATAGAGGAGCTTTTCACGTTTTTTAGCAATTTGAGACATAACTTGGTCTATTCGCGTCTTTACCTTACGAAACGTGGCACGAAGGCTCAACTAGCAAGTTAGACTTTTAAGAGAACTAAATAGAGTACAACAGTCCACATTGATGCTTTGGAATTGCTAAACTCTCTCCATAGAGGAGCTTTTCACGTTTTTAAGCAATTTGGGACATAACTTGGTCTATTCGCGTCTTTACCTTACGAAACGTGGGCGATGGCTCAAGTAGCAAGTAAGACTTTTAAGAGCACTAAATAGAGTACGACGGTGCACATTGATGCTTTGGAATTGCTCAACTCTCTTCATAGAGGAGCTTATCATGTTTTTAAGCAATTTGAGACATAACTTGGTCTCTTCGCGTCTTTACCTTACGAAACGTGGCACGATGGCTCAACTAGCAAGTTAGACTTTTAAGAGCACTAAATAGAGTACAACAGTCCACGTTGATGCTTTGGAATTGCTCAACTCTCTCCATAGAGGTGCTTTTGACGTTTTTGAGCAATTTGAGACATAACTTGGTCTATTAGCTTCTTTAGCTTACGAAACGTTGCACGCAAGCTCAAGGAGCAAGTTAGACTTTTAAGAGAACTAAATCGAGTACAAGGGTCCACATTGATGCTTTGGAATTGCTTAACTCTCTCCATAGAGGAGCTTTTCACGTTTTTAGGCAATTTGGGACATAACTTGGTCTATTCGCGTCTTTACCTTACGAAACGTGGCACGAAGGCTCAACTAGCAAATTAGACTTTTAAGAGCACTAAATAGAGTACAACGGTCCACATCGATGCTTTGGAATTCCTCAACTCTCTCCATAGAGGAGCTTTTCACGTTTTTTAGCAATTTGAGACATAACTTGGTCTATTCGCGTCTTTACCTTTCGAAACGTAGCACGAAGGCTCAAATTGCAAGTTACGCTTTTAAGAGCACTAAATAGAGTACAACGGTCCACATTGATGCTTTCGAATTGCTCAACTCTCTCCATAGAGGAGCTTATCACGTTTTTATGCAATTTGAGACATAACTTTGTCTATTCACGTCTTTAGCTTACGAAACGTGGCACGAAGGCTCAAATAGCAAGTTAGACTTTTAAGAGCACTAAATAGAGTACAACGGTCCACATTGATGCTTTGGAATTGCTCAACTCTCTCCTAAGAGGAGATTTTCACGTTTTTAAGCAATTTGAGACACAACTTGGTCTACTCGCGTCTTTACCTTACGAAACGTGGCACGAAGGCTCAACTAGCAAGTTAGACTTTTAAGAGCACTAAATAGAGTACAACGGTCCACATTGATGCTTTGGAATTGCTCGACTCTCTCCATAGAGGAGATTTTCACGTTTTTAAGCAATTTGAGACACAACTTGGTCTATTCGCGTTTTTTCCTCACGAAACGTGGCACGAAGGCTCAACTAGCAAGTTAGACTTTTAAGAGCACTAAATAGAGTACAACGGTCCACATTGATGATTTGGAATTGCTCAACTCTCTCCATAGAGGAGCTTTTCACGTTTTTAAGCAATTTGAGACACAACTTGGTCTATTCGCGTCTTTACCTCACGAAACGTGGCACGAAGGCTCAACTAGCAAGTTTGACTTTTAAGAGCACTAAATAGAGTACAACAGTCCACGTTGATCCTTTGGAATTGCTCAACTCTCTCCATAGAGGAGCTTTTGACGTTTTTGAGCAATTTGAGACATAACTTGGTCTATTAGCGTCTTTACCTTACGAAACGTGGCACGAAGGCTCAACTAACAAGTTAGACTTTTAAGAGCACTAAATAGAGCACAACGGTCCACATTGATGTTTTGGAATTGCTAAACTCTCTCCATAGAGGAGCTTTTCACGTTTTTAAGCAATTTGGGACATAACTTGGTCTATTCGCGTCTTTACCTTACGAAACGTGGCACGAAGGCTCAACTAGCAAGTTAGACTTTTAAGAGCACTAAATAGAGTACAACGGTCCACATTGATGCTTTGGAATTGCTCAACTCTCTCCATAGAGGAGCTTTTCACGTTTTTAAGCAATTTGAGACATAACTTGGTCTATTCGTGTCTTTACCTTACGAAACGTGGCAGGAAGGCTCAACTAGCAAGTTAGACTTTTAAGAGCACTAAATAGAGTACAACAGTCCATGTTGATGCTTTGGAATTGCTCAACTCTCTCCATAGAGGAGCTTTTGACGTTTTTGAGCAATTTGAGACATAACTTGGTCTATTAGCGTCTTTAGCTTACGAAACGTGGCACGAAAGCTCAACTAGCAAGTTAGACTTTTAAGAGAACTAAATCGAGTACGAGGGTCCACATTGATGCTTTGGAATTGCCCAACTCTCTCCATAGAGGAGCTTTTCACGTTTTTAGGCAATTTGGGACATAACTTGGTCTATTCGCGTCTTTACCTTACGAAACGTGGCACGATGGCTCAACTAGCAAGTTAGACTTTTAAGAGCACTAAATAGAGTACAACGGTCCACATCGATGCTTCGGAATTCCTCAACTCTCTCCATAGAGGAGCTTTTCACGTTTTTTAGCAATTTGAGACATAACTTGGTCTATTCGCGTCTTTACCTTACGAAACGTGGCACGAAGGCTCAACTAGCAAGTTAGACTTTTAAGAGAACTAAATAGAGTACAACAGTCCACATTGATGCTTTGGAATTGCTAAACTCTCTCCATAGAGGAGCTTTTCACGTTTTTAAGCAATTTGGGACATAACTTGGTCTATTCGCGTCTTTACCTTACGAAACGTGGGCGATGGCTCAAGTAGCAAGTAAGACTTTTAAGAGCACTAAATAGAGTACGACGGTGCACATTGATGCTTTGGAATTGCTCAACTCTCTTCATAGAGGAGCTTATCACGTTTTTAAGCAATTTGAGACATAACTTGGTCTCTTCGCGTCTTTACCTTACGAAACGTGGCACGATGGCTCAACTAGCAAGTTAGACTTTTAAGAGCACTAAATAGAGTACAACAGTCCACGTTGATGCTTTGGAATTGCTCAACTCTCTCCATAGAGGTGCTTTTGACGTTTTTGAGCAATTTGAGACATAACTTGGTCTATTAGCTTCTTTAGCTTACGAAACGTTGCACGCAAGCTCAAGGAGCAAGTTAGACTTTTAAGAGAACTAAATCGAGTACAAGGGTCCACATTGTTGCTTTGGAATTGCTTAACTCTCTCCATAGAGGAGCTTTTCACGTTTTTAGGCAATTTGGGACATAACTTGGTCTATTCGCGTCTTTACCTTACGAAACGTGGCACGAAGGCTCAACTAGCAAATTAGACTTTTAAGAGCACTAAATAGAGTACAACGGTCCACATCGATGCTTTGGAATTCCTCAACTCTCTCCATAGAGGAGCTTTTCACGTTTTTTAGCAATTTGAGACATAACTTGGTCTATTCGCGTCTTTACCTTTCGAAACGTAGCACGAAGGCTCAAATTGCAAGTTACGCTTTTAAGAGCACTAAATAGAGTACAACGGTCCACATTGATGCTTTCGAATTGCTCAACTCTCTCCATAGAGGAGCTTATCACGTTTTTATGCAATTTGAGACATAACTTTGTCTATTCACGTCTTTAGCTTACGAAACGTGGCACGAAGGCTCAAATAGCAAGTTAGACTTTTAAGAGCACTAAATAGAGTACAACGGTCCACATTGATGCTTTGGAATTGCTCAACTCTCTCCTAAGAGGAGATTTTCACGTTTTTAAGCAATTTGAGACACAACTTGGTCTACTCGCGTCTTTACCTTACGAAACGTGGCACGAAGGCTCAACTAGCAAGTTAGACTTTTAAGAGCACTAAATAGAGTACAACGGTCCACATTGATGCTTTGGAATTGCTCGACTCTCTCCATAGAGGAGATTTTCACGTTTTTAAGCAATTTGAGACACAACTTGGTCTATTCGCGTTTTTTCCTCACGAAACGTGGCACGAAGGCTCAACTAGCAAGTTAGACTTTTAAGAGCACTAAATAGAGTACAACGGTCCACATTGATGATTTGGAATTGCTCAACTCTCTCCATAGAGGAGCTTTTCACGTTTTTAAGCAATTTGAGACACAACTTGGTCTATTCGCGTCTTTACCTCACGAAACGTGGCACGAAGGCTCAACTAGCAAGTTAGACTTTTAAGAGCACTAAATAGAGTACAACAGTCCACAGTTGATGCCTTTGGAATTGCTCAACTCTCTCCATAGAGGAGCTTTTGACGTTTTTGAGCAATTTGAGACATAACTTGGTCTATTAGCGTCTTTACCTTACGAAACGTGGCACGAAGGCTCAACTAGCAAGTTAGACTTTTAAGAGCACTAAATAGAGCACAACGGTCCACATTGATGGTTTGGAATTGCTAAACTCTCTCCATAGAGGAGCTTTTCACGTTTTTAAGCAATTTGGGACATAACTTGGTCTATTCGCGTCTTTACCTTACGAAACGTGGCACGAAGGCTCAACTAGCAAGTTAGACTTTTAAGAGCACTAAATAGAGTACAACGGTCCACATTGATGCTTTGGAATTGCTCAACTCTCTCCATAGAGGAGCTTTTCACGTTTTTAAGCAATTTGAGACATAACTTGGTCTATTCGCGTCTTTACCTTACGAAACGTGGCACGAACGCTCAACTTGCAAGGTAGACTTCTAAGAACACTAAATAGAGTACAACGGTCCACATTGATGCTTTGGAATTGCTCAACTCTCTCCATAGAGGGGCTTTTCACGTTTTTAAGCAATTTGAGACATAACTTGGTCTATTAGCTGTCTTTACCTTACGAAACGTGGCACGAAGGCTCAACTAGCAAGTTAGACTTTTAAGAGAACTAAATAGAGTACAACAGGTCCACATGTGATGCTTTGGAATTGCCTCAACTCTTCCATAGAGGAGCTTTTGCACGTTTTTGAGCAATTTGAGGACATAACTTGGTCTATTCGCGTCTTTAGCCTTACGAAACGTGGCACGAATGCTCAACTAGCAAGTTAGACTTTTAAGAGCACTAAATAGAGTACAAGGGTCCACATTGATGCTTTGGAATTGCTCAACTCTCTCCATAGAGGAGATTTTCACGTTTTTAAGCAATTTGAGACACAACTTGGTCTATTCGCGTCTTTTACCTCACGAAACGTGGCACGAAGGCTCAACTAGCAAGTTAGACTTTTAAGAGCACTAAATAGAGTACAACGGTCCACATTGATGCTTTGGAATTGCTCAACTCTCTCCATAGAGGAGCTTTTCACGTTTTTAAGCAATTTGAGACATAACTTGGTCTATTCGTGTCTTTACCTTACGAAACGTGGCAGGAAGGCTCAACTAGCAAGTTAGACTTTTAAGAGCACTAAATAGAGTACAACGGTCACATGTTGATGCTTTGGAATTGCTCAACTCTCTCCATAGAGGAGCTTTTGACGTTTTTGAAGCAATTTGAGACATAACTTGGTCTATTAGCGTCTTTACCTTACGAAACGTGGCACGAAGGCTCAACTAGCAAGTTAGACTTTTAAGAGAACTAAATCGAGTACAACAGGTCCACATTGATGCTTTGGAATTGCCTCAACTCTCTCCATAGAGGAGCTTTTCACGTTTTTAGGCAATTTGAGACATAACTTGGTCTATTCGCGTCTTTACCTTACGAAACGTGGCACGAATGGCTCAACTAGCAAGTTAGACTTTTAAGAGCACTAAATAGAGTACAACGGTCCACATTGATGCTTTGGAATTGCTCAACTCTCTCCATAGAGGAGATTTTCACGTTTTTAAGCAATTTGAGACATAACTTGGTCTATTCGCGTCTTTTACCTCACGAAACGTGGCACGAAGGCTCAACTAGCAAGTTAGACTTTTAAGAGCACTAAATAGAGTACAACGGTCCACATTGATGATTTGGAATTGCTCAACTCTCTCCATAGAGGAGCTTTTCACGTTTTTAAGCAATTTGAGACACAACTTGGTCTATTCGCGTCTTTACCTCACGAAACGTGGCACGAAGGCTCAACTAGCAAGTTAGACTTTTTAGAGCACTAAATAGAGTACAACAGGTCCACAGTTGATGCCTTTGGAATTGCTCAACTCTCTCCATAGAGGAGCTGTTGACGTTTTTGAGCAATTTGAGACATAACTTGGTCTATTAGCGTCTTTACCTTACGAAACGTGGCACGAAGGCTCAACTAACAAGTTAGACTTTTAAGAGCACTAAATAGAGCACAACGGTCCACATTGATGCTTTGGAATTGCTAAACTCTCTCCATAGAGGAGCTTTTCACGTTTTTAAGCAATTTGGGACATAACTTGGTCTATTCGCGTCTTTACCTTACGAAACGTGGCACGAAGGCTCAACTAGCAAGTTAGACTTTTAAGAGCACTAAATAGAGTACAACGGTCCACATTGATGCTTTGGAATTGCTCAACTCTCTCCATAGAGGAGCTTTTCACGTTTTTAAGCAATTTGAGACATAACTTGGTCTATTCGTGTCTTTACCTTACGAAACGTGGCAGGAAGGCTCAACTAGCAAGTTAGACTTTTAAGAGCACTAAATAGAGTACAACAGTCCATGTTGATGCTTTGGAGTTGCTCAACTCTCTCCATAGAGGAGCTTTTGACGTTTTTGAGCAATTTGAGACATAACTTGGTCTATTAGCGTCTTTAGCTTACGAAACGTGGCACGAAAGCTCAACTAGCAAGTTAGACTTTTAAGAGAACTAAATAGAGTACAACGGTCCACATTGATGCTTTGGAATTGCTCGACTCTCTCCATAGAGGAGATTTTCACGTTTTTAAGCAATTTGAGACACAACTTGGTCTATTCGCGTTTTTTCCTCACGAAACGTGGCACGAAGGCTCAACTAGCAAGTTAGACTTTTAAGAGCACTAAATAGAGTACAACGGTCCACATTGATGATTTGGAATTGCTCAACTCTCTCCATGGAGGAGCTTTTCACGTTTTTAAGCAATTTGAGACATAACTTGGTCTATTCGCGTCTTTACCTTACGAAACGTGGCAGGAAGGCTCAACTAGCAAGTTAGACTTTTAAGAGCACTAAATAGAGTACAACGGTCCACATTGATGATTTGGAATTGCTCAACTCTCTCCATAGAGGAGCTTTTCACGTTTTTAAGCAATTTGAGACACAACTTGGTCTATTCGCGTCTTTACCTCACGAAACGTGGCACGAAGGCTCAACTAGCAAGTTTGACTTTTAAGAGCACTAAATAGAGTACAACAGTCCACGTTGATCCTTTGGAATTGCTCAACTCTCTCCATAGAGGAGCTTTTGACGTTTTTGAGCAATTTGAGACATAACTTGGTCTATTAGCGTCTTTACCTTACGAAACGTGGCACGAAGGCTCAACTAACAAGTTAGACTTTTAAGAGCACTAAATAGAGCACAACGGTCCACATTGATGCTTTGGAATTGCTAAACTCTCTCCATAGAGGAGCTTTTCACGTTTTTAAGCAATTTGGGACATAACTTGGTCTATTCGCGTCTTTACCTTACGAAACGTGGCACGAAGGCTCAACTAGCAAGTTAGACTTTTAAGAGCACTAAATAGAGTACAACGGTCCACATTGATGCTTTGGAATTGCTCAACTCTCTCCATAGAGGAGCTTTTCACGTTTTTAAGCAATTTGAGACATAACTTGGTCTATTCGTGTCTTTACCTTACGAAACGTGGCAGGAAGGCTCAACTAGCAAGTTAGACTTTTAAGAGCACTAAATAGAGTACAACAGTCCATGTTGATGCTTTGGAATTGCTCAACTCTCTCCATAGAGGAGCTTTTGACGTTTTTGAGCAATTTGAGACATAACTTGGTCTATTAGCGTCTTTAGCTTACGAAACGTGGCACGAAAGCTCAACTAGCAAGTTAGACTTTTAAGAGAACTAAATCGAGTACGAGGGTCCACATTGATGCTTTGGAATTGCCCAACTCTTTCCATAGAGGAGCTTTTCACGTTTTTAGGCAATTTGGGACATAACTTGGTCTATTCGCGTCTTTACCTTACGAAACGTGGCACGATGGCTCAACTAGCAAGTTAGACTTTTTAGAGCACTAAATAGAGTACAACGGTCCACATTGATGCTTTGGAATTGCTCGACTCTCTCCATAGAGGAGATTTTCACGTTTTTAAGCAATTTGAGACACAACTTGGTCTATTCGCGTTTTTTCCTCACGAAACGTGGCACGAAGGCTCAACTAGCAAGTTAGACTTTTAAGAGCACTAAATAGAGTACAACGGTCCACATTGATGCTTTGGAATTGCTCAACTCTCTCCATAGAGGAGCTTTTCACGTTTTTAAGCAATTTGAGACATAACTTGGTCTATTCGTGTCTTTACCTTACGAAACGTGGCAGGAAGGCTCAACTAGCAAGTTAGACTTTTAAGAGCACTAAATAGAGTACAACAGTCCATGTTGATGCTTTGGAATTGCTCAACTCTCTCCATAGAGGAGCTTTTGACGTTTTTGAGCAATTTGAGACATAACTTGGTCTATTAGCGTCTTTAGCTTACGAAACGTGGCACGAAAGCTCAACTAGCAAGTTAGACTTTTAAGAGAACTAAATCGAGTACGAGGGTCCACATTGATGCTTTGGAATTGCCCAACTCTTTCCATAGAGGAGCTTTTCACGTTTTTAGGCAATTTGGGACATAACTTGGTCTATTCGCGTCTTTACCTTACGAAACGTGGCACGATGGCTCAACTAGCAAGTTAGACTTTTTAGAGCACTAAATAGAGTACAACGGTCCACATTGATGCTTTGGAATTGCTCGACTCTCTCCATAGAGGAGATTTTCACGTTTTTAAGCAATTTGAGACACAACTTGGTCTATTCGCGTTTTTTCCTCACGAAACGTGGCACGAAGGCTCAACTAGCAAGTTAGACTTTTAAGAGCACTAAATAGAGTACAACGGTCCACATTGATGATTTGGAATTGCTCAACTCTCTCCATAGAGGAGCTTTTCACGTTTTTAAGCAATTTGAGACACAACTTGGTCTATTCGCGTCTTTACCTCACGAAACGTGGCACGAAGGCTCAACTAGCAAGTTTGACTTTTAAGAGCACTAAATAGAGTACAACAGTCCACGTTGATCCTTTGGAATTGCTCAACTCTCTCCATAGAGGAGCTGTTGACGTTTTTGAGCAATTTGAGACATAACTTGGTCTATTAGCGTCTTTACCTTACGAAACGTGGCACGAAGGCTCAACTAACAAGTTAGACTTTTAAGAGCACTAAATAGAGCACAACGGTCCACATTGATGCTTTGGAATTGCTAAACTCTCTCCATAGAGGAGCTTTTCACGTTTTTAAGCAATTTGGGACATAACTTGGTCTATTCGCGTCTTTACCTTACGAAACGTGGCACGAAGGCTCAACTAGCAAGTTAGACTTTTAAGAGCACTAAATAGAGTACAACGGTCCACATTGATGCTTTGGAATTGCTCAACTCTCTCCATAGAGGAGCTTTTCACGTTTTTAAGCAATTTGAGACATAACTTGGTCTATTCGTGTCTTTACCTTACGAAACGTGGCAGGAAGGCTCAACTAGCAAGTTAGACTTTTAAGAGCACTAAATAGAGTACAACAGTCACATGTTGATGCTTTGGAATTGCTCAACTCTCTCCATAGAGGAGCTTTTGACGTTTTTGAGCAATTTGAGACATAACTTGGTCTATTAGCGTCTTTAGCTTACGAAACGTGGCACGAAAGGCTCAACTAGCAAGTTAGACTTTTAAGAGAACTAAATAGAGTACAACGGTCCACATTGATGCTTTGGAATTGCTCAACTCTCTCCATAGAGGAGATTTTCACGTTTTTAAGCAATTTGAGACACTAACTTGGTCTATTCGCGTTTTTACCTCACGAAACGTGGCACGAAGGCTCAACTAGCAAGTTAGACTTTTAAGAGCACTAAATAGAGTACAACGGTCCACATTGATGATTTGGAATTGCTCAACTCTCTCCATAGAGGAGCTTTTCACGTTTTTAAGCAATTTGGGACATAACTTGGTCTATTCGCGTCTTTACCTTACGAAACGTGGCACGAAGGCTCAACTAGCAAGTTAGACTTTTAAGAGCACTAAATAGAGTACAACGGTCCACATTGATGCTTTGGAATTGCTCAACTCTCTCCATAGAGGAGCTTTTCACGTTTTTAAGCAATTTGAGACATAACTTGGTCTATTCGTGTCTTTACCTTACGAAACGTGGCAGGAAGGCTCAACTAGCAAGTTAGACTTTTAAGTGCACTAAATAGAGTACAACAGTCCACATTGATGATTTGGAATTGCTCAACTCTCTCCATGGAGGAGCTTTTCACGTTTTTAAGCAATTTGAGACATAACTTGGTCTATTCGCGTCTTTACCTTACGAAACGTGGCAGGAAGGCTCAACTAGCAAGTTAGACTTTTAAGAGCACTAAATAGAGTACAACGGTCCACATTGATGATTTGGAATTGCTCAACTCTCTCCATAGAGGAGCTTTTCACGTTTTTAAGCAATTTGAGACACAACTTGGTCTATTCGCGTCTTTACCTCACGAAACGTGGCACGAAGGCTCAACTAGCAAGTTTGACTTTTAAGAGCACTAAATAAAGTACAACAGTCCACGTTGATCCTTTGGAATTGCTCAACTCTCTCCATAGAGGAGCTTTTGACGTTTTTGAGCAATTTGAGACATAACTTGGTCTATTAGCGTCTTTACCTTACGAAACGTGGCACGAAGGCTCAACTAACAAGTTAGACTTTTAAGAGCACTAAATAGAGCACAACGGTCCACATTGATGCTTTGGAATTGCTAAACTCTCTCCATAGAGGAGCTTTTCACGTTTTTAAGCAATTTGGGACATAACTTGGTCTATTCGCGTCTTTACCTTACGAAACGTGGCACGAAGGCTCAACTAGCAAGTTAGACTTTTAAGAGCACTAAATAGAGTACAACGGTCCACATTGATGCTTTGGAATTGCTCAACTCTCTCCATAGAGGAGATTTTCACGTTTTTAAGCAATTTGAGACACAACTTGGTCTATTCGCGTTTTTTCCTCACGAAACGTGGCACGAAGGCTCAACTAGCAAGTTAGACTTTTAAGAGCACTAAATAGAGTACAACGGTCCACATTGATGATTTGGAATTGCTCAACTCTCTCCATAGAGGAGCTTTTCACGTTTTTAAGCAATTTGAGACACAACTTGGTCTATTCGCGTCTTTACCTCACGAAACGTGGCACGAAGGCTCAACTAGCAAGTTTGACTTTTAAGAGCACTAAATAGAGTACAACAGTCCACGTTGATCCTTTGGAATTGCTAAACTCTCTCCATAGAGGAGCTTTTGACGTTTTTGAGCAATTTGAGACATAACTTGGTCTATTAGCGTCTTTACCTTACGAAACGTGGCACGAAGGCTCAACTAACAAGTTAGACTTTTAAGAGCACTAAATAGAGCACAACGGTCCACATTGATGCTTTGGAATTGCTAAACTCTCTCCATAGAGGAGCTTTTCACGTTTTTAAGCAATTTGGGACATAACTTGGTCTATTCGCGTCTTTACCTTTTGAAACGTGGCACGAAGGCTCAACTAGCAAGTTAGACTTTTAAGAGCACTAAATAGAGTACAACGGTCCACATTGATGCTTTGGAATTGCTCAACTCTCTCCATAGAGGAGCTTTTCACGTTTTTAAGCAATTTGAGACATAACCTGGTCTATTCGTGTCTTTACCTTACGAAACGTGGCAGGAAGGCTCAACTAGCAAGTTAGACTTTTAAGAGCACTAAATAGAGTACAACAGTCCATGTTGATGCTTTGGAATTGCTCAACTCTCTCCATAGAGGAGCTTTTGACGTTTTTGAGCAATTTGAGACATAACTTGGTCTATTAGCGTCTTTAGCTTACGAAACGTGGCACGAAAGCTCAACTAGCAAGTTAGACTTTTAAGAGAACTAAATCGAGTACGAGGGTCCACATTGATGCTTTGGCATTGCCCAACTCTCTCCATAGAGGAGCTTTTCACGTTTTTAGGCAATTTGGGACATAACTTGGTCTATTCGCGTCTTTACCTTACGAAACGTGGCACGATGGCTCAACTAGCAAGTTAGACTTTTAAGAGCACTAAATAGAGTACAACGGTCCACATCGATGCTTTGGAATTCCTCAACTCTCTCCATAGAGGAGCTTTTCACGTTTTTTAGCAATTTGAGACATAACTTGGTCTATTCGCGTCTTTACCTTACGAAACGTGGCACGAAGGCTCAACTAGCAAGTTAGACTTTTAAGAGAACTAAATAGAGTACAACAGTCCACATTGATGCTTTGGAATTGCTAAAATCTCTCCATAGAGGAGCTTTTCACGTTTTTAAGCAATTTGGGACATAACTTGGTCTATTCGCGTCTTTACCTTATGAAACGTGGGCAATGGCTCAAGTAGCAAGTAAGACTTTTAAGAGCACTAAATAGAGTACGACGGTGCACATTGATGCTTTGGAATTGCTCAACTCTCTTCATAGAGGAGCTTATCACGTTTTTAAGCAATTTGAGACATAACTTGGTCTCTTCGCGTCTTTACCTTACGAAACGTGGCACGATGGCTCAACTAGCAAGTTAGACTTTTAAGAGCACTAAATAGAGTACAACAGTCCACGTTGATGCTTTGGAATTGCTCAACTCTCTCCATAGAGGTGCTTTTGACGTTTTTGAGCAATTTGAGACATAACTTGGTCTATTAGCGTCTTTAGCTTACGAAACATGGCACGAAAGCTCAACTAGCAAGTTAGACTTTTAAGAGAACTAAATCGAGTACGAGGGTCCACATTGATGCTTTGGCATTGCCCAACTCTCTCCATAGAGGAGCTTTTCACGTTTTTAGGCAATTTGGGACATAACTTGGTCTATTCGCGTCTTTACCTTACGAAACGTGGCACGATGGCTCAACTAGCAAGTTAGACTTTTAAGAGCACTAAATAGAGTACAACGGTCCACATCGATGCTTTGGAATTCCTCAACTCTCTCCATAGAGGAGCTTTTCACGTTTTTTAGCAATTTGAGACATAACTTGGTCTATTCGCGTCTTTACCTTACGAAACGTGGCACGAAGGCTCAACTAGCAAGTTAGACTTTTAAGAGAACTAAATAGAGTACAACAGTCCACATTGATGCTTTGGAATTGCTAAACTCTCTCCATAGAGGAGCTTTTCACGTTTTTAAGCAATTTGGGACATAACTTGGTCTATTCGCGTCTTTACCTTACGAAACGTGGGCAATGGCTCAAGTAGCAAGTAAGACTTTTAAGAGCACTAAATAGAGTACGACGGTGCACATTGATGCTTTGGAATTGCTCAACTCTCTTCATAGAGGAGCTTATCACGTTTTTAAGCAATTTGAGACATAACTTGGTCTCTTCGCGTCTTTACCTTACGAAACGTAGCACGATGGCTCAACTAGCAAGTTAGACTTTTAAGAGCACTAAATAGAGTACAACAGTCCACGTTGATGCTTTGGAATTGCTCAACTCTCTCCATAGAGGTGCTTTTGACGTTTTTGAGCAATTTGAGACATAACTTGGTCTATTAGCTTCTTTAGCTTACGAAACGTTGCACGCAAGCTCAAGGAGCAAGTTAGACTTTTAAGAGAACTAAATCGAGTACAAGGGTCCACATTGATGCTTTGGAATTGCCCAACTCTCTCCATAGAGGTGCTTTTCACGTTTTTAGGCAATTTGGGACATAACTTGGTCTATTCGCGTCTTTACCTTACGAAACGTGGCACGAAGGCTCAACTAGCAAGTTAGACTTTTAAGAGCACTAAATAGAGTACAACGGTCCACATCGATGCTTTGGAATTCCTCAACTCTCTCCATAGAGGAGCTTTTCACGTTTTTTAGCAATTTGAGACATAACTTGGTCTATTCGCGTCTTTACCTTTCGAAACGTAGCACGAAGGCTCAAATTGCAAGTTACGCTTTTAAGAGCACTAAATAGAGTACAACGGTCCACATTGATGCTTTCGAATTGCTCAACTCTCTCCATAGAGGAGTTTATCACGTTTTTATGCAATTAGAGACATAACTTTGTCTATTCACGTCTTTAGCTTACGAAACGTGGCACGAAGGCTCAAATAGCAAGTTAGACTTTTAAGAGCACTAAATAGAGTACAACGGTCCACATTGATGCTTTGGAATTGCTCAACTCTCTCCTAAGAGGAGATTTTCACGTTTTTAAGCAATTTGAGACACAACTTGGTCTACTCGCGTCTTTACCTTACGAAACGTGGCACGAAGGCTCAACTAGCAAGTTAGACTTTTAAGATCACTAAATAGAGTACAACGGTCCACATTGATGCTTTGGAATTGCTCGACTCTCTCCATAGAGGAGATTTTCACGTTTTTAAGCAATTTGAGACACAACTTGGTCTATTCGCGTTTTTTCCTCACGAAACGTGGCACGAAGGCTCAACTAGCAAGTTAGACTTTTAAGAGCACTAAATAGAGTACAACGGTCCACATTGATGATTTGGAATTGCTCAACTCTCTCCATGGAGGAGCTTTTCACGTTTTTAAGCAATTTGAGACATAACTTGGTCTATTCGCGTCTTTACCTTACGAAACGTGGCAGGAAGGCTCAACTAGCAAGTTAGACTTTTAAGAGCACTAAATAGAGTACAACGGTCCACATTGATGATTTGGAATTGCTCAACTCTCTCCATAGAGGAGCTTTTCACGTTTTTTAGCAATTTGAGACATAACTTGGTCTATTCGCGTCTTTACCTTACGAAACGTGGCACGAAGGCTTAAATAGCAAGTTAGACTTTTAAGAGCACTAAATAGAGTACAATGGTCCACAATGATGCTTTGGAATTGCTCAACTCTCTCCATAGAGGAGCTTTTCACGTTTTTGTTCAATTTCAAACATAACTTGGTCTATTCGCATCTTTACCTTGCAAAACGTGGCAAGAAGGCTCAACAAGAAAGTTGGACTTTTAAGAGCACTCAATAGAGTGTAACGGACGACATTAATGCTTTGGAATTACTCAACTCTCTCCATTGAGGAGCTTTTCACGTTTTTGAGCAATTTGAGACATAACTTGGTCTATTGGCGTCTTTACTTTACGAAACGTGGCACGAAGGCTCAACTATCAAGTTAGACTTTTAAGAGCACTAAATAGCGTACAACGGTCCACAATGATGCTTTGGAATTTCTCAACTCTCTCCATAGAGGAGCTTTTCACGTTTTTGTGCAATTTGAGACATAACTTGCTCTATTCGCGTCTTTACCGTACGAAACGTGGCACGAAGGCTCAACTACCAAGTTATACTTTGAAGAGCACTAAATAGAGTACAGCGGTCCATAATGATACTTTGGAATTGCTCAACTCTCTCCATAGAGGAGCTTTTCACGTTTTTGAGCAATTTGAGACATAACTTGGTCTATTGGCGTCTTTACCTTTCGAAAGGTGGCACGAAGGCTCAACTAGCAAGTTAGACTTCTAAGAGCACTAAATAGAGTACAACGGTCCACATTGATGCTTTGGAATTGCTCAACTCTCTCCTAAGAGGAGATTTTCACGTTTTTAAGCAATTTGAGACACAACTTGGTCTACTCGCGTCATTACCTTACGAAACGTGGCACGAAGGCTCAACTAGCAAGTTAGACTTTTAAGATCACTAAATAGAGTACAACGGTCCACATTGATGCTTTGGAATTGCTCGACTCTCTCCATAGAGGAGATTTTCACGTTTTTAAGCAATTTGAGACACAACTTGGTCTATTCGCGTTTTTTCCTCACGAAACGTGGCACGAAGGCTCAACTAGCAAGTTAGACTTTTAAGAGCACTAAATAGAGTACAACGGTCCACATTGATGATTTGGAATTGCTCAACTCTCTCCATGGAGGAGCTTTTCACGTTTTTAAGCAATTTGAGACATAACTTGGTCTATTCGCGTCTTTACCTTACGAAACGTGGCAGGAAGGCTCAACTAGCAAGTTAGACTTTTAAGAGCACTAAATAGAGTACAACGGTCCACATTGATGATTTGGAATTGCTCAACTCTCTCCATAGAGGAGCTTTTCACGTTTTTTAGCAATTTGAGACATAACTTGGTCTATTCGCGTCTTTACCTTACGAAACGTGGCACGAAGGCTTAAATAGCAAGTTAGACTTTTAAGAGCACTAAATAGAGTACAATGGTCCACAATGATGCTTTGGAATTGCTCAACTCTCTCCATAGAGGAGCTTTTCACGTTTTTGTTCAATTTCAAACATAACTTGGTCTATTCGCATCTTTACCTTGCAAAACGTGGCAAGAAGGCTCAACAAGAAAGTTGGACTTTTAAGAGCACTCAATAGAGTGTAACGGACGACATTAATGCTTTGGAATTACTCAACTCTCTCCATTGAGGAGCTTTTCACGTTTTTGAGCAATTTGAGACATAACTTGGTCTATTGGCGTCTTTACTTTACGAAACGTGGCACGAAGGCTCAACTATCAAGTTAGACTTTTAAGAGCACTAAATAGCGTACAACGGTCCACAATGATGCTTTGGAATTTCTCAACTCTCTCCATAGAGGAGCTTTTCACGTTTTTGTGCAATTTGAGACATAACTTGCTCTATTCGCGTCTTTACCGTACGAAACGTGGCACGAAGGCTCAACTACCAAGTTATACTTTGAAGAGCACTAAATAGAGTACAGCGGTCCATAATGATACTTTGGAATTGCTCAACTCTCTCCATAGAGGAGCTTTTCACGTTTTTGAGCAATTTGAGACATAACTTGGTCTATTGGCGTCTTTACCTTTCGAAAGGTGGCACGAAGGCTCAACTAGCAAGTTAGACTTCTAAGAGCACTAAATAGAGTACAACGGTCCACATTGATGCTTTGGAATTGCTCAACTCTCTCCATAGAGGAGCTTTTCACGTTTTTGTGCCATTTCAAACATAACTTGGTATATTCGCATCTTTACCTTAAGAAACGTGGCACGAAGGCTCAAATAGAAAGTTGGACTTTTAAGTGCACTAGATACAGTACAACGGTCCACATTGATGCTTTGGAATTGCTCAACTCTCTCCATAGAGGAGTTTTCACGTTTTTAAGTAATTTGAGACATAACTTGGTCTATTCGCGTCTTTACCTTACAAAACGTGGCACGATGGCTCAACTAGCAAGTTAGACTTTTAAGAGCACTAAATAGAGTACGACGGTGCACATTGATACTTTGGAATTGCTCAACTCTCTTCATAGAGGAGCTTATCACGTTTTTAAGCAATTTGAGACATAACTTGGTCTATTCACGTCTTTAGCTTACGAAACGTGGCACGAAGGCTCAAATAGCAAGTTAGACTTTTAAAAGCACTAAATAGAGTACAACGGTCCACATTGATGCTTTCGAATTGCTCAACTCTCTCCATAGAGGAGCTTATCACGTTTTTAAACAATTTGAGACATAACTTTGTCTATTCACGTCTTTAGCTTACGAAACGTGGCACGATAGCTCAACTAGCAAGTTAGACTTTTAAGAGAACTAAATCGAGTACAAGGGTCCACATTGATGCTTTGGAATTGCCCAACTCTCTCCATAGAGGAGCTTTTCACGTTTTTAAGCAATTTGGGACATAACTTGGTCTATTCGTGTCTTTAGCTTACGAAACGTGGCACGAAGGTTCAACTAGCAAGTTAGACTTTTAAGAGCACTAAATAGAGTACAACGGTCCACATCTATGCTTTGGAATTCCTCAACTCTCTCCATAGAGGAGCTTTTCACGTTTTTAAGCAATTTGAGACATAACTTGGTCTATTCGCGTCTTTACCTTACGAAACGTGGCAGGAAGGCTCAACTAGCAAGTTAGACTTTTAAGAGCACTAAATAGAGTACAACGGTCCACATCGATGCCTTGGAATTGCTCAACTCTCTCCATAGAGGAGCTTTTCACGTTTTTGAGCAATTTGAGACATAACTTGGTCTATTCGCGTCTTTACCTTACGAAACGTGGCACGAAGGCTCAAATTGCAAGTTACACTTTTAAGAGCACTAAATAGAGTACAACGGTCCACATTGATGCTTTCGAATTGCTCAACTCTCTCCATAGAGGAGCTTATCACGTTTTTAAGCAATATGACACATAACTTTGTCTATTCACGTTTTTAGCTTACGAAACGTGGCACGAAGGCTCAAATAGCAAGTTAGACTTTTAAGAGCACTAAATAGAGTACAACGGTCCACATTGATGCTTTGGAATTGCTCGACTCTCTCCATAGAGGAGATTTTCACGTTTTTAAGCAATTTGAGACACAACTTGGTCTACTCGCGTCTTTACCTTACGAAACGTGGCACGAAGGCTCAACTAGCAAGTTAGACGTTTAAGAGCACTAAATGGAGTGCAACGGTCCACATTGATGCTTTGGAATTGCTCGACTCTCTCCATAGAGGAGATTTTCACGTTTTAAAGCAATTTGAGACACAACTTGGTCTATTCGCGTCTTTACCTCACGAAACGTGGCACGAAGGCTTAACTAGCAAGTTAGACTTTTACGAGCACTAAATAGAGTACAACGGTCCACATTGATGATTTGGAATTGCTCAACTCTCTCCATAGAGGAGCTTTTCACGTTTTTAAGCAATTCGAGACATAACTTGGTCTATTCGCGTCTTTACCTTACGAAACGTGGCAGGAAGGCTCAACTAGCAAGTTAGACTTTTAGGAGCACTAAATAGAGTACAACGGTCCACATTGATGTATTGGAATTGCTCAACTTTCTCCATGGAGGAGCTTTTCACGTTTTTTAGCAATTTGAGACATAACTTGGTCTATCCGCGTCTTTACCTTACGAAACGTGGCACAAAGGCTCAAATCGCAAGTTACACTTTTAAGAGCACTAAATAGAGTACAACGGTCCACATTGATGCTTTCGAATTGCTCAACTCTCTCCATAGAGGAGCTTATCACGTTTTTAAGCAATATGACACATAACTTTGTCTATTCACGTCTTTAGTTTACGAAACGTGGCACGAAGGCTCAAATAGCAAGTTAGACTTTTAAGAGCATGAAATAGAGTACAATGGTCCACATTGATGCTTTGGAATTGCTCGACTCTCTCCATAGAGGAGATTTTCATGTTTTTAAGCAATTTGAGACACAACTTGGTCTACTCGCGTCTTTACCTTACGAAACGTGGCACGAAGGCTCAACTAGCAAGTTAGACTTTTAAGAGCACTAAATGGAGTGCAACGGTCCACATTGATGCTTTGGAATTGCTCGACTCTCTCCATAGAGGAGATTTTCACGTTTTAAAGCAATTTGAGACACAACTTGGTCTATTCGCGTCTTTACGTCACGAAACGTGGCACGAAGGCTCAACTAGCAAGTTAGACTTTTAAGAGCACTAAATAGAGTACAACGGTCCACATTGATGCTTTGGAATTGCTCGACTCTCTCCATAGAGGAGATTTTCACGTTTTTAGGCAATTTGAGACACAACTTGGTCTACTCGCGTCTTTACCTTACGAAACGTGGCACGAAGGCTCAACTAGCAAGTTAGACTTTTAAGAGCACTAAATGGAGTGCAACGGTCCACATTGATGCTTTGGAATTGCTCAACTCTCTCCATAGAGGAGATTTTCACGTTTTAAAGCAATTTGAGACACAACTTGGTCTGTTCGCGTCTTTACCTCACGAAACGTGGCACGAAGGCTCAACTAGCAAGTTAGACTTTTAAGAGCACTAAATGGAGTGCAACGGTCCACATTGATGCTTTGGAATTGCTCGACTCTCTCCATAGAGGAGATTTTCACGTTTTAAAGCAATTTGAGACACAACTTGGTCTATTCGCGTCTTTACGTCACGAAACGTGGCACGAAGGCTCAACTAGCAAGTTAGACTTTTAAGAGCACTAAGTAGAGTACAACGGTCCACATTGATGCTTTGGAATTGCTCGACTCTCTCCATAGAGGAGATTTTCACGTTTTTAAGCAATTTGAGACACAACTTGGTCTACTCGCGTCTTTATCTTACGAAACGTGGCACGAAGGCTCAACTAGCAAGTTAGACTTTTAAGAGCACTAAATGGAGTGCAACGGTCCACATTGATGCTTTGGAATTGCTCGACTCTCTCCATAGAGGAGATTTTCACGTTTTAAAGCAATTTGAGACACAACTTGGTCTGTTCGCGTCTTTACCTCACGAAACGTGGCACGAAGGCTCAACTAGCAAGTTAGACTTTTAAGAGCACTAAATAGAGTACAACGGTCCAAATTGATGATTTGGAATTGCTCAACTCTCTCCATAGAGGAGATTTTCACGTTTTTAAGCAATTTGAGACACAACTTGGTCTACTCGCGTCTTTACCTTACGAAACGTGGCAAGAAGGCTCAACTAGCAAGTTAGACTTTTAAGAGCACTAAATGGAGTGCAACGGTCCAAATTGATGCTTTGGAATTGCTCGACTCTCTCCATAGAGGAGCTTTTCACGTTTTAAAGCAATTTGAGACACAACTTGGTCTATTCGCGTCTTTACCTCACGAAACGTGGCACGAAGGCTCAACTAGCAAGTTAGACTTTTAAGAGCACTAAATAGAGTACAACGGTCCACATTGATGATTTGGAATTGCTCAACTCTCTCCATAGAGGAGCTTTTCACGTTTTTAAGCAATTTGAGACATAACTTGGTCTATTCGCGTCTTTACCTTACGAAACGTGGCAGGAAGGCTCAACTAGCAAGTTAGACTTTTAGGAGCACTAAATAGAGTACAACGGTCCACATTGATGTATTGGAATTGCTCAACTTTCTCCATGGAGGAGCTTTTCACGTTTTTTAGCAATTTGAGACATAACTTGGTCTATTCGCGTCTTTACCTTACGAAACGTGGCACGAAGGCTTAAATAGCAAGTTAGACTTTTAGGAGAACTAAATAGAGTACAATGGTCCAGAATGATGCTTTGGAATTGCTCAACTCTCTCCATAGAGGAGCTTTTCACGTTTTTATGCAATTTCAAACATAACTTGGTCTATTCGCATCTTTACCTTACAAAACGTGGCAAGAAGGCTCAACAAGCAAGTTGGACTTTTAAGAGCACTCAATAGAATGTAACGGTCGACATTAATGCTTTGGAATTACTCAACTCTCTCCGTTGAGGAGCTTTTCACGTTTTTGAGCAATTTGAGACATAACTTGACCTATTGGCGTCTTTACTTTACGAAACATGGCACGAAGGCTCAACTATCAAGTTTGAATTTCAAGAGCACTAAATAGCGTACAACGGTCCACATTGATGCTTTGGAATTTCTCAACTCTCTCCATAGAGGAGCATTTCACGTTTTTGTGCAATTTGAGACATAACTTGCTCTATTGGCGTCTTTACTGTAGGAAACGTGGCACGAAGGCTCAACTACCAAGTTATACTTTGAAGAGCACTAAATAGAGTACAACGGTCCATAATGATGCTTTGGAATTGCTCAACTCTCTCCATATAGGAGCTTTTCACGTTTTTGAGCAATTTGAGACATAACTTGGTCTATTGGCGTCTTTACCTTTCGAAAGGTGGCACGAAGGCTCAACTAGCAAGTTAGACTTTTAAGAGCACTAAATAGAGTACAACGGTCCACATTGATGCTTTGGAATTGCTCAACTCTCTCCATAGAGGAGCTTTTCATGTTTTTGTGCCATTTCAAACATAACTTGGTATATTCGCATCTTTACCTTAAGAAACGTGGCACGAAGGCTCAAATAGAAAGTTGGACTTTTAAGTGCACTAGATACAGTACAACGGTCCACATTGATGCTTTGGAATTGCTCAACTCTCTCCGTAAAGGAGCTTTTCACGTTTTTAAGCAATTTGAGACATAACTAGGTCTATTCGCGTCTTTACCTTACGAAACGTGGCACGATGGCTCAACTAGCAAGTTAGACTTTTAAGAGCACTAAATAGAGTACGATGGTCCACATTGATGCTTTGGAATTGCTCAACTCTCTCCATAGAGGAGCTTATGACGTTTTTAAGCAATTTGAGACATAACTTGGTCTATTCACGTCTTTAGCTTACGAAACGTGGCACGAAGGCTCAAATAGCAAGTTAGACTTTTAAGAGCACTAAATAGAGTACAACGGTCCACATTGATGCTTTCGAATTGCTCAACTCTCTCCATAGAGGAGCTTATCACGTTTTTAAGCAATTTGAGACATAACTTTGTCTATTCACGTCTTTAGCTTACGAAACATGGCACGAAGGCTCAACTAGCAAGTTAGAGTTTTAAGAGCACTAAATAGAGTACAACGGTCCACATTGATGCTTTGGAATTGCTCGACTCTCTCCATAGAGGAGCTTTTCACGTTTTTAAGCAATTTGAGACATAACTTGGTCTATTCGCGTCTTTACCTTACGAAACGTGGCAGAAAGGCTCAACTAGAAAGTTAGACTTTTTAGACCACTAAATAGAGTACAAAGGTCCACATTGATGCTTTGGAATTGCCCAACTCTCTCCATAGAGGAGCTTTTCACGTTTTTAAGCAATTTGGGACATAACTTGGTCTATTCGCGTCTTTACCTTACGAAACGTGGCACGAAGGTTCAACTAGCAAGTTAGACTTTTAAGAGCACTAAATAGAGTACAACGGTCCACATCGATGCTTTGGAATTCCTCAACTCTCTCCATAGAGGAGCTTTTCACGTTTTTAAGCAATTTGAGACATAACTTGGTCTATTCGCGTCTTTACCTTACGAAACGTGGCAGGAAGGCTCAACTAGCAAGTTAGACTTTTAAGAGCACTAAATAGAGTACAACGGTCCACATCGATGCCTTGGAATTGCTCAACTCTCTCCATAGAGGAGCTTTTCACGTTTTTGAGCAATTTGAGACATAACTTGGTCTATTCACATCTTTACCTTACGAAACGTGGCAAGAAGGCTCAACAAGCAAATTAGACTTTTAAGAGCACTCAATAGAGTGTAACGGTCCACATTAATGCTTTGGAATTACTCAACTCTCTCCATTGAGAAGCTTTTCACGTTTTTGAGCAATTTGAGACATAACATGGTCTATCGGCGTCTTTACTTTACGAAACGTGGCACGAAGGCTCAACTAGCAAGTTAGACTTTTAAGAGCACTAAATAGCATACAACGGTCCACATGGATGCTTTGGAATTGCTCAACTCTCTCCATAGAGGAGCTTATGACGTTTTTAAGCAATTTGAGACATAACTTGGTCTATTCACGTCTTTAGCTTACGAAACGTGGCACGAAGGCTCAAATAGCAAGTTAGACTTTTAAGAGCACTAAATAGAGTACAACGGTCCACATTGATGCTTTCGAATTGCTCAACTCTCTCCATAGAGGAGCTTATCACGTTTTTAAGCAATTTGAGACATAACTTTGCCTATTCACGTCTTTAGCTTACGAAACATGGCACGAAGGCTCAACTAGCAAGTTAGAGTTTTAAGAGCACTAAATAGAGTACAACGGTCCACATTGATGCTTTGGAATTGCTCGACTCTCTCCATAGAGGAGCTTTTCACGTTTTTAAGCAATTTGAGACATAACTTGGTCTATTCGCGTCTTTACCTTACGAAACGTGGCAGAAAGGCTCAACTAGAAAGTTAGACTTTTTAGACCACTAAATAGAGTACAAAGGTCCACATTGATGCTTTGGAATTGCCCAACTCTCTCCATAGAGGAGCTTTTCACGTTTTTAAGCAATTTGGGACATAACTTGGTCTATTCGCGTCTTTACCTTACGAAACGTGGCACGAAGGTTCAACTAGCAAGTTAGACTTTTAAGAGCACTAAATAGAGTACAACGGTCCACATCGATGCTTTGGAATTCCTCAACTCTCTCCATAGAGGAGCTTTTCACGTTTTTAAGCAATTTGAGACATAACTTGGTCTATTCGCGTCTTTACCTTACGAAACGTGGCAGGAAGGCTCAACTAGCAAGTTAGACTTTTAAGAGCACTAAATAGAGTACAACGGTCCACATCGATGCCTTGGAATTGCTCAACTCTCTCCATAGAGGAGCTTTTCACGTTTTTGAGCAATTTGAGACATAACTTGGTCTATTCACATCTTTACCTTACGAAACGTGGCAAGAAGGCTCAACAAGCAAATTAGACTTTTAAGAGCACTCAATAGAGTGTAACGGTCCACATTAATGCTTTGGAATTACTCAACTCTCTCCATTGAGAAGCTTTTCACGTTTTTGAGCAATTTGAGACATAACATGGTCTATTGGCGTCTTTACTTTACGAAACGTGGCACGAAGGCTCAACTAGCAAGTTAGACTTTTAAGAGCACTAAATAGCATACAACGGTCCACATGGATGCTTTGGAATTTCTCAACTCTCTCCATGGAGGAGCTTTTCACGTTTTTGTGCAATTTGAGACATAACTTGGTCTATTCGCGTCTTTACCGTACGAAACGTGGCACGAAGGCTGAACTAGCAAGTTAGACTTTTAAGAGCACTAAATAGAGTACAACGGTCCACAATGATGCTTTGGAATTGCTCAACTCTCTCCATAGAGGAGCTTTTCACGTTTTTGAGCAATTTGAGACATAACTTGGTCCATTGGCGTCTTTACCTTTCAAAAGGTGGCACGAAGGCTCAACTTGCAAGTTAAACTTTTAAGAGCACTAAATAGAGTACAACGTCCACATTGATGCTTTGGAATTGCTCAACTCTGTCCATAGAGGAGCTTTTCACGTTTTTAAGCAATTTGAGACATAACTTGGTCTATTCGCGTCTTTACCTTACGAAACGTGGCACGAAGGCTCAACAAGCAAGTTGGACTTTTAAGAGCACTAAATAGAGTACAACGGTCCACATTGATGCTTTGGAATTGCTCAACTCTCTCCATAGAGGAGCTTTTCACGTTTTTGTGCAATTTCAAACATAACTTGGTATATTCGCATCTTTACTTTAAGAAACGTGGCACGAAGGCTCAAATAGAAAGTTGGACTTTCAAGTGCACTAGATACAGTAGAACGGTCCACATTGATGCTTTGGAATTGCTCAAATCTCTCCATAGAGGAGCTTTTCACGTTTTTGAGCAATTTGAGACATGACTTGGTCTATTCGCGTCTTTAATTTACGAAACGTGGCACGAAGGCTCAACTAGCAAGTTAGACTTTTAAGAGCACTAAATAGAGTACAACGGTCCACATTGATGCTTTGGAATTGCTAAACTCTCTCCATAGAGGAGCTTGTCACGTTTTTAAGCAATTTGAGACATAACTTGGTCTATTCACGTCTTTAGCTTACGAAACGTTGCACGAAGGCTCAAATAGCAAGTTAGACTTTTAAGAGCACTAAATAGAGTACAACGGTCCACATTAATGCTTTGGAATTGCTCAACTCTCTCCATAGGGGATCGTTTCACGTTTTTAAGCAATTTGAGACATATCTTGGTGTATTCGCGTCTTTACCATACGAAACGTGCCACGAAGGCTCAACTAGCAAGTTAGACTTTTAAAAGCACTAAATATAGTAGAACGGTCCACAATGATGCTTTCGAATTGCTCAACTCTCTCCATGGAGGAGCTTTTGACGTTTTTGAGCAATTTGAGACATAACTTGGTCTAGTCGCGTCTTTACCTTACGAAACGTTGCACGAAGGATCAACTAGAAAGTTAGACTTTTAAGAGCACTTATTAGAGTACAACGGTCCACATTGATGCTTTGGAAATACTCAAATCTCTCCATAGAGGAGCTTTTCACGTTTTTGTGCAATTTGAGACATAACTTGATCTATTCGCCTCTTTATCTTAGGAATCGTGGCACGATGGCTCAACTAGCAAGTTAGACTTTTAAGAGCACTAAATAGAGTACAACGGTCCACATTAATGCTTTGGAATTGCTCAACTCTCTCCATAGGGGATCGTTTCACGTTTTTAAGCAATTTGAGACATATCTTGGTGTATTCGCGTCTTTACCATACGAAACGTGCCACGAAGGCTCAACTAGCAAGTTAGACTTTTAAAAGCACTAAATATAGTAGAACGGTCCACAATGATGCTTTCGAATTGCTCAACTCTCTCCATGGAGGAGCTTTTGACGTTTTTGAGCAATTTGAGACATAACTTGGTCTAGTCGCGTCTTTACCTTACGAAACGTTGCACGAAGGATCAACTAGAAAGTTAGACTTTTAAGAGCACTTATTAGAGTACAACGGTCCACATTGATGCTTTGGAAATACTCAAATCTCTCCATAGAGGAGCTTTTCACGTTTTTGTGCAATTTGAGACATAACTTGATCTATTCGCCTCTTTATCTTACGAAACGTGGCACGATGGCTCAACTAGCAAGTTAGACTTTTAAGAGCACTAAATAGAGTACAACGGTCCACATTAATGCTTTGGAATTGCTCAACTCTCTCCATAGGGGATCGTTTCACGTTTTTAAGCAATTTGAGACATATCTTGGTGTATTCGCGTCTTTACCATACAAAACATGCCACGAAGGCTCAACTAGCAAGTTAGACTTTTAAAAGCACTAAATATAGTAGAACGGTCCACAATGATGCTTTCGAATTGCTCAACTCTCTCCATGGAGGAGCTTTTGACGTTTTTGAGCAATTTGAGACATAACTTGGTCTAGTCGCGTCTTTACCTTACGAAACGTTGCACGAAGGATCAACTAGAAAGTTAGACTTTTAAGAGCACTTATTAGAGTACAACGGTCCACATTGATGCTTTGGAAATACTCAAATCTCTCCATAGAGGAGCTTTTCACGTTTTTGTGCAATTTGAGACATAACTTGATCTATTCGCCTCTTTATCTTACGAAACGTGGCACGATGGCTCAACTAGCAAGTTAGACTTTTAAGAGCACTAAATAGAGTACAACGGTCCACATTAATGCTTTGGAATTGCTCAACTCTCTCCATAGGGGATCGTTTCACGTTTTTAAGCAATTTGAGACATATCTTGGTGTATTCGCGTCTTTACCATACAAAACGTGCCACGAAGGCTCAACTAGCAAGTTAGACTTTTAAAAGCACTAAATATAGTAGAACGGTCCACAATGATGCTTTCGAATTGCTCAACTCTCTCCATGGAGGAGCTTTTGACGTTTTTGAGCAATTTGAGACATAACTTGGTCTAGTCGCGTCTTTACCTTACGAAACGTTGCACGAAGGATCAACTAGAAAGTTAGACTTTTAAGAGCACTTATTAGAGTACAACGGTCCACATTGACGCTTTGGAATTACTCAACTCTCTCCATAGAGGAGCTTTTCATGTTTTTGTGCAATTTGAGACATAACTTGATCTATTCGCCTGTTTATCTTACGAAACGTGGCACGATGGCTCAACTAGCAAGTTAGACTTTTAAGAGCACTAAATAGAGTACAACGGTCCACATTAATGCTTTGGAATTGCTCAACTCTCTCCATAGGGGATCGTTTCACGTTTTTAAGCAATTTGAGACATATCTTGGTGTATTCGCGTCTTTGCCATACGAAACGTGCCACGAAGGCTCAACTAGCAAGTTAGACTTTTAAAAGCACTAAATATAGTAGAACGGTCCACAATGATGCTTTCGAATTGCTCAACTCTCTCCATGGAGGAGCTTTTGACGTTTTTGAGCAATTTGAGACATAACTTGGTCTAGTCGCGTCTTTACCTTACGAAACGTTGCACGAAGGATCAACTAGAAAGTTAGACTTTTAAGAGCACTTATTAGAGTACAACGGTCCATATTGACGCTTTGGAATTACTCAACTCTCTCCATAGAGGAGCTTTTCATGTTTTTGTGCAATTTGAGACATAACTTGATCTATTCGCCTGTTTATCTTACGAAACGTGGCACGATGGCTCAACTAGCAAGTTAGACTTTTAAGAGCACTAAATAGAGTACAACGGTCCACATTAATGCTTTGGAATTGCTCAACTCTCTCCATAGGGGATCATTTCACGTTTTTAAGCAATTTGAGACATATCTTGGTGTATTCGCGTCTTTGCCATACGAAACGTGCCACGAAGGCTCAACTAGCAAGTTAGACTTTTAAAAGCACTAAATATAGTAGAACGGTCCACAATGATGCTTTCGAATTGCTCAACTCTCTCCATGGAGGAGCTTTTGACGTTTTTGAGCAATTTGAGACATAACTTGGTCTAGTCGCGTCTTTACCTTACGAAACGTTGCACGAAGGATCAACTAGAAAGTTAGACTTTTAAGAGCACTTATTAGAGTACAACGGTCCACATTGATGCTTTGGAAATACTCAAATCTCACCATAGAGGAGCTTTTCACGTTTTTGTGCAATTTGAGACATAACTTGATCTATTCGCCTCTTTATCTTACGAAACGTGGCACGATGGCTCAACTAGCAAGTTAGACTTTTAAGAGCACTAAATAGAGTACAACGGTCCACATTAATGCTTTGGAATTGCTCAACTCTCTCCATAGGGGATAGTTTCACGTTTTTAAGCAATTTGAGACATATCTTGGTGTATTCGCGTCTTTACCATACGAAACGTGCCACGAAGGCTCAACTAGCAAGTTAGACTTTTAAAAGCACTAAATATAGTAGAACGGTCCACAATGATGCTTTCGAATTGCTCAACTCTCTCCATGGAGGAGCTTTTGACGTTTTTGAGCAATTTGAGACATAACTTGGTCTAGTCGCGTCTTTACCTTACGAAACGTTGCACGAAGGATCAACTAGAAAGTTAGACTTTTAAGAGCACTTATTAGAGTACAACGGTCCACATTGATGCTTTGGAAATACTCAAATCTCTCCATAGAGGAGCTTTTCACGTTTTTGTGCAATTTGAGACATAACTTGATCTATTCGCCTCTTTATCTTACGAAACGTGGCACGATGGCTCAACTAGCAAGTTAGACTTTTAAGAGCACTAAATAGAGTACAACGGTCCACATTAATGCTTTGAAATTGCTCAACTCTCTCCATAGGGGATCGTTTCACGTTTTTAAGCAATTTGAGACATATCTTGGTGTATTCGCGTCTTTACCATACGAAACGTGCCACGAAGGCTCAACTAGCAAGTTAGACTTTTAAAAGTACTAAATATAGTAGAACGGTCCACAATGATGCTTTCGAATTGCTCAACTCTCTCCATGGAGGAGCTTTTGACGTTTTTGAGCAATTTGAGACATAACTTGGTCTAGTCGCGTCTTTACCTTACGAAACGTTGCACGAAGGATCAACTAGAAAGTTAGACTTTTAAGAGCACTTATTAGAGTACAACGGTCCACATTGACGCTTTGGAATTACTCAACTCTCTCCATAGAGGAGCTTTTCATGTTTTTGTGCAATTTGAGACATAACTTGATCTATTCGCCTGTTTATCTTACGAAACGTGGCACGATGGCTCAACTAGCAAGTTAGACTTTTAAGAGCACTAAATAGAGTACAACGGTCCACATTAATGCTTTGGAATTGCTCAACTCTCTCCATAGGGGATCGTTTCACGTTTTTAAGCAATTTGAGACATATCTTGGTGTATTCGCGTCTTTGCCATACGAAACGTGCCACGAAGGCTCAACTAGCAAGTTAGACTTTTAAAAGCACTAAATATAGTAGAACGGTCCACAATGATGCTTTCGAATTGCTCAACTCTCTCCATGGAGGAGCTTTTGACGTTTTTGAGCAATTTGAGACATAACTTGGTCTAGTCGCGTCTTTACCTTACGAAACGTTGCACGAAGGATCAACTAGAAAGTTAGACTTTTAAGAGCACTTATTAGAGTACAACGGTCCACATTGACGCTTTGGAATTACTCAACTCTCTCCATAGAGGAGCTTTTCATGTTTTTGTGCAATTTGAGACATAACTTGATCTATTCGCCTGTTTATCTTACGAAACGTGGCACGATGGCTCAACTAGCAAGTTAGACTTTTAAGAGCACTAAATAGAGTACAACGGTCCACATTAATGCTTTGGAATTGCTCAACTCTCTCCATAGGGGATCATTTCACGTTTTTAAGCAATTTGAGACATATCTTGGTGTATTCGCGTCTTTGCCATACGAAACGTGCCACGAAGGCTCAACTAGCAAGTTAGACTTTTAAAAGCACTAAATATAGTAGAACGGTCCACAATGATGCTTTCGAATTGCTCAACTCTCTCCATGGAAGAGCTTTTGACGTTTTTGAGCAATTTGAGACATAACTTGGTCTAGTCGCGTCTTTACCTTACGAAACGTTGCACGAAGGATCAACTAGAAAGTTAGACTATTAAGAGCACTTATTAGAGTACAACGGTCCACATTGATGCTTTGGAAATACTCAAATCTCACCATAGAGGAGCTTTTCACGTTTTTGTGCAATTTGAGACATAACTTGATCTATTCGCCTCTTTATCTTACGAAACGTGGCACGATGGCTCAACTAGCAAGTTAGACTTTTAAGAGCACTAAATAGAGTACAACGGTCCACATTAATGCTTTGGAATTGCTCAACTCTCTCCATAGGGGATAGTTTCACGTTTTTAAGCAATTTGAGACATATCTTGGTGTATTCGCGTCTTTACCATACGAAACGTGCCACGAAGGCTCAACTAGCAAGTTAGACTTTTAAAAGCACTAAATATAGTAGAACGGTCCACAATGATGCTTTCGAATTGCTCAACTCTCTCCATGGAGGAGCTTTTGACGTTTTTGAGCAATTTGAGACATAACTTGGTCTAGTCGCGTCTTTACCTTACGAAACGTTGCACGAAGGATCAACTAGAAAGTTAGACTTTTAAGAGCACTTATTAGAGTACAACGGTCCACATTGATACTTTGGAAATACTCAAATCTCTCCATAGAGGAGCTTTTCACGTTTTTGTGCAATTTGAGACATAACTTGATCTATTCGCCTCTTTATCTTACGAAACGTGGCACGATGGCTCAACTAGCAAGTTAGACTTTTAAGAGCACTAAATAGAGTACAACGGTCCACATTAATGCTTTGAAATTGCTCAACTCTCTCCATAGGGGATCGTTTCACGTTTTTAAGCAATTTGAGACATATCTTGGTGTATTCGCGTCTTTACCATACGAAACGTGCCACGAAGGCTCAACTAGCAAGTTAGACTTTTAAAAGTACTAAATATAGTAGAACGGTCCACAATGATGCTTTCGAATTGCTCAACTCTCTCCATGGAGGAGCTTTTGACGTTTTTGAGCAATTTGAGACATAACTTGGTCTAGTCGCGTCTTTACCTTACGAAACGTTGCACGAAGGATCAACTAGAAAGTTAGACTTTTAAGAGCACTTATTAGAGTACAACGGTCCACATTGATGCTTTGGAAATACTCAAATCTCTCCATAGAGGAGCTTTTCACGTTTTTGTGCAATTTGAGACATAACTTGATCTATTCGCCTCTTTATCTTACGAAACGTGGCACGATGGCTCAACTAGCAAGTTAGACTTTTAAGAGCACTAAATAGAGTACAACGGTCCACATTAATGCTTTGGAATTGCTCAACTCTCTCCATAGGGGATCGTTTCACGTTTTTAAGCAATTTGAGACATATCTTGGTGTATTCGCGTCTTTACCATACAAAACGTGCCACGAAGGCTCAACTAGCAAGTTAGACTTTTAAAAGCACTAAATATAGTAGAACGGTCCACAATGATGCTTTCGAATTGCTCAACTCTCTCCATGGAGGAGCTTTTGACGTTTTTGAGCAATTTGAGACATAACTTGGTCTAGTCGCGTCTTTACCTTACGAAACGTTGCACGAAGGATCAACTAGAAAGTTAGACTTTTAAGAGCACTTATTAGAGTACAACGGTCCACATTGACGCTTTGGAATTACTCAACTCTCTCCATAGAGGAGCTTTTCATGTTTTTGTGCAATTTGAGACATAACTTGATCTATTCGCCTGTTTATCTTCCGAAACGTGGCACGATGGCTCAACTAGCAAGTTAGACTTTTAAGAGCACTAAATAGAGTACAACGGTCCACATTAATGCTTTGGAATTGCTCAACTCTCTCCATAGGGGATCGTTTCACGTTTTTAAGCAATTTGAGACATATCTTGGTGTATTCGCGTCTTTGCCATACGAAACGTGCCACGAAGGCTCAACTAGCAAGTTAGACTTTTAAAAGCACTAAATATAGTAGAACGGTCCACAATGATGCTTTCGAATTGCTCAACTCTCTCCATGGAGGAGCTTTTGACGTTTTTGAGCAATTTGAGACATAACTTGGTCTAGTCGCGTCTTTACCTTACGAAACGTTGCACGAAGGATCAACTAGAAAGTTAGACTTTTAAGAGCACTTATTAGAGTACAACGGTCCACATTGATGCTTTGGAAATACTCAAATCTCACCATAGAGGAGCTTTTCACGTTTTTGTGCAATTTGAGACATAACTTGATCTATTCGCCTCTTTATCTTACGAAACGTGGCACGATGGCTCAACTAGCAAGTTAGACTTTTAAGAGCACTAAATAGAGTACAACGGTCCACATTAATGCTTTGGAATTGCTCAACTCTCTCCATAGGGGATCGTTTCACGTTTTTAAGCAATTTGAGACATATCTTGGTGTATTCACGTCTTTACCATACGAAACGTGCCACGAAGGCTCAACTAGCAAGTTAGACTTTTAAAAGCACTAAATATAGTAGAACGGTCCACAATGATGCTTTCGAATTGCTCAACTCTCTCCATGGAGGAGCTTTTGACGTTTTTGAGCAATTTGAGACATAACTTGGTCTAGTCGCGTCTTTACCTTACGAAACGTTGCACGAAGGATCAACTAGAAAGTTAGACTTTTAAGAGCACTTATTAGAGTACAACGGTCCACATTGATGCTTTGGAAATACTCAAATCTCTCATAGAGGAGCTTTTCACGTTTTTGTGCAATTTGAGACATAACTTGATCTATTCGCCTCTTTATCTTACGAAACGTGGCACGATGGCTCAACTAGCAAGTTAGACTTTTAAGAGCACTAAATAGAGTACAACGGTCCACATTAATGCTTTGGAATTGCTCAACTCTCTCCATAGGGGATCGTTTCACGTTTTTAAGCAATTTGAGACATATCTTGGTGTATTCGCGTCTTTACCATACGAAACGTGCCACGAAGGCTCAACTAGCAAGTTAGACTTTTAAAAGTACTAAATATAGTAGAACGGTCCACAATGATGCTTTCGAATTGCTCAACTCTCTCCATGGAGGAGCTTTTGACGTTTTTGAGCAATTTGAGACATAACTTGGTCTAGTCGCGTCTTTACCTTACGAAACGTTGCACGAAGGATCAACTAGAAAGTTAGACTTTTAAGAGCACTTATTAGAGTACAACGGTCCACATTGACGCTTTGGAATTACTCAACTCTCTCCATAGAGGAGCTTTTCATGTTTTTGTGCAATTTGAGACATAACTTGATCTATTCGCCTGTTTATCTTACGAAACATGGCACGATGGCTCAACTAGCAAGTTAGACTTTTAAGAGCACTAAATAGAGTACAACGGTCCACATTAATGCTTTGGAATTGCTCAACTCTCTCCATAGGGGATCGTTTCACGTTTTTAAGCAATTTGAGACATATCTTGTTGTATTCGCGTCTTTACCATACGAAACGTGCCACGAAGGCTCAACTAGCAAGTTAGACTTTTAAAAGCACTAAATATAGTAGAACGGTCCACAATGATGCTTTCGAATTGCTCAACTCTCTCCATGGAGGAGCTTTTGACGTTTTTGAGCAATTTGAGACATAACTTGGTCTAGTCGCGTCTTTACCTTACGAAACGTTGCACGAAGGATCAACTAGAAAGTTAGACTTTTAAGAGCACTTATTAGAGTACAACGGTCCACATTGACGCTTTGGAATTACTCAACTCTCTCCATAGAGGAGCTTTTCATGTTTTTGTGCAATTTGAGACATAACTTGATCTATTCGCCTGTTTATCTTCCGAAACGTGGCACGATGGCTCAACTAGCAAGTTAGACTTTTAAGAGCACTAAATAGAGTACAACGGTCCACATTAATGCTTTGGAATTGCTCAACTCTCTCCATAGGGGATCGTTTCACGTTTTTAAGCAATTTGAGACATATCTTGGTGTATTCGCGTCTTTGCCATACGAAACGTGCCACGAAGGCTCAACTAGCAAGTTAGACTTTTAAAAGCACTAAATATAGTAGAACGGTCCACAATGATGCTTTCGAATTGCTCAACTCTCTCCATGGAGGAGCTTTTGACGTTTTTGAGCAATTTGAGACATAACTTGGTCTAGTCGCGTCTTTACCTTACGAAACGTTGCACGAAGGATCAACTAGAAAGTTAGACTTTTAAGAGCACTTATTAGAGTACAACGGTCCACATTGATGCTTTGGAAATACTCAAATCTCACCATAGAGGAGCTTTTCACGTTTTTGTGCAATTTGAGACATAACTTGATCTATTCGCCTCTTTATCTTACGAAACGTGGCACGATGGCTCAACTAGCAAGTTAGACTTTTAAGAGCACTAAATAGAGTACAACGGTCCACATTAATGCTTTGGAATTGCTCAACTCTCTCCATAGGGGATCGTTTCACGTTTTTAAGCAATTTGAGACATATCTTGGTGTATTCACGTCTTTACCATACGAAACGTGCCACGAAGGCTCAACTAGCAAGTTAGACTTTTAAAAGCACTAAATATAGTAGAACGGTCCACAATGATGCTTTCGAATTGCTCAACTCTCTCCATGGAGGAGCTTTTGACGTTTTTGAGCAATTTGAGACATAACTTGGTCTAGTCGCGTCTTTACCTTACGAAACGTTGCACGAAGGATCAACTAGAAAGTTAGACTTTTAAGAGCACTTATTAGAGTACAACGGTCCACATTGATGCTTTGGAAATACTCAAATCTCTCATAGAGGAGCTTTTCACGTTTTTGTGCAATTTGAGACATAACTTGATCTATTCGCCTCTTTATCTTACGAAACGTGGCACGATGGCTCAACTAGCAAGTTAGACTTTTAAGAGCACTAAATAGAGTACAACGGTCCACATTAATGCTTTGGAATTGCTCAACTCTCTCCATAGGGGATCGTTTCACGTTTTTAAGCAATTTGAGACATATCTTGGTGTATTCGCGTCTTTACCATACGAAACGTGCCACGAAGGCTCAACTAGCAAGTTAGACTTTTAAAAGTACTAAATATAGTAGAACGGTCCACAATGATGCTTTCGAATTGCTCAACTCTCTCCATGGAGGAGCTTTTGACGTTTTTGAGCAATTTGAGACATAACTTGGTCTAGTCGCGTCTTTACCTTACGAAACGTTGCACGAAGGATCAACTAGAAAGTTAGACTTTTAAGAGCACTTATTAGAGTACAACGGTCCACATTGACGCTTTGGAATTACTCAACTCTCTCCATAGAGGAGCTTTTCATGTTTTTGTGCAATTTGAGACATAACTTGATCTATTCGCCTGTTTATCTTACGAAACATGGCACGATGGCTCAACTAGCAAGTTAGACTTTTAAGAGCACTAAATAGAGTACAACGGTCCACATTAATGCTTTGGAATTGCTCAACTCTCTCCATAGGGGATCGTTTCACGTTTTTAAGCAATTTGAGACATATCTTGTTGTATTCGCGTCTTTACCATACGAAACGTGCCACGAAGGCTCAACTAGCAAGTTAGACTTTTAAAAGCACTAAATATAGTAGAACGGTCCACAATGATGCTTTCGAATTGCTCAACTCTCTCCATGGAGGAGCTTTTGACGTTTTTGAGCAATTTGAGACATAACTTGGTCTAGTCGCGTCTTTACCTTACGAAACGTTCAACGAAGGATCAACTAGAAAGTTAGACTTTTAAGAGCACTTATTACAGTACAACGGTCCACATTGATGCTTTGGAAATACTCAAATCTCTCCATAGAGGAGCTTTTCACGTTTTTGTGCAATTTGAGACATAACTTGATCTATTCGCCTCTTTACATTACGAAACGTGGCACGAAGGCTCAATTAGCAAGTTAGACTTTGAAGAGCACTAAATAGAGTACAATGGTCCACATTGATGCTTTGAAATTGCTCAACTCTCTCCATAGAGAAGCTTTTCACGTATTTGTGCAATTTGAGACATAACTTGATCTATTCGCGTCTTTACCTTACGAAACGTGGCACGAAGGCTCAACTAGCAAGTTAGACCTTTAAGAGCAGTACATAGAGTTCAATGGTCCACATTGATGCTTTGGAATTGCTCAACTCTCTCCATAGAGGAGCTTTTTACGTTTTTGTGCAATTTCAAACATAACTTGGTCTATCCGAGTCTTTACCTTACGAAACGTGGCACGAAGGCTCAACTAGCAAGTTAGACTGTTAAGATCACTAAATAAAGTACAACGGCCGATATTGACGCTTTGGAATTGCTCAACTCTCTCCATAGAGGAGCTTTTCTCGTTTTTGTGCAATTTGAGACATAACTTGGTCTATTTGCGTCTTTACCTTATGAAACGTGGCACGAAGGCTCAATTAGCAAGTTAGACTTCTAAGAACACTAAATAGAGTACAACAGTCCATATTGATGCTTTGGAATTGCTCAAGTCTCTCCATAGAGGAGCTTTTCACGTTCTTGTGCAATTTCAAACATAACTTGGTCTATTCACGTCTTTACCCTACAAAATGTGGCACGAAGGCTCAACTAGCAAGTCAGACTTTTAAGAGCACTAAATAGAGTACAACGTCCGATATTGACGCTTTGGAATTGCTCCACTCTCTCCATAGAGGAGCTTTTCATGTTTTTCTGCAATTTGAGACATAACTTGGTCTATTTGCGTCTTTACCTTATGGAACGTGGCACAAAGGCTCAACTAGCAAGTTAGACTTCTAAGAACACTAAATAGAGTACAACGTCCATATTGATGCTTTGGACTTGCTCAACTCACTCCATAGAGGAGCTTTTCACGTTTTTGTGCAATTTCAAAGATAACTTGGTAAATTCTCGGTTTTACCCTACAAAACGTGGCACGAAGGCTCAACTAGCAAGTTAGACTTTCAAGAGCACTAAATAGAGTACAACGGCTGATATTGATGCTTTGGAATTGCTCAACTCTCTCCATAGAGGAGCTTTTCACGTTTTTGTGCAATTTGAGACATAACTTGGTCTATTTGCGTCTTTACCTTATGAAACGTGGCACGAAGGCTCAACTAGCAAGTTAGACTTCTAAGAACACTAAATAGAGTACAACGGTCAAGATTGATGCTTTGGAATTGCTCAACTCTCTCCATAGAGCAGCTTTTCACATTTTTGTGCAATTTCAAACGTAACTTGGTCTATTCGCATCTTTACCATACGAAACGTGGCACGAAGGCTCAACTAGCAAGTTAGACTTTTAAGACAACTCAATAGAGTACAACGGTCCACATTGATGCTTTGGAATTACTCAAATCTCTCCATAGAGGAGCTTTTCACGTTTTTGTGCAATTTGAGACATAACTTGATCTATTCGCCTCTTTACATTATGAAACGTGGCACGAAGGCTCAATTAGCAAGTTAGACTTTTAAGAGCACTAAATAGAGTACAACGGTCCACATTGATGCTTTGAAATTGCTCAACTCTCTCCATAGAGGAGCTTTTCACGTTTTTGTGCAATTTGAGACATAACTTGATCTATTCGCATCTTTACCTTAAGAAACGTGGCACGAAGGCTCAACTAGAAAGTTGGACTTTTAAGAGCACTACATACAGTACAACGGTCCACATTGATGCTTTGGAATTGCTCAACTCTCTCCATAGAGGAGCGTTTCCCCTTTTTAAGCATTTTGAGACATAACTTGGTCTATTCGCGCCTTTACCTTACGAAACGTGGCACGACGGCTCAACTAGCAAGTTAGACTTTTAAGAGCACTAAATAAAGTACAACAGTCCACATTGATGCTTTGGAATTGCTCAAATCTCTCCATAGACGAGCTTTTCACGTTTTTGTGCAATTTGAGACATAACTTGGTCTATTCGCGTCTTTGCCTTACGAAACATGGCACAAAGACTCAACTGGCAAGTTAGACTTTTAAGAGCACTAAATAGAGTACAACGGTCCAGATTGATGCTTTGGAATTGTTCAACTCTCTCCATAGAGGAGCTTTTCACATTTTTGTGCAATTTCAAACATAACTTGGTATATTCGCATCTTTACCTTAAGAAACGTGGCACGAAGGCTCAACTAGAAAGTTGGACTTTTAAGAGCACTACATACAGTACAACGGTCCACATTGATGCTTTGGAATTGCTCAACTCTCTCCATAGAGGAGCTTTTCACATTTTTGTGCAATTTCAAACATAACTTGGTATATTCGCATCTTTACCTTAAGAAACGTGGCACGAAGGCTCAACTAGCAAGTTAGACTTTTAAGAGCACTAAATAGAGTATAACGGTCCACATCGATGCTTTGGAATTGCGCAACTCTCTCCATGGAGGAGCTTTTCACGTTTTTTAGCAATTTGAGACATAACTTGGTCTATTCGCGTCTTTACCTTACGAAACGTGGCACGACGGCTCAACTAGCAAGTTAGACTTTTAAGAGCACTAAATAAAGTACAACAGTCCACATTGATGCTTTGGAATTGCTCAACTCTCTCCATAGACGAGCTTTTCACGTTTTTGTGCAATTTGAGACATAACTTGGTCTATTCGCGTCTTTGCCTTACGAAACATGGCACAAAGACTCAACTGGCAAGTTAGACTTTTAAGAGCACTAAATAGAGTACAACGGTCCAGATTGATGCTTTGGAATTGTTCAACTCTCTCCATAGAGGAGCTTTTCACATTTTTGTGCAATTTCAAACATAACTTGGTATATTCGCATCTTTACCTTAAGAAACGTGGCACGAAGGCTCAACTAGCAAGTTAGACTTTTAAGAGCACTAAATAGAGTATAACGGTCCACATCGATGCTTTGGAATTGCGCAACTCTCTCCATGGAGGAGCTTTTCACGTTTTTTAGCAATTTGAGACATAACTTGGTCTATTCGCGTCTTTACCTTACGAAACGTGGCACGACGGCTCAACTAGCAAGTTAGACTTTTAAGAGCACTAAATAAAGTACAACAGTCCACATTGATGCTTTGGAATTGCTCAACTCTCTCCATAGACGAGCTTTTCATGTTTTTGTGCAATTTGAGACATAACTTGGTCTATTCGCGTCTTTGCCTTACGAAACATGGCACAAAGACTCAACTGGCAAGTTAGACTTTTAAGAGCACTAAATAGAGTACAACGGTCCAGATTGATGCTTTGGAATTGTTCAACTCTCTCCATAGAGGAGCTTTTCACATTTTTGTGCAATTTCAAACATAACTTGGTATATTCGCATCTTTACCTTAAGAAACGTGGCACGAAGGCTCAACTAGAAAGTTGGACTTTTAAGAGCACTACATACAGTACAACAGTCCACATTGATGCTTTGGAATTGCTCAACTCTCTCCATACAGGAGCGTTTCCCGTTTTTAAGCATTTTGAGACATAACTTGGTCTATTCGCGGCTTTACCTTACGAAACGTGGCACGAAGGCTCAACTAGCAAGTTAAACTTTTAAGAGCACTAAATAGAGTATAACGGTCCACATCGATGCTTTGGAATTGCGCAACTCTCTCCATGGAGGAGCTTTTCACGTTTTTTAGCAATTTGAGACATAACTTGGTCTATTCGCGTCTTTACCTTACGAAACGTGGCACGACGGCTCAACTAGCAAGTTAGATTTTTAAGAGCACTAAATAAAGTACAACGGTCCACATTGATGCTTTGGAATTGCTCAACTCTCTCCATAGAGGAGCTTTTCACGTTTTTGTGCAATTTGAGACATAACTTGGTCTATTTGCGTCTTTACCTTATGAAAAGTGGCACGAAGGCTCAACTAGCAAGTTAGGCTTCTAAGAACACTAAATAGAGTACAACGGTACAGATTGATGCTTTGGAGTTGCTCAACTCTCTCCATAGAGGAGCTTTTCACATTTTTATGCAATTTCAAACATAACTTGGTCTATTCGCATCTTTACCATACGAAACGTGGCACGAAGGCTCAACTAGCAAGTTAGACTTTTAAGACAACTCAATAGAGTACAACGGTCCACATTGATGCTTTGGAATTACTCAAATCTCTCCATAGAGGAGCTTTTCACGTTTTTGTGCAATTTGAGACATAACTTGATCTATTCGCCTCTTTACATTATGAAACGTGGCACGAAGGCTCAATTAGCAAGTTAGACTTTTAAGAGCACTAAATAGAGTACAACGGTCCACATTGATGCTTTGAAATTGCTCAACTCTCTCCATAGAGGAGCTTTTCACGTTTTTGTGCAATTTGAGACATAACTTGATCTATTCGCATCTTTACCTTACGAAACGTGGCACGAAGGCTCAACTAGCAAGTTAGACTTCTAAGAACACTAAATAGAGTACAACGGTCCAGATTGATGCTTTGGAATTGCTCAACTCTCTCCATAGAGGAGCTTTTCACATTTTTGTGCAATTTCAAACATAACTTGGTATATTCGCATCTTTACCTTAAGAAACGTGGCACGAAGGCTCAGCTAGAAAGTTGGACTTTTAAGAGCACTACATACAGTACAATGGTCCACATTGATGCTTTGGAATTGCTCAACTCTCTCCATAGAGGAGCGTTTCCCGTTTTTAAGCATTTTGAGACATAACTTGGTCTATTCGCGCCTTTACCTTACGAAACGTGGCACGAAGGCTCAACTAGCAAGTTAGACTTTTAAGAGCACCAAATAGAGTATAACGGTCCACATCGATGCTTTGGAATTGCGCAACTCTCTCCATGGAGGAGCTTTTCACGTTTTTTAGCAATTTGAGACATAACTTGGTCTATTCGCGTCTTTACCTTACGAAACGTGGCACGACTGCTCAACTAGCAAGTTAGACTTTTAAGAGCACTAAATAAAGTACAACGGTCCACATTGATGCTTTGGAATTGCTCAACTCTCTCCATAGAGGAGCTTTTCACGTTTTTGTGCAATTTGAGACATAACTTGATCTATTCGCCTCTTTACCTTACGAAACGTGGCACGATACCTCAACAAGCAAGTTAGACTTTTCAGAGCACTAAATAGAGTACAACGGTTCACATTGATGCTTTGGAATTGCTCATTTCTCTCCATAGACGAGCTTTTCACGTTTTTGTGCAATTTGAGACATAACTTGGTCTATTCGCGTCTTTGCCTTACGAAACATGGCACAAAGACTCAACTGGCAAGTTAGACTTTTAAGAGCACTAAATAGAGTACAACGGTCCACATTGATGCTTTGGAATTGCTCAACTCTCTCCATAGAGGAGCTTTTCTCGTTTTTGTACAATTTGAGACATAACTTGGTCTATTCGCGTCTCTACCTTACGAAACGTGGCACGAAGGCTGAACTAGGAAGTTAGACTTTTAAGAGCACTAAATAGAGTACAACGGTCCACATTGATGCTTTGGAATTGCTCAACTCTCTCCATAGAGGAGCTTTTCTCGTTTTTGTACAATTTGAGACATAACTTGGTCTATTCGCGTCCTTACCTTACGAAACGTGGCACGAAGGGTCAACTAGCAAGTTAGACTTTTAAGAGCACTAAATAAAGTACAACGGTCCACATTGATGCTTTGGAATTGCTCAACTCTCTCCATAGAGGAGCTTTTCACGTTTTTGTGCAATTTGAGACATAACTTGATCTATTCGCCTCTTTACCTTACGAAACGTGGCACGATACCTCAACAAGCAAGTTAGACTTTTCAGAGCACTAAATAGAGTACAACGGTTCACATTGATGCTTTGGAATTGCTCAACTCTCTCCATAGACGAGCTTTTCACGTTTTTGTGCAATTTGAGACATAACTTGGTCTATTCGCGTCTTTGCCTTACGAAACATGGCACAAAGACTCAACTGGCAAGTTAGACTTTTAAGAGCAGTAAATAGAGTACAACGGTCCACATTGATGTTTTGGAATTGCTCAACTCTCTCCATAGAGGAGCTTTTCACGTTTTTGTGCAATTCGAGACATAACTTGGTCCATTTGCGTCTTTACATTATGAAACGTCGCACGAAAGCTCAACTAGCAAGTTAGACTTCTAAGAACATTAAATGGAGTACAACGGACCAGATTGATGCTTTGAAATTGCTCAGCTCTCTCTCGAGAGGAGCTTTTCACGTTTTTGTGCAATTTCACACATAACTTGGTCTATTTGCATGTTTACCTTACGAAACGTGGTACGAAGGCTCAACTGTCAAGTTAGACTTATAAGAGCACTCAATAGAGTACAACAGTCCGTATTGATTGTTAGAGATGTGTATTTTGTATATTTTTAGTATAGAAGGGTAGTATGGTCTTCTCTTCATTCTCTTGTCTATATACTCATGTATTACTCATTTGTGACACAATTTCATATCTGTTGTCATGGTATCGAGCTAAGTTTTTTTTCTCTACAATTTTTTTTTTCGTGCGGCACTCTTCTCCGACGAGCTCCTCCCAGTGCGCCATTGTTCTCAGCTCTCTCAGTCCAGCTCCGGCGAGATCTCTGCTGCCGACCAGCACTGCCCAGTTCTCTACCGACCAGCTTTGGTTCACTCTGCCAACCCAGCTGCCAGCTCCCAGCTCCGATCTCTCAGCTGCCGGCGAGCTTCTTCTAGTGTGCCTCTACTCTCATCTCTCTCGGCCCAGTTCTCTGCCGACCAGCACTGTCCAGATCGGTGCTCTCTGCCTTGTTTGGTCCACTCTGCCAACCCAGCCAGATCTGTTTTTTTTTATCTTCTGACATTGCAGTTTGGCCCTCCATATTTCTGAAATTGCAATTTGGTCCCTCCATCTTTCTGACATTGCAGTTTGATCCCTCCAGCTTTCTGACATTGCAGTTTGGCCCTCCATATTTCTGAAATTGCAGTTTGGTCCCTCCAGCTTTGTGACATTGCAGTTTGGTCCCTCCAGCTTTCTGAACTTACAGTTTAGTCCCTACAGATTTTTTTTAAATTGTAGTTTGTATTGATGGCAACTCTTGGTGCTGATTTTCCACCTTTGACGAGGACTGGTTCCTCTGCCACTCGGTCTTTGTCGACCTCGGCTACATCATCGACGACCGTTGGTTTGACCACCCTTGACCTTCCTCGGGATTTTCTTCCCACTTCGACTGATTTTCGGCTCACTTCAGCCGGTGACTGGCCTACTTGGAGTGCCACGGTTCGTAATGCCTTGTTTGGCCGAGGGCTCTTATCTTATCTCACAGATGGTCCACCTGTTGATGGTTCTGATGATGTTTTAACTGCTTGGACTCTTCGAACTAACCGAGTCTCCAGTTATCTGATTGAGTCTCTCGACCCGGCTCTCCGTCCTGATCTAGTTACTCAAGCTGCCCATGTTGTTTGGAGATCTCTTACCTCTCGTTTTGTTGAACGCAGTGGGGCTCGTCAGTATTCACTTCTCACTCAGGCTGCTACTGCTCGTCAGGATGATCGGTCTATTCAGCAGTTCTATCACCACATGCGTGGTTTTTGGCGTGAGTTGGAGGTTTTTCTCCCTGCTGGCAGTCATATTGCTGCTGATGTGATTTTTTGGGATATGCGTCACATGTACGAGTTTCTGATGGCTCTCCGCCCCGAGTTTGGTCCTCTGGTTGGTCGGCTTATACATCGTGACCCCCCTCCCAGCCTCGAGACTGCAGTTGCTGAGTTAGTCGCCGAGGAGACTCGTCTTCGCCTACTAGGTGGGGTCAAGTCTACTCCTGCACCCTCTAGTTTCTCCGGTGTTCTTGCTGCAGCTCCCTCTAGTGTTTCCACAGCTCCCTCTGGTCGTCCTACTTGCCCTCATTGCATGCGGCCAGGTCATACTATAGATGACTGTTGGAAGCTCCACCCCGAGCGTCGTGTTGGACCTCGTGGCCGCGGCCGCCGTGCCTCCACTTCCACTGTTGCGGCTGTTACTCATGCACTTCCTTCTCCTGCTCCTGCTCCTGCTCTTTCTTTGCCTCAGATTGATATTCAGCAATTTCAGCAGTTCCAGCAGTTCCAGCAGTATCAACAGCGTCTTGAGCAGATGACTACTTCTTCTAGCACTGGTAGCACTCCTGCACCCTCTGCTTTCTCAGCCACTGGTATGTCTAGTACTTGGATTTTTGACTCTGGGGCCTCTCATCATATGACCTCTGATGCCTCACTGTTGACTGATTGTAGTCCCTCACCTCCTATTCCCTCTATTTACACTGCTGATGGTTCTCCATTGAGAGTTTCTCAGGCTGGCTCTATTACTACTACCTCAGAGCCCTCAGGCCATCTCTCTCTACCCTCTGTTCTTCATGCTCCTCAATTGAGCATGAACCTTATTTCTGTTGGTGGTATATGTGATTTTGGCTATGATGTTTTATTCACACCCTCTTCTTGTCGTGTGCAGGATCCGTCTACCAGCCAGGTGATTGGCAGTGGTCGTAGAGTGGGTGGCCTCTATCATCTCCAGTCCCTCCACATTCCCTCCTCGCGTCCCAGTTTTTGTGGTCTTGCCTCTCATACTCCTGATATCTGGCATAGACGATTAGGTCATATTTCTGAATCGCGACTGAAGAGTCTCTCCCTGTCTGGAGCTCTCGGTCGTGGTCCTTTTTCTGCTTTGAGTCCTTGTCTTGGTTGTAAGCTTGCTAAAGCTACAGCACTCCCCTTTTCCCCCAGTGTATCCCAAACTTCTAGTGTTTTTGATCTATTACATTCAGATATTTGGGGCCCTGCACCTCTCCCTTCTATTTGTGGTTATCGTTATTATGTTTCCTTTATTGATGACTTTACTCGCTATACTTGGGTCTATCTCTTACAACATCGCTCTGAGATTCTCTCTGTGTATGAGCACTTTACCACTATGATTTTCACCCAGTTCGGTCGTCGCATCAAGACGCTTCGCTCTGATTGTGCTCTTGAGTACTTGTCTTCTAGTATGCGGTCATTGCTCTCCTCTCACGGTACCATTTTTCAACACTCATGTCCTCACACACATGAGCAGAATGGTGTTGCTGAAAGGAAGCATCGACACATTCTAGAGACTACTCGGGCACTTCTACTTTCGGCTTCTGTGCCTCGTTCTTACTGGGCTGAGGCTGTTCTCACTTCAGTCAATCTTATCAACATTACTCCCTCTTCAGTTCTCCCTGATCGTATCTCTCCTCATGAGCGGCTCTTCCGCTCCCCACCTGACTACTCTCGTCTTCGCACATTTGGCTGCACTTGTTTTGTCCTATTACCTCCTCCTGAGCGTTCCAAATTGTCTCCTGTTTCTGTCAAATGTGTTCTCCTCGGTATCAGTGCTGAACACAAGGGTTATCGTTGCTACGATCCCTTGACTCGGCGCGTCCGTATCTCTCGTCATGTCTCCTTTCTTGAGGATGTTCCTTATTTCTTCTCGACATCTCAGGATCTTACCTTTCTTACGCTTCCGCCTTTACCCACTCCTGAAATTTCTACTCTCTCTCCTCCTATTTCTTCTACCTCCATTCTAGATATTTCAATCTCTTCCACTCCCTCGGATTCTACTCCTACTGAGCCTAATCCTCCATCTTCCTCGTCCTCTGTTGGCCCTGATCACGTTCCCCCTGTACCTGATCCTCCATCTCCATCTTCATCATCGTCCTCGACTGATATTGTTCCTCCTCCTCCTTCATCTGGTATTACTCCTTATCCTCTTCACTACACCCGTGATCTTGACTATGTCCCATCTTCTAGTTTTGATACTACCTCATCCTCCTCGATCACTTGTCCATCATCTGCTAGTACGGATCCTCCTGCACCTCGCTATCCTCAGCGCGAGCGACGTCCTGTGGAGAGGTATGGTTATAGTTCTGTTTCCACTTATGCTCCACAGTTTACTGCTTTTCTTACTGCTCTTCATTCGGAGTCTGAGCCTAGTACATACAGTGAGGCATCTCAGTCCGTTCAGTGGAAGCAGGCTATGGCTGAGGAGTTTGAGGCTTTTAGGGAGACTCGGACTTGGGATGTGGTTCCTCTTCCTGTTGGTGTTAGGCCTATTGGCTGCAAATGGATTTACCGGGTCAAGCGTCGACCTGATGGGTCCATTGAGCGCTATAAGGCGCGTCTTGTAGCTAGAGGTTTTTCTCAGGTGCATGGTATTGATTATGATGAGACCTTTGCTCCAGTTGCTCAGATGACTACAGTTCGCACTTTATTGGCAGTTGCGGCAGTTAGTAAATGGCCTCTTCTTCAGATGGATGTGAAGAATGCCTTTCTCAATGGTGATCTCTCAGAAATTGTTTACATGCAACCCCCTCCTGGACTTCGGACTCCTCCTCAGCATGTTTGTCGCCTTCGTCGGGCTATCAATGGTCTCAAACAAGCCCCTCGGGCTTGGTTTGAGCGTTTTCGTCAGGTGGTGACTCAGGCTGGATTTACTGAGAGTTCTCAGGATCACTCTCTATTTGTTCGGTCATCCCCTCAGAGGCGGGCGATTCTGCTGTTGTATGTGGATGATATGATCATTACAGGTGATGATACCGCTGCCATACAGTATCTTCAGCGACACCTTCAGTCTCAGTTTCGGATGAAAGATCTTGGTTCTCTCAGGTATTTTCTTGGTATTGAGATTACTCGTTCTGATCATGGCATTCTGCTGTCCCAACAGAAGTATCTCTCTGACATCCTCAGTCGGGCTGCTCTCTCAGATACTCGCAGTGTTGACACTCCTCTTGAGCTTAATGTGAAGCTCCGTCCGACTGATGGTCAGCCTCTTCCTGATCCGACTCGCTACAGGCAGATTGTTGGTCAGCTTGTGTACCTATGCATCACTCGTCCGGATATTGCTCATGCTGTGAGTATTGTGAGTCAGTTTATGTCTGCTCCCAGCTCAGTTCACTATGGTGCTCTCCTTCGGATTCTTAGGTATCTCAGTGGGACTATGACTAGGTCCTTGTACTTATCATCATCCTCGCCTCTCACTCTTCAGGCATACTCAGATGCTGATTGGGCAGGTGATCCTACTTCTCGTTGCTCTATTACAGGCTACTGTGTGTTTCTTGGTGACTCTCTCATCTCTTGGCGCAGCAAGAAACAGAATGTAGTCTCTCTTTCTAGCACGGAGGCGGAATATCGTGCCATGGCCACTACGGCTAAGGAGATTGTTCATCTACGTCGTCTCCTTAGTCACTTGGGTGTCCATATTTCTGGACCCACACCGATGCATTGTGACAACAGGAGTGCTATCCATATTGCCAGCAACCCTGTTTTTCACGAGAGGACGAAACACATTGAGATTGATTGTCACTTTGTTCGTGAGCAGTTTCTATCGGATGTTCTCTCCTTGCCTTTCACTTATTCTGTTGCACAGTTGCCGGATTTCTTCACGAAGTCTCACACTGTTTCTCGTCATCAGCTTCTTATTGGCAAACTCTCGGTGTTTGACCCACCTTGAGTTTGAGGGGGGGTGTTAGAGATGTGTATTTTGTATATTTTTAGTATAGAAGGGTAGTATGGTCTTCTCTTCATTCTCTTGTCTATATACTCATGTATTACTCATTTGTGACACAATTTCATATCTGTTATCATTGATACTTTGGAATTACTCAACTCTCTCCATAGAGGAGCTTGTCACGCTTTTGTGCAATTTGAGACATAACTTGGTCTATTTGCGTCTTGACCTTACGAAACGTGGCACGAAGGCTCAACTAGCAAGTTAGACTTTTAGGAGCACTAAATACAGTACAACGGTCTACATCGATGCTTTGGAATTCCTCAACTCTCTCCGTAGAGGAGCTTTTCAAGTTTTTGAGCAATTTGAGACATAACTTGGTGTATTCACGTCTTTTCCTTACGAAACGTGGCACGAAGGCTCAACTTGCAAGTTAGACTTTTAAGAGCACTAAATAGATTGCAAAGGTCCACAGTGATGCTTTGGAATTGCTCAACTCTCTCCATAGAGGAGCTTTTCAAGTTTTTGAGCAATTTGAGAGGTAACTTGGTTTATTCGCGTCTTTACATTATGAAACGTGGCACGAAGGCTCAACTAGCAAGTTAGACTTCTAAGAACATTAAATAGAGTACAACGGTCCAGATTGATGCTTTGGAATTGCTCAGCTCTCTCCATAGAGGAGCTTTTCACGTTTTTGTGCAATTTCACACATAACTTGGTCTATTTGCATGTTTACCTTACGAAATGTGGTACGAAGGCTCAACTGTCAAGTTAGACTTATAAGAGCACTCAATAGAGTACAACGGTCCATATTGATGCTTTGGAATGACTCAACTCTCTCCATAGAGGAGCTTTTCAAGTTTTTGAGCAATTTGAGACATAACTTGGTCTATTCGCGTCTTTTCCTTACGAAACGTGGCACGAAGGCTCAACTTGCAAGTTAGACTTTTAAGAGCACTAAATAGATTGCAAAGGTCCACATTGATGCTTTGGAATTGCTCAACTCTCTCCGTAGAGGAGTTTTTCAAGTTTTTGAGCAATTTGAGACATAATTTGGTCTATTCGCGTCTTTTCCTTACGAAACGTGGCATGAAGGCTCAACTTGCAAGTTAGACTTTCAAGAGCACTAAATAGATTGCAAAGGTCCACATTGATGCTTTGGAATTGCTCAACTCTCTCCATAGAGGAGCTTTTCAAGTTTTTGACCAATTTGAGACATAACTTGGTCTATTCGCGTCTTTACCATACGAAACGTGGCACGAAGGCTCAACTAGCAAGTTAGACTTTCAAGAGCACTAAATAGAGTACAACGGTCCACATCGACGCTTTGGAATTGCGCAACTCTCTCCATGGAGGAGCTTTTCACGTTTTTGAGCAATTTGAGACATAACTTGGTCTATTCGCGTCTTTACCTTGCGAAACATGGCACGATGGCTCAACTAGCAAGTTATACTTTTAAGAGCACTAAATAGAGTACAACGGTCCACATTGATGCTTTGGAATTGCTCAACTCTCTCCATAGAGGAGCTTTTCAGGTTTTTGTGCAATTTGCGACATAACTTGGTCTATTCGCGTCTTTACCTTACGAAACGTTGCACAAAGGCTCAAATAGAAAGTTAGACTTCTAAGAACACTAAATAGAGTACAACGGTCCATATTGATGCTTTGGAATTGCTCAACTCTCTCCATAGAGGAGCTTTTCACGTTTTTGTGCAATTTCACACAGAACTTGGTCCATTTGCGTCTTCACCCTACAAAACGTGGCACGAAGGCTCAACTAGCATGTTAGACTTTTAAAAGCACTAAATAGATTAGAACGGCCGAGATTGATGCTTTAGAATTGCTCAACTCTCTCCATAGAGGAGCTTTTCAAGTTTTTGAGCAATTTGAGACATAACTTGGTCTATTCGCGTCTTTACCTTGCGAAACGTGGTACGATGGCTCAACTAGCAAATTAGACTTTTAAGAGCACTAAATAGAGTACAACGGTCCACGTTGATGCTTTGGAATTGCTCAACTCTCTCCATAGAGGAGCTTTTCACGTTTTTGTGCAATTCCAAACATAACTTGGTCTATTCGCGTCTCTACCTTACGAAACGTGGCACGAAGGCTCAACTAGCAAGTTAGACTGTCAGGAGCACTAAATAGAGTACAACGGCCGATATTGATGCTTTAGAATTGCTCAACTCTCTCCATAGAGGAGCTTTTCACGTTTTTGTGCAATTTGAGACATAACTTGGTCTATTTGCGTCTTTACCTTATGAAACGTGGCACGAAGGCTCAACTAGCAAGTTAGACTTCCAAGAACACTAAATAGAGTACAACGGTCCATATTAATGCTTTGGAATTGCTCAACTCTCTCCATAGAGGAGCTTTTCACGTTTTTGTGCAATTTCACACAGAACTTGGTCTATTCGCGTCTTTACCCTACAAAACGTGGCACGAAGGCTCAACTAGCAAGTTAGACTTTTAAAAGCACTAAATAGAGTTCAATGGCCGATATTGATGCCTTAGAATTGCTCAACTCACTCCATAGAGGAGCTGTTCATGTTTTTGTGCAATTTGAGACATAACTTGGTCTATTTGCGTCTTTACCTTATGAAACGTGGCACGAAGGCTGAACTAGCAAGTTAGACTTCTAAGAACATTAAATAGAGTACAACGGTCCAGATTGATGCTTTGGAATTGCTCAGCTCTCTCCATAGAGGAGCTTTTCACGTTTTTGTGCAATTTCAAACATAACTTGGTCTATTTGCATCTTTACCTTACGAAACGTGGTACGAAGGCTCAACTAGCAAGTTAGACTTATAAGAGCACTCAATAGAGTACAACGGTCCACATTGATGCTTTGGAATTACTCAACTCCCTCCATAGAGGAGCTTTTCACGTTTTTGTGCAATTTGAGACATAACTTGATCTATTTTTCTCTTTACCTTACGAAACGTGGCACGAAGGCTCGACTAGCAAGTTAGACTTTTAAGAGCACTAAATAGAGTACAACGGTCCACATTGATGCTTTGGAATTGCTCAACTCTCTCCATAGATGAGCTTATCTTGTTTTTGTTCAATTTGAGACATAACTTGCTCTATTCGCGTCTTTTCCTTACGAAACATGGCACGAAGGCTCAACTTGCAAGTTAGACTTTTGAGAGCACTAAATAGATTCCAAACGTCCACATTGATGCTTTGGAATTGCTCAACTCTCTCCATAGAGGAGCTTTTCAAGTTTTTGAGCAATTTGAGACGTAACTTGGTTTATTCGCGTGTTTACCTTACGAAACGTGGCATAAAGGCTCAACTAGCAAGTTAGACTTTTAAGAGCACTAAATAGAGTACAACGGTCCACATCGATTCTTTGGAATTGCGCAACTCTCTCCATAGAGGAGCTTTACACGTTTTCGAGCAATTTGAGACATAACTTGGTCTATTCGCGTCTTTACCTTGCGAAACATGGCACGATGGCTCAACTAGCAAGTTATACTTTTAAGAGCACTAAATAGAGTACAACGGTCCACATTGATGCTTTGGAATTGCTCAACTCTCTCCATAGAGGAGCTTTTCACGTTTTTGTGCAATTCCAAACATAACTTGGTCTATTCGCGTCTTTACCTTACGAAACGTGGCACGAAGGCTCAACTAGCAAGTTAGACTGTTAAGAGCACTAAATAAAGTACAACGGTCGATATTGATGCCTTGGAATTGCTCAACTCTCTCCATAGAGGAGCTTTTCACTTTTTTGTGCAATTTCACACAGAACTTGGTCCATTCACGTCTTTACCCTACAAAATGTGGCACGAAGGCTCAACTAGCAACTTAGACTTTTAAAAGCACTAAATAGAGTTCAATGGCCGATATTGATGCCTTAGAATTGCTCAACTCACTCCATAGAGGAGCTGTTTACGTTTTTGTGCAATTTGAGACATAACTCGGTCTATTTGCGTCTTTACCTTATGAAACGTGGCACGAAGGCTGAACTAGCAAGTTAGATTTCTAAGAACATTAAATAGAGTACAACGGTCCAGATTGATGTTTTGGAATTGCTCAGCTCTCTCCATAGAGGAGCTTTTCACGTTTTTGTGCAATTTCAAACATAACTTGGTCTATTTGCATCTTTACCTTACGAAACGTGGTACGAAGGCTCAACTAGCAAGTTAGACTTATAAGAGCACTCAATAGAGTACAACGGTCCACATTGATGCTTTGGAATTACTCAACTCCCTCCATAGAGGAGCTTTTCACGTTTTTGTGCAATTCCAAACATAACTTGGTCTATTCGCGTCTTTACCTTACGAAACGTGGCACGAAGGCTCAACTAGCAAGTTAAACTGTTAAGAGCACTAAATAGAGTACAACGGTCCACATTGATGCTTTGGAATTGCTCAACTCTCTCCATAGAGGAGCTTTTCAAGTTTTTGTGCAATTCCAAACATAACTTGGTCTATTCGCGTCTTTACCTTACGAAACGTGGCACGAAGGCTCAACTAGCAAGTTAGACTGTTAAGAGCACTAAATAAAGTACAACGGTCGATATTGATGCCTTGGAATTGCTCAACTCTCTCCATAGAGGAGCTTTTCACTTTTTTGTGCAATTTCACACAGAACTTGGTCCATTCACGTCTTTACCCTACAAAATGTGGCACGAAGGCTCAACTAGTAACTTAGACTTTTAAAAGCACTAAATAGAGTTCAATGGCCGATATTGATGCCTTAGAATTGCTCAACTCACTCCATAGAGGAGCTGTTTACGTTTTTGTGCAATTTGAGACATAACTTGGTCTATTTGCATCTTTACCTTATGAAACGTGGCACGAAGGCTGAACTAGCAAGTTAGATTTCTAAGAACATTAAATAGAGTACAACGGTTCAGATTGATGTTTTGGAATTGCTCAGCTCTCTCCATAGAGGAGCTTTTCACGTTTTTGTGCAATTTCACACAGAACTTGGTCCATTCGCTTCTTTACCCTACAAAACGTGGCACGAAGGCTCAACTAGCAAGTTAGACTTTTAAAAGCACTAAATAGAGTAGAACGGCCGATATTGATGCTTTAGAATTGCTCAACTCTCTCCATAGAGGAGCTTTTCAAGTTTTTGAGCAATTTGAGACATAACGTGGTCTATTCGTGTCTTTTCCTGACGAAACGTGGCACGAAGGCTCAACTTGCAAGTTAGACTTTTAAGAGCACTAAATAGATTGCAAAGGGCCACATTGATGCTTTGGAATTGCTCAACTCTCTCCATAGAGGAGCTTTTCACGTTTTTGTGCAATTTGAGACATAACTTGATCTATTCGCCTCTTTACCTTACGAAACGTGGCACGATGCCTCAACAAGCAAGTTAGACTTTTCAGAGCAGTAAATAGAGTACAACGGTCTATATCGATGCTTTGGAATTGCTCAACTCTCTCCGTAGAGGAGCTTTTCAAGTTTTTGAGCAATTTGAGATGTAACTTGGTTTATTCGCGTCTTTACCTTACAAAACGTGGCACGAAGGCTCAACTAGCAAGTTAGACTTTTAAGAGCACTAAATAGAGTACAACGGTCCACATCGACGCTTTGGAATTGTGCAACTCTCTCCATAGAGGAGCTTTTCAAGTTTTTGAGCAATTTGAGACATAACTTGGTCTATTTGCGTCTTTACCTTACGAAACGTGGCACGAAGGCTCAACTAGCAAGTTAGACTTTTAAGAGCACTAAATAGAGTACAACGGTCTACATCGATGCTTTGGAATTGCTCAACTCTCTCCGTAGAGGAGCTTTTCAAGTTTTTGAGCAATTTGAGATGTAACTTGGTTTATTCGCGTCTTTACCTTACAAAACATGGCACGAAGGCTCAACTAGCAAGTTAGACTTTTAAGAGCACTAAATAGATTGCAAAGGGACACATTGATGCTTTGGAATTGCTCAACTCTCTCCATAGAGGAGCTTTTCACGTTTTTGTGCAATTTGAGACATAACTTGATCTATTCGCCTCTTTACCTTACGAAACGTGGCACGATGCCTCAACAAGCAAGTTAGACTTTTCAGAGCACTAAATAGAGTACAACGGTCTACATCGATGCTTTGGAATTGCTCAACTCTCTCCGTAGAGAAGCTTTTCAAGTTTTTGAGCAATTTCAGATGTAACTTGGTTTATTCGCGTCTTTACCTTACAAAACGTGGCACGAAGGCTCAACTAGCAAGTTAGACTCTCAAGAGCACTAAATAAAGTACAACGGTCGATATTGATGCCTTGGAATTGCTCAACTCTCTCCATAGAGGAGCTTTTCTCATTTTTGTGCAATTTGAGACATAACTTGGTCTATTTGCGTCTTTACATTATGAAACGTGGCACGAAGGCTCAACTAGCAAGTTAGACTTCTAAGAACATTAAATAGAGTACAACGGTGCAGATTGATGCCTTGGAATTGCTCAGCTCTCTCCATAGAGGAGCTTTTCACGTTTTTGTGCAATTTCAAACATAACTTGATCTATTTGCATCTTTACCTTACGAAACGTGGTACGAAGGCTCAACTAGCAAGTTAGACTTATAAGATCACTCAATAGAGTACAACGGCCCACATTGATGCTTTGGAATTACTCAACTCCCTCCATAGAGGAGCTTTCACGTTTTTGTGCAATTTGAGACATAACTTGATCTATTCGCCTTTTTACCTTACGAAACGTGGCACGAAGGCTCGACTAGCAAGTTAGACTTTTAAGAGCATTAAATAGAGTACAACGGTCCACATTGATGCTTTGGAATTGCTCAACTCTCTCCATAGATGAGCTTTTCATGTTTTTGTGCAATTTGAGATATAACTTGGTCTATTCGCGTCTTTTCCTTACGAAACATGGCACGAAGGCTCAACTTGCAAGTTAGACTTTTCAGAGCACTAAATAGATTGCAAACGTCCACATTGATGCTTTGGAATTGCTCAACTCTCTCCATAGAGGAGCTTTTCAAGTTTTTGAGCAATTTGAGACGTAACTTGGTTTATTCGCGTGTTTACCTTACGAAACGTGGCACGAAGGCTCAACTAGCAAGTTAGACATTTAAGAGCACTAAATAGAGTACAACGGTCCACATCGATGCTTTGGAATTGCGCAACTCTCTCCATAGAGGAGCTTTTAACGTTTTTGTGCAATTTCACACAGAAGTTAGTCTATTCGCGTCTTTACCCTACAAAACGTGGCACGAAGGCTCAACTAGCAAGTTAGACTTTTAAGAGCACTAAATAGAGTACAACGGCCGATATTGATGCTTTAGAATTGCTCAACTCTCTCCATAGAGGAGCTTTTCACGTTTTTGTACAATTTGAGACATAACTTGGTCTATTTGCGTCTTTACCTTATGAAACGTGGCACGAAGGCTCAACTAGCAAGTTAGACTTCTAAGAACATTAAATAGAGTACAACGGTCCACATTGATGATTTGGAATTACTCAACTTTCTCCATAAAGGAGCTTTTCCCGTTTTTGTGCAATTTGAGACATAACTTGAACTATTCGCCTCTTGACCTTACGAAACGTGACACGAAAGCTCAACTAGCAAGTTAGACTTTTAAGAGCACTAAATAGAGTACAACAGTCCACATTGATGCTTTGGAATTGCTCAACTCTCTCCATAGAGGAGCTTTTCATGTTTTTGTGCAATTTAAGACATAACTTGGTCTATTCGCGTCTTTACCTTACGAAACGTGGCACAAAGGCTCAACTAGCAAGTTAGACTTTTAAGAGCACTAAATAGAGTACAACGGTCTACATCGATGCTTTGGAATAGCTCAACTCTCTCCGTAGAGGAGCTTTTCAAGTTTTTGAGCAATTTGAGACGTAACTTGGTCTATTCGCGTCTTTTCCTTACGAAACGTGGCACGAAGGCTCAACTTGCAAGTTAGACTTTTAAGAGCACTAAATAGAGTAAACCGGTCCACATCGACGATTTGGAATTGCGCAACTCTCTCCATAGAGGAGCTTTTCACGTTTTTGAGCAATTTGGGACATAACTTGGTCTATTCGTCTTTACCTTGCGAAACGTGGCACGATGGCTCAACTAGCAAGTTAGACTTTCAAGAGCACTAAATAGAGTACAACGGTCCACATTGATGCTTTGGAATTGCTCAACTCTCTCCATAGAGGAGCTTTTCATGTTTTTGTGCAATTTGAGACATAACTCTGTCTATTCTCGTCTTTACCTTACGAAACGTGGCACAAAGGCTCAACTAGCTAGTTAGACTTTTAGTAGCACTAAATAGAGTACAATGGTCCACATTGATGCTTTGGAATTGCTCAACTCTCTCCATAGAGGAGCTTTTCACGTTTTTGTGCAATTTCAAACATAACTTGGTCTATTCGCGTCTTTACCTTACGAAACGTGGCACGAAGGCTCAACTAGCAAGTTAGACTGTTAAGAGCACTAAATAAAGTACAACGGTCGATATTGATGCCTTGGAATTGCTCAACTCTCTCCATAGAAGAGCTTTTCTCGTTTTTGTGCAATTTGAGACATAACTTGGTCTATTTGCATCTTTACCTTATGAAACGTGGCACGAAGGCTCAAATACAAAGTTAGACTTCCAAGAACACTAAATAGAGTACAACGGTCCATATTGATGCTTTGGAATTGCTCAACTCTCTCCATAGAGGAGCTTTTCACGTTTTTGTGTAATTTCACACAGAACTTGGTCTATTCGCGTCTTTACCCTACAAAACGTGGCACGAAGGCTCAACTAGCAAGTTAGACTTTTAAAAGCACTAAATAGAGTACAACGGCCGATATTGATGCTTTAGAATTGCTCAACTCTCTCCATAGAGGAGCTTTTCACTTTTTTGTGCAATTTGAGACATAAGTTGGTCTATTTGCGTGTTTACCTTATGAAACGTGGCACGAAGGCTGAACTAGCAAGTTAGACTTCTAAGAACATTAAATAGAGTACAACGGTCCAGATTGATGCTTTGGAATTGCTCAGCTCTCTCCATAGAGGAGCTTTTCACGTTTTTGTGCAATTTCAAACATAACTTGGTCTATTTGTATCTTTACCTTACGAAACGTGGTAGAAAGGCTCAACTAGCAAGTTAGACTTATAAGAGCACTCAATAGAGTACAACGGTCCACATTGATGCTTTGGAATTACTCAACTCCCTCCATAGAGGAGCTTTTCACGTTTTTGTGCAATTTGAGATATAACTTGATCTATTCGCCTCTTTACCTTACGAAACGTGGCACGAAGGCTCGACTAGCAAGTTAGACTTTTAAGGGTACTAAATAGAGTACAACGGTCCACATCGATGCTTTGGAATTGCTCAACCCTCTCCATAGAATAGGTTTTCATGTTTTTGTGCAATTTCAGACATAACTTGGTCTATTCGCGTCTTTACCTTACGAAACGTGGCACAAATGCTCAACTAGCAAATTAAAATTTTAAGAGCACTAAATAGAGTACAACGGTCTAAATCGATGCTTTGGAATTGCTCAACTCTCTCCGTAGAGGAGCTTTTCAAGTTTTTGAGCAATTTAAGACATAACTTGGTCTATTCGCGTCTTTACCTTATGAAACGCGGCACGAAGGCTCAACTAGCAAGTTAGACTTCTAAGAACATTAAATAGAGTACAACGGTCCACATTGATGCTTTGGAATTACTCAACTCTCTCCATAGAGGAGCTTTTCACGTTTTTGTGCAATTTGAGACATAACTTGAACTATTCGCCTCTTTACCTTACGAAACGTGACACGAACGCTCAACTAGCAAGTTAGACTTTTAAGAGCACTAAATAGAGTACAACGGTCCACATTGATGCTTTGGAATTGCTCAACTCTCTCCATATAGGAGCTTTTCATGTTTTTGTGCAATTTGAGACATAACTTGGTCTATTCGCGTCTTTACCTTACGAAACGTGGCACAAAGGCTCAACTAGCAAGTTAGACTTTTAAGAGCACTAAATAGAGTACAACGGTCTACATCGATGCTTTGGAATAGCTCAACTCTCTCCGTAGAGGAGCTTTTCAAGTTTTTGAGCAATTTGAGACATAACTTGGTCTATTCGCGTCTTTTCCTTACGAAACGTGGCACGAAGGCTCAACTTGCAAGTTAGACTTTTAAGAGCACTAAATAGAGTAAACCGGTCCACATCGACGCTTTGGAATTGCGCAACTCTCTCCATAGAGGAGCTTTGCACGTTTTTGAGCAATTTGGGACATAACTTGGTCTATTCGTCTTTATCTTGCGAAACGTGGCACGATGGCTCAACTAGCAAGTTAGACTTTCAAGAGCACTAAATAGAGTACAACGGTCCACATTGATGCTTTGGAATTGCTCAACTCTCTCCATAGAGGAGCTTTTCATGTTTTTGTGCAATTTGAGACATAACTCTATCTATTCTCGTCTTTACCTTACGAAACGTGGCACAAAGGCTCAACTAGCTAGTTAGACTTTTAGGAGCACTAAATAGAGTACAATGGTCCACATTGATGCTTTGGAATTGCTCAACTCTCTCCATAGAGGAGCTTTTCACGTTTTTGTGCAATTTCAAACATAACTTGGTCTATTCGCGTCTTTACCTTACGAAACGTGGCACGAAGGCTCAACTAGCAAGTTAGACTGTTAAGAGCACTAAATAAAGTACAACGGTCGATATTGATGCCTTGGAATTGCTCAACTCTCTCCATAGAAGAGCTTTTCTCGTTTTTGTGCAATTTGAGACATAAGTTGGTCTATTTGCATCTTTACCTTATGAAACATGGCACGAAGGCTCAAATACAAAGTTAGACTTCTAAGAACACTAAATAGAGTACAACGGTCCATATTGATGCTTTGGAATTGCTTAACTCTTTCCATAGTGGAGCTTTTCACGTTTTTGTGTAATTTCACACAGAACTTGGTCTATTCGCGTCTTTACCCTACAAAACGTGGCACGAAGGCTCAACTAGCAAGTTAGACTTTTAAAAGCACTAAATAGAGTACAATGGCCGATATTGATGCTTTAGAATTGCTCAACTCTCTCCATAGAGGAGCTTTTCACTTTTTTGTGCAATTTGAGACATAACTTGGTCTATTTGCGTGTTTACCTTATGAAACGTGGCACGAAGGCTGAACTAGCAAGTTAGACTTCTAAGAACATTAAATAGAGTACAACGGTCCAGATTGATGCTTTGGAATTGCTCAGCTCTCTCCATAGAGGAGCTTTTCACGTTTTTGTGCAATTTCAAACATAACTTGGTCTATTTGTATCTTTACCTTACGAAACGTGGTAGAAAGGCTCAACTAGAAAGCTAGACTTATAAGAGCACTCAATAGAGTACAACGGTCCACATTGATGCTTTGGAATTACTCAACTCCCTCCATAGAGGAGCTTTTCACGTTTTTGTGTAATTTGAGACATAACTTGATCTATTCGCCTCTTTACCTTACGAAACGTGGCACGAAGGCTCGACTAGCAAGTTAGACTTTTAAGGGCACTAAATAGAGTACAACGGTTCACATGGATGCTTTGGAATTGCTCAACCCTCTCCATAGAATAGCTTTTCATGTTTTTGTGCAATTTCAGACATAACTTAGTCTATTCGCGTCTTTACCTTACGAAACGTGGCACAAAGGCTCAACTAGCAAATTAGACTTTTAAGAGCACTAAATAGAGTACAACGGTCTACATCGATGCTTTAGAATTGCTCAACTCTCTCCGTAGAGGAGCTTTTCAAGTTTTTGAGCAATTTGAGACATAACTTGGTCTATTCGCGTCTTTTCCTTACGAAACGTGGCACGAAGGCTCAACTTGCAAGTTAGACTTTTAAGAGCACTAAATAGATTGCAAAGGTCCACATTGATGCTTTGGAATTGCTCAACTCTCTCCATTGAGGAGCTTTTCAAGTTTTTGAGCAATTTCAGACGTAACTTAGTTTATTCGCGTGTTTACCTTACGAAACGAGGCACGAAGGCTCAACTAGCAAGTTAGACTTTTAAGAGCACTAAATAGAGTACAACGGTCCACATCGATGCTTTTGAATTGCGCAACTCTCTCCATAGAGGATCTTTTCACGTTTTTGAGCAATTTGAGACATAACTTGGTCAATTCGCGTCTTTACCTTGCGAAACTTGGCACGATGGCTCAACTAGCAAGTTAGACTTTTAAGAGCACTAAATAGAGTACAACGGTCCACATTGATGCTTTGGAATTGCTCAACTCCCTCCATAGAGGAGCTTTTCATGTTTTTCTACAATTTGAGACATAACTTGGTCTATTCGCGTCTTTACCTTATGAAACGTGGCACAAAGGCTCAACTAGCAAGTAAGACTTTTAAAAGCACTAAATAGAGTACAATGGTCCACATTGATGCTTTGGAATTGCTCAACTCCCTCCATAGAGGAGCTTTTCATGTTTTTCTACAATTTGAGACATAACTTGGTCTATTCGCGTCTTTACCTTACGAAACGTGGCACGAAGGCTCAACTAGCAAGTTAGACTGTCAGGAGCACTAAATAAAGTACAACGGTCGATATTGATGCCTTGGAATTGCTCAACTCTCTCCATAGAGGAGCTTTTCTCGTTTTTGTGCAATTTGAGACATAATTTGGTCTATTTGCGTCTTTACCTTATGAAACGTGGCACGAAGGCTCAACTAGCAAGTTAGACTTCTAAGAACACTAAAAGAGTACAACGATCCATATTGATGCTTTGGAATTGCTCAACTCTCTCCATAGAGGAGCTTTTCACGTTTTTGTGTAATTTCACACAGTAGTTGGTCTATTCGCGTCTTTACCCTACAAAACGTGGCACGAAGGCTCAACTAGCAAGTTAGACTTTTAAGAGCACTAAATAGAGTACAACGGCCGATATTGATGCTTTAGAATTGCTCAACTCTCTCCATAGAGAAGCTTTTCACGTTTTTGTGCAATTTGAGACATAGCTTGGTCTATTTGCGTCTTTACCTTATGAAACGTGGCACGAAGGCTCAACTAGCAAGTTAGACTTCTAAGAACATTAAATAGAGTACAATGGTCCAGATTGATGCTTTCGAATTGCTCAGCTCTCTCCATAGAGGAGCTTTTCACGTTTTTGTGCAATTTCAAACATAACTTGGTCTATTTGCATCTTTACCTTACGAAACGTAGTACGAAGGGTCAACTAGCAAGTTAGACTTATAAGAGCACTCAATAGAGTACAAAGGTCCACATTGATGCTTTGGAATTACTCAACTCTCTCCATAGAGGAGCTTTTCACGTTTTTGTGCAATTTGAGACATAACTTGATCTATTCGCCTCTTTACCTTACGAAACTTGGCACGAAGGCTCAATTAGCAAGTTAGACTTTTAAGAGCACTAAAAAGAGTACAACGGTCCACATTGATGCTTTGGAATTGCTCAACTCTGTCCATAGAGGAGCTTTTCATGTTTTTGTGCAATTTGAGACATAACTTGGTCTATTCGCGTCTTTACCATACGAACGTGGCACAAAGGCTCAACTAGCAAGTTAGACTTTTAAGAGCACTAAATAGAGTACAACGGTCTACATCGATGCTTTGGAATTGCTCAACTCTCTCCGTAGAGGAGCTTTTCAAGTTTTTGAGCAATTTGAGACATAACTTGGTCTATTCGCGTCTTTACCTTGCGAAACGTTTCACGATGGCTTAACTAACAAGTAAGACTTTTAAGAGCATTAAATAGAGTACAACGGTCCACATTGATGCATTGGAATTGCTCAACTCTCTCCGTAGAGGACCTTTTCATGTTTTTGTGCAATTTGAGACATAACTTGGTCTATTCGCGTCTTTACCATACGAACGTGGCACAAAGGCTCAACTAGCAAGTTAGACTTTTAAGAGCACTAAAAAGAGTACAACGGTCCACATTGATGCTTTGGAATTGCTCAACTCTGTCCATAGAGGAGCTTTTCATGTTTTTGTGCAATTTGAGACATAACTTGGTCTATTCGCGTCTTTACCATACGAACGTGGCACAAAGGCTCAACTAGCAAGTTAGACTTTTAAGAGCACTAAATAGAGTACAACGGTCTACATCGATGCTTTGGAATTGCTCAACTCTCTCCGTAGAGGAGCTTTTCAAGTTTTTGAGCAATTTGAGACATAACTTGATCTATTCGCCTCTTTACCTTACGAAACTTGGCACGAAGGCTCAATTAGCAAGTTAGACTTTTAAGAGCACTAAAAAGAGTACAACGGTCCACATTGATGCTTTGGAATTGCTCAACTCTGTCCATAGAGGAGCTTTTCATGTTTTTGTGCAATTTGAGACATAACTTGCTCTATTCGCGTCTTTACCATACGAACGTGGCACAAAGGCTCAACTAGCAAGTTAGACTTTTAAGAGCACTAAATAGAGTACAACGGTCTACATCGATGCTTTGGAATTGCTCAACTCTCTCCGTAGAGGAGTTTTTCAAGTTTTTGAGCAATTTGAGACATAACTTGGTCTATTCGCGTCTTTACCTTGCGAAACGTTTCACGATGGCTTAACTAACAAGTAAGACTTTTAAGAGCACTAAATAGAGTACAACGGTCCACATTGATGCATTGGAATTGCTCAACTCTCTCCATAGAGGACCTTTTCATGTTTTTGTGCAATTTGAGACATAACTTGGTCGATTCGCGTCTGTACCTTACGAAACGTGGCACGAAGGCTCAACTAGCAAGTTAGACTGTTAAGAGCACTAACTAAAGTACAACGGTCGATATTGATACCGTGGAATTGCTCAACTCTCTCCATAGAGGAGCTTTTCTCGTTTTTGTGCAATTTGAGACATAACTTGGTCTATTTGCGTCTTTACCTTAGGAAACGTGGCACGAAGGCTCAACTAGCAAGTTAGACTTCTAAGAACACTAAATAGAGTACAACGATCCATATTGATGCTTTGGAATTGCTCAACTCTATCCATAGAGGAGCTTTTCACGTCTTTGTGCAATTTCACACAGAAGTTGGTCTATTCGCGTCTTTACCTTGTGAAACATGGCACGATGGCTCAACTAGCAAGTTAGACTTTTAAGAGCGCTAAATAGAGTATAACGGTCCACATTGATGCTTTGGAATTGCTCAACTCTCTCCATAGAGGAGCTTTTCATGTTTTTGTGCAATTTGAGACGTAACTTGGTTTATTCGCGTGTTTACCTTACGAAACGTGGCACGAAGGCTCAACTAGCAAGTTAGACTTTTAAGAGCACTAAATAGAGTACAACGGTCCCCATCGATGCTTTGGAATTGCGCAACTCTCTCGATAGAGGAGCTTTTCACGTTTTTGAGCAATTTGAGACATAACTTGGTCTATTTGCGTCTTTACCTTGCGAAACATGGCACGATGGCTCAACTAGCAAGTTAGGCTTTTAAGAGCACTAAATAGAGTACAACGGTCCACATTGATGCTTTGGAATTGCTCAACTCTCTCCATAGAGGAGCTTTTCATGTTTTTGTGCAATTTGAGACATAACTTGGTCTATTCGCGTCTTCACCTTACGAAACGTGGCAGAAAGGCTCAACTAGCAAGTAAGACTTTTAAGAGCACTAAATAGAGTACAATGGTCCACATTGATGCTTTGGAATTGCTCAACTCTCTCCATAGAGGTGCTTTTCACGTTTTTGTGCAATTTCAAACATAACTTGACCTATTCGCGTCTTTACCTTACGAAACGTGGCACGACGGCTCAACTAGCAAGTTAGACTGTCAGGAGCACTAAATAAAGTACAACGGTCGATATTGATGCCTTGGAATTGCTCAACTTTCTCCATAGAGGAGCTTTTCTCGTTTTTGTGCAATTTGAGACATAATTTGGTCTATTTGCGTCTTTACCTTATGAAACGTGGCACGAAGGCTCAACTAGCAAGTTAGACTTCTAAGAACACTAAAAGAGTACAACGATCCATATTGATGCTTTGGAATTGCTCAACTCTCTCCATAGAGGAGCTTTTCACGTTTTTGTGCAATTTGAGACATAACTTGATCTATTCGCCTCTTTACCTTACGAAACTTGGCACGAAGGCTCAACTAGCAAGTTAGACTTTTAAGAGCACTAAAAAGAGTACAACGGTCCACTATGATGCTTTGGAATTGCTCAACTCTGTCCATAGAGAAGCTTTTCATGTTTTTGTGCAATTTGAGACATAACTTGGTCTATTCGCGTCTTTACCATACGAACGTGGCACAAAGGCTCAACTAGCAAGTTAGACTTTTAAGAGCACTAAATAGAGTACAACGGTCTACATCGATGCTTTGGAATTGCTCAACTCTCTCCGTAGAGGAGCTTTTCAAGTTTTTGAGCAATTTGAGACATAACTTGGTCTATTCGCGTCTTTACCTTGCGAAACGTTTCACGATGGCTTAACTAACAAGTTAGACTTTTAAGAGCACTAAATAGAGTACAACGGTCCACATTGATGCATTGGAATTGCTCAACTCTCTCCATAGAGGACCTTTTCATGTTTTTGTGCAATTTGAGACATAACTTGGTCGATTCGCGTCTTTACCTTACGAAACGTGGCACGAAGGCTCAACTAGCAAGTTAGACTGTTAAGAGCACTAACTAAAGTACAACGGTCGATATTGATATTTTGGAATTGCTCAACTCCCTCCATAGAGGAGCTTTTCTCGTTTTTGTGCAATTTGAGACATAACTTGGTCTATTTGCGTCTTTACCTTAGAAAACGTGGCACGAAGCCTAAACTAGCAAGTTAGACTTCTAAGAACACTAAATAGAGTACAACGATCCATATTGATGCTTTGGAATTGCTCAACTCTCTCCATAGAGGAGCTTTTCACGTTTTTGTGCAATTTCACACAGAAGTTGGTCTATTCGCGTCTTTACCTTGCGAAACATGGCACGATGGCTCAACTAGCAAGTTAGACTTTTAAGAGCGCTAAATAGAGTACAACGGTCCACATTGATGCTTTGGAATTGCTCAACTCTCTCCATAGAGGAGCTTTTCATGTTTTTGTGCAATTTGAGACGTAACTTGGTTTATTCGCGTGTTTACCTTACGAAACGTGGCACGAAGGCTCAACTAGCAAGTTAGACTTTTAAGAGCACTAAATAGAGTACAACGGTCCCCATCGATGCTTTGGAATTGCGCAACTCTCTCCATAGAGGAGCTTTTCACGTTTTTGAGCAATTTGAGACATAACTTGGTCTATTCGCGTCTTTACCTTGCGAAACATGGCACGATTGCTCAACTAGCAAGTTAGGCTTTTAAGAGCACTAAATAGAGTACAACGGTCCACATTGATGCTTTGGAATTGCTCAACTCTCTCCATAGAGGAGCTTTTCATGTTTTTGTGCAATTTGAGACATAACTTGGTCTATTCGCGTCTTCACCTTACGAAACGTGGCACAAAGGCTCAACTAGCAAGTTAGACTTTTAAGAGCACTAAATAGAGTACAATGGTCCACATTGATGCTTTGGAATTGCTCAACTCTCTCCATAGAGGAGCTTTTCACGTTTTTGTGCAATTTCAAACATAACTTGACCTATTCGCGTCTTTACCTTACGAAACGTGGCACGAAGGCTCAACTAGCAAGTTAGACTTTCAGGAGCACTAAATAAAGTACAACGGTCGATATTGATGCCTTGGAATTGCTCAACTCTCTCCATAGAGGAGCTTTTCTCGTTTTTGTGCCATTTGAGACATAACTTGGTCTATTTGCGTCTTTACCTTATGAAACGTGGCACGAAGGCTCAACTAGCAAGTTAGACTTCTAAGAACACTAAATAGAGTACAACGATCCATATTGATGCTTTGGAATTGCTCAACTCTCTCCATAGAGGAGCTTTTCACGTTTTTGTGCAATTTCACACAGAAGTTGGTCTATTTGCGTCTTTACCTTGCGAAACATGGCACGATGGCTCAACTAGCAAGTTAGAATTTTAAGAGCACTAAATAGAGTACAACGGTCCACATTGATGCTTTAGAATTGCTCAACTCTCTCCATAGAGGAGCTTTTTACGTTTTTGTGCAATTTCAAACAGAACTTGACCTATTCGCGTCTTTACCTTACGAAACGTGGCACGAAGGCTCAACTAGCAAGTTAGACTGTCAGGAGCACTAAATAGAGTACAACGGCTGATATTGATGCTTTAGAATTGCTCAACTCTCTCCATAGAGGAGCTTTTCACGTTTTTGTGCAATTTGAGACATAACTTGGTCTATTCGCGTCTTTACCTTATGAAACGTGGTACGAAGGCTCAACTAGCAAGTTAGACTTCTAAGAACACTAAATAGAGTACAACGATCCATATTGATGCTTTGGAATTGCTCAACTCTCTCCATAGAGGAGCTTTTCACGTTTTTGTGCAATTTCACACAGATGTTGGTCTATTCGCGTCTTTACCCTACAAAACGTGGCACGAAGGCTCAACTAGCAAGTTAGACTTTTAAGAGCACTAAATAGAGTACAACGGCTGATATTGATGCTTTAGAATTGCTCAACTCTCTCCATAGAGGAGCTTTTCACGTTTTTGTGCAATTTGAGACATAACTTGGTCTATTTGCGTCTTTACCTTATGAAACGTGGCACGAAGGCTCAACTAGCAAGTTAGACTTCTAAGAACATTAAATAGAGTACAACGGTCCACATTGATGCTTTGGAATTGCTCAGCTCTCTCCATAGAGGAGCTTTTCACGTTTTTGTGCAATTTCAAACATAACTTGGTCTATTTGCATCTTTACCTTACGAAACGTGGTACGAAGGCTCAACTAGCAAGTTAGACTTATAATAGCACTCAATAGAGTACAACGGTCCACATTGATGCTTTGGAATTACTCAACTCCCTCCATAGAGGAGATTTGCAAGTTTTTGAGCAATTTGAGACGTAACATGGTTTATTCGCGTCTTTACCTTACGAAACGTGGCACGAAGGCTCAACTAGCAAGTTAGACTTTTAAGAGCACTAAATAGAGTACAACGGTCCACATCGATGCTTTGGAATTGCGCAACTCTCTCCATAGAGGAGCTTTTCAAGTTTTTGAGCAATTTGAGACATAACTTGGTCTATTGGCGTTTTTACCTTGCGAAACGTTTCACGATGGCTTAACTAACAAGTTAGACTTTTAAGAGCGCTAAATAGAGTACAACGATCCACATTGATGCTTTGGAATTGCTCAACTCTCTCCATAGAGGACCTTTTCATGTTTTTGTGCAATTTGAGACATAACTTGGTCTATTCGCGTCTTTACCTTACAAAACGTGGCACGAAGGCTCAACTAGCAAGTTAGACTGTTAAGAGCACTAACTAAAGTACAACGGTCGATATTGATGCCTTGGAATTGCTCAACTCTCTCCATAGAGGAGCTTTTCTCGTTTTTGTGCAATTTGAGACATAACTTGGTCTATTTGCGTCTTTACCTTAAGAAACGTGGCACAAAGGCACAACTAGCAAGTTAGACTTCTAAGAACACTAAATAGAGTACAACGATCCATATTGATGCTTTGGAATTGCTCAACTCTCTCCATAGAGGAGCTTTTCATGTTTTTGTGCAATTTGAGACATAACTTGGTCTATTCGCGTCTTTACCATACGAACGTGGCACAAAGGCTCAACTAGCAAGTTAGACTTTTAAGAGCACTAAATAGAGTACAACGGTCTACATCGATTCTTTGGAAATGCTCAACTCTCTCCGTAGAGGAGCTTTTCAAGTTTTTGAGCAATTTGAGACATAACTTGGTCTATTCGCGTCTTTTCCTTACGAAACGTGGCACGAAGGCTCAACTAGCAAGTTAGACTTTTAAGAGCACTAAATAGAGTACAACGGTCCATATCAATGCTTTGGAATTGCGCAACTCTCTCCATAGAGGAGCTTTTCACGTTTTTTAGCAATTTGAGACATAACTTGGTCTATTAGCGTCTTTACCTTGCGAAACGTTTCACGATGGCTTAACTAACATGTTATACTTTTAAGAGCACTAAATAGAGTACAACGGTCCACATTGATGCTTTGGAATTGCTCAACTCTCTCCATATAGGACCTTTTCATGTTTTTGTGCAATTTGAGACATAACTTGGTCTATTCGCGTCTTTACCATACGAACGTGGCACAAAGGCTCAACTAGCAAGTTAGACTTTTAAGAGCACTAAATAGAGTACAACGGTCTACATCGATTCTTTGGAATTGCTCAACTCTCTCCGTAGAGGAGCTTTTCAAGTTTTTGAGCAATTTGAGACATAACTTGGTCTATTCGCGTCTTTTCCTTACGAAACGTGGCACGAAGGCTCAACTAGCAAGTTAGACTTTTAAGAGCACTAAATAGAGTACAACGGTCCACATTGATGCTTTGGAATTGCTCAACTCTCTCCATAGAGGACCTTTTCATGTTTTTGTGCAAATTGAGACATAACTTGGTCTATTCGCGTCTTTACCTTACGAAACGTGGCACGAAGGCTCAACTAGCAAGTTAGACTGTTAAGAGCACTAACGAAAGTACAACGGTCGATATTGATGCCTTGGAATTGCTCAACTCTCTCCATAGAGGAGCTTTTCTCGTTTTTGTGCAATTTGAGACATAACTTGGTCTATTTGCGTCTTTACCTTAGGAAACGTGGCACGAAGGATCAACTAGCAAGTTAGACTTCTAAGAACACTAAATAGAGTACAACGATCCATATTGATGCTTTGGAATTGCTCAACTCTCTCCATAGAGGATCTTTTCACGTTTTTGTGCAATTTCACACAGAAGTTGGTCTATTCGCGTCTTTACCTTGCGAAACATGGCACGATGGCTCAACTAGCAAGTTAAACTTTTAAGAGCACTAAGTAGAGTACAACGGTCCATATTGATGCTTTGGAATTGCTCAACTCTCTCCATAGAGGAGCTTTTCATGTTTTTGTGCAATTTGAGACGTAACTTGGTTTATTCGCGTGTTTACCTTACGAAACGCGGCACGAAGGCTCAACTAGCAAGTTAGACTTTTAGGAGCACTAAATAGAGTGCAACGGTCCACATCGATGCTTTGGAATTGCGCAACTCTCTCCATAGAGGAGCTTTTTACGTTTTTGAGCAATTTGAGTCATAACTTGGTCTATTCGCGTCTTTACCTTGCGAAACATGGCACGATGGCTCAACTAGCAAGTTAGACTTTTAAGAGCAGTAAATAGAGTACAACGGTTCACATTGATGCCTTGGAATTGCTCAACTCTCTCCATAGAGGAGCTTTTCTCGTTTTTGTGCAATTTGAGACATAACTTGGTCTATTTGCGTCTTTACCTTAGGAAACGTGGCACGAAGGCTCAACTAGCAAGTTAGACTTCTAAGAACACTAAATAGAGTACAACGATCCATATTGATGCTTTGGAATTGCTCAACTCTCTCCATAGAGGAGCTTTTCACGTTTTTGTGCAATTTCAAACATAACTTGGTCTATTCGCGTCTTTACCTTACGAAACGTGGCACGAAGGCTCAACAAGCAAGTTAGACTGTCAGGAGCACTAAATAAAGTACAACGGTCTATATTGATGCCTTGGAATTACTCACCTCTCTCCATAGAGGAGCTTTTCTCGTTTTTGTGCAATTTGAGACATAACTTGGTCTATTTGCGTCTTTACCTTATGAAACGTGGCACGAAGGCTCAATTAGCAAATTAGACTTCTAAGAACACTAAATAGAGTACAACGATCCATATTGATGCTTTGGAATTGCTCAACTCTCTCGATAGAGGAGCTTTTCACGTTTTTGTGCATTTTCACACAGAAGTTGGTCTATTCGCCCCTTTACCCTACAAAACGTGGCACGAAGGCTCAACTAGCAAGTTAGACATTTAAGAGCACTAAATAGAGTACAACGGCCGATATTGATGCTTTAGAATTGCTCAACTCTCTCCATGGAGGAGCTTTTCATGTTTTTGTGCAATTTGAGACATAACTTGGCCTATTCGCGTCTTTACCTTACGAAACGTGGCGCAAAGGCTCAACTAGCAAGTTAGACTTTTAAGACCACTAAATAGAGTACAATGGTCCACATTGATGCTTTGGAATTGCTCAACTCTCTCCATAGAGGAGCTTTTCACGTTTTTGTGCAATTTGAAACATAACTTGGTCTATTCGCGTCTTTTCCTTACGAAACGTGGCACGAAGGCTCAACTAGCAAGTTAGACTTTTAAGAGCACTAAATAGAGTACAACAGTCCACCTCAATGCTTTGGAATTGCGCAACTCTCTCCATAGAGGAGCTTTTCGCGTTTTTGAGCAATTTGAGACATAACTTGGTCTATTAGCGTCTTTACCTTGCGAAACGTTTCACGATGGCTTAACTAACAATGTTAGACTTTTAAGAGCACTAAATAGAGTACAACGGTCCACATTGATGCTTTGGAATTGCTCAACTCTCTCCATAGAGGAGCCTTTTCATGTTTTTGTGCAATTTGAGACATAACTTGGTCTATTCGCGTCTTTACCATACGAAACGTGGCACGAAAGGCTCAACTAACAAGTTAGACTTTTAAGAGCACTAAATAGAGTACAACGTTCTACATCGATGCTTTGGAATTGCTCAACTCTCTCCAGTAGAGGAGCTTTTCAAGTTTTTGAGCAATTTGAGACATAACTTGGTCTATTCGCGTCTTTACCTTACGAAACGTGGCACGAAGGCTCAACTAGCAAGTTAGACTTTTAAGAGCACTAAATAGAGTACAACGGTCCACATTGATGCTTTGGAATTGCTCAACTCTCTCCATAGAGGACCTTTTCATGTTTTTGTGCAATTTGAGACATAACTTGGTCTATTCGCGTCTTTACCTTACGAAACGTGGCACGAAGGCTCAACTAGCAAGTTAGACTGTTAAGAGCACTAACGAAAGTACAACGGTCGATATTGATGCCTTGGAATTGCTCAACTCTCTCCATAGAGGAGCTTTTCTCGTTTTTGTGCAATTTGAGACATAACTTGGTCTATTTGCGTCTTTACCTTAGGAAACGTGGCACGAAGGCTCAACTAGCAAGTTAGACTTCTAAGAACACTAAATAGAGTACAACGATCCATATTGATGCTTTGGAATTGCTCAACTCTCTCCATAGAGGAGCTTTTCACGTTTTTGTGCAATTTCACACAGAAGTTGGTCTATTCGCGTCTTTACCTTGCGAAACATGGCACGATGGCTCAACTAGCAAGTTAGACTTTTAAGAGCACTAAGTAGAGTACAACGGTCCATATTGATGCTTTGGAATTGCTCAACTCTCTCCATAGAGGAGCTTTTCATGTTTTTGTGCAATTTGAGACGTAACTTGGTTTATTCGCGTGTTTACCTTACGAAACGCGGCACGAAGGCTCAACTAGCAAGTTAGACTTTTAGGAGCACTAAATAGAGTGCAACGGTCCACATCGATGCTTTGGAATTGCGCAACTCTCTCCATAGAGGAGCTTTTTACGTTTTTGAGCAATTTGAGTCATAACTTGGTCTATTCGCGTCTTTACCTTGCGAAACATGGCACGATGGCTCAACTAACAAGTTAGACTTTTAAGAGCAGTAAATAGAGTACAACGGTTCACATTGATGCCTTGGAATTGCTCAACTCTCTCCATAGAGGAGCTTTTCTCGTTTTTGTGCAATTTGAGACATAACTTGGTCTATTTGCGTCTTTACCTTAGGAAACGTGGCACGAAGGCTCAACTAGCAAGTTAGACTTCTAAGAACACTAAATAGAGTACAACGATCCATATTGATGCTTTGGAATTGCTCAACTCTCTCCATAGAGGAGCTTTTCACGTTTTTGTGCAATTTGCAGACATAACTTGGTCTATTCGCGTCTTTACCTTACGAAACGTGGCACGAAGGCTCAACTAGCAAGTTAGACTTCTAAGAGCACTAAATAGAGTACAACGGTCCTATATTGATGCCTTTGGAATTGCTCAACTCTCTCCATAGAGGAGCTTTTCATCGTTTTTGTGCAATTTGAGACATAACTTGGTCTATTTGCGTCTTTACCTTACTGAAACGTGGCACGAAGGCTCAACTAGCAAGTTAGACTGTCTAAGAGCACTAAATAGAGTACAACGGATCCATATTGATGCTTTGGAATTGCTCAACTCTCTCCATAGAGGAGCTTTTCACGTTTTTGTGCAATTTGCAGACATAACTTGGTCTATTTGCGTCCTTTACCCTACGAAACGTGGCACGAAGGCTCAACTAGCAAGTTAGACATTCTAAGAAGCACTAAATAGAGTACAACGATCCATATTGATGCTTTAGAATTGCTCAACTCTCTCCATAGGAGGAGCTTTTCATGTTTTTGTGCAATTTGAGACATAACTTGGCCTATTCGCGTCTTTACCTTACGAAACGTGGCACAAAGGCTCAACTAGCAAGTTAGACTTTTAAGACCACTAAATAGAGTACAATGGTCCACATTGATGCTTTGGAATTGCTCAACTCTCTCCATAGAGGAGCTTTTCACGTTTTTGTGCAATTTGAAACATAACTTGGTCTATTCGCGTCTTTTCCTTACGAAACGTGGCACGAAGGCTCAACTAGCAAGTTAGACTTTTAAGAGCACTAAATAGAGTACAACAGTCCACCTCAATGCTTTGGAATTGCGCAACTCTCTCCATAGAGGAGCTTTTCGCGTTTTTGAGCAATTTGAGACATAACTTGGTCTATTAGCGTCTTTACCTTGCGAAACGTTGCACGATGGCTTAACTAACATGTTATACTTTTAAGAGCACTAAATAGAGTACAACAGTCCACCTCAATGCTTTGGAATTGCGCAACTCTCTCCATAGAGGAGCTTTTCGCGTTTTTGAGCAATTTGAGACATAACTTGGTCTATTAGCGTCTTTACCTTGCGAAACGTTTCACGATGGCTTAACTAACATGTTATACTTTTAAGAGCACTAAATAGAGTACAACGGTCCACATTGATGCTTTGGAATTGCTCAACTCTCTCCATATAGGACCTTTTCATGTTTTTGTGCAATTTGAGACATAACTTGGTCTATTCGCGTCTTTACCATACGAACGTGGCACAAAGGCTCAACTAACAAGTTAGACTTTTAAGAGCACTAAATAGAGTACAACGTTCTACATCGATTCTTTGGAATTGCTCAACTCTCTCCGTAGAGGAGCTTTTCAAGTTTTTGAGCAATTTGAGACATAACTTGGTCTATTCGCGTCTTTTCCTTACGAAACGTGGCACGAAGGCTCAACTAGCAAGTTAGACTTTTAAGAGCACTAAATAGAGTACAACGGTCCACATTGATGCTTTGGAATTGCTCAACTCTCTCCATAGAGGACCTTTTCATGTTTTTGTGCAATTTGAGACATAACTTGGTCTATTCGCGTCTTTACCTTACGAAACGTGGCACGAAGGCTCAACTAGCAAGTTAGACTGTTAAGAGCACTAACTAGAAGTACAACGGTCCGATATTGATGCCTTGGAATTGCTCAACTCTCTCCATAGAGGAGCTTTTCTCGTTTTTGTGCAATTTGAGACATAACTTGGTCTATTTGCGTCTTTACCTTAGGAAACCTGGCACGAAGGCTCAACTAGCAAGTTAGACTTCTAAGAACACTAAATAGAGTACAACGATCCATATTGATGCTTTGGAATTGCTCAACTCTCTCCATAGAGGAGCTTTTCACGTTTTTGTGCAATTTCACACAGAAGTTGGTCTATTCGCGTCTTTACCTTGCGAAACATGGCACGATGGCTCAACTAGCAAGTTAGACTTTTAAGAGCACTAAGTAGAGTACAACGGTCCATATTGATGCTTTGGAATTGCTCAACTCTCTCCATAGAGGAGCTTTTCATGTTTTTGTGCAATTTGAGACGTAACTTGGTTTATTCGCGTGTTTACCTTACGAAACGTGGCACGAAGGCTCAACTAGCAAGTTAGACTTTTAAGAGCACTAAATAGAGTGCAACGGTCCACATCGATGCTTTGGAATTGCGCAACTCTCTCCATAGAGGAGCTTTTCACGTTTTTGAGCAATTTGAGTCATAACTTGGTCTATTCGCGTCTTTACCTTGCGAAACATGGCACGATGGCTCAACTAGCAAGTTAGACTTTTAAGAGCACTAAATAGAGTACAACGGTTCACATTCATGCCTTGGAATTGCTCAACTCTCTCCATAGAGGAGCTTTTCATGTTTTTGTGCAATTTGTGACATAACTTGGTCTATTCGCGTCTTTACCTTACGAAACGTGGCACGATGGCTCAACTAGCAAGTTAGACTTTTAAGAGCACTAAATAGAGTACAACGGTTCACATTGATGCCTTGGAATTGCTCAACTCTCTCCATAGAGGAGCTTTTCATGTTTTTGTGCAATTTGTGACATAACTTGGTCTATTCGCGTCTTTACCTTACGAAACGTGGCACAAAGGCTCAACTAGCAAGTTAGACTTTTAAGACCACTAAATAGAGTACAATGGTCCACATTGATGCTTTGGAATTGCTCAACTCTCTCCATAGAGGAGCTTTTCACGTTTTTGTGCAATTTCAAACATAACTTGGTCTATTCGCGTCTTTACCTTACGAAACGTGGCACGAAGGCTCAACAAGCAAGTTAGACTGTCAGGAGCACTAAATAAAGGACAACGGTCGATATTGATGCCTTGGAATTGCTCACCTCTCTCCATAGAGGAGCTTTTCTCGTTTTTGTGCAATTTGAGACATAACTTGGTCTATTTGCGTCTTTACCTTATGAAACGTGGCACGAAGGCTCAATTAGCAAGTTAGACTTCTAAGAACACTAAATAGAGTACAACGATCCATATTGATGCTTTGGAATTGCTCAACTCTCTCGATAGAGGAGCTTTTCACGTTTTTGTGCAATTTCACACAGAAGTTGGTCTATTCGCCCCTTTACCCTACAAAACGTGGCACGAAGGCTCAACTAGCAAGTTAGACATTTAAGAGCACTAAATAGAGTACAACGGCCGATATTGATGCTTTAGAATTGCTCAACTCTCTCCATGGAGGAGCTTTTCATGTTTTTGTGCAATTTGAGACATAACTTGGCCTATTCGCGTCTTTACCTTACGAAACGTGGTACAAAGGCTCAACTAGCAAGTTAGACTTTTAAGACCACTAAATAGAGTACAATGGTCCACATTGATGCTTTGGAATTGCTCAACTCTCTCCATAGAGGAGCTTTTCACGTTTTTGTGCAATTTGAAACATAACTTGGTCTATTCGCGTCTTTTCCTTACGAAACGTGGCAAGAAGGCTCAACTAGCAAGTTAGACTTTTAAGAGCACTAAATAGAGTACAACGGTCCACATCGATGCTTTGGAATTGCGTAACTCTCTCCATAGAGGAGCTTTTCACGTTTTTGAGCAATTTGAGACATAACTGGTCTATTTGCGTGTTTACCTTATGAAACGTGGCACGCAGGCTCAACTAGCAAGTTAGACTTCTAAGAACATTAAATATAGTACAACGGTCCAGATTGATGCTTTGGAATTGCTCAGCTCTCTCCATAGAGGAGCTTTTCACGTTTTTGTGCAATTTCAAACATAACTTGGTCTATTTGCATCTTTACCTTACGAAACGTGGTACGAAGGCTCAACTAGCAAGTTAGACTTATAAAAGCACTCAATCGAGTACAACGGTCCACATTGATGCTTTGGAATTACTCAACTCACTCCATAGAGGAGCTTTTCACGTTTTTGTGCAATTTGAGACATAACTTGATCTATTCGCCTCTTTACCTTACGAAACGTGGCACGAAGGCTCAACTAGCAAGTTAGACTTTTAGGAGCACTAAATAGAGTACAACGGTCCACATTGATGCTTTGAAATTGCTCAACTCTCTCCATAGAGGATCTTTTCACGTTTTTGTGCAATTTCACACAGAAGTTGGTCTATTCGCGTCTTTACCTTGCGAAACATGGCACGATGGCTCAACTAGCAAGTTAAACTTTTAAGAGCACTAAGTAGAGTACAACGGTCCATATTGATGCTTTGGAATTGCTCAACTCTCTCCATAGAGGAGCTTTTCATGTTTTTGTGCAATTTGAGACGTAACTTGGTTTATTCGCGTGTTTACCTTACGAAACGCGGCACGAAGGCTCAACTAGCAAGTTAGACTTTTAGGAGCACTAAATAGAGTGCAACGGTCCACATCGATGCTTTGGAATTGCGCAACTCTCTCCATAGAGGAGCTTTTTACGTTTTTGAGCAATTTGAGTCATAACTTGGTCTATTCGCGTCTTTACCTTGCGAAACATGGCACGATGGCTCAACTAGCAAGTTAGACTTTTAAGAGCAGTAAATAGAGTACAACGGTTCACATTGATGCCTTGGAATTGCTCAACTCTCTCCATAGAGGAGCTTTTTACGTTTTTGAGCAATTTGAGTCATAACTTGGTCTATTCGCGTCTTTACCTTGCGAAACATGGCACGATGGCTCAACTAGCAAGTTAGACTTTTAAGAGCAGTAAATAGAGTACAACGGTTCACATTGATGCCTTGGAATTGCTCAACTCTCTCCATAGAGGAGCTTTTCTCGTTTTTGTGCAATTTGAGACATAACTTGGTCTATTTGCGTCTTTACCTTAGGAAACGTGGCACGAAGGCTCAACTAGCAAGTTAGACTTCTAAGAACACTAAATAGAGTACAACGATCCATATTGATGCTTTGGAATTGCTCAACTCTCTCCATAGAGGAGCTTTTCACGTTTTTGTGCAATTTCAAACATAACTTGGTCTATTCGCGTCTTTACCTTACGAAACGTGGCACGAAGGCTCAACAAGCAAGTTAGACTGTCAGGAGCACTAAATAAAGTACAACGGTCTATATTGATGCCTTGGAATTACTCACCTCTCTCCATAGAGGAGCTTTTCTCGTTTTTGTGCAATTTGAGACATAACTTGGTCTATTTGCGTCTTTACCTTATGAAACGTGGCACGAAGGCTCAATTAGCAAATTAGACTTCTAAGAACACTAAATAGAGTACAACGATCCATATTGATGCTTTGGAATTGCTCAACTCTCTCGATAGAGGAGCTTTTCACGTTTTTGTGCATTTTCACACAGAAGTTGGTCTATTCGCCCCTTTACCCTACAAAACGTGGCACGAAGGCTCAACTAGCAAGTTAGACATTTAAGAGCACTAAATAGAGTACAACGGCCGATATTGATGCTTTAGAATTGCTCAACTCTCTCCATGGAGGAGCTTTTCATGTTTTTGTGCAATTTGAGACATAACTTGGCCTATTCGCGTCTTTACCTTACGAAACGTGGCACAAAGGCTCAACTAGCAAGTTAGACTTTTAAGACCACTAAATAGAGTACAATGGTCCACATTGATGCTTTGGAATTGCTCAACTCTCTCCATAGAGGAGCTTTTCATGTTTTTGTGCAATTTGAGACGTAACTTGGTCTATTCGCGTCTTTACCTTACGAAACGTGGCACGAATGGCTCAACTAGCAAGTTAGACTTTTAAGAGCACTAAATAGAGTGCAACGGTCCACATCGATGCTTTGGAATTGCGCAACTCTCTCCATAGAGGAGCTTTTCACGTTTTTGAGCAATTTGAGTCATTACTTGGTCTATTCGCGTCTTTACCTTGCGAAACATGGCACGATGGCTCAACTAGCAAGTTAGACTTTTAAGAGCACTAAATAGAGTACAACGGTTCACATTCATGCCTTGGAATTGCTCAACTCTCTCCATAGAGGAGCTTTTCATGTTTTTGTGCAATTTGTGACATAACTTGGTCTATTCGCGTCTTTACCTTACGAAACGTGGCACGATGGCTCAACTAGCAAGTTAGACTTTTAAGAGCACTAAATAGAGTACAACGGTTCACATTGATGCCTTGGAATTGCTCAACTCTCTCCATAGAGGAGCTTTTCATGTTTTTGTGCAATTTGTGACATAACTTGGTCTATTCGCGTCTTTACCTTACGAAACGTGGCACAAAGGCTCAACTAGCAAGTTAGACTTTTAAGACCACTAAATAGAGTACAACTGGTCCACATTGATGCTTTGGAATTGCTCAACTCTCTCCATAGAGGAGCTTTTCACGTTTTTGTGCAATTTCAACATAACTTGGTCTATTCGCGTCTTTACCTTACGAAACGTGGCACGAAGGCTCAACTAAGCAAGTTAGACTGTCAGGAGCACTAAATAAGAGTACAACGGTCCGATATTGATGCCTTGGAATTGCTCACCTCTCTCCATAGAGGAGCTTTTCTCGTTTTTGTGCAATTTGAGACATAACTTGGTCTATTTCGCGTCTTTACCTTACTGAAACGTGGCACGAAGGCTCAATTAGCAAGTTAGACTTCTAAGAACACTAAATAGAGTACAACGATCCATATTGATGCTTTGGAATTGCTCAACTCTCTCCGATAGAGGAGCTTTTCACGTTTTTGTGCAATTTGACACAGAAGTTGGTCTATTCGCGTCTTTACCTTACGAAACGTGGCACGAAGGCTCAACTAGCAAGTTAGACATTTAAGAGCACTAAATAGAGTACAACGGCCGATATTGATGCTTTAGAATTGCTCAACTCTCTCCATAGGAGGAGCTTTTCATGTTTTTGTGCAATTTGAGACATAACTTGGTCCTATTCGCGTCTTTACCTTACGAAACGTGGTACGAAGGCTCAACTAGCAAGTTAGACTTTTAAGAGCACTAAATAGAGTACAATGGTCCACATTGATGCTTTGGAATTGCTCAACTCTCTCCATAGAGGAGCTTTTCACGTTTTTGTGCAATTTGAAACATAACTTGGTCTATTCGCGTCTTTACCTTACGAAACGTGGCAAGAAGGCTCAACTAGCAAGTTAGACTTTTAAGAGCACTAAATAGAGTACAACGGTCCACATCGATGCTTTGGAATTGCGTAACTCTCTCCATAGAGGAGCTTTTCACGTTTTTGATGCAATTTGAGACATAACTGGTCTATTCGCGTCGTTTACCTTATGAAACGTGGCACGCAGGCTCAACTAGCAAGTTAGACTTCTAAGAACACTAAATATAGTACAACGGTCCAGATTGATGCTTTGGAATTGCTCAGCTCTCTCCATAGAGGAGCTTTTCACGTTTTTGTGCAATTTCAGACATAACTTGGTCTATTTGCAGTCTTTACCTTACGAAACGTGGTACGAAGGCTCAACTAGCAAGTTAGACTTATAAAAGCACTCAATCGAGTTCAACGGTCCACATTGATGCTTTGGAATTACTCAACTCACTCCATAGAGGAGCTTTTCACGTTTTTGTGCAATTTGAGACATAACTTGATCTATTCGCCTCTTTACCTTACGAAACGTGGCACGAAGGCTCAACTAGCAAGTTAGACTTTTAGGAGCACTAAATAGAGTACAACGGTCCACATTGATGCTTTGAAATTGCTCAACTCTCTCCATAGAGGAGCGTTTCACGTTTTTAAGCAATTTGAGACATAACTTGGTCTATTGGCGTCTTTACATTACGAAACGTGGCACGAAGGCTCAACTAGCAAGTTAGACTTTTAAGAGCACTAAATAGAGTACAATGGTCCATATTGATGCTTTGGAATTGCTCAACTCTCTCCATAGAGGAGCTTTTCACGTTTTTGTGCAATTTCAAACATAACTTGGTCTATTCGCGTCTTTACCTTACGAAACGTGGCACGAAGGCTCAACTAGCAAGTTAGACTGTCAGGAGCACTAAATAAAGTACAACGGTCGATATCGATGCCTTGGAATTGCTCAACTCTCTCCATAGAGGAGCTTTTCTTGTTTTTGTACAATTTGAGACATAACTTGGTCTATTTGCGTCTTTACCTTATGAAACGTGGCACGAAGGCTCAACTAGCAATTTAGACTTCTAAGAACACTAAATGGAGTACAACGATCCATATTGATGCTTTGGAATTGCTCAACTCTCTCCATAGAGGAGCTTTTCACGTTTTTGTGCAATTTCACACAGAAGTTGGTCTATTCGCGTTTTTACCCTACAAAACGTGGGCCGAAGGCTCAACTAGGAAGTTAGACTTTTAAGAGCACTAAATAGAGTACAACGGCCGATATTGATGCTTTAGAATTGCTCAACTCTCTCCATAGAGGAGCTTTTCATGTTTTTGTGCAATTTGAGACATAACTTGGTCTATTCGCCTCTTTACCTTACGAAACTTGGCCCGAAGGCTCAACTAGCAAGTTAGACTTTTAAGAGCACTAAATAGAGTACAACAGCCGATATTGATGCTTTAGAATTGCTCAACTCTCTCCATAGAGGAGCTTTTCACGTTTTTGTGCAATTTGAGACATAACTTGGTCTATTTGTGTCTTTACCTTATGAAACGTGGCACGAAGGCTCAACTAGCAAGTTAGACTTCTAAGAACATTAAATAGAGTACAGTGGTCCAGATTGATGCTTTCGAATTGCTCAGCTCTCTCCATAGAGGAGCTTTTCACGTTTTTGTGCAATTTCAAACATAACTTGGTCTATTTGAATCTTTACCTTACGAAACGTAGTACGAAGGCTCAACTAGCAAGTTAGACATATAAGAGCACTCAATAGAGTACAACAGTCCACATTGATGCTTTGGAATTACTCAACTATCTCCATAGAGGAGCTTTTCACGTTTTTGTGCAATTTGAGACATAACTTGATCTATTCGCCTCTTTACCTTACGAAACTTGGCACGAAGGCTCAACTAGCAAGTTAGACTTTTAATAGCACCAAATAGAGTACAATAGTCCACATTGATGCTTTGGAATTGCTCAACTCTGTCCATAGAGGAGCTTTTCATGTTTTTGTGCAATTTGAGACATAACTTGGTCTATTCGCGTCTTTACCATACGAACGTGGCACAAAGGCTCAACTAGCAAGTTAGACTTTTAAGAGCACTAAATAGAGTACAACGGTCTACATCGATGCTTTGGAATTGCTCAACTCTCTCCGTAGAGGAGCTTTTCAAGTTTTTGAGCAATTTGAGACATAACTTGGTCTATTCGCGTCTTTTCCTTACGAAACGTGGCACGAAGGCTCAACTTGCAAGTTAGACTTTTAAGAGCACTAAATAGATTGCAAAGGTCCACATTGATGCTTTGGAATTGCTCAACTCTCTCCATGGAGGAGATTTTCATATTTTTGTGCAATTTGAGACATAACTTGGTCCATTCGCGTCTTTACCTAACGAAACTTGGCACGAAGGCTCAACTAGCGAGTTAGACTGTTAAGAGCACTAACTAAAGTACAATAGTCGATATTGATGCCTTGGAATTGCTCAACTCTCTCCATAGAAGAGCTTTTCTCGTTTTTGTGCAATTTGAGACATAACTTGGTCTATTTGCGTCTTTACCTTAGGAAACGTGGCACGAAGGCTCAACTAGCAAGTTAGACTTCTAAGAACACTAAATAGAGTACAACGGTCCATATTGATGCTTTGGAATTGCTCAAGTCTCTCCATAGAGGAGCTTTTCACGTTTTTGTGCAATTTCACACAGAACTTGGTCTATTCGCGTCATTACCCTACAAAACGTGGCACGAAGGCTCAACTACCAAGTTAGACTTTTAAGAGCACTAAATAGAGTACAACGGCCGATATTGATGCTTTAGAATTGCTCAACTCTCTCTATAGAGGAGCTTTTCACGTTTTTGTGCAATTTGAGACATAACTGGGTCTATTTGCGTCTTTACCTTATGAAACGTGGCACGAAGGCTCAACTAGCAAGTTAGACTTGTAAGAACATTAAATAGAGTACAACGGTCCAGATTGATGGTTTGGAATTGCTCAGCTCTCTCCATAGATGAGCTTTTCACGTTTTTGTGCAATTTCAAACATAACTTGGTCTATTTGCATCTTTACCTTACGAAACGTGGTACGAAGGCTCAACTAGCAAGTTAGACTTATAAGAGCACTGAATAGACTACAACGGTCCACATTGATGCTTTGGAATTACTCAACTCTCTCCATAGAGGAGCTTTTCACGTTTTTGTGCAATTTGAGACATAACTTGATCTATTCGCCTCTTTACCTTACGAAACGTGGCACGAAGGCTCAACTAGCAAGCTAGACTTTTAGGAGCACTAAATAGAGTACAACGGTCCACATTGATGCTTTGGAATTGCTCAACTCTCTCCATAGAGGAGCGTTTCACGTTTTAAAGCAATTTGAGACATAACTTGGTCTATTTGCGTCTTTACCTTACGAAACGTGGCACGAAGGCTCAACTAGCAAGTTAGACTTTTAAGAGCACTAAATAGAGTACAACGGTCTACATCGATGCTTTGGAATTGCTCAACTCTCTCCATAGAGGAGCTTTTCAAGTTTTTGAGCAATTTGAGACATAACTTGGTCTATTCGCGTCTTTTCCTTACGAAACGTGGCACGAAGGCTCAACTTGCAAGTTAGACTTTTAAGAGCACTAAATAGATTGCAAAGGTCCACATTGATGCTTTGGAATTGCTCAACTCTCTCCATAGAGAAGCTTTTCACTTTTTGTGCAATTTCAGACATAACTTGGTCTATTTGCGTCTTTACCTTATGAAACGTGGTACGAAGGCTCAACTAGCAGTTAGACTTCTAAGAACACTGAATAGAGTACAACGGTCCATATTGATGCCTTGGAATTGCTCAACTCTCTCCATAGAGGAGCTTTTCACGTTTTTGTGCAATTTCAAACAGAACTTGGTCTATTCGCATCTTTACCTTACGAAACGTGGCGCGAAGGCTCAACTAGCAAGTTACACTTTTAAGAGCACTCAATAGAGTGCAACGGTCCACATTGATGATTTGGAATTACTCAAGTCTTTCCATTGAAGAGCTTTTCACGTTTTTGAGCAATTGGAGACATAACATGGTCTATTCGCGTCTTTACTTTACGAAACGTGGCACGAAGGCTCAGCTAGCAAGTGAGACTTTTAAGAGCACTAAATAGAGTGCAACAGTCCACATTGATGCTTTGGAATTGCTCAACTCTCTCCATAGAGGAGCTTTTCACGTTTTTGAGCAATTTGAGACATAACTTGGTCTATTCGCGTCTTTACCTTACGAAACGTGGCACGAAGGCTCAAGTAGCAAGTTAGACTTTTAAGAGCACTGAATAGAGTACAACGGTCCACATTGATGCTTTGGAATTGCTCAACTCTCTCCATAGAGGAGCTGTTCACGTTTTTGTGCAATTTGAGACATAACTTGGTCTATTCGCGTCTTTACCTTACGAAATGTGGCATGAAGGCTCAACTAGCAAGTTAGACTTTTAAGAGCACTAAATAGAGTACAACGGTCCACATTGATGCTTTGAAATTGCTCAACTCTCTCCATAGAGGAGCTTTTCACGTTTTTGAGCAATTTGTGACAAATCTTGGTCTATTCGCGTCTTTACTTTACGAAACATGGCACGAAGGCTCAACTAGCAGGTTAGACTTTTAAGAGCACTAAATAGAGTACAACGGTCTACATTGATGCTTTGGAATTGCTCAACTCTCTCCATAGAGGAGCTTTTCACGTTTTTGTGCAATTTCAGACATAACTTGGTCTATTCGCGTCTTTACTTTACGAAACGTGGCATGAAGGCTCAACTAGCAAGTTAGATTTTTAAGAGCACTAAATAGTGTGCAACGGTCCACATTGATGGTTTTGAATTGCTCAACTCTCTCTATAGAGGAGCTTTTCACGTTTTTGTGCAATTTGAGTAATAATTGGGTCTATTTGCGTCTTTACCTTACGAAACGTGGCACGAAGGCTCAACTAGCAAGTTAGACTTTTAAGAGCACTAAATAGAGTACAACGGTCTACGTCGATGTTTTGGAATTGCTCAACTATCTCCGTAGAGGAGCTTTTCAAGTTTTTGAGCAATTTGAGACATAACTTGGTCTATTCGCGTCTTTTCCTTACGAAACGTGGCACGAAGGCTCAACTTGCAAGTTAGACTTTTAAGAGCACTAAATAGATTGCAAAGGTCCACATTGATGCTTTGGAATTGCTCAACTCTCTCCATAGAGAAGCTTTTCACTTTTTGTGCAATTTCAGACATAACTTGGTCTATTTGCGTCTTTACCTTATGAAACGTGGTACGAAGGCTCACCTAGCAGTTAGACTTCTAAGAACACTGAATAGAGTACAACGGTCCATATTGATGCTTTGGAATTGCTCAACTCTCTCCATAGAGGAGCTTTTCACGTTTTTGTGCAATTTCAAACATAACTTGGTCTATTCGCGTCTTTACCCTACAAAACGTGGCACAAAAGCTCAACTAGCAAGTTAGACTTTTAAGAGCACTAAATAGAGTACAACAGTCCACATTGATGCTTTGGAATTGCTCAACTCTCTCCATAGAGGAGCTTTTCACATTTTTGTGCAATTTCAAACAGAACTTGGTCTATTCGCATCTTTACCTTACGAAACGTGGCGCGAAGGCTCAACTAGCAAGTTACACTTTTAAGAGCACTCAATAGAGTGCAACGGTCCACATTGATGATTTGGAATTACTCAAGTCTTTCCATTGAAGAGCTTTTCACGTTTTTTAGCAATTGGAGACATAACATGGTCTATTCGCGTCTTTACTTTACGAAACGTGGCACGAAGGCTCAGCTAGCAAGTGAGACTTTTAAGAGCACTAAATAGAGTGCAACAGTCCACATTGATGCTTTGGAATTGCTCAACTCTCTCCATAGAGGAGCTTTTCACGTTTTTGAGCAATTTGAGACATAACTTGGTCTATTCGCGTCTTTACCTTACGAAACGTGGCACGAAGGCTCAAGTAGCAAGTTAGACTTTTAAGAGCACTGAATAGAGTACAACGGTCCACATTGATGCTTTGGAATTGCTCAACTCTCTCCATAGAGGAGCTGTTCACGTTTTTGTGCAATTTGAGACATAACTTGGTCTATTCGCGTCTTTACCTTACGAAATGTGGCACGAAGGCTCAACTAGCAAGTTAGACTTTTAAGAGCACTAAATAGAGTACAACGGTCCACATTGATGCTTTGAAATTGCTCAACTCTCTCCATAGAGGAGCTTGTCACGTTTTTGAGCAATTTGTGACAAATCTTGGTCTATTCGCGTCTTTACTTTACGAAACATGGCACGAAGGCTCAACTAGCAGGTTAGACTTTTAAGAGCACTAAATAGAGTACAACGGTCTACATTGATGCTTTGGAATTGCTCAACTCTCTCCATAGAGGAGCTTTTCACGTTTTTGTGCAATTTCAGACATAACATGGTCTATTCGCGTCTTTACTTTACGAAACGTGGCATGAAGGCTCAACTAGCAAGTTAGATTTTTAAGAGCACTAAATAGTGTGCAATGGTCCACATTGATGGTTTTGAATTGCTCAACTCTCTCTATAGAGGAGCTTTTCACGTTTTTGTGCAATTTGAGTAATAACTGGGTCTATTTGCGTCTTTACCTTACGAAACGTGGCACGAAGGCTCAACTAGCAAGTTAGACTTTTAAGAGCACTAAATAGAGTACAACGGTCTACGTCGATGTTTTGGAATTGCTCAACTCTCTCCGTAGAGGAGCTTTTCAAGTTTTTGAGCAATTTGAGACATAACTTGGTCTATTCGCGTCTTTTCCTTATGAAACGTGGCACGAAGGCTCAACTTGCAAGTTAGACTTTTAAGAGCACTAAATAGATTGCAAAGGTCCACATTGATGCTTTGGAATTGCTCAACTCTCTCCATAGAGAAGCTTTTCACGTTTTTGTGCAATTTCAGACATAACTTGGTCTATTTGCGTCTTTACCTTATGAAACGTGGTACGAAGGCTCAACTAGCAGTTAGACTACTAAGAACACTGAATAGAGTACAATGGTCCATATTGATGCTTTGGAATTGCTCAACTCTCTCCATAGAGGAGCTTTTCACGTTTTTGTGCAATTTCAAACATAACTTGGTCTATTCGCGTCTTTACCCTAGAAAACCTGGCACAAAGGCTCAACTAGCAAGTTAGACTTTGAAGAGCACTAAATAGAGTACAACGCCGATATTGATGCTTTGCAATTGCTCAACTCTCTCCATAGAGGAGCTTTTTACGTTTTTGTGCAATTGGAGAGATAACTTGGTCTATTTGCGTCTTTACCTTATGAAACGTGGCACGAAGGCTCGACTAGCAAGTTCGACTTCTAAGGCTCAACTAGCAAGTTAGACTTTTAAGATCACTAAATAGAGTACAACAGTCCACATTGATGCTTTGGAATTGCTCAACTCTCTCCATAGAGGAGCTTTTCACATTTTTGTGCAATTTCAAACAGAACTTGGTCTATTCGCATCTTTACCTTACGAAACGTGGCGCGAAGGCTCAACTAGCAAGTTACACTTTTAAGAGCACTCAATGGAGTGCAACGGTCCACATTGATGGTTGGGAATTACTCAAGTCTTTCCATTGAAGAGCTTTTCACGTTTTTGAGCAATTGGAGACATAACATGGTCTATTCGCGACTTTACTTTACGAAACGTGGCACGAAGGCTCAACTAGCAAGTTAGACTTTTAAGAGCACTAAATAGAGTACAACGGTCTACATCGATGCTTTGGAATTGCTCAACTCTCTCCGTAGAGGAGCTTTTCAAGTTTTTGAGCAATTTGAGACATAACTTGGTCTATTCGCCTCTTTTCCTTACGAAACGTGGCACGAAAGCTCAACTAGGAAGTTAGACTTTTAAGAGCACTAAATAGAGTACAACGGTCCACATTGATGCTTTGGAATTGCTCAACTCTCTCCATGGAGGAGATTTTCAAATTTTTGTGCAATTTGAGACATAACTTGGTCTATTTGCGTCTTTACCTTATGAAACGTGGCACGAAGGCTCGACCAGCAAGTTCGACTTCTAAGGCTCAACTAGCAAGTTAGACTTTTAAGATCACTAAATAGAGTACAACAGTCCACATTGATGCTTTGGAATTGCTCAACTCTCTCCATAGAGGAGCTTTTCCCATTTTTGTGCAATTTCAAACAGAACTTGGTCTATTCGCATCTTTACCTTACGAAATGTGGCGCGAAGGCTCAACTAGCAAGTTACACTTTTAAGAGCACTCAATAGAGTGCAACGGTCCACATTGATGGTTTGGAATTACTCAAGTCTTTCCATTGAAGAGCTTTTCACGTTTTTGAGCAATTGGAGACATAACATGGTCTATTCGCGTCTTTACTTTACGAAACGTGGCACGAAGGCTCAGCTAGCAAGTTAGACTTTTAAGAGCACTAAATAGAGTGCAACAGTCCACATTGATGCTTTGAAATTGCTCAACTCTCTCCATGGAGGAGCTTTTCACGTTTTTGAGCAATTTGTGACAAATCTTGGTCTATTCGCGTCTTTACTTTACGAAACATGGCACGAAGGCACAACTAGCAGGTTAGACTTTGAAGAGCACTAAATAGAGTACAACGGTCCACATTGATGCTTTGGAATTGCTCAACTCTCTCCATAGAGGAGCTTTTCAAGTTTTTGTGCAATTTCATACATAACTTGGTCTATTCGCGTCTTTACTTTACGAAACGTGGCATGAAGGCTCAACTAGCAAGTTAGATTTTTAAGAGCACTAAATAGTGTGCAACGGTCCACATTGATGGTTTTGAATTGCTCAACTCTCTCTATAGAGGAGCTTTTCACGTTTTTGTGCAATTTGAGACATAACTGGGTCTATTTGCGTCTTTACCTTACGAAACGTGGCACGAAGGCTCAACTAGCAAGTTAGACTTTTAAGAGCACTAAATAGAGTACAACGGTCTACATCGATGTTTTGGAATTGCTCAACTCTCTCCGTAGAGGAACTTTTCAAGTTTTTGAGCAATTTGAGACATAACTTGGTCTATTCGCGTCTTTTCCTTACGAAACGTGGCACGAAGGCTCAACTTGCAAGTTAGACTTTTAAGAGCACTAAATAGATTGCAAAGGTCCACATTGATGCTTTGGAATTGCTCAACTCTCTCCATAGAGAAGCTTTTCACGTTTTTGTGCAATTTAAGACATAACTTGGTCTATTTGCGTCTTTACCTTACGAAACGTGGCACGAAGGCTCAACTTGCAAGTTAGACTTTTAAGAGCACTAAATAGATTGCAAAGGTCCACATTGATGCTTTGGAATTGCTCAACTCTCTCCATAGAGAAGCTTTTCACGTTTTTGTGCAATTTAAGACATAACTTGGTCTATTTGCGTCTTTACCTTATGAAACGTGGTACGAAGGCTCAACTAGCAGTTAGACTTCTAAGAACACTGAATAGAGTACAATGGTCCATATTGATGCTTTGGAATTGCTCAACTCTCTCCATAGAGGAGCTTTTCACGTTTTTGTGCAATTTCAAACATAACTTGGTCTATTCGCGTCTTTACCCTAGAAAACGTGGCACAAAGGCTCAACTAGCAAGTTAGACTTTTAAGAGCACTAAATAGAGTACAACGCCGATATTGATGCTTTGCAATTGCTCAACTCTCTCCATAGAGGAGCTTTTTACGTTTTTGTGCAATTGGAGAGATAACTTGGTCTATTTGCGTCTTTACCTTATGAAACGTGGCACGAAGGCTCGACTAGCAAGTTCGACTTCTAAGGCTCAACTAGCAAGTTAGACTTTTAAGATCACTAAATAGAGTACAACAGTCCACATTGATGCTTTGGAATTGCTCAACTCTCTCCATGGAGGAGCTTTTCACGTTTTTGTGCAATTTGAGACATAACTTGGTCTATTCGCGTCTTTACTTTACGTAACGTGGCACGAAGGCTCAATTAGCAAGTTAGACGTTTAAGAGCACTAAATGGAGTACAACGGTCCACATTGATGCTTTGGAATTGCTCAACTCTCTCCATAGAGGAGCTTTTCACCTTTTTGTGCAATTTGAGATCTAACTTGGTCTATTCGCGTCTTTACCTTACGAAACGTCGCTGGAAGGATCAACTAGCAAGTTAGACTTCTAGGAACACTATATAGAGTACAACGGTCCACATTGATGCTTTGAAATTGCTCAACTCTCTCCATAGAGGAGCTTTTCACGTTTTTGTGCAATTTCAAACATAACTTGGTCTATTCGCATTTTTACCTGACGAAACGTGGCACGAAGGCTCAACTAGCAAGTTAGACTTCTAGGAGCACTAAATAGAGTACAACGATCCACATTGATGCTTTGGAATTGCTCAACTCTCTCCGTAGAGGAGCTTTTCACGTTTTTGAGCAATTTGAGACATAACTTGGTCTATTCGCGTCTTTACCTTACGAAACGTGGCACGAAGGCTCAAATAGCAAGTTTGACATTTAGGAGCACTAAATAGAGTACAACGGTCCACATTGATGCTTTGGAATTGCTCAACTCTCTCCATAGAGGAGCTTTTCACGTTTTTGAGCAATTTGAGACATAACTTGGTCTATTCGCGTCTTTGCTTTACGTAACGTGGCACGAAGGCTCAACTAGCAAGTTAGACTTTTAAGAGCTCTAAATAGTGTACAACGGTCCACATTGATGCTTTGGAATTGCTCAACTCTCTCCATGGAGAAGCTTACGAAACGTGGCAGGAAGGCTCAACTAGCAAGTTAGACTTCTAAGAACACTAAATAGAGTACAATGGTCCACATTGATGCTTTGGAATTGTTCAACTCTCTCCATAGAGGATCTTTTCATGTTTTTAAGCAATTTGAGACATAACTTGGTCTATTCGTGTCTTTACCTTACGAAATGTGGCACGAAGGCTCAACTAGAAAGTTAGACTTCTAAGAACGCTAAATAGACTACAACAGTCCACATTGATGCTTTGGATTTGCTCAACTCTTTCCATAGAGGAGCTTTTCGCGTTTTTAAGCAATTTGGGACATAACTTGGTCTATTCGCGTCTTTACCTTACGAAACAGGGCAGGAAGGCTCAACTAACAAGTTAGACTTCTAAGCACACTAAATAGAGTACAACAGGTCCACATTGATGCTTTGAAATTGCTCAACTCTCTCCATGGAGGAGCTTTTCACGTTTTTGTGCAATTTCAAACATAACTTGGTCTATTCACATTTTTACCTTACGAAACGTGGCACGAAGGCTCAACTAGCGAGTTAGACTTTTAGGAGCACTAAATAGAGTACAACGATCCACATTGATGCTTTGGAATTGCTCAACTGTCTCCGTAGAGGAGCTTTTCACGTTTTTTAGCAATTTGAGACATAACTTGGTCTATTCGCGTCTTTACCTTACGAAACGTGGCACGAAGGCTCAAATAGCAAGTTTGACATTTAGGAGCACTAAATAGAGTACAACGGTCGACATTGATGCTTTGGAATTGCTCAACTCTCTCCATGGAGGAGCTTTTCACCTTTTTGTCCAATTTGAGACAAAACTCGGTCTATTCGCGTCTTTACCTTACGAAACGTGGCACGAAGGCTCAACTAGCAAGTTAAACTTCTAGGAACACTATATAGAGTACAACGGTCAACATTGATGCTTTGAAATTGCTCAACTCTCTCCATAGAGGAGCTTTTCACGTTTTTGTGCAATTTGAGACATAACTTGGTCTATTCGCGTCTTTACTTTACGTAACGTGGCACGAAGGCTCAACTAGCAAGTTAGACGTTTAAGAGCACTAAATAGAGTACAACGGTCCACATTGATGCTTTGGAATTGCTCAACTCTCTCCATAGAGGAGCTTTTCACCTTTTTGTGCAATTTGAGATCTAACTTGGTCTATTCGCGTCTTTACCTTACGAAACGTCGCTGGAAGGATCAACTAGCAAGTTAGACTTCTAGGAACACTATATAGAGTACAACGGTCCACATTGATGCTTTGAAATTGCTCAACTCTCTCCATAGAGGAGCTTTTCACGTTTTTTGTGCAATTTCAAACATAACTTGGTCTATTCGCATTTTTACCTGACGAAACGTGGCACGAAGGCTCAACTAGCAAGTTAGACTTCTAGGAGCACTAAATAGAGTACAACGATCCACATTGATGCTTTGGAATTGCTCAACTCTCTCCGTAGAGGAGCTTTTCACGTTTTCGAGCAATTTGAGACATAACTTGGTCTATTCGCGTCTTTACCTTACGAAACGTGGCACGAAGGCTCAAATAGCAAGTTTGACATTTAGGAGCACTAAATAGAGTACAACGGTCCACATTGATGCTTTGGAATTGCTCAACTCTCTCCATAGAGGAGCTTTTCACGTTTTTGAGCAATTTGAGACATAACTTGGTCTATTCGCGTCTTTGCTTTACGTAACGTGGCACGAAGGCTCAACTAGCAAGTTAGACTTTTAAGAGCTCTAAATAGTGTACAACGGTCCACATTGATGCTTTGGAATTGCTCAACTCTCTCCATGGAGAAGCTTACGAAACGTGGCAGGAAGGCTCAACTAGCAAGTTAGACTTCTAAGAACACTAAATAGAGTACAATGGTCCACATTGATGCTTTGGAATTGTTCAACTCTCTCCATAGAGGATCTTTTCATGTTTTTAAGCAATTTGAGACATAACTTGGTCTATTCGTGTCTTTACCTTACGAAATGTGGCACGAAGGCTCAACTAGAAAGTTAGACTTCTAAGAACGCTAAATAGACTACAACGGTCCACATTGATGCTTTGGATTTGCTCAACTCTTTCCATAGAGGAGCTTTTCGCGTTTTTAAGCAATTTGGGACATAACTTGGTCTATTCGCGTCTTTACCTTACGAAACAGGGCAGGAAGGCTCAACTAACAAGTTAGACTTCTAAGCACACTAAAAAGAGTACAACAGGTCCACATTGATGCTTTGAAATTGCTCAACTCTCTCCATGGAGGAGCTTTTCACGTTTTTGTGCAATTTCAAACATAACTTGGTCTCTTCGGATTTTTACCTTACGAAACGTGGCACGAAGGCTCAACTAGCAAGTTAGACTTTTAGGAGCACTAAATAGAGTACAACGATCCACATTGATGCTTTGGAATTGCTCAACTGTCTCCGTAGAGGAGCTTTTCACGTTTTTGAGCAATTTGAGACATAACTTGGTCTATTCGCGTCTTTACCTTATGAAACGTGGCACGAAGGCTCAAATAGCAAGTTTGATATTTAGGAGCACTAAATAGAGTACAACGGTCCACACTGATGCTTTGGAATTGCTCAACTCTCTCCATAGAGGAGCTTTTCACCTTTTTGTGCAATTTGAGACATAACTTGGTCTATTCGCGTCTTTACCTTACGAAAAGTGGCACGAAGGCTCAACTAGCAAGTTAAACTTCTAGGAACACTATATAGAGTACAACGGTCCACATTGATGCTTTGAAATTGCTCAACTCTCTCCATAGAGGGGCTTTTCACGTTTTTGTGCAATTTGAGACATAACTTGGTCTATTCGCGTCTTCACTTTACGTAACGTGGCACGAAGGCTCAACTAGCAAGTTAGACGTTTAAGAGCACTAAATAGATTACAACGATCCACATTGATGCTTTGGAATTGCTCAACTCTCCCCATAGAGGAACTTTTCACCTTTTTGTGCAATTTGAGATCTAACTTGGTCTCTTCGCGTCTTTACCTTACGAAACGTCGCTGGAAGGCACAACTAGCAAGTTAGACTTCTACGAACACTATATAGAGTACAACGGTCCACATTGATGCTTTGAAATTGCTCAACTCTCTCCATATAGGAACTTTTCACGTTTTTGTGCAATTTCAAACATAACTTGGTCTATTCGCATTTTTACCTGACGAAACGTGGCACGAAGGCTCAACTAGCAAGTTAGAATTCTAGGAGCACTAAATAGAGTACAACGATCCACATTGATGCTTTGGAATTGCTCAACTCTCTCCGTAGAGGAGCTTTTCACGTTTTTGAGCAATTTGAGACATAACTTGGTCTATTCGCGTCTTTACCTTCGAAACGTGGCACGAAGGCTCAAATAGCAAGTTTGACATTTAGGAGCACTAAATAGAGTACAACGGTCCACATTGATGCTTTGGAATTGCTCAACTCTCTCCATAGAGGAGCTTTTCACGTTTTTGAGCAATTTGAGAGATAGCTTGGTCTATTCGCGTCTTTGCTTTACGTAACGTGGCACGAAGGCTCAACTAGCAAGTTAGACTTTTAAGAGCTCTAAATAGAGTAACCGGTCCACATTGATGCTTTGGAATTGCTCAACTCTTTCCAAGGAGAAGCTTTTCATGTTTTTGTGCAATTTAAGACATAACTTGGTCTATTCGCGTCTTTACCTTACGAAACGTGGCAGGAAGGCTCAACTAGCAAGTTAGACTTCTAAGAACACTAAATAGAGTACAACAGTCCACATTGATGCTTTGGAATTGTTCAACTCTCTCCATAGAGGATCTTTTCACGTTTTTAAGCAATTTGAGACATAACTTGGTCTATTCGTGTCTTTACCTTACGAAATGTGGCACGAAGGCTCAACTAGAAAGTTAGACTTCTAAGAACGCTAAATAGACTACAACGGTCCACATTGATGCTTTGGAATTGCTCAACTCTTTCCATAGAGGAGCTTTTCACGTTTTTAAGCAATTTGAGACATAACTTGGTCTATTCGCGTCTTTTCCTTACGAAACAGGGCAGGAAGGCTCAACTAACAAGTTAGACTTCTAAGCACACTAAATAGAGTACAACAGGTCCACATTGATGCTGTGAAATTGCTCAACTCTCTCCATGGAGGAGCTTTTCACGTTTTTGTGCAATTTCAAACATAACTTGGTCTCTTCGCATTTTTACCTTACGAAACGTGGCACGAAGGCTCAACTAGCAAGTTAGACTTTTAGGAGCACTAAATAGAGTACAACGATCCACATTGATGCTTTGGAATTGCTCAACTGTCTCCGTAGAGGAGCTTTTCACGTTTTTGAGCAATTTGAGACATAACTTGGTCTATTCGCGTCTTTACCTTATGAAACGTGGCACGAAGGCTCAAATAGCAAGTTTGATATTTAGGAGCACTAAATAAAGTACAACGGTCCACACTGATGCTTTGGAATTGCTCAACTCTCTCCATAGAGGAGCTTTTCACCTTTTTGTGCAATTTGAGACATAACTTGGTCTATTCGCTTCTTTACCTTACGAAACGTCGCTGGAAGGCACAACTAGCAAGTTAGACTTCTACGAACACTATATAGAGCACAACGGTCCACATTGATGCTTTGAAATTGCTCAACTCTCTCCATATAGGAACTTTTCACGTTTTTGTGCAATTTCAAACATAACTTCGTCTATTCGCATTTTTACCTGACGAAACGTGGCACGAAGGCTCAACTAGCAAGTTAGACTTCTAGGAGCACTAAATAGAGTACAACGATCCACATTGATGCTTTGGAATTGCTCAACTCTCTCCGTAGAGGAGCTTTTCACGTTTTTGAGCAAGTTGAGACATAACTTGGTCTATTCGCGTCTTTACCTTACGAAACATGGCACGAAGGCTCAAATAGCAATTTTGACATTGAGGAGCACTAAATAGAGTACAACGGTCCACATTGATGCTTTGGAATTTCTCAACTCTCTCCATAGAGGAGCTTTTCATGTTTTTGAGCAATTTGAGACATAACTTGGTCTATTCGCGTCTTTACTTTACGTAACGTGGCACGAAGGCTCAACTAGCAAGTTAGACTTTTAAGAGCTCTAAATAGAGTACAACGGTCCACATTGATGCTTTGGAATTGCTCAACTCTCTCCATGGAGGAGCTTTTTATGTTTTTGTGCAATTTAAGACATAACTTGGTCTATTCGCGTCTTTACCTTACGAAATGTGGCAGGAAGGCTCAACTAGCAAGTTAGACTTCTAAGAACACTAAATAGAGTACAACGGTCCACATTGATGCTAAGAAATTGCTCAACTCTCTCCATAGAGGAGCTTTTCACCTTTTTGTGCAATTTGAGACATAACTTGGTCTATTCGCGTCTTTACCTTACGAAACGTGGCAGGAAGGCTCAACTAGCAAGTGAGACTTCTAGGAACACTATATAGAGTACAACGGTCCACATTGATGCTTTGAAATTGCTCAACTCTCTCCATAGAAGAGCTTTTCACGTTTTTGTGCAATTTCAAACATAACTTGGTCTATTCGCATTTTTACCTGACGAAACGTGGCACGAAGGCTCAACTAGCAAGTTAGACTTCTAGGAGCATTAAATAGAGTACAACGATCCACATTGATGCTTTGGAATTGCTCAACTCTCTCCGTAGAGGAGCTTTTCACGTTTTTGAGCAATTTGAGACATAACTTGGTCTATTCGCGTCTTTACCTTACGAAACGTGGCACGAAGGCTCAACTAGCAAGTTAGACATTTAGGAGCACTAAATAGAGTACAACGGTCCACATTGATGCTTTGGATTTGCTCAACTCTCTCCATAGAGGAGCTTTTCACGTTTTTGAGCAATTTGAGACATAACTTGGTCTATTCGAGTCTTTACTTTACGTAACGTGGCACGAAGGCTCAACTAGCAAGTTAGACTTTTAAGAGCTCTAAATAGAGTACAACGGTCCACATTGATGCTTTGGAATTGCTCAACTCTCTCCGTAGAGGAGCTTTTCACGTTTTTGAGCAAGTTGAGACATAACTTGGTCTATTCGCGTCTTTACCTTACGAAACGTGGCACGAAGGCTCAAATAGCAATTTTGACATTTAGGAGCACTAAATAGAGTACAACGGTCCACATTGATGCTTTGGAATTTCTCAACTCTCTCCATAGAGGAGCTTTTCATGTTTTTGAGCAATTTGAGACATAACTTGGTCTATTCGCGTCTTTACCTTACGAAACGTGGCTACGAAGGCTCAACTAGCAAGTTAGACTTTTAAGAGCATCTAAATAGAGTACAACGGTCCACATTGATGCTTTGGAATTGCTCAACTCTCTCCATGTAGGAGCTTTTCATGTTTTTGTGCAATTTAAGACATAACTTGGTCTATTCGCGTCTTTACCTTACGAAACGTGGCAGGAAGGCTCAACTAGCAAGTTAGACTTCTAAGAACACTAAATAGAGTACAACGGTCCACATTGATGCTCTGGAATTGCTCAACTCTCTCCATAGAGGAGCTTTTCACCTTTTTGTGCAATTTGAGAGATAACTTGGTCTATTCGCGTCTTTACCTTTCGAAACGTGGCAGGAAGGCTCAACTAGCAAGTTAGACTTCTAGGAACACTATATAGAGTACAACGGTCCACATTGATGCTTTGAAATTGCTCAACTCTCTCCATAGAAGAGCTTTTCACGTTTTTGTGCAATTACAAACATAACTTGGTCTATTCGCATTTTTACCTGACGAAACGTGGCACGAAGGCTCAACTAGCAAGTTAGACTTCTAGGAGCGTTAAATAGAGTACAACGATCCACATTGATGCTTTGGAATTGCTCAACTCTCTCCGTAGAGGAGCTTTTCACGTTTTTGAGCAAGTTGAGACATAACTTGGTCTATTCGCGTCTTTACCTTACGAAACGTGGCACGAAAGCTCAAATAGCAATTTTGACATTTAGGAGCACTAAATAGAGTACAACGGTCCACATTGATGCTTTGGAATTGCTCAACTCTCTCCATAGAGGAGCTTTTCACGTTTTTGAGCAATTTGAGACATAACTTGGTCTATTCGAGTCTTTACTTTACGTAACGTGGCATGAAGGCTCAACTAGCAAGTTAGACTTTTAAGAGCTCTAAATAGAGTACAACGGTCCACATTGATGCTTTGGAATTGCTCAACTCTCTCCATGGAGGAGCTTTTCATGTTTTTGTGCAATTTAAGACATAACTTGGTCTATTCGCGTCTTTACCTTACGAAACGTGGCAAGAAGGCTCAACTAGCAAGTTAGACTTCTAAGAACACTAAATAGAGTACAACGGTCCACATTGATGCTTTGGAATTGTTCAACTCTCTCCATAGAGGATCTTTTCATGTTTTTAAGCAATTTGAGACATAACTTGGTCTATTCGTGTCTTTACCTTACGAAACGTGGCACGAAGGCTGAACTAGAAAGTTAGACTTCTAAGAACACTAAATAGACTACAACGGTTCACATTGATGCTTTGGAATTGCTCAACTCTTTCCATAGAGGAGCTTTTCTCGTTTTTAAGCAATTTGAGACATAACTTGGTCTATTCGCGTCTTTACCTTACGAAACAGAGCAGGAAGGCTCCACTAACAAGTTAGACTTCTAAGCACACTAAATAGAGTACAACAGGTTCACATTGATGCTTTGAAATTGCTCAACTCTCTCCATTTCACGTTTTTGTGCAATTTCAAACATAACTTGGTCTATTCGCATTTTTACCTTACGAAACGTGGAACGAAGGCTCAACTAGCAAACTAGACTTTTAGGAGCACTAAATAGAGTACAACGATCCACATTGATGCTTTGGAATTGCTCAACTCTCTCCGTAGAGGAGCTTTTCACGTTTTTGAGCAATTTGAGACATAACTTGGTCTATTCGCGTCTTTACCTTACGAAACGTGGCACGAAGGCTCAAATAGCAAGTTTGACATGTAGGAGCACTAAATAGAGTACAACGGTCCACATTGATGCTTTGGAATTGCTCAACTCTCTCCATAGAGGAGCTTTTCACGTTTTTGAGCAATTTGAGACATAACTTGGTCTATTCGCGTCTTTACCTTACAAAACGTGGCACGAAGGCTCAACTAGCAAGCTAGACTTTTAAGAGCACTAAATAGAGTACAACAGTTCACATTGATGCTTTGGAATTGCTCAACTCTCTCCATTGAAGAGCTTTTCATGTTTTTACGCAATTTGAGACATAACTGGGTCTATTCACGTCTTTTCCTTAAGAAACGTGGCACAAAGGCTCAACTAGCAAGTTAGACTTTTAAGAGAACTAACTGGAGTACAACGGTCCACATTGATGCTTTGGATTTCATCAACCCTCTCCATAGAGGAGCTTTTCACGTTTTTGTGCAATTTGAGACATAAGTTGGTCTATTCGCGTCTTTGCGTTACGAAACATGGCACGAAGGCTCAACTAGCAAGTTAGACTTTTAAGAGCACTAAATAGAGTACAACGGTCCACATTGATGCTTTGCATTTGCACAACGCTCTCCATAGAGGACCTTTTCACGTTTTTGAGCAATTTGAGACATAACTTGGTCTATTCGCGTCTTTAATTTACAAAACGTGGCACGAAGCCTCAACAAGCAAGTTAGACTTTTAAGAGCTCTAAATACAGTACAACGGTCCACATTGATGCTTTGGAATTGCTCAACTCTCTCTGTAGAGGAGCTTTTCACCTTTTTGTGCAATTTGAGACATAACTTGGTCTATTCGCGTCTTTACTTTACGAAACGTGGCATGAAGGCTCAACTAGCAAGTTAGACTTTTAAGAGCTCTAAAAGGAGTACAAAGGTCCACATTGATGATGTGGAATTGCTCAACTCTCTCCATAGAGGAGCTTTTCACGTTTTTGAGCAATTTGAGACATAACTTGGTCTATTCACGTCTTTACTTTACGAAACGTGGCACGAAGGCTTAGCTAGCAAGTTAGACTTTTAAGAGCTCTAAATAGAGTACAATGCTCCACATTGGTGCTTCGGAATTGCTCAACTCTCTCCATAGAGGAGCTTTTCACTTTTTTGTGTAGTTTGGGACATAACTTGGTCTATTCGCGTCTTTACCTTACGAAACGTGGCAGGAAGGCTCAACTAGCAAGTTAGACTTCTAAGAACACTATATAGAGTACAACGGTCCACATTGATGCTTTGAAATTGCTCAACTCTCTCCATAGAGGAGCTTTTCACGTTTTTGAGCAATTTCAAACATAACTTGGTCTATTCGCATTTTTACTTGACGAAACGTGGTACGAAGGCTCAACTAGCAAGTTAGACTTTTAGGAGCACTAAATAGAGTACAACGATCTACATTGATGCTTTGGAATTAGTCAACTCTCTCCGTAGAGGAGCTTTTCACGTTTTTGAGCAATTTGAGACATAACTTGGTCTATTCGCGTCTTTACCTTACGAAACGTGGCACGAAAGCTCAAATAGCAAGTTTGACATTTAGGAGCACTAAATAGAGTACAACGGTCCACATTGATGCTTTGGATTTGCTCAACTCTCTCCATAGAGGAGCTTTTCACGTTTTTGAGCAATTTGAGACATAACTTGGTCTATTAGCGTCTTTACATTACGAAACGTGGCACGAAGGCTCAACTAGCAAGTTAGACTTTTAAGAGCTCTAAATAGAGTACAACGGTCCACATTGATGCTTTGGAACAGCTCAACTCTCTCAATGGAGGAGCTTTTCAGGTTTTTGTGCAATTTAAGACATAACTTGGTCTATTCGCGTCTTTACCTTGCGAAACGTGGCAGGAAGGCTGAACTAGCAAGTTAGACTTCTAAGAACACTAAATAGAGTACAACGGTCCACATTGATGCTTTGTAATTGCTCAACTCTCTCCGTAGAGGAGTTTTTCACCTTTTTGTGGAATTTGAGACATAACTTGGTCTATTCGCTTCTTTACCTTACGAAACGTGGCAGGAAAGCTCAACTAGCAATTTAGACTTCTAAGAACACTAAATATAGTACAACGGTCCACATTGATGCTTTGGAATTTCTCAACTCTCTCCATAGAGGAGCTTTTCACTTTTTAAGCAATTTGAGACATAACTTGGTCTATTCGTCTCTTTACCTTACGAAACGTGGCACAAAGGCTCAACTAGCAAGTTAGACTTTCAAGAGCACTAAATAAAGTACAACGGTCCACATTGATACTGTGGAATTGCTCAATTCCCTCCATAGAGGAGCTTTTCATGTTTTTAAGCAATTTGAGACATAACTTGGTCTATTCGCATCTGTACCTTACGAAACGTGGCACGAAGGATCAAATAGCAAGTTTGACAATTAGGAGCACTAAATAGAGTACAACGGTCCACATTGATGCTTTGGAATGTCTCAAATCTCTCCATAGAGGAGCTTTTCACGTTTTTGTGCAAATTGAGACATAACTTGGTCTATTCGCGTTTTTACTTTACGAAACGTGGCACGAAGGCTTAGCTAGTAAGTTAGACTTTTAAGAGCTCTAAATAGAGTACAACGGTCCACATTGATGCTTCGGAATTGCTCAACTCTCTCCATAGAGGTGCATTTCACGTTTTTGTGCAGTTTGAGACATAACATTGTCTATTCGCGTCTTTACCTTACGAAACGTGGCAGGAAGGCTCAACTAGCAAGTTAGAATTCTAAGAACACTATATAGAGTACAACGGTCCACAATTATGCTTTGGAATTACTCAACTCTCTCCGTAGAGGAGCTTTTCACGTTTTTGAGCAATTTGAGACATAACATGGTCTATTCGCGTCTTTACCTTACGAAACGTGGCACGAAGGCTCAAATAGCAAGTGAGACTTTTAAGAGCTCTAAATAGAGTACAACGGTGCACATTGATGCTTTGGAATAGCTCAACTCTCTCCATGGAGGAGGTTTTCTTGTTTTTGTGCAATTTAAGACAAAACTTGGTCTATTCGCGTCTTTACCTTACGAAACGTGGCAGGAAGGTCAACTAGCAAGTTAGACTTCTAAGAACACTAAATAGAGTACAATGGTCCACATTGATGCTTTGGAATTTCTCAACTCTCTCCATAGAGGAGCTTTTCACTTTTTAAGCAATTTGAGACATAACTTGGTGTACTCGTGTCTTTACCTTACGAAACGTGGCACGAGGGCTCAACTAGCACGTTAGACTTTTAAGAGCACTAAATAGAGTACAACGGTCCACATTGATACTGTGGAATTGCTCAACTCTCTCCATAGAGGAGCTTTTCAAGTTTTTAAGCAATTTGAGACATAACTTGGTCTATTCGCATCTGTACCTTACGAAACGTGGCACGAAGGCTCAACTAGCAAGTTTGACATTTAGGAGCACTAAATAGAGTACAACGGTCCACATTGATGCTTTGGAATTGCTCAAATCTCTCCATAGAGGAGCTTTTCACGTTTTTGAGCAATTTGAGACATAACTTGGTCTATTCGCGTCTTTACTTTACGAAACGTGGCACGAAGGCTCAACTAGCAAGTTAGACTTTTAAGAGCTCTAAATAGAGTACAACGGTCCACATTGATGCTATGGAATTGCTCAACTCTCTCCATAGAGGAGCTTTTCACGTTTTTGTGCAATTTGAGACATAACTTGGTCTATTCGCGTCTTTACTTTACGAAACGTGGCCCGACGGCTTAGCTAGCATGTTAGACTTTTAAGAGCTCTCAATAGAGTACAACGGTCCACATTGATGCTTTGGAATTGCTCAACTCTCCCCGTAGAGGAACTTTTCAGGTTTTTGTGCAATTTGAGACATAAATTTGGTCTATTCGCGTCTTTACCTTACGAAACGTGGCAGGAAGGCTCAACTAGCAAGTTAGACTTCTAAGAACACTAAATAGAGTACAACGGTCCACATTGATGCTTTGAAATTGCTCAACTCTCTCCATAGAGGAGCTTTTCACGTTTTTGTGCAATTTAAAAATAACTTGGTCTATTCGCATTTTTACCTTACGAAACGTCGCACGAAGGCTCAACTAGCAAGTTAGACTTTTAGGAGTGCTAAATAGAGTACAATGATCCACATTGATGCTTTGGAATTGCTCAACTCTCTCCATAGAGGAGCTTTTCACGTTTTTGAGCAATTTGAGACATAACTTGGTCTATTCGCGTCTTTTCCTTACGAAACGCGGCACGAAGGCTCAAATAGAAAGTTTGACATTTAGGAGCACTAAATAGAGTACAACGGTCCACATTGATGCTTTGGAATTACTCAACTCTCTCCATAGAGGAGCTTTCCACGTTTTTGAGCAATTTCAGACATAACTTGGTCTATTCGCGTCTTTACTTTACGTAACGTGGCACGAAGGCTCAACTAGCAAGTTATACTTTTAAGAGCTCTAAATAGAGTACAAAGGTCCACATTGATGCTTTGGAATTGCTCAACTCTCTCCATAGAGGAGCTTTTCACGTTTTTGTGCAATTTAAAAATAACTTGGTCTATTCGCATTTTTACCTTACGAAACGTCGCACGAAGGCTCAACTAGCAAGTTAGACTTTTAGGAGTGCTAAATAGAGTACAATGATCCACATTGATGCTTTGGAATTGCTCAACTCTCTCCATAGAGGAGCTTTTCACGTTTTTGAGCAATTTGAGACATAACTTGGTCTATTCGCGTCTTTTCCTTACGAAACGCGGCATGAAGGCTCAAATAGAAAGTTTGACATTTAGGAGCACTAAATAGAGTACAACGGTCCACATTGATGCTTTGGAATTACTCAACTCTCTCCATAGAGGAGCTTTCCACGTTTTTGAGCAATTTCAGACATAACTTGGTCTATTCACGTCTTTACTTTACGTAACGTGGCACGAAGGCTCAACTAGCAAGTTATACTTTTAAGAGCTCTAAATAGAGTACAACAGTTCACATTGATGCTTTGGAATTGCTCAACTCTCTCCATAGAGGAGTTTTTCGCGTTTTTAAGCAATTTGAGACATAACTTGGTCTATTCGCGTCTTTACCTTACGAAACAGGGCAGGAAGGCTCAACTAACAAGTTAGACTTCTAAGCACACTAAATAGAGTACAACAGGTCCACATTGATGCTTTGAAATTGCTCAACTCTCTCCATAGAGGAGCTTTTGAAGTTTATGTGCAATTTCAAACATAACTTGGTCTATTCGGATTTTTACCTTACGAAACGTGGCACGAAGGCTCAATTAGCAAGTTAGACATTTAGGAGCACTAAATAGAGTACAACGATCCACATTGATGCTTTGGAATTGCTCAACTCTCTCCGTAGAGGAGCTTTTCACGTTTTTTAGCAATTTGAGACATAACTTGGTCTATTCGCGTCTTTACTTTACGAAACGTGGCACGAAGGCTCAAGTAGTAAGTTAAACTTTTAAGAGCACTAAATAGAGTACAACAGTTCACATTGATGCTTTGGAATTGCTCAACTCTCTCCATTGAAGAGCTTTTCACTTTTTTGTGCAATTTGAGACATAACTGGGTCTATTCGCGTCTTTTCCTTACGAAACGTGGCACGAAGGCTCAACTAGCAAGTTAGACTTTTAAGACCACTAACTAGAGTACAACGGTCCACATTGATGCTTTGGATTTCATCAACCCTCTTCATAGAGGAGCTTTTCACGTTTTTTTGCAATTTGAGACATAACTTGGTCTATTCGCGTCTTTACCTTACGAAACGTGGCAGGAAGGCTCAACTAGCAAGTTAGACTTTTAAGAGCACTAAATAGAGTACAACGGTCCACATTGATGCTTTGGATTTGCACAACGCTCTCCATAGAGGAGCTTTTCACGTTTTTGTACAGTTTGAGACATAACTTGGTCTATTTGCGTCTTTACCTTACTTAACGTGGCAGGAAGGCTCAACTAGCAATTTAGACTTCTAAGAACACTAAATAGAGTACAACGGTCCACGTTGATGCTTTGGAATTTCTCAACTCTCTCCAGAGAGGAGCTTTTCACTTTTTAAGCAATTTGAGACATAACTTGGTCTATTCGTGTCTTTACCTTAGGAAACGTGGCACGAAGGCTGAACTAGCAAGTTAGACTTTTAAGAGCACTAAATAGAGTACAACGGTCCACATTGATACTGTGGAATTGCTCAATTCCCTCCATAGAGGAGCTTTTTAAGTTTTTAAGCAATTTGAGACATAACTTGGTCTATTCGCATCTGTACCTTACGAAACGTGGCACGAAGGCTCAACTAGAAAGTTAGACTTTTAAGAGCACTAAATAGAGTACAAATGTCCACATTGATGCTTCGCATTTGCACAACGCTCTCCATAGAGGAGCTTTTCACGTTTTTGAGCAATTTGAGACATAACTTGGTCTATTCGCGTCTTTAATTTACAAAACGTCGCACGAAGCCTCAACAAGCAAGTTAGACTTTTAAGAGCTCTAAATAGAGTACAACGATCCACATTGATGCTTTGGAATTACTCAACTCTCTCTGTAGAGGAGCTTTTCACGTTTTTGAGCAATTTGAGACATAACTTGGTCTATTCGCGTCTTTACTTTACGTAACGTGGCACGAAGGCTCAACTAGCAAGTTATACTTTTAAGAGCTCTAAATAGAGTACAACGGTCCACATTGATGCTTTGGAATTGCTCAACTCTCTCCATGGAGGAGCTTTTCATGTTTTTGTGCAATTTAAGACATAACTTGGTCTATTCGCGTCTTTACCTTACGAAACGTGGCAGGAAGGCTCAACTGGCAAGTTAGACTTCTAAGAACAGTAAATAGAGTACAACGGTCCACATTGATGCTTTGGAATTGTTCAACTCTCTCCATAGAGGATCTTTTCATGTTTTTAAGCAATTTGAGACATAACTTGGTCTATTCGTGTCTTTACCTTACGAAACGTGGCACGAAGGCTCAACTAGAAAGTTTGACTTCTAAGAACACTAAATAGACTACAACGGTCCACATTGATGCTTCGGAATTGCTCAACTCTCTCCATAGAGGAGCTTTTCGCGTTTTTAAGCAATTTGAGACATAACTTGGTCTATTCGCGTCTTTACCTTACGAAACAGGGCAGGAAGGCTCAACTAACAAGTTAGACTTCTAAGCACACTAAATAGAGTACAACAGGTCCACATTGATGCTTTGAAATTGCTCAACTCTCTCCATAGAGGAGCTTTTCAAGTTTATGTGCAATTTCAAACATAACTTGGTCTATTCGCATTTTTACCTTACGAAACGTGGCACGAAGGCTCAACTAGCAAGTTAGACATTTAGGAGCACTAAATAGAGTACAAAGATCCACATTGATGCTTTGGAATTGCTCAACTCTCTCCGTAGAGGAGCTTTTCACCTTTTTGAGCAATTTGAGACATAACTTGGTCTATCCGCGTCTTTACCTTACGAAACGTGGCACGAAGGCTCAAATAGCAAGTTTGACATTTAGGAGCACTAAATAGAGTACAACGGTCCACATGGATGCTTTGGAATTTCTCAACTCTCTCCATAGAGGAGCTTTTCACGTTTTTGAGCAATTTGAGACATAACTTGGTCTATTCGCGTCTTTACTTTACGAAACGTGGCACGAAGGCTCAAGTAGCAAGTTAGACTTTTAAGAGCACTAAATAGAGTACAACAGTTCACATTGATGATTTGGAATTGCTCAACTCTCTCCATTGAAGAGCTTTTCACGTTTTTGTGCAATTTGAGACATAACTGGGTCTATTCGCGTCTTTTCCTTACGAAACGTGGCACAAAAGCTCAACTAGCAAGTTAGACTTTTAAGAGCACTAAATAGAGTACAACAGTTCACATTGGTGCTTTGGAATTGCTCAACTCTCTCCACTGAAGAGCTTTTCACGTTTTTGAGCAATTTGAGACATAACTTGGTCTATTCGCGTCTTTAATTTACAAAACGTGGCACGAAGCCTCAACAAGCAAGTTAGACTTTTAAGAGCTCTAAATAAAGTACAACGGTCCACATTGATGCTTTGGAATTGCTCAACTCTCTCCATAGAGGAGCTTTTCACCTTTTTGTGCAATTTGAAACATAACTTGGTCTGTTCGCGTCTTTACTTTACGAAACGTGGCATGAAGGCTCAACTAGCAAGTTAGACTTTTAAGAGCTCTAAATAGAGTACAAAGGTCGACATTGGTGCTTTGGAATTGCTCAACTCTCTCCATAGAGGAGCTTTTCACGTTTTTGTGCAATTTGAGACATAACTTGGTCTATTCGCGTCTTTACTTTTCGAAACGTGGCACGAAGGCTTACCTAGCAAGTTAGACTTTTAAGAGCTCTAAATAGAGTAAAACGGTCCACATTGATGCTTCGGAATTGCTCAACTCTCTCCATAGAGGAGCTTTTCACGTTTTTGTACAGTTTGAGACATAACTTGGTCTATTCGCATCTTTACCTTACTTAACGTGGCATGAAGGCTCAACTAGCAAGTTATACTTTTAAGAGCACTAAATAGAGTACAACAATCCACATTGATGTTTTGGAGTTGCTCAACTCTCTCCATAGAGGAGCTTTTCACGTTTTTAAGCAATTTGAGACATAACTTCGTCTATTCGCGTCTTCACCTTACGAAACAGGGCAGGAAGGCTCAACTAACAAGTTAGACTTCTAAGCACACTAAATAGAGTACAACAGGTCCACATTGATGCTTTGAAATTGCTCAATTCTCTCCATAGAGGAGCTTTTCACGTTTTTGTGCAATTTCAAACATAACTTGGTCTATTCGCATTTTTACCTTACAAAACGTGGCATGAAGGCTCAACTAGCAAGTTATACTTTTAAGAGCACTAAATAGAGTACAACAATCCACATTGATGTTTTGGAGTTGCTCAACTCTCTCCATAGAGGAGCTTTTCACTTTTTGAGCAATTTGAGACATAACTTGGTCTATTCGTGTCTTTACCTTACGAAACGTGGCACGAAGGCTCAACTAGCAAGTTAGACATTTAAGAGCACTAAATAGAGTACAACGGTCCACATTGATACTGTGGAATTGCTCAACTCCCTCCATAGAGGAGCTTTTCAAGTTTTTAAGCAATTTGAGACATAACTTGGTCTATTCGCATCTGTACCTTACGAAATGTGGCACGAAGGCTCAACTAGAAAGTTAGACTTTTAAGAGCACTAAATAGACTAAAACGGTCCACATTGATGCTTTGCATTTGCACAACGCTCTCCATAGAGGAGCTTTTCACGTTTTTGTGCAATTTGAGACATAACTTGGTCTATTCGCGTCTTTACTTTTCGAAACGTGGCACGAAGGCTTACCTAGCAAGTTAGACTTTTAAGAGCTCTAAATAGAGTAAAACGGTCCACATTGATGCTTCGGAATTGCTCAACTCTCTCCATAGAGGAGCTTTTCACGTTTTTGTACAGTTTGAGACATAACTTGGTCTATTCGCGTCTTTACCTTACTTAACGTGGCAGGAAGGCTCAACTAGCAATTTAGACTTCTAAGAACACTAAATAGAGTACAACGGTCCACGTTGATGCTTTGGAATTTCTCAACTCTCTCCATAGAGAAGCTTTTCACTTTTTAAGCAATTTGAGACATAACTTGGTCTATTCGTGTCTTCACCTTAGGAAACGTGGCCCGAAGGCTGAACTAGCAAGTTAGACTTTTAAGAGCACTAAATAGAGTACAACGGTCCACATTGATACTGTGGAATTGCTCAACTCCCTCCATAGAGGAGCTTTTCAAGTTTTTAAGCCATTTGAGACATAACTTGGTCTATTCGCATCTGTACCTTACGAAACGTGGCACGAAGGCTCAACTAGAAAGTTAGACTTTTAAGAGCACTAAATAGAGTACAACGGTCCACATTGATGCTTTGCATTTGCACAACGCTCTCCATAGAGGAGCTTTTCACGTTTTTGAACAATTTGAGACATAACTTGGTCTATTCGCGTCTTTAATTTACAAAACGTCGCACGAAGTCTCAACAAGCAAGTTAGACTTTTAAGAGCTCTAAATAGAGTACAACGATCCACATTGATGCTTTGGAATTACTCAACTCTCTCTGTAGAGGAGCTTTTCACGTTTTTGAGCAATTTGAGACATAACTTGGTCTATTCGCGTCTTTACCTTACGAAACGTGGCACGAAGGCTCAAATAGCAAGTTTGACATTTAGGAGCACTAAATAGAGTACAACGGTCCACATTGATGCTTTGGAATTGCTCAACTCTCTCCGTAGAGGAGCTTTTCACGTGTTTGAGCAATTTGAGACATAACTTTGTCTATTAGCGTCTTTACTTTACGAAACGTGGCACGAAGGCTCAACTAGCAAGTTAGACTTTTAAGAGCTCTAAATAGAGTACAACGGTCAAAATTGAAGCTTTGGAATAGCTCAACTCTCTCCATGGAGGAGCTTTTCATGTTTTTGCGCAATTTAAGACATAACTTGGTCTATTCACGTCTTTACCTTACGAAACGTGGCAGGAAGACTCAACTAGCAAGTTTGACTTCTAAGAACACTAAATAGAGTACAACGGTCCACATTGATGCTTTGGAATTGCTCAACTCTCTCCGTAGAGGAGCTTTTCACCTTTTTGTGCAATTTGAGACATAACTTGTTCTATTCGATTCTTTACCTTACGAAACGTGGCTGGAAGGCTCAACTAGCAATTTAGACTTCTAAGAACACTAAATAGAGTACAACGGTCCACATTGATACTGTGGAATTGCTCAACTCCCTCCATAGAGGAGCTTTTCAAGTTTTTAAGCAATTTGAGACATAACTTGGTCTATTCGCATCTGTACCTTACGAAATGTGGCACGAAGGCTCAACTAGAAAGTTAGACTTTTAAGAGCACTAAATAGACTAAAACGGTCCACATTGATGCTTTGCATTTGCACAACGCTCTCCATGGAGGAGCTTTTCACGTTTTTGAGCAATTTGAGACATAACTTGGTCTATTCGCGTCTTTAATTTACAAAACGTCGCACGAAGCCTCAGCAAGCAAGTTAGACTTTTAAGAGCTCTAAATAGAGTACAACGATCCACATTGATGCTTTGGAATTACTCAACTCTCTCTGTAGAGGAGCTTTTCACGTTTTTGAGCAATTTGAGACATAACTTGGTCTATTCGCGTCTTTACCTTACGAAACGTGGCACGAAGGCTCAAATAGCAAGTTTGACATTTAGGAGCACTAAATAGAGTACAACGGTCCAAATTGATGCTTTGGAATTGCTCAACTCTCTCCGTAGAGGAGCTTTTCACGTTTTTGAGCAATTTGAGACATAACTTTGTCTATTAGCGTCTTTACTTTACGAAACGTGGCACGAAGGCTCAACTAGCAAGTTAGACTTTTAAGAGCACTAAATAGACTAAAACGGTCCACATTGATGCTTTGCATTTGCACAACGCTCTCCATAGAGGAGCTTTTCACGTTTTTGTGCAATTTGAGACATAACTTGGTCTATTCGCGTCTTTACTTTTCGAAACGTGGCACGAAGGCTTACCTAGCAAGTTAGACTTTTAAGAGCTCTAAATAGAGTAAAACAGTCCACATTGATGCTTCGGAATTGCTCAACTCACTCCATAGAGGAGCTTTTAACGTTTTTGTACAGTTTGAGACATAACTTGGTCTATTCGCGTCTTTACCTTACTTAACGTGGCAGGAAGGCTCAACTAGCAATTTAGACTTCTAAGAACACTAAATAGAGTACAACGGTCCACGTTGATGCTTTGGAATTTCTCAACTCTCTCCATAGAGAAGCTTTTCACTTTTTAAGCAATTTGAGACATAACTTGGTCTATTCGTGTCTTTACCTTAGGAAACGTGGCACGAAGGCTGAACTAGCAAGTTAGACTTTTAAGAGCACTAAATAGAGTACAACGGTCCACATTGATACTGTGGAATTGCTCAACTCCCTCCATAGAGGAGCTTTTCAAGTTTTTAAGCAATTTGAGACATAACTTGGTCTATTCACATCTGTACCTTACGAAACGTGGCACGAAGGCTCAACTAGAAAGTTAGACTTTTAAGAGCACTAAATAGAGTACAACAGTCCACATTGATGCTTTGCATTTGCACAACGCTCTCCATAGAGGAGCTTTTCACGTTTTTGAGCAATTTGAGACATAACTTGGTCTATTCGCGTCTTTAATTTACAAAACGTCGCACGAAGCCTCAACAAGCAAGTTAGACTTTTAAGAGCTCTAAATAGAGTACAACGATCCACATTGATGCTTTGGAATTACTCAACTCTCTCTGTAGAGAAGCTTTTCACGTTTTTGAGCAATTTGAGACATAACTTGGTCTATTAGCGTCTTTACTTTACGAAACGTGGCACGAAGGCTCAACTAGCAAGTTAGACTTTTAAGAGCTCTAAATAGAGTACAACGGTCAAAATTGAAGCTTTGGAATAGCTCAACTCTCTCCATGGAGGAGCTTTTCATGTTTTTGCGCAATTTAAGACATAACTTGGTCTATTCACGTCTTTACCTTACGAAACGTGGCAGGAAGACTCAACTAGCAAGTTAGACTTCTAAGAACACTAAATAGAGTACAACGGTCCACATTGATGCTTTGGAATTGCTCAACTCTCTCCGTAGAGGAGCTTTTCACCTTTTTGTGCAATTTGAGACATAACTTGTTCTATTCGATTCTTTACCTTACGAAACGTGGCTGGAAGGCTCAACTAGCAAGTTAGACTTTTAAGAGCTCTAAATAGAGTACAACGGTCGACATTGATGCTTTGGAATAGCTCAACTCTCTCCATGGAAGAGCTTTTCTTGTTTTTGTGCAATTTAAGACAAAACTTGGTCTATTCGCGTCTTTACCTTACGAAACGTGGAAGGAAGGCTCAACTAGCAAGTTAGACTTCTAAGAACACTAAATAGAGTACAACGGTCCACATTGATGCTTTGGAATTACTCAACTCTCTCCATAGAGGAGCTTTTCACTTTTTAAGCAATTTGAGACATAACTTGGTCTATTCGTCTCTTTACCTTACGAAACGTGGCACGAAGGCCCAACTAGCAAGTTAGACATTTAAGAGCACTAAAGAGAGTACAACGATCCACATTGATACTGTGGAATTGCTCAACTCTCTCCATAAATGAGCTTTTCAAGTTTTTAAGCAATTTGAGACATAACTTGGTCTATTCGCATCTGTACCTTACGAAACGTGGCACGAAGGCTCAACTAGCAAGTTTGACATTTAGGAGCACTAAATAGAGTACAACGGTCCACATTGATGCTTTGGAATTTCTCAAATCTCTCCATAGAGGAGCTTTCCACGTTTTTGAGTAATTTGAGACATAACTTGGTCTATTCGCGTCTTTACTTTAGGAAACGTGCCACGAAGGCTCAACTAGCAAGTTAGACTTTTAAGAGCTCTAAATAGAGTACAACGGTCCACATTGATGCTTTGGAATTGCTCATCTCTCTCCATAGAGGAGCTTTCCACGTTTTTGAGCAATTTGAGACATAACTTGGTCTATTCATGTCTTTACATTACGAAACGTGGCACGAAGGCTCAACTAGAAAGTTAGACTTCTAAGAACACTAAATAGACTACAAGGGTCCACATTGATGCTTTGGAATTGCTCAACTCTCTCCATAGAGGAGCATTTCACGTTTTTAAGCACTTTGAGACATAACTTCGTCTATTCGCGTCTTTACCTTACGAAACAGGGCAGGAAGGCTCAACTAACAAGTTAGACTTCTAAGCACACTAAATAGAGTACAACAGGTCCACATTGATGCTTTGAAATTGCTCAATTCTCTCCATAGAGGAGCTTTTCACGTTTTTGTGCAATTTCAATTATAACTTGGTCTATTCGCATTTTTACCTTACGAAACGTGGCACGAAGGCTCAACTAGCAAGTTATACTTTTAAGAGCACTAAATAGAGTACAACAATCCACATTGATGTTTTGGAGTTGCTCAACTCTCTCCATAGAGGAGCTTTTCACGTTTTTGTGCAATTTGAGACATAACTTGGTCTATTCACGTCTTTACTTTACGAAACGTGGCACGAAGGCTGAACTAGCAAGTTAGACTTTTAAGAGCTCTAAATAGAGTACAACGGTCCACATTGATGCTTTGGAATTGCTCAACTCTCTCCATAGAGGAGCTTTTCACGTTTTTGTGCAATTTGAGACATAACTTGGTCTATTCGCGTCTTTACCTTACGAAACATGGCAGGAAGGCTCAACTAGCAAGTTAGACTTCTAAGAACACTAAATAGAGTACAACGGTCCACATTGATGCTTTGAAATTTCTCAACGCTCTCCATAGAGGAGCTTTTCACGTTTTTGTACAATTTTAAAAATAACTTGGTCTATTCGCATTTTTACCTTACGAAATGTGGCACGAAGGCTCAACTAGCAAGTTAGACTTTGAGGAGTACTAAATAGAGTTCAACGATCCACATTGATGCTTTGGAATTGCTCAACTCTCTCCATAGAGGAGCTTTTCACGTTTTTGAGCAATTTGAGACATAACTTGGTCTATTCGCGTCTTTACCTTACGAAACGTGGTAGGAAGGTTCAAGTAGCAATTTAGACTTCTAAGAACACTAAATAGAGTACAACGGTCCACATTGATGCTTTGAAATTGCTCAACTCTCTCCATAGAGGAGCTTTTCAGGTTTTTGTGCAATTTCAAACATAACTTGGTCTATTCGCATTTTTACCTTACGAAACGTGGCAGGAAGGCTCTACTAGCAAGTTAGACTTCTAAGAACACTAAATAGACTACAACGGTCCACATTGATGCTTTGGAATTGCTCAACTCTCTCCATAGAGGAGCTTTTCACGTTTTTGTGCAATTTGAGACATAACTTGGTCTATTCACGTCTTTACTTTACGAAACGTGGCACGAAGGCTTAACTAGCAAGTTATACTTTTAAGAGCACTAAATAGAGTACAACAATCCACATTGATGTTTTGGAGTTGCTCAACTCTCTCCATGGAGGAGCTTTTCACGTTTTTGTGCAATTTGAGACATAACTTGGTCTATTCACGTCTTTACTTTACGAAACGTGGCACGAAGGCTGAACTAGCAAGTTAGACTTTTAAGAGCTCTAAATAGAGTACAACGGTCCACATTGATGCTTTGGAATTGCTCAACTCTCTCCATAGAGGAGCTTTTCACGTTTTTGTGCAATTTGAGACATAACTTGGTCTATTCGCGTCTTTACCTTACGAAACATGGCAGGAAGGCTCAACTAGCAAGTTAGACTTCTAAGAACACTAAATAGAGTACAACGGTCCACATTGATGCTTTGAAATTTCTCAACGCTCTCCATAGAGGAGCTTTTCACGTTTTTGTGCAATTTTAAAAATAACTTGGTCTATTCGCATTTTTACCTTACGAAATGTGGTACGAAGGCTCAACTAGCAAGTTATACTTTTAGGAGTACTAAATAGAGTACAACGATCCACATTGATGCTTTGGAATTGCTCAACTCTCTCCATAGAGGAGCTTTTCACTTTTTTGAGCAATTTGAGACATAACTTGGTCTATTCGCGTCTTTACCTTACGAAACGTGGTAGGAAGGTTCAACTAGCAATTTAGACTTCTAAGAACACTAAATAGAGTACAACAGTCCACATTGATGCTTTGAAATTGCTCAACTCTCTCCATAGAGGAGCTTTTCAGGTTTTTGTGCAATTTCAAACATAACTTGGTCTATTCGCATTTTTTCCTTACGAAACGTGGCAGGAAGGCTCTACTAGCAAGTTAGACTTCTAAGAACACTAAATAGACTACAACGGTCCACATTGATGCTTTGGAATTGCTCAACTCTCTCCATAGAGGAGCTTTTCACGTTTTTGTGCAATTTGAGACATAACTTGGTCTATTCGCGTCTTTACCTTACGAAACGTGGCAGGAAGGCTCAACTAGCAAGTTAGACTTCTAAGAACACTATATAGAGTACAACGGTCCACATGGATGCTTTGAATTGCTCAACTCTCTCCATAGAGGAGCTTTTCACGTTTTTGTGCAATTTCAGACATAACTTGGTCTATTCGCATTTTTACCTGACGAAACGTGGCACGAAGGCTCAACTAGCAAGTTAGACTTTTAGGAGCACTAAATAGAGTACAACGATCCACATTGATGCTTTGGAATTGCTCAACTCTCTCCGTAGAGGAGCTTTTCACGTTTTTGAGCAATTTGAGACATAACTTGGTCTATTCGCGTCTTTTCCTTACGAAACGTGGCACGAAGGCTCAAATAGAAAGTTTGACTTTTAGGAGCACTAAATAGAGTACAACGGTCCACATTGATGCTATGGAATTGCTCAACTCTCTCCATAGAGGAGCTTTTCACGTTTTTGAGCAATTTGAGACATAACTTGGTCTATTCGCGTCTTTACTTTACGAAACGTGGCACGAAGGCCCAACTAGCAAGTTAGACTTTTAGGAGCTCTAAATAGAGTACAACGGTCCACATTGATGCTTTGGAATAGCTCAACTCTCTCCATGGAGGAGCTTTTCATGTTTTTATGCAATTTAAGGCATAAGTTGGTCTATTCGCGTCTTTACCTTACGAAACGTCGCAGGAAGGCTCAACTAGCAAGTTAGACTTCTAAGAACACTATATAGAGTACAACGGTCCACATTGATGCTTTGAAATTGCTCAACTCTCTCCATAGATGAGCTTTTCACGTTTTTGTGCAATTTTAAAAATAACTTGGTCTATTCGCATTTTTACCTTACGAAATGTGGCACGAAGGCTCAACTAGCAAGTTAGACTTTTAGGAGTACTAAATAGAGTACAACGATCGACATTGATGCTTTGGAATTGCTCAACTCTCTCCATAGAGGAGCTTTTCACGTTTTTGAGCAATTTGAGACATAACTTGGTCTATTCGCGTCTTTACCTTACGAAACGTGGTAGGAAGGTTCAACTAGCAAGTTAGACTTCTAAGAACACTAAATAGAGTACAACGGTCCACATTGATGCTTTGGAATTGCTCAACTCTCTCCATAGAGGAGCTTTTCACGTTTTTGTGCAATTTGAGAACATAACTTGGTCTATTCGCGTCTTTACCTTACGAAACGTGGCACGAAGGCTCAACTAGCAAGTTAGACTTATAAGAACACTAAATAGAGTACAACGGTCCACATTGATGCTTTGGAATTGCTCAACTCTCTCCATAGAGGAGCTTTTCAGGTTTTTGTGCAATTTGAGACATAACTTGGTCTATTCGCGTCTTTACCTTACAAAACGTGGCAGGAAGGCTCAACTAGCAAGTTAGACTTCTAAGTACACTATATAGAGTACAACGGTCCACATGGATGCTTTGAATTGCCTCAACTCTCTCCATAGAGGAGCTTTTCACGTTTTTGTGCAATTTCAAACATAACTTGGTCTATTCGCATCTTTACCTGACGAAACGTGGCACGAAGGCTCAACTAGCAAGTTAGACTTTTAAGGAGCACTAAATAGAGTACAACGTCCACATTGATGCTTTGGAATTGCTCAACTCTCTCCAGTAGAGGAGCTTTTCACGTTTTTGAGCAATTTCGAGACATAACTTGGTCTATTCGCGTCTTTTACCTTACGAAACGTGGCACGAAGGCTCAACTAGCAAGTTAGACTTTAAGAGCACTAAATAGAGTACAACGGTCCACATTGATGCTTTGGAATTGCTCAACTCTCTCCATAGAGGAGCTTTTCACGTTTTTGAGCAATTTGAGACATAACTTGGTCTATTCGCGTCTTTACTTACTGAAACGTGGCACGAAGGCTCAACTAGCAAGTTAGACTTTTAGGAGCTCTAAATAGAGTACAACGGTCCACATTGATGCTTTGGAATATGCTCAACTCTCTCCATAGGAGGAGCTTTTCACGTTTTTGTGCAATTTGAAGACATAAGCTTGGTCTATTCGCCTCTTTACCTTACGAAACGTGGCACGAAGGCTCAACTAGCAAGTTAGACTTCTAAGAACACTAAATAGAGTACAACGGTCCACATTGATGCTTTGGAATTGCTCAACTCTCTCCATAGAGGAGCTTTTCACGTTTTTGTGCAATTTCAAGACATAACTTGGTCTATTCGCAGTCTTTACCTTACGAAACGTGGCACGAAGGCTCAACTAGCAAGTTAGACTTTTAAGAGCACTAAATAGAGTACAACGGTCCACATTGATGCTTTGGAATTACTCAACTCTCTCCGTAGAGGAGCTTTTCACGTTTTTGAGCAATTTGAGACATAACTTGGTCTATTCGCGCCTTTACCTTACGAAACGTAGCACGAAGGCTCAACTAGCAAGTTAGACTTTTAAGAGCTCTAAATAGAGTACAACGGTCTACATTGATGCTTTGGAATAGCTCAACTCTCTCCATGGAGGAGGTTTTCTTGTTTTTGTGCAATTTAAGACAAAACTTGGTCTATTCGCGTCTTTACCTTACGAAACGTGGCAGGAAGGCTCAACTAGCGAGTTAGACTTCTAAGAACACTAAATAGAGTACAACGGTCCACATTGATGCTTTGGAATTTCTCAACTCTCTCTATAAAGGAGCTTTTCACTTTTTAAGCAATTTGAGACATAACTTGGTCTATTCGTGTCTTTACCTTACGAAACGTGGCACAAAGGCTCAACTAGCAAGTTAGACTTTTAAGAGCACTAAATAGAGTACAACGGTCCACATTGATACTGTGGAATTGCTCAACTCTCTCCATGGAGGAGCTTTTCAAGTTTTTAAGCAATTTGAGACATAACTTGGTCTATTGACATCTGTACCTTACGAAACGTGGCACGAAGGCTCAACTAGCAAGTTTGACATTTAGGAGCACTAAATAGAGTACAACGGTCCACATTGATGCTTTGGAATTGCTCAAATCTCTCCGTAGAGGAGCTTTTCACGTTTTTGAGCAATTTGAGACATAACTTGGTCTATTCGCGCCTTTACCTTACGAAACGTAGCACGAAGGCTCAACTAGCAAGTTAGACTTTTAAGAGCTCTAAATAGAGTACAACGGTCTACATTGATGCTTTGGAATAGCTCAACTCTCTCCATGGAGGAGGTTTTCTTGTTTTTGTGCAATTTAAGACAAAACTTGGTCTATTCGCATCTTTACCTTACGAAACGTGGCACGGAAGGCTCAACTAGCGAAGTTAGACTTCTAAGAACACTAAATAGAGTACAACGGTCCACATTGATGCTTTGGAATTGCTCAACTCTCTCCTATAGAGGAGCTTTTCACGTTTTGTAGCAATTTGAGACATAACTTGGTCTATTCGATGTCTTTACCTTACGAAACGTGGCACGAAGGCTCAACTAGCAAGTTAGACTTCTAAGAACACTAAATAGAGTACAATGGTCCACATTGATGCTTTGGAATTGCTCAACTCTCTCCATAGAGGAGCTTTTCACGTTTTTAAGCAATTTGAGACATAACTTCGTGTCTATGCGCGTCTTTACCTTACGAAACAGTGGCACGAAAGGCTCAACTAGCAAGTTAGACTTGTAAGCACACTAAATAGAGTACAACGGTCCACATTGATGCTTTGGAAATTGCTCAACTTCTCTCCATAGAGGAGCTTTTCACGTTTTTGTGCAATTTGAAACATAACTTGGTCTATTCGCATTCTTTACCTTACGAAACGTGGCACGAAGGCTCAACTAGCAAGTTAGACTTTTAAGAGCACTAAATAGAGTACAACAGTCCACATTGATGCTTTGGAAGTTGCTCAACTCTCTCCATAGAGGAGCTTTTCACGTTTTTGTGCAATTTGAGACATAACTTGGTTTATTCACGCCTTTACTTTACGAAACGTGGCACGAAGGCTTAATTAGCAAGTTAGACTTTTAAGAGCTCTAAATAGAGTACAACGGTCCACATTGATGCTTTGGAATTGCTCAACTCTCTCCATAGAGGAGCTTTTCACGTTTTTGTGCAATTTGAGACATAACTTGGTCTATTCGCGTCTTTACCTTACGAAACGTGGCAGGAAGGCTCATCTAGCAAGTTAGACTTCTAAGAACACTAAATCGAGTGCAACGGTCCACATTGATGCTTTGAACTTGCTCAACTCTCCCCATAGAAGAGCTTTTCACGTTTTTGTGCATTTTTAAAAATAACTTGGTCTATTCGCATTTTTACCTTACGAAACGTGGCACGAAGGCTCAACTAGCAAGTTAGACTTTTAGGAGAACTAAATAGAGTACAACGATCCACATTGATGCTTTGGAATTGCTCAACTCTCTCCATAGAGGAGCTTTTCACGTTTTTGAGCAATTTGATACATAACTTGGTCTATTCGCGTCTTTACCTTACGAAACGTGGTAGGAAGGTTCAACTAGCAATTTAGACTTCTAAGAACACTAAATAGAGTACAACGGTCCACATTGATGCTTTGAAATTGCTCAACTCTATCCATAGAGGAGCTTTTCAGTTTTTTGTGCAATTTCAAACATAACTTGGTCTATTCGCATTTTTACCTTACGAAACGTGGCAGGAAGGCTCTACTAGCAAGTTAGACTTCTAAGAACATTAAATAGAGTACAACGATCCACATTGATGCTTTGGAATTGCTCAACTCTCTCCATAGAGGAGCTTTTCACGTTTTTGAGCAATTTGAGACATAACTTGGTCTATTCGCGTCTTTACTTACGAAACGTGGCACGAAGGCTCAACTAGCAAGTTAGACTTTAGGAGCATCTAAATAGAGTACAACGGTCCACATTGATGCTTTGGAATAGCTCAACTCTCTCCATGGAGGAGCTTTTCACGTTTTTGCGCAATTTAAGGCATAAGTTGGTCTATTCGCGTCTTTACCTTACGAAACGTGGCAGGAAGGCTCAACTAGCAAGTTAGACTTCTAAGAACACTAAATAGAGTGCAACGGTCCACATTGATGCTTTGAAATTGCTCAACTCTCCCCATAGAGGAGCTTTTCACGTTTTTGTGCATTTTTAAAAATAACTTGGTCTATTCGCATTTTTACCTTACGAAACGTGGCACGAAGGCTCAACTAGCAAGTTAGACTTTTAGGAGTACTAAATAGAGTACAACGATCCACATTGATGCTTTGGAATTGCTCAACTCTCTCCATTGAGGAGCTTTTCACGTTTTTGTGCAATTTGAGACATAACTTGGTCTATTCGCGTCTTTACCTTACGAAACGTGGCAGGAAGGCTCAACTAGCAAGTTAGACTTCTAAGAACACTAAATAGAGTACAACGGTCCACATTGATGCTTTGAAATTGCTCAACTCTCTCCATAGAGGAGCTTTTCAGTTTTTTGTGCAATTTCAAACATAACTTGGTCTATTCGCATTTTTACCTTACGAAACGTGGCAGGAAGGCTCTACTAGCAAGTTAGACTTCTAAGAACATTAAATAGACTACAACGGTCCACATTGATGCTTTGGAATTGCTCAACTCTCTCCATAGAGGAGCTTTTCACGTTTTTGAGCAATTTGAGACATAACTTGGTCTATTCGCGTCTTTACCTTACGAAACGTGGTAGGAAGGTTCAACTAGCAAGTTAGACTTCTAAGAACACTAAATAGAGTACAACGGTCCACATTGATGCTTTGGAAATTGCTCAACTCTCTCCATAGAGGAGCTTTTCACGTTTTTGTGCAATTTCAAACATAACTTGGTCTATTCGCATTTTACCTTACGAAACGTGGCACGAAGGCTCTACTAGCAAGTTAGACTTCTAAGAACATTAAATAGAGTACAACGATCCACATTGATGCTTTGGAATTGCTCAACTCTCTCCATAGAGGAGCTTTTCACGTTTTTGAGCAATTTGATACATAACTTGGTCTATTCGCGTCTTTACCTTACGAAACGTGGCACGAAGGCTCAACTAGCAAGTTAGACTTCTAAGAACACTAAATAGAGTACAACGGTCCACATTGATGCTTTGGAATTGCTCAACTCTCTCCATAGAGGAGCTTTTCACGTTTTTGTGCAATTTCAGACATAACTTGGTCTATTCGCGTCTTTACCTTACGAAACGTGGCACGAAGGCTCAACTAGCAAGTTAGACTTCTAAGAACACTAAATAGAGTACAACGGTCCACATTGATGCTTTGGAATTGCTCAACTCTCTCCATAGAGGAGCTTTTCACGTTTTTGTGCAATTTGAGACATAACTTGGTCTATTCGCGTCTTTACCTTACGAAACGTGGCACGAAGGCTCAACTAGCAAGTTAGACTTCTAAGAACACTAAATAGAGTACAACGGTCCACATTGATGCTTTGGAAATTGCTCAACTCTCTCCATAGAGGAGCTTTTCACGTTTTTGTGCAATTTCAGACATAACTTGGTCTATTCGCGTCTTTACCTTACGAAACGTGGCACGAAGGCTCAACTAGCAAGTTAGACTTTTAAGAGCACTAAATAGAGTACAACGGTCCACATTGATGCTTTGGAATTGCTCAAATCTCTCCATAGAGGAGCTTTTCCACGTTTTTGAGCAATTTGAGACATAACTTGGTCTATTCGCGTCTTTCCTTTACGAAACGTGTCACGAAGGCTCAACTCGCAAGTTAGACTTTTAAGAGCTCTAAATAGAGTACAACGGTCCACATTGATGCTTTGGAATTGCTCAACTCTCTCCATAGAGGAGCTGTCCACGTTTTTTAGCAATTCGAGACATAACTTGGTCTATTCATGTCTTTACCTTACGAAACGTGGCACGAAGGCGCAACTAGAAAGTTAGACTTCTAAGAACACTAAATAGACTACAACGGTCCACATTGATGCTTTGGAATTGCTCAACTCTCTCCATAGAGGAGTTTTTCACGTTTTTATGCAATTTGAGACATAACTTCGTCTATTCGCGTCTTTACCTTACGAAACAGGGCAGGAAGGCTCAACTAACAAGTTAGACTTCTAAGCACACTAAATAGAGTACAACAGGTCCACATTGATGCTTTGAAATTGCTCAATTCTCTCCATAGAGGAGCTTTTCACGTTTTTGTGCAATTTCAAACATAACTTGGTCTATTCGCATTTTTACCTTACGAAACGTGGCACGAAGGCTCAACTAGCAAGTTATACTTTAAGAGCACTAAATAGAGTACAACAGTCCACATTGATGCTTTGGAGTTGCTCAACTCTCTCCATAGAGGAGCTTTTCACGTTTTTGTGCAATTTGAGACATAACTTGGTCTATTCAGCGTCTTTACCTTACGAAACGTGGCACGAAGGCTCAACTAGCAAGTTAGACTTTTAAGAGCACTAAATAGAGTACAACTGGTCCACATTGATGCTTTGGAATTGCTCAACTCTCTCCATAGAGGAGCTTTTCACGTTTTTGTGCAATTTGAGACATAACTTGGTCTATTCGCGTCTTTACCTTACAAAACGTGGCAGGAAGGCTCAACTAGCAAGTTAGACTTCTAAGAACACTAAACAGAGTACAACGGTCCACATTGATGCTTTGAAATTGCTCAACTCTCTCCATAGAGGAGCTTTTCACGTTTTTGAGCAATTTGAGACATAACTTGGTCTATTCGCGTCTTTACCTTACGAAACGTGGTAGGAAGGTTCAACTAGCAATTTAGACTTCTAAGAACACTAAATAGAGTACAACGGTCCACATTGATGCTTTGAAATTGCTCAACTCTCTCCATAGAGGAGCTTTTCAGGTTTTTGTGCAATTTCCAACATAACTTGGTCTATTCGCATTTTTACCTTACGAAACGTGGCATGAAGGCTCTACTAGCAAGTTAGACTTCTAAGAACACTAAATAGACTACAACGGTCCACATTGATGCTTTGGAATTGCTCAACTCTCTCCATAGAGGAGCTTTTCACGTTTTTGTGTAATTTGAGACATAACTTGGTCTATTCGCGTCTTTACCTTACAAAACGTGGCAGGAAGGCTCAACTAGCAAGTTAGACTTCTAAGAACACTATATAGAGTACGACGGTCCACATGGATGCTTTGAAATTGCTCAACTCTCTCCATAGAGGAGCTTTTCACGTTTTTGTGCAATTTCAAACATAACTTGGTCTATTCGCATTTTTACCTGACAAAACGTGGCACGAAGGCTCAACTAGCAAGTCAGACTTTTAGAAGCACTAAATAGAGTACAACGATCCACATTGATGCTTTGGAATTGCTCAAATCTCTCCATAGAGGAGCTTTCCACGTTTTTTGAGCAATTTGAGACATAACTTGGTCTATTCGCGTCTTTACTTACGAAACGTGCCACGAAGGCTCAACTAGCAAGTTAGACTTTTAAGAGCTCTAAATAGAGTACAACGGTCCACATTGATGCTTTGGAATTGCTCAAATCTCTCCATAGAGGAGCTTTCCACGTTTTTGAGCAATTTGAGACATAACTTGGTCTATTCATGTCTTTACCTTACGAAACGTGGCACGAAGGCTCAACTAGAAAGTTAGACTTCTAAGAACACTAAATAGACTACAACGGTCCACATTTATGGTTTAGAATTGCTCAACTCTCTCCATAGAGGAGCTTTTCACGTTTTTAAGCAATTTGAGACATAACTTCGTCTATTCGCGTCTTTACCTTACGAAACAGTGGCACGAAGGCTCAACTAGCAAGTTAGACTTCTAAGCACACTAAATAGAGTACAACAGGTCCACATTGATGCTTTGAAATTGCTCAACTCTCTCCATAGAGGAGCTTTTCATCGTTTTTGTGCAATTTCAAACATAACTTGGTCTATTCGCATTTTTACCTTACAAAACGTGGCATGAAGGCTCAACTAGCGAGTTATACTTATAAGAGCACTAAATAGAGTACAACAATCCACATTGATGTTTTGGAGTTGCTCAACTCTCTCCATAGAGGAGCTTTTCACGTTTTTGTGCAATTTGAGACATAACTTGGTCTATTCACGTCTTTACCTGTACGAAACGTGGCACGAAGGCTCAACTAGCAAGTTAGACTTTTAAGAGCATCTAAATAGAGTACAACGGTCCACATTGATGCTTTGGAATTGCTCAACTCTCTCCATAGAGGAGCTTTTCACGTTTTTGTGCAATTTGAGACATAACTTGGTCTATTCGCGTCTTTACCTTACGAAACGTGGCACGAAGGCTCAACTAGCAAGTTAGACTTCTAAGAACACTAAATAGAGTACAACGGTCCACATTGATGCTTTGGAATTGCTCAACTCTCTCCATAGAGGAGCTTTTCACGTTTTTGAGCAATTTGAGACATAACTATGGTCTATTCGCGATCTTTACCTTACGAAACGTGGCACGAAGGCTCAACTAGCAAGTTAGACTTCTAAGAACACTAAATAGAGTACAACGGTCCACATTGATGCTTTGGAAATTGCTCAACTCTCTCCATAGAGGAGCTTTTCACGTTTTTGTGCAATTTGAGACATAACTTGGTCTATTCGCAGTCTTTACCTTACGAAACGTGGCACGAAGGCTCTAACTAGCAAGTTAGACTTCTAAGAACACTAAATAGAGTACAACGGTCCACATTGATGCTTTGGAATTGCTCAACTCTCTCCATAGAGGAGCTTTTCACGTTTTTGTGCAATTTGAGACATAACTTGGTCTATTCGCGTCTTTACCTTACGAAACGTGGCACGAAGGCTCAACTAGCAAGTTAGACTTTTAAGAGCACTAAATAGAGTACAACGGTCCACATTGATGCTTTGGAATTGCTCAACTCTCTCCATAGAGGAGCTTTCACGTTTTTGAGCAATTTGAGACATAACTTGGTCTATTCCTGCATTTACCTTACGAAACGTGGCACGAAGGCTCAACTAGCAAGTTAGACTTCTAAGAACACTAAATAGAGTACAACGGTCCACATTGATGCTTTGGAATTGCTCAACTCTCTCCATAGAGGAGCTTTTCACGTTTTTAAGCAATTTGAGACATAACTTGGTCTATTCGCGTCTTTACCTTACGAAACGTGCACGAAGGCTCAACTAGCAAGTTAGACTTTTAAGAGCTACTAAATAGAGTACAACGGTCCACATTGATGCTTTTGGAATTGCTCAACTCTCTCCATAGAGGAGCTTTTCACGTTTTTGAGCAATTTGAGACATAACTTGGTCTATTCGCGTCTTACCTTACGAAACGTGGCACGAAGGCTCAACTAGCAAGTTAGACTTTTAAGAGCACTAAATAGAGTACAACAGTCCACATTGATGCTTTGGAATTGCTCAACTCTCTCCATAGAGGAGCTTTTCCACGTTTTTGAGCAATTTGAGACATAACTTGGTCTATTCATGTCTTTACCTTACGAAACGTGGCACGAAGGCTCAACTAGCAAGTTAGACTTCTAAGAACACTAAATAGACTACAACGGTCCACATTGATGGCTTTGGAATTGCTCAACTCTCTCCATAGAGGAGCTTTTCACGTTTTTAAGCAATTTGAGACATAACTTGGTCTATTCGCGTCTTTACCTTACGAAACAGGGCACGGAAGGCTCAACTAGCAAGTTAGACTTCTAAGCACACTAAATAGAGTACAACAGGTCCACATTGATGCTTTGGAATTGCTCAACTCTCTCCATAGAGGAGCTTTTCACGTTTTTGTGCAATTTCAAACATAACTTGGTCTATTCGCATTCTTTACCTTACGAAACGTGGCACGAAGGCTCAACTAGCAAGTTAGACTTTTAGGAGCACTAAATAGAGTACAACGATCCACATTGATGCTTTGGAATTGCTCAACTCTCTCCATAGAGGAGCTTTTCACGTTTTTGAGCAATTTGAGACATAACTTGGTCTATTCGCGTCTTTACCGTTACGAAACGTGGCACGAAGGCTCAACTAGCAAGTTAGACTTTTAAGAGCACTAAATAGAGTACAACGGTCCACATTGATGCTTTGGAATTGCTCAACTCTCTCCATAGAGGAGCTTTCCACGTTTTTGAGCAATTTGAGACATAACTTGGTCTATTCAGCGTCTTTACCTTACGAAACGTGGCACGAAGGCTCAACTAGCAAGTTAGACTTCTAAGAACACTAAATAGAGTACAACGGTCCACATTGATGCTTTGGAATTGCTCAACTCTCTCCATAGAGGAGCTTTTCACGTTTTTAAGCAATTTGAGACATAACTTGGTCTATTCGCGTCTTCACCTTACGAAACAGTGGCACGGAAGGCTCAACTAGCAAGTTAGACTTCTAAGCACACTAAATAGAGTACAACAGGTCCACATTGATGCTTTGAATTGCTCAACTCTCTCCATAGAGGAGCTTTTCACGTTTTTGTGCAATTTCAAACATAACTTGGTCTATTCGCATCTTTACCTTACGAAACGTGGCACTGAAGGCTCAACTAGCAAGTTAGACTTTTAAGAGCACTAAATAGAGTACAACAGGTCCACATTGATGCTTTTGGAAGTTGCTCAACTCTCTCCATAGAGGAGCATTTCACGTTTTTGTGCAATTTGAGACATAACTTGGTCTATTCAGCGTCTTTACCTTACGAAACGTGGCACGAAGGCTCAACTAGCAAGTTAGACTTTTAAGAGCATCTAAATAGAGTACAACGGTCCACATTGATGCTTTGGAATTGCTCAACTCTCTCCATAGAGGAGCTTTTCACGTTTTTGTGCAATTTGAGACATAACTTGGTCTATTCGCGTCTTTACCTTACGAAACGTGGCACGGAAGGCTCAACTAGCAAGTTAGACTTCTAAGAACACTAAATAGAGTACAACGGTCCACATTGATGCTTTGAAATTGCTCAACTCTCTCCATAGAGGAGCTTTTCACGTTTTTGAGCAATTTGAGACATAACTTGGTCTATTCGCGTCTTTACCTTACGAAACGTGGCACGGAAGGCTTCAACTAGCAAGTTAGACTTCTAAGAACACTAAATAGAGTACAACGGTCCACATTGATGCTTTGAAATTGCTCAACTCTCTCCATAGAGGAGCTTTTCACGGTTTTTGTGCAATTTGAGAACATAACTTGGTCTATTCGCATCTTTACCTTACGAAACGTGGCACGGAAGGCTCTACTAGCAAGTTAGACTTCTAAGAACACTAAATAGACTACAACGGTCCACATTGATGCTTTGGAATTGCTCGAACTCTCTCCATAGAGGAGCTTTTCACGTTTTTGTGTAATTTGAGACATAACTTGGTCTATTCGCGTCTTTACCTTACGAAACGTGCCACGAAGGCTCAACTAGCAAGTTAGACTTTTAAGAGCTACTAAATAGAGTACAACGGTCCACATTGATGCTTTGGAATTGCTCAACTCTCTCCATAGAGGAGCTTTCCACGTTTTTGAGCAATTTGAGACATAACTTGGTCTATTCATGCCTTTACCTTACGAAACGTGGCACGAAGGCTCAACTAGAAAGTTAGACTTCTAAGAACACTAAATAGACTACAACGGTCCACATTGATAGTTTGGAATTGCTCAACTCTCTCCATAGAGGAGCTTTTCACGTTTTTAAGCAATTTGAGACATAACTTGGTCTATTCGCGTCTTTACTTTACGAAACGTGCCACGAAGGCTCAACTAGCAAGTTAGACTTTTAAGAGCTCTAAATAGAGTACAACGGTCCACATTGATGCTTTGGAATTGCTCAACTCTCTCCATAGAGGAGCTTTCAACGTTTTTGAGCAATTTGAGACATAAATTGGTCTATTCGCGTCTTTACTTTACGAAACGTGCCACGAAGGCTCAACTAGCAAGTTAGACTTTTAAGAGCTCTAATTAGAGTACAACGGTCCACATTGATGGTTTGGAATTGCTCAACTCTCTCCATAGAGGAGCTTTCCACGTTTTTGAGCAATTTGAGACATAACTTGGTCTATTCGCGTCTTTACTTTACGAAACGTGCCACGAAGGCTCAACTAGCAAGTTAGACTTTTAAGAGCTCTAAATAGAGTACAACGGTCCACATTGATGCTTTGGAATTGCTCAACTCTCTCCATAGAGGAGTTTTCCACGTTTTTGAGCAATTTGAGACATAACTTGGTCTATTCATGTCTTTACCTTACGAAACGTGGCACGAAGGCTCAACTAGAAAGTTAGACTTCTACGAACACTAAATAGACTACAACGGTCCACATTGATGGTTTGGAATTGCTCAACTCTCTCCATAGAGGAGCTTTCCACGTTTTTGAGCAATTTGAGACATAACTTGGTCTATTCGCGTCTTTACTTTACGAAACGTGCCACGAAGGCTCAACTAGCAAGTTAGACTTTTAAGAGCTCTAAATAGAGTACAACGGTCCACATCGATGCTTTGGAATTGCTCAACTCTCTCCATAGAGGAGCTTTTCACGTTTTTGTGCAATTTGAGACATAACTTGGTCTATTCGCGTCTTTACCTTACGAAACGTGGTAGGAAGGTTCAACTAGCAATTTAGACTTCAAAGAACACTAAATAGAGTACAACGGTCCACATTGATGCTTTGAAATTGCACAACTCTCTCCATAGAGGTGCTTTTCAGGTTTTTGTGTAATTTCAAACATAACTTGGTCTATTCGCATTTTTACCTTACGAAACGTGGCAAGAAGGCTCTACTAGCAAGTTAGACTTCTAAGAACACTAAATAGACTACAACGGTCCACATTGATGCTTTGGAATTGCTGAACTCTCTCCATAGAGGAGCTTTTCACGTTTTTGTGTAATTTGAGACATAACTTGGTCTATTCGCGTCTTTACCTTACGAAACGTGCCACGAAGGCTCAACTAGCAAGTTAGACTTTTAAGAGCTCTAAATAGAGTACAACGGTCCACATTGATGCTTTGGAATTGCTCAACTCTCTCCATAGAGGAGCTTTCCACGTTTTTGAGCAATTTGAGACATAACTTGGTCTATTCATGCCTTTACCTTACGAAACGTGGCACGAAGGCTCAACTAGAAAGTTAGACTTCCAAGAACACTAAATAGACTACAACGGTCCACATTGATAGTTTGGAATTGCTCAACTCTCTCCATAGAGGAGCTTTTCACGTTTTTAAGCAATTTGAGACATAACTTGGTCTATTCGCGTCTTTACTTTACGAAACGTGCCACGAAGGCTCAACTAGCAAGTTAGACTTTTAAGAGCTCTAAATAGAGTACAACGGTCCACATTGATGCTTTGGAATTGCTCAACTCTCTCCATAGAGGAGCTTTCAACGTTTTTGAGCAATTTGAGACATAACTTGGTCTATTCGCGTCTTTACTTTACGAAACGTGCCACGAAGGCTCAACTAGCAAGTTAGACTTTTAAGAGCTCTAAATAGAGTACAACGGTCCACATTGATGCTTTGGAATTGCTCAACTCTCTCCATAGAGGAGTTTTCCACGTTTTTGAGCAATTTGAGACATAACTTGGTCTATTCATGTCTTCACCTTACGAAACGTGGCACGAAGGCTCAACTAGAAAGTTAGACTTCTACGAACACTAAATAGACTACAACGGTCCACATTGATGGTTTGGAATTGCTCAACTCTCTCCATAGAGGAGCTTTCCACGTTTTTGAGCAATTTGAGACATAACTTGGTCTATTCGCGTTTTTACTTTACGAAACGTGCCACGAAGGTTCAACTAGCAAGTTAGACTTTTAAGAGCTCTAAATAGAGTACAACGGTCCACATCGATGCTTTGGAATTGCTCAACTCTCTCCATACAGGAGCTTTTCACGTTTTTGTGCAATTTGAGACATAACTTGGTCTATTCGCGTCTTTACCTTACGAAACGTGGCAGGAAGGCTCAACTAGCAAGTTAGACTTCTAAGAACACTAAATAGAGTACAACGGTCCACATTGATGCTTTGAAATTGCTCAACTCTCTCCATAGAGGAGCTTTTCACGTTTTTGAGCAATTTGAGACATAACTTGGTCTATTCGCGTCTTTACCTTACGAAACGTGGTAGGAAGGTTCAACTAGCAATTTAGACTTCAAAGAACACTAAATAGAGTACAACGGTCCACATTGATGCTTTGAAATTGCACAACTCTCTCCATAGAGGTGCTTTTCAGGTTTTTGTGTAATTTCAAACATAACTTGGTCTATTCGCATTTTTACCTTACGAAACGTGGCAGGAAGGCTCTACTAGCAAGTTAGACTTCTAAGAACACTAAATAGACTACAACGGTCCACATTGATGCTTTAGAATTGCTGAACTCTCTCCATAGAGGAGCTTTTCACGTTTTTGTGTAATTTGAGACATAACTTCGTCTATTCGCGTCTTTACCTTACGAAACGTGGCAGGAAGGCTCAACTAGCAAGTTAGACTTCTAAGAACACTATATAGAGTACAACGGTCCACATGGATGCTTTGAAATTGCTCAACTCTCTCCATAGAGGAGCTTTTCACGTTTTTGTGCAATTTCAAACATAACTTGGTCTATTCGCATTTTTACCTGACGAAACGTGGCACGAAGGCTCAACTAGCAAGTTATACTTTTAGGAGCACTAAATAGAGTACAACGATCCACATTGATGCTTTGGAATTGCTCAAATCTCTCCATAGAGGAGCTTTCCACGTTTTTGAGCAATTTGAGACATAACTTGGTCTATTCGCGTCTTTACCTTTACGAAACGTGCCACGAAGGCTCAACTAGCAAGTTAGACTTTTAAGAGCTCTAAATAGAGTACAACGGTCCACATTGATGCTTTGGAATTGCTCAACTCTCTCCATAGAGGAGCTTTCCACGTTTTTGAGCAATTTGAGACATAACTTGGTCTATTCATGTCTTTACCTTACGAAACGTGGCACGAAGGCTCAACTAGAAAGTTAGACTTCTAAGAACACTAAATAGACTACAACGGTCCACATTGATGCTTTGGAATTGCTCAACTCTCTCCATAGAGGAGCTTTTCACGTTTTTAAGCAATTTGAGACATAACTTCGTCTATTCGCGTCTTTACTTACGAAACGTGGCACGAAGGCTCAACTAGCAAGTTAGACTTTTAAGAGCTCTAAATAGAGTACAACGGTCCACATTGATGCTTTGGAATTGCTCAACTCTCTCCATAGAGGAGCTTTCCACGTTTTTGAGCAATTTGAGACATAACTTGGTCTATTCGCGTCTTTACTTACGAAACGTGCCACGAAGGCTCAACTAGCAAGTTAGACTTTTAAGAGCTCTAAATAGAGTACAACGGTCCACATTGATGCTTTGGAATTGCTCAACTCTCTCCATAGAGGAGCTTTTCACGTTTTTGAGCAATTTGAGACATAACTTGGTCTATTCATGTCTTTACCTTACGAAACGTGGCACGAAGGCTCAACTAGAAAGTTAGACTTCTACGAACACTAAATAGACTACAACGGTCCACATTGATGGTTTGGAATTGCTCAACTCTCTACATAGAGGAGCTTTTCACGTTTTTAAGCAATTTGAGACATAACTTCGTCTATCCGCGTCTTTACCTTACGAAACAGAGCAGGAAGGCTCAACTAACAAGTTAGACTTCTAAGCACACTAAATAGAGTACAACAGGTCCACATGGTTGCTTTGAAATTGCTCAACTCTCTCCATAGAAGAGCTTTTCACGTTTTTGTGCAATTTCAAACATAACTTGGTCTATTCGCATTTTTACCTGACGAAACGTGGCACGAAGGCTCAACTAGCAAGTTAGACTTGTAGGAGCACTAAATAGAGTACAACGATCCACATTGATGCTTTGGAATTGCTCAAATCTCTCCATAGAGGAGCTTTCCTCGTTTTTGAGCAATTTGAGACATAACTTGGTCTATTCGCGTCTTTACTTTACGAAACGTGCCACGAAGGCTCAACTAGCAAGTTAGACTTTTAAGAGCTCTAAATAGAGTACAACGGTCCACATTGATGCTTTGGAATTGCTCAACTCTCTCCATAGAGGAGCTTTCCACGTTTTTGAGCAATTTGAGACATAACTTGGTCTATTCATGTCTTTACCTTACGAAACGTGGCACGAAGGCTCAACTAGAAAGTTAGACTTCTAAGAACACTAAATAGACTACAACGGTCCACATTGATGCTTTGGAATTGCTCAACTCTCTCCATAGAGGAGCTTTTCACGTTTTTAAGCAATTTGAGACAATACTTCGTCTATTCGCGTCTTTACTTTACGAAACGTGCCACGAAGGCTCAACTAGCAAGTTAGACTTTTAAGAGCTCTAAATAGAGTACAACGGTCCACATTGATGCTTTGGAATTGCTCAACTCTCTCCATAGAGGAGCTTTCCACGTTTTTGAGCAATTTGAGACATAACTTGGTCTATTCGCGTCTTTACTTTACGAAACGTGCCACGAAGGCTCAACTAGCAAGTTAGACTTTTAAGAGCTCTAATTAGAGTACAACGGTCCACATTGATGCTTTGGAATTGCTCAACTCTCTCCATAGAGGAGTTTTCCACGTTTTTGAGCAATTTGAGACATAACTTGGTCTATTCATGTCTTTACCTTACGAAACGTGGCACGAAGGCTCAACTAGAAAGTTAGACTTCTACGAACACTAAATAGACTACAACGGTCCACATTGATGGTTTGGAATTGCTCAACTCTCTACATAGAGGAGCTTTTCACGTTTTTAAGCAATTTCAGACATAACTTCGTCTATTCGCGTCTTTACCTTACGAAACAGAGCAGGAAGGCTCAACTAACAAGTTAGACTTCTAAGCACACTAAATAGAGTACAACAGGTCCACATTGATGCTTTGAAATTGCTCAACTCTCTCCATAGAGGAGCATTTCACGTTTTTGTGCAATTTCAAACATAACTTGGTCTATTCGCATTTTTACCTGACGAAACGTGGCACGAAGGCTCAACTAGCAAGTTAGACTTGTAGGAGCACTAAATGGAGTACAACGATCCACATTGATGCTTTGGAATTGCTCAAATCTCTCCATAGAGGAGCTTTCCACGTTTTTGAGCAATTTGAGACATAACTTGGTCTATTCGCGTCTTTACTTTACGAAACGTGCCACGAAGGCTCCACTAGCAAGTTAGACTTTTAAGAGCTCTAAATAGAGTACAACGGTCCACATTGATGCTTTGGAATTGCTCAACTCTCTCCATAGAGGAGCTTTCCACGTTTTTGAGCAATTTGAGACATAACTTGGTCAATTCATGTCTTTACCTTACGAAACGTGGCACGAAGGCTCAACTAGAAAGTTAGACTTCTAAGAACACTAAATAGACTACAACGGTCCACATTGATGCTTTGGAATTGCTCAACTCTCTCCATAGAGGAGCTTTTCACGTTTTTAAGCAATTTGAGACATAACTTCGTCTATTCGCGTCTTTACCTTACGAAACAGGGCAGGAAGGCTCAACTAACAAGTTAGACTTCTAAGCACACTAAATAGAGTACAACAGGTCCACATTGATGCTTTGAAATTGCTCAATTCTCTCCATAGAGGAGCTTTTCACGTTTTTGAGCAATTTCAAACATAACTTGGTCTATTCGCATTTTTACCTTACAAAACGTGGCATGAAGGCTCAACTAGCAAGTTATACTTTTAAGAGCACTAAATAGAGTACAACAAGTCCACATTGATGCTTTGGAAGTTGCTCAACTCTCTCCATAGAGGAGCATTTCACGTTTTTGTGCAATTTGAGACATAACTTGGTCTATTCACGTCTTTACTTTACGAAACGTGGCACGAAGGCTTAACTAGCAAGTTAGACTTTTAAGAGCTCTAAATAGAGTACAACGGTCCACATTGATGCTTTGGAATTGCTCAACTCTCTCCATAGAGGAGCTTTTCACGTTTTTGTGCAATTTGAGACATAACTTGGTCTATTCGCGTCTTTACCTTACGAAACGTGGCAGGAAGGCTCAACTAGCAAGTTAGACTTCTAAGAACACTAAATAGAGTACAACGGTCCACATTGATGCTTTGAAATTGCTCAACTCTCTCCATAGAGGAGCTTTTCACGTTTTTGAGCAATTTGAGACATAACTTGGTCTATTCGCGTCTTTACCTTACGAAACGTGGTAGGAAGGTTCAACTAGCAATTTAGACTTCAAAGAACACTAAATAGAGTACAACGGTCCACATTGATGCTTTGAAATTGCTCAACTCTCTCCATAGAGGAGCTTCTCAGGAATTTTGTGCAATTTCAAACATAACTTGGTCTATTCGCATTTTTACCTTACGAAACGTGGCAGGAAGGCTCTACTAGCAAGTTAGACTTCTAAGAACACTAAATAGACTACAACGGTCCACATTGATGCTTTGGAATTGCTGAACTCTCTCCATAGAGGAGCTTTTCACGTTTTTGTGTAATTTGAGACATAACTTCGTCTATTCGCGTCTTTACCTTACGAAACGTGGCAGGAAGGCTCAACTAGCAAGTTAGACTTCTAAGAACACTATATAGAGTACAACGGTCCACATGGATGCTTTGAAATTGCTCAACTCTCTCCATAGAGGAGCTTTTCACGTTTTTGTGCAATTTCAAACATAACTTGGTCTATTCGCATTTTTACCTGACGAAACGTGGCACGAAGGCTCAACTAGCAAGTTATACTTTTAGGAGCACTAAATAGAGTACAACGATCCACATTGATGCTTTGGAATTGCTCAAATCTCTCCATAGAGGAGCTTTCCACGTTTTTGAGCAATTTGAGACATAACTTGGTCTATTCGCGTCTTTACTTTACGAAACGTGCCACGAAGGCTCAACTAGCAAGTTAGACTTTTAAGAGCTCTGAATAGAGTACAACGGTCCACATTGATGCTTTGGAATTGCTCAACTCTCTCCATAGAGGAGCTTTCCACGTTTTTGAGCAATTTGAGACATAACTTGGTCTATTCATGTCTTTACCTTACGAAACGTGGCACGAAGGCTCAACTAGAAAGTTAGACTTCTAAGAACACTAAATAGACTACAACGGTCCACATTGATGCTTTGAAATTGCTCAACTCTCTCCATAGAGGAGCTTTTCACGTTTTTGAGCAATTTGAGACATAACTTGGTCTATTCGCGTCTTTACCTTACGAAACGTGTCACGAAGGCTTCAACTAGCAAGTTAGACTTCTAAGAACACTAAATAGAGTACAACAGGTCCACATTGATGCTTTGAATTGCTCAACTCTCTCCATAGAGGAGCTTTTCACGGTTTTTGTGCAATTTCAAACATAACTTGGTCTATTCGCATCTTTACCTTACGAAACGTGGCACGGAAGGCTCTACTAGCAAGTTAGACTTCTAAGAACACTAAATAGACTACAACGGTCCACATTGATGCTTTGGAATTGCTCAACTCTCTCCATAGAGGAGCTTTTCACGTTTTTGTGCAATTTGAGACATAACTTGGTCTATTCGCGTCTTTACCATTACGAAACGTGGCACGAAGGCTCAACTAGCAAGTTAGACTTCTAAGAACACTATATAGAGTACAACGGTCCACATGGATGCTTTGGAATTGCTCAACTCTCTCCATAGAGGAGCTTTTCACGTTTTTGTGCAATTTCAAACATAACTTGGTCTATTCGCAGTCTTTACCTGACGAAACGTGGCACGAAGGCTCAACTAGCAAGTTAGACTTTTAGGAGCACTAAATAGAGTACAACGATCCACATTGATGCTTTGGAATTGCTCAACTCTCTCCATAGAGGAGCTTTTCACGTTTTTAAGCAATTTGAGACATAACTTGGTCTATTCGCGTCTTACCTTACGAAACAGTGGCACGAAGGCTCAACTAGCAAGTTAGACTTCTAAGACACTAAATAGAGTACAACAGGTCCACATTGATGCTTTGAAATTGCTCAATTCTCTCCATAGAGGAGCTTTTCACGTTTTTGTGCAATTTCAAACATAACTTGGTCTATTCGCATTTTTACCTTACAAAACGTGGCACGAAGGCTCAACTAGCAAGTTATACTTTTAAGAGCACTAAATAGAGTACAACAATCCACATTGATGTTTTGGAGTTGCTCAACTCTCTCCATAGAGGAGCTTTTCACGTTTTTGTGCAATTTGAGACATAACTTGATCTATTCGCGTCTTTACTTTACGAAACGTGGTACGAAGGCTCAACTAGCAAGTTAGATTTTTAAGAGCTCTGAATAGAGTACAACGGTCCACATTGATGCTTTGGAATTGCTCAACTCTCTCCATAGAGGAGCTTTTCACGTTTTTGTGCAATTTGAGACATAACTTGGTCTATTCGCGTCTTTACCTTACGAAACGTGGCAGGAAGGCTCAACTAGCAAGTTAGACTTCTAAGAACACTAAATAGAGTACAACGGTCCACATTGATGCTTTGAAATTGCTCAACTCTCTCCATAGAGGAGCTTTTCACGTTTTTGTGCAATTTTAAAAATAACTTGGTCTATTCGCATTTTTACCTTACGAAACGTGGCAGGAAGGCTCAACTAGCAAGTTAGACTTTTAGGAGTACTAAATAGAGTACAACGATCCACATTGATGCTTTGGAATTGCTCAACTCTCTCCATAGAGGAGCTTTTCACGTTTTTGAGCAATTTGAGACATAACTTGGTCTATTCGCGTCTTTACCTTACGAAACGTTGTAGGAAAGTTCAACTAGCAATTTAGACTTCTAAGAACACTAAATAGAGTACAACAGTCCACATTGATGCTTTGAAATTGCTCAACTCTCTCCATAGAGGAGCTTTTCAGGTTTTTGTGCAATTTCAAACATAACTTGGTCTATTCGCATTTTTACCTTACGAAACGTGGCAGGAAAGCTCTACTAGCAAGTTAGACTTCTAAGAACACTAAATAGACTACAACGGTCCACATTGATGCTTTGGAATTGCTCAACTCTCTCCATAGAGGAGCTTTTCACGTTTTTGTGCAATTTGAGACATAACTTGGTCTATTCGCGTCTTTACCATACGAAACGTGGCAGGAAGGCTCAACTAGCAAGTCAGACTTCTAAGAACACTATATAGAGTACAACGGTCCACATGGATGCTTTGAAATTGCTCAACTCTCTCCATAGAGGAGCTTTTCACGTTTTTGTGCAATTTCAAACATAACTTGGTCTATTCGCATTTTTACCTGACGAAACGTGGCACGAAGGCTCAACTAGCAAGTTTGACTTTTAGGAGCACTAAATAGAGTACAACGATCCACATTGATGCTTTGGAATTGCTCAACTCTCTCCGTAGTGGAGCTTTTCACGTTTTTGAGCAATTTGAGACATAACTTGGTCTATTCGCGTCTTTTCCTTACGAAACGTGGCACGAAGGCCCAAATAGAAAGTTTGACATTTAGGAGCACTAAATAGAGTACAACGGTCCACATTGATGCTATGGAATTGCTCAACTCTCTCCATAGAGGAGCTTTTCACGTTTTTGAGCAATTTGAGACATAACTTGGTCTATTCGCGTCTTTACGTTACGAAACGTGGCACGAAGGCTCAACTAGCAAGTTTGACTTTTAGGAGCTCTAAATAGAGTACAACGGTCCACATTAATGCTTTGGAATAGCTCAACTCTCTCCATGGAAGAGCTTTTCATGTTTTTGTGCACTTTAAGGCATAAGTTGGTCTATTCGCGTCTTTACCTTACGAAACGTCGCAGGAAGGCTCAACTAGCAAGTTAGACTTCTAAGAACACTAGATAGAGTACAACGGTCCACATTGATGCTTTGGAATTTCTCAACTCTCTCCATAGAGGAGCTTTTCACTTTTTAAGTAATTTGAGACATAACTTAGTCTATTCGTGTCTTTACCTTACGAAACGTGGCACGAAGGCTCAACTAGCAAGTTAGACTTTTAAGAGCACTTAATAGAGTACAACGGTCCACATTGATACTGTGGAATTGCGCAACTCTCTCCATAGAGGAGCTTTTCAAGTTTTTAAGCAATTTGAGACATACCTTGGTCTATTCGCATCCGTACCTTACGAAACGTGGCACGAAGGCTCAACTAGCAAGTTTGACATTTAGGAGCACTAAATACAGTACAACGGTCCACATTGATTCTTTGGAATTGCTCAAATCTCTCCATAGAGGAGCTTTCCACATTTTTGAGCAATTTAAGACATAACTTGGTCTATTCGCGTCTTTAGTTTACGAAACGTCGCACGAAGGCTCAACTAGCAAGTTAGACTTTTAAGAGCTCTAAATAGAGTACAACGGTCCACATTGATGCTTTGGAATTGCTCAACTCTCTCCATAGAAGAGCTTTCCACGTTTTTGAGCAATTTGAGACATAACTCGGTCTATTCATGTCTTTACCTTACGAAACGTGGCACGAAGGCTCAACTAGAAAGTCAGACTTCTAAGAACACTAAATAGACTACAACGGTCCACATTGATGCTGTGGAATTGCTCAACTCTCTCCATAGAGGAGCTTTTCACGTTTTTAAGCAATTTGAGACATAACTTCGTCTATTCGCGTCTTTACCTTACGAAACACGGCAGGAAGGCTCAACTAACAAGTTAGACTTCTAAGCACAATAAATAGAGTACAACAGGTCCACATTGATGCTTTGAAATTGCTCAATTCTCCCCATAGAGGAGCTTTTCACGTTTTTGTGCAATTTCAAACATAACTTGGTCTATTCGCATTTTTACCTTACGAAACGTGGCACGAAGGCTCAACTAGCAAGTTATACTTTTAAGAGCACTAAATAGAGTACAACAATCCACATTGATGTTTTGGAGTTGCTCAACTCTCTCCATAGAGGAGCTTTTCACGTTTTTGTGCAATTTGAGACATAACTTGGTCTATTCACGTCTTTACTTTACGAAACGTGGCACGAAGGCTTAACTAGCAAGTTAGACTTTTAAGAGCTCTAAATAGAGTACAACGGTCCACATTGATGCTTTGGAATTGCTCAACTCTCTCCATAGAGGAGCTTTTCACGTTTTTGTGCAATTTGAGACATAACTTGGTCTATTCGCGTCTTTACCTTACGAAACGTGGCAGGAAGGCTCAACTAGCAAGTTAGACTTCTAAGAACACTAAATAGAGTACAACGGTCCACATTGATGCTTTGAAATTGCTCAACTCTCTCCATAGAGGAGCTTTTCACGTTTTTGAGCAATTTGAGACATAACTTGGTCTATTCGCGTCTTTACCTTACGAAACATGGTAGGAAGGTTCAACTAGCAATTTAGACTTCCAAGAACACTAAATAGAGTACAACGGTCCACATTTATGCTTTAAAATTGCTCAACTCTCTCCATAGAGGAGCTTTTCACGTTTTTGTGCAATTTCAAACATAACTTGGTCTATTCGCATTTTTACCTTACGAAACGTGGCAGGAAGGCTCTACTAGCAAGTTAGACTTCTAAGAACACTAAATAGACTACAACGGTCCACATTGATGCTTTGGAATTGCTGAACTCTCTCCATAGAAGAGCTTTTCACGTTTTTGTGTAATTTGAGACATAACTTGGTCTATTCGCGTCTTTACCTTACGAAACATGGCAGGAAGGCTCAACTAGCAAGTTAGACTTTTAAGAACACTATATAGAGTACAACGGTCCACATGGATGGTTTGAAATTGCTCAACTCTCTCCATAGAGGAGCTTTTCACGTTTTTGTGCAATTTCAAAGATAACTTGGTCTATTCACATTTTTACCTGACGAAACGTGGCACGAAGGCTCAACTAGCAAGTTAGACTTTTAGGAGCACTAAATAGAGTACAACGATCCACATTGATGCTTTGGAATTGCTCAAATCTCTCCATAGAGGAGCTTTCCACGTTTTTCAGCAATTTGAGACATAACTTGGTCTATTCGCGTCTTTACTTTACGAAACGTGCCACGAAGGCTCAACTAGCAAGTTAGACTTTTAAGAGCTCTAAATAGAGTACAACGGTCCACATTGATGCTTTGGAATTGCTCAACTCTCTCCATAGAGGAGCTTTCCACGTTTTTGAGCAATTTGAGACATAACTTGGTCAATTCATGTCTTTACCTTACGAAACGTGGCACGAAGGCTCAACTAGAAAGTTAGACTTCTAAGAACACTAAATAGACTAAAACGGTCCACATTGATGCTTTGGAATTGCTCAACTCTCTCCATAGAGGAGCTTTTCACGTTTTTAAGCAATTTGAGACATAACTTCGTCTATTCGCGTCTTTACCTTACGAAACAGTGGCACGGAAGGCTCAACTAAGCAAGTTAGACTTCTAAGAACACTAAATAGAGTACAACAGGTCCACATTGATGCTTTGGAATTGCTCAACTCTCTCCATAGAAGAGCTTTTCACGTTTTTGTGCTAATTTCAAACATAACTTGGTCTATTCGCATCTTTACCTTACGAAAACGTGGCATGAAGGCTCAACTAGCAAGTTATACTTTTAAGAGTACTAAATAGAGTACAACAAGTCCACATTGATGCTTTGGAGTTGCTCAACTCTCTCCATAGAGGAGCTTTTCACGTTTTTGTGCAATTTGAGACATAACTTGGTCTATTCACGTCTTTACCTTTACGAAACGTGGCACGAAGGCTTCAACTAGCAAGTTAGACTTTTAAGAGCATCTAAATAGAGTACAACGGTCCACATTGATGCTTTGGAATTGCTCAACTCTCTCCATAGAGGAGCTTTTCACGTTTTTGTGCAATTTGAGACTTAACTTGGTCTATTCGCGTCTTTACCTTACGAAACATGGCAGGAAGGCTCAACTAGCAAGTTAGACTTCTAAGAACACTAAATATAGTACAACGGTCCACATTGATGCTTTGAAATTGCTCAACTCTCTCCATAGAGGAGCTTTTCACGTTTTTGAGCAATTTGAGACATAACTTGGTCTATTCGCGTCTTTACCTTACGAAACGTGGTAGGAAGGTTCAACTAGCAATTTAGACTTCTAAGAACACTAAATAGACTACAACGGTCCACATTGATGGTTTGGAATTGCTCAACTCTCTCCATGGAGGAGCTTTTCACGTTTTTAAGCAATTTGAGACATAACTTGGTCTATTCGCGTCTTTACCTTACGAAACAGTGGCACGAAGGCTCAACTAGCAAGTTAGACTTCTAAGAACACTAAATAGAGTACAACAGGTCCACATTGATGCTTTGGAATTGCTCAACTTCTCTCCATAGAGGAGCTTTTCACGTTTTTGTGCAATTTCAAACATAACTTGGTCTATTCGCATTCTTTACCTTACGAAACGTGGCACGAAGGCTCAACTAGCAAGTTATACTTTTAAGAGCACTAAATAGAGTACAACAGTCCACATTGATGCTTTGGAATTGCTCAACTCTCTCCATAGAGGAGCTTTTCACGTTTTTGTGCAATTTGAGACATAACTTGGTCTATTCACGTCTTTACCTTACGAAACGTGGCACGAAGGCTCAACTAGCAAGTTAGACTTTTAAGAGCTCTAAATAGAGTACAACGGTCCACATTGATGCTTTGGAATTGCTCAACTCTCTCCATAGAGGAGCTTTTCACGTTTTTGTGCAATTTGAGACATAACTTGGTCTATTCGCGTCTTTACCTTACGAAACGTGGCAGGAAGGCTCAACTAGCAAGTTAGACTTCTAAGAACACTAAATAGAGTACAACGGTCCACATTGATGCTTTGAAATTGCTCAACGCTCTCCATAGAGGAGCTTTTCACGTTTTTGAGCAATTTGAGACATAACTTGGTCTATTCGCGTCTTTACCTTACGAAACGTGGTAGGAAGGTTCAACTAGCAATTTAGACTTCTAAGAACACTAAATAGAGTACAACGGTCCACATTGATGCTTTGAAATTGCTCAACTCTCTCCATAGAGGAGCTTTTCAGGTTTTTGTGCAATTTCAAACATAACTTGGTCAATTCGCATTTTTACCTTACGAAACGTGGCAGGAAGGCTCTACTAGCAAGTTAGACTTCTAAGAACACTAAATAGACTACAACGGTCCACATTGATGCTTTGGAATTGCTGAACTCTCTTCATAGAGGAGCTTTTCACGTTTTTGTGTAATTTGAGACATAACTTGGTCCATTCGTGTCTTTACCTTACGAAACGTGGCAAGAAGGCTCAAGTAGCAAGTTAGACTTCTAAGAACACTATATAGAGTACAACGGTCCACATGGATGCTTTGAAATTGCTCAACTCTCTCCATAGAGGAGCTTTTCACGTTTTTGTGCAATTTCAAACATAACTTGGTCTATTCGCATTTTTACCTGACGAAACGTGGCACGAAGGCTCAACTAGCAAGTTAGACTTTTAGGAGCACTAAATAGAGTACAACGATCCACATTGATGCTTTGGAATTGCTCAACTCTCTCCATAGAGGAGCTTTCCACGTTTTTGAGCAATTTGAGACATAACTTGGTCTATTCGCGTCTTTACCTTACGAAATGTGCACGAAGGCTCAACTAGCAAGTTAGACTTTTAAGAGCACTAAATAGAGTACAACGGTCCACATTGATGCTTTGGAATTGCTCAACTCTCTCCATAGAGGAGCTTTTCACGTTTTTAGCAATTTGAGACATAACTTGGTCTATTCGCGTCTTTACCTTACGAAACAGTGGCACGAAGGCTCAACTAGCAAGTTAGACTTCTAAGAACACTAAATAGAGTACAACAGGTCCACATTGATGCTTTGGAATTGCTCAACTCTCTCCATAGAGGAGCTTTTCACGTTTTTGTGCAATTTCAAACATAACTTGGTCTATTCGCGTCTTTACCTTACGAAACGTGGCACGAAGGCTCAACTAGCAAGTTAGACTTTTAAGAGCACTAAATAGAGTACAACAGGTCCACATTGATGCTTTGGAATTGCTCAACTCTCTCCATAGAGGAGCTTTTCACGTTTTTGTGCAATTTGAGACATAACTTGGTCTATTCGCGTCTTTACCTTACGAAACGTGGCACGAAGGCTCAACTAGCAAGTTAGACTTCTAAGAACACTAAATAGAGTACAACGGTCCACATTGATGCTTTGGAATTGCTCAACTCTCTCCATAGAGGAGCTTTTCACGTTTTTGAGCAATTTGAGACATAACTTGGTCTATTCGCGTCTTTACCTTACGAAACGTGGCACGAAGGCTCAACTAGCAAGTTAGACTTCTAAGAACACTAAATAGAGTACAACGGTCCACATTGATGCTTTGGAATTGCTCAACTCTCTCCATAGGAGGAGCTTTTCACGTTTTTAGCAATTTGAGACATAACTTGGTCTATTCGCGTCTTTACCTTACGAAACAGTGGCAAGAAGGCTCAACTAGCAAGTTAGACTTCTAAGCACACTAAATAGAGTACAACAGGTCCACATTGATGCTTTGAAATTGCTCAACTCTCTCCATAGAGGAGCTTTTCACGTTTTTGTGCAATTTCAAACATAACTTGGTCTATTCGCATTTTTACCTTACAAAACGTGGCACGAAGGCTCAACTAGCAAGTTATACTTTTAAGAGCACTAAATAGAGTACAACGATCCACATTGATGTTTTGGAGTTGCTGAACTCTCTCCATAGAGGAGCTTTTCACGTTTTTGTGCAATTTGAGACATAACTTGGTCTATTCACGTCTTTACTTGACGAAACGTGGCACGAAGGCTTAACTAGCAAGTTAGACTTTTAAGAGCTCTAAATAGAGTACAACGGTCCACATTGATGCTTTGGAATTGCTCAACTCTCTCCATAGAGGAGCTTTTCACGTTTTTGTGCAATTTGAGACATAACTTGGTCTATTCGCGTCTTTACCCTACGAAACGTGGCAGGAAGGCTCAACTAGCAAGTTAGACTTCTAAGAACACTAAATAGAGTACAACGGTCCACATTGATGGTTTGAAATTGCTCAACGCTCTCCATAGAGGAGCTTTTTACGTTTTTGAGCAATTTGAGACATAACTTGGTCTTTTCGCGTCTTTACCTTACGAAACGTGGTAGGAAGGTTCAACTAGCAATTTAGACTTCTAAGAACACTAAATAGAGTACAACGGTCCACATTGATGCTTTGAAATTGCTCAACTCTCTCCATAGAGGAGCTTTTCAGGTTTTTGTGCAATTTCAAACATAACTTGGTCAATTCGCATTTTTACCTTACGAAACGTGGCAGGAAGGCTCTACTAGCAAGTTAGACTTCTAAGAACACTAAATAGACTACAACGGTCCACATTGATGCTTTGGAATTGCTGAACTCTCTCCATAGAGGAGCTTTTCACGTTTTTGTGTAATTTGAGACATAACTTGGTCTATTCGCGTCTTTACCTTACGAAACGTGGCAGGAAGGCTCAACTAGCAAGTTAGACTTCTAAGAACACTATATAGAGTACAACGGTCCACATGGATGCTTTGAAATTGCTCAACTCTCTCCATAGAGGAGCTTTTCACGTTTTTGTGCAATTTCAGAACATAACTTGGTCTATTCGCATCTTTACCTTACGAAACGTGGCACGAAGGCTCAACTAGCAAGTTAGACTTTTAGGAGCACTAAATAGAGTACAACGATCCACATTGATGCTTTGGAATTGCTCAACTCTCTCCGTAGAGGAGCTTTTCACGTTTTTGAGCAATTTGAGACATAACTTGGTCTATTCACGTCTTTACCTTGACGAAACGTGGCACGAAGGCTCAACTAGCAAGTTAGACTTTTAAGAGCTACTAAATAGAGTACAACGGTCCACATTGATGCTTTGGAATTGCTCAACTCTCTCCATAGAGGAGCTTTTCACGTTTTTGTGCAATTTGAGACATAACTTGGTCTATTCGCGTCTTTACCTTACGAAACGTGGCACGAAGGCTCAACTAGCAAGTTAGACTTCTAAGAACACTAAATAGAGTACAACGGTCCACATTGATGCTTTGAAATTGCTCAACTCTCTCCATAGAGGAGCTTTTCACGTTTTTGAGCAATTTGAGACATAACTTGGTCTATTCGCGTCTTTACCTTACGAAACGTGGCACGAAGGCTCAACTAGCAATTTAGACTTCTAAGAACACTAAATAGAGTACAACGGTCCACATTGATGCTTTGGAATTGCTCAACTCTCTCCATAGAGGAGCTTTTCACGTTTTTGTGCAATTTCAAACATAACTTGGTCTATTCGCATTCTTTACCTTACGAAACGTGGCAGGAAGGCTCTACTAGCAAGTTAGACTTCTAAGAACACTAAATAGACTACAACGGTCCACATTGATGCTTTGGAATTGCTGAACTCTCTCCATAGAGGAGCTTTTCACGTTTTTGTGTAATTTGAGACATAACTTGGTCTATTCGCGTCTTTACCTTACGAAACGTGGCAGGAAGGCTCAAGTAGCAAGTTAGACTTCTAAGAACACTATATAGAGTACAACGGTCCACATGGATGCTTTGAAATTGCTCAACTCTCTCCATAGAGGAGCTTTTCACGTTTTTGTGCAATTTCAAACATAACTTGGTCTATTCGCATTTTTACCTGACGAAACGTGGCACGAAGGCTCAACTAGCAAGTTAGACTTTTAGGAGCACTAAATAGAGTACAAAGATCCACATTGATGCTTTGGAATTGCTCAAATCTCTCCATAGAGGAGCTTTCCACGTTTTTGAGCAATTTGAGACATAACTTGGTCTATTCGCGTCTTTACTTTACGAAATGTGCCACGAAGGCTCAACTAGCAAGTTAGACTTTTAAGAGCTCTAAATAGACTACAACGGTCCACATAGATGCTTTGGAATTGCTCAACTCTCTCCATAGAGGAGCTTTTCACGTTTTTAAGCAATTTGAGACATAACTTCGTCTATTCGCGTCTTTACCTTACGAAACAGTGCAGGAAGGCTTAACTAACAAGTTAGACTTCCAAGCACACTAAATAGAGTACAACAGGTCCACATTGATGCTTTGAAATTGCTCAATTCTCTCCATAGAGGAGCTTTTCAGGTTTTTGTGCAATTTCAAACATAACTTGGTCTATTCGCATTTTTACCTTACAAAACGTGGCACGAAGGCTCAACTAGCAAGTTATACTTTTAAGAGCACTAAATAGAGTACAACAATACACATTGATGTTTTGGAGTTGCTCAACTCTCTCCATAGAGGAGCTTTTCACGTTTTTGTGCAATTTGAGACATAACTTGGTCTATTCGCGTCTTTACCTTACGAAACGTGGCAGGAAGGCTCAACTAGCAAGTTAGACTTCTAAGAACACTAGATAGAGTACAACGGTCCACATTGATGCTTTGAAATTGCTCAACGCTCTCCATAGAGGAGCTTTTCACGTTTTTGAGCAATTTGAGACATAACTTGGTCTATTCGCGTCTTTACCTTACGAAACGTGGCACGAAGGCTCAACTAGCAAGTTAGACTTCTAAGAACACTAAATAGAGTACAACGATCCACATTGATGCTTTGGAATTGCTCAACTCTCTCCATAGAGGAGCTTTTCACGTTTTTGTGCAATTTCAGAACATAACTTGGTCTATTCGCATCTTTACCTTACGAAACGTGGCACGAAGGCTCAACTAGCAAGTTAGACTTCTAAGAACACTAAATAGAGTACAACGGTCCACATTGATGCTTTGGAATTGCTCAACTCTCTCCATAGAGGAGCTTTTCACGTTTTTGTGCAATTTGAGACATAACTTGGTCTATTCGCGTCTTTACCTTACGAAACGTGGCACGAAGGCTCAACTAGCAAGTTAGACTTCTAAGAACACTATATAGAGTACAACGGTCCACATGGATGCTTTGGAATTGCTCAACTCTCTCCATAGAGGAGCTTTTCACGTTTTTGTGCAATTTCAAACATAACTTGGTCTATTCGCATCTTTACCTGACGAAACGTGGCACGAAGGCTCAACTAGCAAGTTAGACTTTTAAGAGCACTAAATAGAGTACAACGGATCCACATTGATGCTTTGGAATTGCTCAACTCTCTCCATAGAGGAGCTTTTCCACGTTTTTGAGCAATTTGAGACATAACTTGGTCTATTCGCGTCTTTACCTTACGAAACTGTGCACGAAGGCTCAACTAGCAAGTTAGACTTTTAAGAGCATCTAAATAGAGTACAACGGTCCACATTGATGCTTTGGAATTGCTCAACTCTCTCCATAGAGGAGCTTTTCACGTTTTGTAGCAATTTGAGACATAACTTGGTCTATTCGCGTCTTTACCTTACGAAACAGTGGCACGAAGGCTCAACTAGCAAGTTAGACTTCTAAGACACTAAATAGAGTACAACAGGTCCACATTGATGCTTTGGAATTGCTCAACTCTCTCCATAGAGGAGCTTTTCACGTTTTTGTGCAATTTCAAACATAACTTGGTCTATTCGCATTCTTTACCTTACGAAACGTGGCACGAAGGCTCAACTAGCAAGTTAGACTTTTAAGAGCACTAAATAGAGTACAACAGGTCCACATTGATGCTTTGGAATTGCTCAACTCTCTCCATAGAGGAGCTTTTCACGTTTTTGTGCAATTTCAGACATAACTTGGTCTATTCGCGTCTTTACCTTACGAAACGTGGCACGAAGGCTCAACTAGCAAGTTAGACTTCTAAGAACACTAAATAGAGTACAACGGTCCACATTGATGCTTTGGAATTGCTCAACTCTCTCCATAGAGGAGCTTTTCACGTTTTTGAGCAATTTGAGACATAACTTGGTCTATTCGCGTCTTTACCTTACGAAACGTGGCACGAAGGCTCAACTAGCAAGTTAGACTTCTAAGAACACTAAATAGAGTACAACGGTCCACATTGATGCTTTGGAATTGCTCAACTCTCTCCATAGAGGAGCTTTTCACGGTTTTTGTGCAATTTCAAACATAACTTGGTCTATTCGCATCTTTACCTTACGAAACGTGGCACGAAGGCTCTACTAGCAAGTTAGACTTCTAAGAACACTAAATAGAGTACAACGGTCCACATTGATGCTTTGGAATTGCTCAACTCTCTCCATAGAGGAGCTTTTCACGTTTTTGTGCAATTTGAGACATAACTTGGTCTATTCGCGTCTTTACCTTACGAAACGTGGCAGGAAGGCTCAACTAGCAAGTTAGACTTCTAAGAACACTATATAGAGTACAACGGTCCACATGGATGCTTTGAAATTGCTCAACTCTCTCCATAGAGGAGCTTTTCACGTTTTTGTGCAATTTCAAACATAACTTGGTCTATTCGCATTTTTACCTGACGAAACGTGGCACGAAGGCTCAACTAGCAAGTTAGACTTTTAGGAGCACTAAATAGAGTACAACGATCCACATTGATGCTTTGGAATTGCTCAACTCTCTCCGTAGAGGAGCTTTTCCACGTTTTTGAGCAATTTGAGACATAACTTGGTCTATTCGCGTCTTTACCTTACGAAACTGTGCCACGAAGGCTCAACTAGCAAGTTAGACTTTTAAGAGCATCTAAATAGAGTACAACGGTCCACATTAGATGCTTTGGAATTGCTCAACTCTCTCCATAGAGGAGCTTTTCACGTTTTTAAGCAATTTGAGACATAACTTGGTCTATTCGCGTCTTTACCTTACGAAACGTGCACGAAGGCTCAACTAAGCAAGTTAGACTTCTAAGCACACTAAATAGAGTACAACGGTCCACATTGATGCTTTGGAATTGCTCAACTCTCTCCATAGAGGAGCTTTTCACGTTTTTGTGCAATTTGAGACATAACTTGGTCTATTCGCGTCTTTACCTTACGAAACGTGGCACGAAGGCTCAACTAGCAAGTTAGACTTTTAAGAGCACTAAATAGAGTACAACAGGTCCACATTGATGCTTTGGAATTGCTCAACTCTCTCCATAGAGGAGCTTTTCACGTTTTTGTGCAATTTGAGACATAACTTGGTCTATTCGCGTCTTTACCTTACGAAACGTGGCACGAAGGCTCAACTAGCAAGTTAGACTTCTAAGAACACTAAATAGAGTACAACGGTCCACATTGATGCTTTGGAATTGCTCAACTCTCTCCATAGAAGAGCTTTTCACGTTTTGGAGCAATTTGAGACATAACTTGGCCTATTCGCGTCTTTACCTTACGAAACGTGGCACGAAGGCTCAACTAGCAAGTTAGACTTCTAAGAACACTAAATAGAGTACAACGGTCCACATTGATGCTTTGGAATTGCTCAACTCTCTCCATAGAGGAGCTTTTCACGTTTTTGTGCAATTTGAGACATAACTTGGTCTATTCGCGTCTTTACATTACGAAACGTGGCACGAAGGCTCAACTAGCAAGTTAGACTTCTAAGAACACTAAATAGAGTACAACGGTCCACATTGATGCTTTGGAATTGCTCAACTCTCTCCATAGAGGAGCTTTTCACGTTTTTGTGCAATTTGAGACATAACTTGGTCTATTCGCGTCTTTACCTTACGAAACGTGGCACGAAGGCTCAACTAGCAAGTTAGACTTTTAAGAGCACTAAATAGAGTACAACGGTCCACATTGATGCTTTGGAATTGCTCAACTCTCTCCATAGAGGAGCTTTTCACGTTTTTGTGCAATTTGAGACATAACTTGGTCTATTCGCGTCTTTACCTTACGAAACGTGGCACGAAGGCTCAACTAGCAAGTTAGACTTTTAAGAGCACTAAATAGAGTACAACGGTCCACATTGATGCTTTGGAATTGCTCAACTCTCTCCATAGAGGAGCTTTCACGTTTTTGAGCAATTTGAGACATAACTTGGTCTATTCGCGTCTTTACCTTACGAAATGTGCCACGAAGGCTCAACTAGCAAGTTAGACTTTTAAGAGCATCTAAATAGACTACAACGGTCCACATTGATGCTTTGGAATTGCTCAACTCTCTCCATAGAGGAGCTTTTCACGTTTTTAAGCAATTTGAGACATAACTTCGTCTATTAGCGTCTTTACCTTACGAAACAGTGCAAGAAGGCTCAACTAACAAGTTAGACTTCCAAGCACACTAAATAGAGTACAACAGGTCCACATTGATGCTTTGAAATTGCTCAATTCTCTCCATAGAGGAGCTTTTCACGTTTTTGTGCAATTTCAAACATAACTTGGTCTATTCGCATTTTTACCTTACAAAACGTGGCTCGAAGGCTCAACTAGCAAGTTATACTTTTAAGAGCACTAAATAGAGTACAACAATCCACATTGATGTTTTGGAGTTGCTCAACTCTCTCCATAGAGGAGCTTTTCACGTTTTTGTGCAATTTGAGACATAACTTGGTCTATTCGCGTCTTTACCTTACGAAACGTGGCACGAAGGCTCAACTAGCAAGTTAGACTTTTAAGAGCACTAAATAGAGTACAACGGTCCACATTGATGCTTTGGAATTGCTCAACTCTCTCCATAGAGGAGCTTTTCACAGTTTTTGTGCAATTTGAGACATAACTTGGTCTATTCGCGTCTTTACCTTACGAAACGTGGCACGAAGGTTCAACTAGCAAGTTAGACTTCTAAGAACACTAAATAGAGTACAACGGTCCACATTGATGCTTTGGAATTGCTCAACTCTCTCCATAGAGGAGCTTTTCACGTTTTTGAGCAATTTGAGACATAACTTGGTCTATTCGCGTCTTTACCTTACGAAACGTGGCACGAAGGCTCAACTAGCAAGTTAGACTTTTAAGGAGCACTAAATAGAGTACAACGGTCCACATTGATGCTTTGGAATTGCTCAACTCTCTCCATAGAGGAGCTTTTCACGTTTTTGAGCAATTTGAGACATAACTTGGTCTATTCGCGTCTTTACCTTACGAAACGTGGCACGAAGGCTCAACTAGCAAGTTAGACTTCTAAGAACACTAAATAGAGTACAACGGTCCACATTGATGCTTTGGAATTGCTCAACTCTCTCCATAGAGGAGCTTTTCACGTTTTTGTGCAATTTGAGACATAACTTGGTCTATTCGCGTCTTTACCTTACGAAACGTGGCACGAAGGCTCAACTAGCAAGTTAGACTTCTAAGAACACTAAATAGAGTACAACGGTCCACATTGATGCTTTGGAATTGCTCAACTCTCTCCATAGAGGAGCTTTTCACGTTTTTGTGCAATTTGAGACATAACTTGGTCTATTCGCGTCTTTACCTTACGAAACGTGGCACGAAGGCTCAACTAGCAAGTTAGACTTCTAAGAACACTAAATAGAGTACAACGGTCCACATTGATGCTTTGGAATTGCTCAACTCTCTCCATAGAGGAGCTTTTCACGTTTTTGTGCAATTTGAGACATAACTTGGTCTATTCGCGTCTTTACCTTACGAAACGTGGCACGAAGGCTCAACTAGCAAGTTAGACTTCTAAGAACACTAAATAGAGTACAACGGTCCACATTGATGCTTTGGAATTGCTCAACTCTCTCCATAGAGGAGCTTTTCACGTTTTTGTGCAATTTGAGACATAACTTGGTCTATTCGCGTCTTTACCTTACGAAACGTGGCACGAAGGCTCAACTAGCAAGTTAGACTTCTAAGAAGCACTAAATAGAGTACAACGGTCCACATTGATGCTTTGGAATTGCTCAACTCTCTCCATAGAGGAGCTTTTCACGTTTTTGTGCAATTTGAGACATAACTTGGTCTATTCGCGTCTTTACCTTACGAAACGTGGCACGAAGGCTCAACTAGCAAGTTAGACTTCTAAGAACACTAAATAGAGTACAACGGTCCACATTGATGCTTTGGAATTGCTCAACTCTCTCCATAGAGGAGCTTTTCACGTTTTTGTGCAATTTGAGACATAACTTGGTCTATTCGCAGTCTTTACCTTACGAAACGTGGCACGAAGGCTCAACTAGCAAGTTAGACTTTTAAGGAGCACTAAATAGAGTACAACGGTCCACATTGATGCTTTGGAATTGCTCAACTCTCTCCATAGAGGAGCTTTTCCACGTTTTTGAGCAATTTGAGACATAACTTGGTCTATTCGCGTCTTTACCTTACGAAACGTGGCACGAAGGCTCAACTAGCAAGTTAGACTTTTAAGAGCACTAAATAGAGTACAACGGTCCACATTGATGCTTTGGAATTGCTCAACTCTCTCCATAGAGGAGCTTTTCACGTTTTGTAGCAATTTGAGACATAACTTGGTCTATTCGCGTCTTTACCTTACGAAACAGTGGCACGAAGGCTCAACTAGCAAGTTAGACTTCTAAGAACACTAAATAGAGTACAACAGGTCCACATTGATGCTTTGGAAATTGCTCAACTCTCTCCATAGAGGAGCTTTTCACGTTTTTGTGCAATTTCAAACATAACTTGGTCTATTCGCAGTCTTTACCTTACGAAACGTGGCACGAAGGCTCAACTAGCAAGTTAGACATTTAAGAGCACTAAATAGAGTACAACAGGTCCACATTGATGCTTTGGAATTGCTCAACTCTCTCCATAGAGGAGCTTTTCACGTTTTTGTGCAATTTGAGACATAACTTGGTCTATTCAGCGTCTTTACCTTACGAAACGTGGCACGAAGGCTCAACTAGCAAGTTAGACTTTTAAGAGCACTAAATAGAGTACAACGGTCCACATTGATGCTTTGGAATTGCTCAACTCTCTCCATAGAGGAGCTTTTCACGTTTTTGTGCAATTTGAGACATAACTTGGTCTATTCGCGTCTTTACCTTACGAAACGTGGCACGAAGGCTCAACTAGCAAGTTAGACTTCTAAGAAGCACTAAATAGAGTACAACGGTCCACATTGATGCTTTGGAATTGCTCAACTCTCTCCATAGAGGAGCTTTTCACGTTTTTGTGCAATTTGAGACATAACTTGGTCTATTCGCATCTTTACCTTACGAAACGTGGCACGAAGGCTCAACTAGCAAGTTAGACTTTTAAGAGCACTAAATAGAGTACAACAGGTCCACATTGATGCTTTGGAATTGCTCAACTCTCTCCATAGAGGAGCTTTTCACGTTTTTGTGCAATTTGAGACATAACTTGGTCTATTCGCGTCTTTACCTTACGAAACGTGGCACGAAGGCTCAACTAGCAAGTTAGACTTTTAAGAGCACTAAATAGAGTACAACGGTCCACATTGATGCTTTGGAATTGCTCAACTCTCTCCATAGAGGAGCTTTTCACGTTTTTGTGCAATTTGAGACATAACTTGGTCTATTCGCGTCTTTACCTTACGAAACGTGGCACGAAGGCTCAACTAGCAAGTTAGACTTCTAAGAACACTAAATAGAGTACAACGGTCCACATTGATGCTTTGGAATTGCTCAACTCTCTCCATAGAGGAGCTTTTCACGTTTTTGAGCAATTTGAGACATAACTTGGTCTATTCGCGTCTTTACCTTACGAAACGTGGCACGAAGGCTCAACTAGCAAGTTAGACTTTTAAGAGCACTAAATAGAGTACAACGGTCCACATTGATGCTTTGGAATTGCTCAACTCTCTCCATAGAGGAGCTTTTCACGTTTTTGTGCAATTTGAGACATAACTTGGTCTATTCGCGTCTTTACCTTACGAAACGTGGCACGAAGGCTCAACTAGCAAGTTAGACTTCTAAGAACACTAAATAGAGTACAACGGTCCACATTGATGCTTTGGAATTGCTCAACTCTCTCCATAGAGGAGCTTTTCACGTTTTTAGCAATTTGAGACATAACTTGGTCTATTCGCGTCTTTACCTTACGAAACGTGGCACGAAGGCTCAACTAGCAAGTTAGACTTTTAAGAGCACTAAATAGAGTACAACGGTCCACATTGATGCTTTGGAATTGCTCAACTCTCTCCATAGAGGAGCTTTTCACGTTTTTGAGCAATTTGAGACATAACTTGGTCTATTCGCGTCTTTACCTTACGAAACGTGGCACGAAGGCTCAACTAGCAAGTTAGACTTTTAAGAGCACTAAATAGAGTACAACGGTCCACATTGATGCTTTGGAATTGCTCAACTCTCTCCATAGAGGAGCTTTTCACGTTTTTGTGCAATTTGAGACATAACTTGGTCTATTCGCGTCTTTACCTTACGAAACGTGGCACGAAGGCTCAACTAGCAAGTTAGACTTCTAAGAACACTAAATAGAGTACAACGGTCCACATTGATGCTTTGGAATTGCTCAACTCTCTCCATAGAGGAGCTTTTCACGTTTTTGTGCAATTTGAGACATAACTTGGTCTATTCGCAGTCTTTACCTTACGAAACGTGGCACGAAGGCTCAACTAGCAAGTTAGACTTTTAAGAGCACTAAATAGAGTACAACGGTCCACATTGATGCTTTGGAATTGCTCAACTCTCTCCATAGAGGAGCTTTTCACGTTTTTGAGCAATTTGAGACATAACTTGGTCTATTCGCGTCTTTACCTTACGAAACGTGGCACGAAGGCTCAACTAGCAAGTTAGACTTTTAAGAGCACTAAATAGAGTACAACGGTCCACATTGATGCTTTGGAATTGCTCAACTCTCTCCATAGAGGAGCTTTTCACGTTTTTGTGCAATTTGAAGACATAACTTGGTCTATTCGCGTCTTTACCTTACGAAACGTGGCACGAAGGCTCAACTAGCAAGTTAGACTTCTAAGAACACTAAATAGAGTACAACGGTCCACATTGATGCTTTGGAATTGCTCAACTCTCTCCATAGAGGAGCTTTTCACGTTTTTAGCAATTTGAGACATAACTTGGTCTATTCGCGTCTTTACCTTACGAAACGTGGCACGAAGGCTCAACTAGCAAGTTAGACTTTTAAGAGCACTAAATAGAGTACAACGGTCCACATTGATGCTTTGGAATTGCTCAACTCTCTCCATAGAGGAGCTTTTCACGTTTTGTAGCAATTTGAGACATAACTTGGTCTATTCGCATCTTTACCTTACGAAACGTGGCACGAAGGCTCAACTAGCAAGTTAGACTTTTAAGAGCACTAAATAGAGTACAACGGTCCACATTGATGCTTTGGAATTGCTCAACTCTCTCCATAGAGGAGCTTTCACGTTTTTGAGCAATTTGAGACATAACTTGGTCTATTCGCGTCTTTACCTTACGAAACGTGGCACGAAGGCTCAACTAGCAAGTTAGACTTTTAAGAGCACTAAATAGAGTACAACGGTCCACATTGATGCTTTGGAATTGCTCAACTCTCTCCATAGAGGAGCTTTTCACGTTTTTGAGCAATTTGAGACATAACTTGGCCTATTCGCGTCTTTACCTTACGAAACGTGGCACGAAGGCTCAACTAGCAAGTTAGACTTCTAAGAACACTAAATAGAGTACAACGGTCCACATTGATGCTTTGGAATTGCTCAACTCTCTCCATAGAGGAGCTTTTCACGTTTTTGTAGCAATTTGAGACATAACTTGGTCTATTCGCGTCTTTACCTTACGAAACGTGGCACGAAGGCTCAACTAGCAAGTTAGACTTTTAAGAGCACTAAATAGAGTACAACGGTGCACATTGATGCTTTGGAATTGCTCAACTCTCTCCATAGAGGAGCTTTTCACGTTTTTGTGCAATTTGAGACATAACTTGGTCTATTCGCGTTTTTACCTTACGAAACGTGGCACGAAGGCTCAACTAGCAAGTTAGACTTCTAAGAACACTAAATAGAGTACAACGGTCCACATTGATGCTTTGGAATTGCTCAACTCTCTCCATAGAGGAGCTTTTCACGTTTTTGTGCAATTTGAAACATAACTTGGTCTATTCGCATCTTTACCTTACGAAACGTGGCACGAAGGCTCAACTAGCAAGTTAGACTTTTAAGAGCACTAAATAGAGTACAACGGTCCACATTGATGCTTTGGAATTGCTCAACTCTCTCCATAGAGGAGCTTTTCACGTTTTTGAGCAATTTAAGACATAACTTGGTCTATTCGCGTCTTTACCTTACGAAACGTGGCACGAAGGCTCAACTAGCAAGTTAGACTTCTAAGAACACTAAATAGAGTACAACGGTCCACATTGATGCTTTGGAATTGCTCAACTCTCTCCATAGAGGAGCTTTTCACGTTTTTGTGCAATTTGAGACATAACTTGGTCTATTCGCATCTTTACCTTACGAAACGTGGCACGAAGGCTCAACTAGCAAGTTAGACTTCTAAGAACACTAAATAGAGTACAACGGTCCACATTGATGCTTTGGAATTGCTCAACTCTCTCCATAGAGGAGCTTTTCACGTTTTTGTGCAATTTGAAGACATAACTTGGTCTATTCGCGTCTTTACCTTACGAAACGTGGCACGAAGGCTCAACTAGCAAGTTAGACTTTAAGAGCACTAAATAGAGTACAACGGTCCACATTGATGCTTTGGAATTGCTCAACTCTCTCCATAGAGGAGCTTTTCACGTTTTTGTGCAATTTCAGAACATAACTTGGTCTATTCGCGTCTTTACCTTACGAAACGTGGCACGAAGGCTCAACTAGCAAGTTAGACTTTTAAGAGCACTAAATAGAGTACAACGGTCCACATTGATGCTTTGGAATTGCTCAACTCTCTCCATAGAGGAGCTTTTCACGTTTTTGTAGCAATTTGAGACATAACTTGGTCTATTCGCGTCTTTACCTTACGAAACGTGGCACGAAGGCTCAACTAGCAAGTTAGACTTTAAGAGCACTAAATAGAGTACAGCGGTCCACATTGACGCTATGGAATTGCTCAACTCTCTCCATAGAGGAGCTTTTCACGTTTTTGAGCAATTTGAGACATAACTTGGTCTATTCGCGTCTTTACTTTACGAAACGTGGCACGAAGGCTCAACTAGCAAGTTAGACTTTTAGGAGCTCTAAATAGAGTACAACGGTCCACATTGATGCTTTGGAATAGCTCAACTGTCTCCAAGGAGGAGCTTTTCATGTTTTTGTGCAATTTAAGGCATAAGTTGGTCTATTCGCGTCTTTACCTTACGAAACGTGGCAGGAAGGCTCAACTAGCAAGTTAGACCTCTAAGAACACTAAATAGAGTACAACGGTCCACATTGATGCTTTGGAATTGCTCAACTCTCTCCATAGAGGAGCTTTTCACGTTTTTAAGCAATTTGAGACATAACTTGGTCTATTCGCGTCTTTACCTTACGAAACAGAGCAGGAAGGCTCAACTAACAAGTTAGACTTCTAAGCACACTAAATAGAGTACAACAGGTCCACATTGAAGCTTTGAAATTGCTCAATTCTCTCCATAGAGGAGCTTTTCACGTTTTTGTGCAATTTCAAACATAACTTGGTATATTCGCATTTTTACCTTACGAAACGTGGCACGAAGGCTCAACTAGCAAGTTATACTTTTAAGAGCACTAAATAGAGTACAACGGTCCACATTGATGTTTTGGAGTTGCTCAACTCTCTCCATAGAGGAGCTTTTCACGTTTTTGTGCAATTTGAGACATAACTTGGTCTATTCACGTCTTTACTTTACGAAACGTGACACAAAGGCTTAACTAGCGAGTTAGACTTTTAACAGCTCTAAATAGAGTACAACTGTCCACATTGATGCTTTGGAATTGCTCAACTCTCTCCATAGAGGAGCTTTTCACGTTTTTGTGCAATTTAAGACATAACTTGGTCTATTCGCGTCTTTACCTTACGAAACGTGGCAGGAAGGCTCAACTAGCAAGTTAGACTTCTACGAACACTAATTAGAGTACAACGGTCCACATTGTTTCTTTGAAATTGCTCAACTCTCTCCATAGAGGAGCTTTTCACGTTTTTGCGCAATTTGAGAACATAACTTGGTCTATTCGCATCTTTACCTTACGAAACGTGGCACGAAGGCTCAACTAGCAAGTTAGACTTTTAAGGAGCACTAAATAGAGTACAACGGTCCACATTGATGCTTTGGAATTGCTCAACTCTCTCCATAGAGGAGCTTTTCACGTTTTTGTAGCAATTTGAGACATAACTTGGTCTATTCGCGTCTTTACCTTACGAAACGTGGCACGAAGGCTCAACTAGCAAGTTAGACTTCTAAGAAGCACTAAATAGAGTACAACGGTCCACATTGATGCTTTGGAATTGCTCAACTCTCTCCATAGAGGAGCTTTTCACGTTTTTGTGCAATTGCAAACATAACTTGGTCTATTCGCATCTTTACCTTACGAAACGTGGCACGAAGGCTCAACTAGCAAGTTAGACTTCTAAGAACACTAAATAGAGTACAACGGTCCACATTGATGCTTTGGAATTGCTCAACTCTCTCCTTAGGGGAGCTTTTCACGTTTTTGAGCAATTTGAGACATAACTTGGTCTATTCGCGTCTTTAGTTTACAAAACGTGGCACGAAGGCTCAACTAGCAAGTTAGACTTTTAAGATCTCTAAATAGAGTACAACGGTCAACATTGATGCTTTGGAATTGCTCAACTCTCTCCATAGAGGAGCTTCCCACGTTTTTGTGCAATTTGAGACATAACTTGGTCTATTCGCTTCTCTACCTTACGAAACGTGGCAGGAAGGCTCCACTAGCAAGTTAGACTTCTAAGAAGCACTAAATAGAGTACAACGGTCCACATTGATGCTTTGGAATTGCTCAACTCTCTCCATAGAGGAGCTTTTCACGTTTTTCAGCAATTTGAGACATAACTTGGTCTATTCGTGTCATTACCTTACGAAACGTCGCACGAAGCCTCAACTAGCAAGTTAGACTTTTAAGAGCACTAAATAGAGTACAACGGTCCACATTGATGCTTTGGAATTGCTCAACTCTCTCCATAGAGGAACTTTTCACGTCTTTAGGCAATTTGAGACATAACTTGGTCTATTCGCTTCTTTACCTAACGAAACGTGGCACGAAGGCTCAACTAGCTAGTTAGAATTTTAAGAGCACTAAATAGAGTAGAACGGTCCACATTAATGCTTTGAAATTGCTCAAATCTCTCCATAGAGGAGCTTTTCACGTTTTTGAGAAATTTAAGACATGACTTGGTCTATTCGCGTCTTTACTTTACGAAACGTGGCAGGAAGGCTCAACTAGCAAGTTAGACTTTTAAGAGCACTAAATAGAGTACAACAGTGCACATTGATGCTTTTGAATTGCTCAACTCTCTCCATAGAGGAGCTTTTCACGTTTTTGTGCAATTTCAAACATAACTCGTTCTATTCGCATTTTTACCTTACGAAACGTGGCACGAAGGCTCAACTAGCAAGTTAGACTTTTAAGATCCCTAAATAGAGTACAACGGTCCACATTGATGCTTTGGAATTGCTCAACGCTCTCCATAGAGGAGCTTTTCACGTTTTTGTGCAATTTGAGACATAACTTGGTCTATTCACGTCCTTACTTTACGAAACGTGGCATGAACGCTCAACTAGCAAGTTAGACTTTTAAGAGCACTAAATAGAGTACAACGGTCCACATTGATGCTCTCGAATTGCTCAACTCTCTGCATAGAGGAGCTTTTCACTTTTTTGTGCAATTTCAAACATAACTTGGTTTATTCGTATGTTTACCTTACGAAACGTGGCACGAAGGCTCAACTAGCAAGTTAGACTTTTAAGAGCACTAAATAGAGTACAACGGTCCACATTGATGCTTTGGAATTGCTCAGCTCTCTCCATAGAGGAGCTTTTCACGTTTTTGTACAATTTGAGACATAACTTGGTCTATTCGCGTCTTTTCCTTACGAAACGTGGCACGAAGGCTCAACTAGCAAGTTAGACTTTTAAGAGCACTAAGTAGAGTACAACGGTCCACATTGATGCTTTGGAATTGCTCAACTCTCTCCATAGAGGAGCTTTTCACGTTTTTGTAGCAATTTGAGACATAACTTGGTCTATTCGCGTCTTTACCTTACGAAACGTGGCACGAAGGCTCAACTAGCAAGTTAGACTTTTAAGAGCACTAAATAGAGTACAACGGTCCACATTGATGCTTTGGAATTGCTCAACTCTCTCCATAGAGGAGCTTTTCACGTTTTGTAGCAATTTGAGACATAACTTGGTCTATTCGCGTCTTTACCTTACGAAACGTGGCACGAAGGCTCAACTAGCAAGTTAGACTTTAAGAGCACTAAATAGAGTACAACGGTCCACATTGATGCTTTGGAATTGCTCAACTCTCTCCATAGAGGAGCTTTTCACGTTTTTGTAGCAATTTGAGACATAACTTGGTCTATTCGCGTCTTTACCTTACGAAACGTGGCACGAAGGCTCAACTAGCAAGTTAGACTTTTAAGAGCACTAAATAGAGTACAACGGTCCACATTGATGCTTTGGAATTGCTCAACTCTCTCCATAGAGGAGCTTTTCACGTTTTTGAGCAATTTGAGACATAACTTGGTCTATTCGCGTCTTTACCTTACGAAACGTGGCACGAAGGCTCAACTAGCAAGTTAGACTTTTAAGAGCACTAAATAGAGTACAACGGTCCACATTGATGCTTTGGAATTGCTCAACTCTCTCCATAGAGGAGCTTTTCACGTTTTTGTGCAATTTGAGACATAACTTGGTCTATTCGCGTCTTTACCTTACGAAACGTGGCACGAAGGCTCAACTAGCAAGTTAGACTTTTAAGAGCACTAAATAGAGTACAACGGTCCACATTGATGCTTTGGAATTGCTCAACTCTCTCCATAGAGGAGCTTTTCACGTTTTTGTAGCAATTTGAGACATAACTTGGTCTATTCGCGTCTTTACCTTACGAAACGTGGCACGAAGGCTCAACTAGCAAGTTAGACTTTTAAGAGCACTAAATAGAGTACAACGGTCCACATTGATGCTTTGGAATTGCTCAACTCTCTCCATAGAGGAGCTTTTCACGTTTTTGTGCAATTTCAGACATAACTTGGTCTATTCGCAGTCTTTACCTTACGAAACGTGGCACGAAGGCTCAACTAGCAAGTTAGACTTTAAGAGCACTAAATAGAGTACAACGGTCCACATTGATGCTTTGGAATTGCTCAACTCTCTCCATAGAGGAGCTTTTCACGTTTTTGTGCAATTTGAGACATAACTTGGTCTATTCGCGTCTTTACCTTACGAAACGTGGCACGAAGGCTCAACTAGCAAGTTAGACTTTTAAGAGCACTAAATAGAGTACAACGGTCCACATTGATGCTTTGGAATTGCTCAACTCTCTCCATAGAGGAGCTTTTCACGTTTTTGTGCAATTTGAGACATAACTTGGTCTATTCGCGTCTTTACCTTACGAAACGTGGCACGAAGGCTCAACTAGCAAGTTAGACTTTTAAGAGCACTAAATAGAGTACAACGGTCCACATTGATGCTTTGGAATTGCTCAACTCTCTCCATAGAGGAGCTTTTCACGTTTTTGTGCAATTTGAGACATAACTTGGTCTATTCGCGTCTTTACCTTACGAAACGTGGCACGAAGGCTCAACTAGCAAGTTAGACTTTTAAGAGCACTAAATAGAGTACAACGGTCCACATTGATGCTTTGGAATTGCTCAACTCTCTCCATAGAGGAGCTTTTCACGTTTTTGTAGCAATTTGAGACATAACTTGGTCTATTCGCGTCTTTACCTTACGAAACGTGGCACGAAGGCTCAACTAGCAAGTTAGACTTTTAAGAGCACTAAATAGAGTACAACGGTCCACATTGATGCTTTGGAATTGCTCAACTCTCTCCATAGAGGAGCTTTTCACGTTTTGTAGCAATTTGAGACATAACTTGGTCTATTCGCGTCTTTACCTTACGAAACGTGGCACGAAGGCTCAACTAGCAAGTTAGACTTTTAAGAGCACTAAATAGAGTACAACGGTCCACATTGATGCTTTGGAATTGCTCAACTCTCTCCATAGAGGAGCTTTTCACGTTTTTGAGCAATTTGAGACATAACTTGGTCTATTCGCGTCTTTACCTTACGAAACGTGGCACGAAGGCTCAACTAGCAAGTTAGACTTTTAAGAGCACTAAATAGAGTACAACGGTCCACATTGATGCTTTGGAATTGCTCAACTCTCTCCATAGAGGAGCTTTTCACGTTTTTGTGCAATTTGAGACATAACTTGGTCTATTCGCAGTCTTTACCTTACGAAACGTGGCACGAAGGCTCAACTAGCAAGTTAGACTTTTAAGAGCACTAAATAGAGTACAACGGTCCACATTGATGCTTTGGAATTGCTCAACTCTCTCCATAGAGGAGCTTTTCACGTTTTTGTGCAATTTGAGACATAACTTGGTCTATTCGCGTCTTTACCTTACGAAACGTGGCACGAAGGCTCAACTAGCAAGTTAGACTTTTAAGAGCACTAAATAGAGTACAACGGTCCACATTGATGCTTTGGAATTGCTCAACTCTCTCCATAGAGGAGCTTTTCACGTTTTTGTGCAATTTGAGACATAACTTGGTCTATTCGCGTCTTTACCTTACGAAACGTGGCACGAAGGCTCAACTAGCAAGTTAGACTTTTAAGAGCACTAAATAGAGTACAACGGTCCACATTGATGCTTTGGAATTGCTCAACTCTCTCCATAGAGGAGCTTTTCACGTTTTTGTAGCAATTTGAGACATAACTTGGTCTATTCGCGTCTTTACCTTACGAAACGTGGCACGAAGGCTCAACTAGCAAGTTAGACTTTTAAGAGCACTAAATAGAGTACAACGGTCCACATTGATGCTTTGGAATTGCTCAACTCTCTCCATAGAGGAGCTTTTCACGTTTTTGTGCAATTTGAGACATAACTTGGTCTATTCGCGTCTTTACCTTACGAAACGTGGCACGAAGGCTCAACTAGCAAGTTAGACTTTAAGAGCACTAAATAGAGTACAACGGTCCACATTGATGCTTTGGAATTGCTCAACTCTCTCCATAGAGGAGCTTTTCACGTTTTTGTGCAATTTGAGACATAACTTGGTCTATTCGCGTCTTTACCTTACGAAACGTGGCACGAAGGCTCAACTAGCAAGTTAGACTTTTAAGAGCACTAAATAGAGTACAACGGTCCACATTGATGCTTTGGAATTGCTCAACTCTCTCCATAGAGGAGCTTTTCACGTTTTTGTGCAATTTGAGACATAACTTGGTCTATTCGCGTCTTTACCTTACGAAACGTGGCACGAAGGCTCAACTAGCAAGTTAGACTTTTAAGAGCACTAAATAGAGTACAACGGTCCACATTGATGCTTTGGAATTGCTCAACTCTCTCCATAGAGGAGCTTTTCACGTTTTTGATGCAATTTGAGACATAACTTGGTCTATTCGCGTCTTTACCTTACGAAACGTGGCACGAAGGCTCAACTAGCAAGTTAGACTTTTAAGAGCACTAAATAGAGTACAACGGTCCACATTGATGCTTTGGAATTGCTCAACTCTCTCCATAGAGGAGCTTTTCACGTTTTTGTGCAATTTGAGACATAACTTGGTCTATTCGCGTCTTTACCTTACGAAACGTGGCACGAAGGCTCAACTAGCAAGTTAGACTTTTAAGAGCACTAAATAGAGTACAACGGTCCACATTGATGCTTTGGAATTGCTCAACTCTCTCCATAGAGGAGCTTTTCACGTTTTTGTGCAATTTCAAGACATAACTTGGTCTATTCGCAGTCTTTACCTTACGAAACGTGGCACGAAGGCTCAACTAGCAAGTTAGACTTTAAGAGCACTAAATAGAGTACAACGGTCCACATTGATGCTTTGGAATTGCTCAACTCTCTCCATAGAGGAGCTTTTCACGTTTTTGAGCAATTTGAGACATAACTTGGTCTATTCGCGTCTTTACCTTACGAAACGTGGCACGAAGGCTCAACTAGCAAGTTAGACTTTTAAGAAGCACTAAATAGAGTACAACGGTCCACATTGATGCTTTGGAATTGCTCAACTCTCTCCATAGAGGAGCTTTTCACGTTTTTGTGCAATTTGAGACATAACTTGGTCTATTCGCGTCTTTACCTTACGAAACGTGGCACGAAGGCTCAACTAGCAAGTTAGACTTTAAGAGCACTAAATAGAGTACAACGGTCCACATTGATGCTTTGGAATTGCTCAACTCTCTCCATAGAGGAGCTTTTCACGTTTTTGTGCAATTTCAAGACATAACTTGGTCTATTCGCAGTCTTTACCTTACGAAACGTGGCACGAAGGCTCAACTAGCAAGTTAGACTTTAAGAGCACTAAATAGAGTACAACGGTCCACATTGATGCTTTGGAATTGCTCAACTCTCTCCATAGAGGAGCTTTTCACGTTTTGTAGCAATTTGAGACATAACTTGGTCTATTCGCGTCTTTACCTTACGAAACGTGGCACGAAGGCTCAACTAGCAAGTTAGACTTTTAAGAGCACTAAATAGAGTACAACGGTCCACATTGATGCTTTGGAATTGCTCAACTCTCTCCATAGAGGAGCTTTTCACGTTTTTGAGCAATTTGAGACATAACTTGGTCTATTCGCAGTCTTTACCTTACGAAACGTGGCACGAAGGCTCAACTAGCAAGTTAGACTTTTAAGAGCACTAAATAGAGTACAACGGTCCACATTGATGCTTTGGAATTGCTCAACTCTCTCCATAGAGGAGCTTTTCACGTTTTTGTAGCAATTTGAGACATAACTTGGTCTATTCGCGTCTTTACCTTACGAAACGTGGCACGAAGGCTCAACTAGCAAGTTAGACTTTTAAGAGCACTAAATAGAGTACAACGGTCCACATTGATGCTTTGGAATTGCTCAACTCTCTCCATAGAGGAGCTTTTCACGTTTTTGTGCAATTTCAGACATAACTTGGTCTATTCGCAGTCTTTACCTTACGAAACGTGGCACGAAGGCTCAACTAGCAAGTTAGACTTTAAGAGCACTAAATAGAGTACAACGGTCCACATTGATGCTTTGGAATTGCTCAACTCTCTCCATAGAGGAGCTTTTCACGTTTTTGTGCAATTTGAGACATAACTTGGTCTATTCGCGTCTTTACCTTACGAAACGTGGCACGAAGGCTCAACTAGCAAGTTAGACTTTAAGAGCACTAAATAGAGTACAACAGGTCCACATTGATGCTTTGGAATTGCTCAACTCTCTCCATAGAGGAGCTTTTCACGTTTTTGTGCAATTTGAGACATAACTTGGTCTATTCGCGTCTTTACCTTACGAAACGTGGCACGAAGGCTCAACTAGCAAGTTAGACTTTTAAGAGCACTAAATAGAGTACAACGGTCCACATTGATGCTTTGGAATTGCTCAACTCTCTCCATAGAGGAGCTTTTCACGTTTTTGTGCAATTTGAGACATAACTTGGTCTATTCGCGTCTTTACCTTACGAAACGTGGCACGAAGGCTCAACTAGCAAGTTAGACTTTAAGAGCACTAAATAGAGTACAACGGTCCACATTGATGCTTTGGAATTGCTCAACTCTCTCCATAGAGGAGCTTTTCACGTTTTGTAGCAATTTGAGACATAACTTGGTCTATTCGCGTCTTTACCTTACGAAACGTGGCACGAAGGCTCAACTAGCAAGTTAGACTTTTAAGAGCACTAAATAGAGTACAACGGTCCACATTGATGCTTTGGAATTGCTCAACTCTCTCCATAGAGGAGCTTTTCACGTTTTTGAGCAATTTGAGACATAACTTGGTCTATTCGCGTCTTTACCTTACGAAACGTGGCACGAAGGCTCAACTAGCAAGTTAGACTTTTAAGAGCACTAAATAGAGTACAACGGTCCACATTGATGCTTTGGAAATTGCTCAACTCTCTCCATAGAGGAGCTTTTCACGTTTTTGAGCAATTTGAGACATAACTTGGTCTATTCGCGTCTTTACCTTACGAAACGTGGCACGAAGGCTCAACTAGCAAGTTAGACTTTTAAGAGCACTAAATAGAGTACAACAGGTCCACATTGATGCTTTGGAATTGCTCAACTCTCTCCATAGAGGAGCTTTTCACGTTTTTGTGCAATTTCAAGACATAACTTGGTCTATTCGCATCTTTACCTTACGAAACGTGGCACGAAGGCTCAACTAGCAAGTTAGACTTTAAGAGCACTAAATAGAGTACAACGGTCCACATTGATGCTTTGGAATTGCTCAACTCTCTCCATAGAGGAGCTTTTCACGTTTTTGTGCAATTTGAGACATAACTTGGTCTATTCGCGTCTTTACCTTACGAAACGTGGCACGAAGGCTCAACTAGCAAGTTAGACTTTAAGAGCACTAAATAGAGTACAACGGTCCACATTGATGCTTTGGAATTGCTCAACTCTCTCCATAGAGGAGCTTTTCACGTTTTTGTGCAATTTGAGACATAACTTGGTCTATTCGCGTCTTTACCTTACGAAACGTGGCACGAAGGCTCAACTAGCAAGTTAGACTTTTAAGAGCACTAAATAGAGTACAACGGTCCACATTGATGCTTTGGAATTGCTCAACTCTCTCCATAGAGGAGCTTTTCACGTTTTTGTGCAATTTGAGACATAACTTGGTCTATTCGCGTCTTTACCTTACGAAACGTGGCACGAAGGCTCAACTAGCAAGTTAGACTTTAAGAGCACTAAATAGAGTACAACGGTCCACATTGATGCTTTGGAATTGCTCAACTCTCTCCATAGAGGAGCTTTTCACGTTTTTGTAGCAATTTGAGACATAACTTGGTCTATTCGCGTCTTTACCTTACGAAACGTGGCACGAAGGCTCAACTAGCAAGTTAGACTTTTAAGAGCACTAAATAGAGTACAACGGTCCACATTGATGCTTTGGAATTGCTCAACTCTCTCCATAGAGGAGCTTTTCACGTTTTTGTAGCAATTTGAGACATAACTTGGTCTATTCGCGTCTTTACCTTACGAAACGTGGCACGAAGGCTCAACTAGCAAGTTAGACTTTTAAGAGCACTAAATAGAGTACAACGGTCCACATTGATGCTTTGGAATTGCTCAACTCTCTCCATAGAGGAGCTTTTCACGTTTTTGTGCAATTTGAGACATAACTTGGTCTATTCGCGTCTTTACCTTACGAAACGTGGCACGAAGGCTCAACTAGCAAGTTAGACTTTTAAGAGCACTAAATAGAGTACAACGGTCCACATTGATGCTTTGGAATTGCTCAACTCTCTCCATAGAGGAGCTTTTCACGTTTTTGTGCAATTTCGAGACATAACTTGGTCTATTCGCGTCTTTACCTTACGAAACGTGGCACGAAGGCTCAACTAGCAAGTTAGACTTTAAGAGCACTAAATAGAGTACAACGGTCCACATTGATGCTTTGGAATTGCTCAACTCTCTCCATAGAGGAGCTTTTCACGTTTTTGTGCAATTTGAGACATAACTTGGTCTATTCGCGTCTTTACCTTACGAAACGTGGCACGAAGGCTCAACTAGCAAGTTAGACTTTAAGAGCACTAAATAGAGTACAACGGTCCACATTGATGCTTTGGAATTGCTCAACTCTCTCCATAGAGGAGCTTTTCACGTTTTTGTGCAATTTGAGACATAACTTGGTCTATTCGCGTCTTTACCTTACGAAACGTGGCACGAAGGCTCAACTAGCAAGTTAGACTTTTAAGAGCACTAAATAGAGTACAACGGTCCACATTGATGCTTTGGAATTGCTCAACTCTCTCCATAGAGGAGCTTTTCACGTTTTTGTGCAATTTGAGACATAACTTGGTCTATTCGCGTCTTTACCTTACGAAACGTGGCACGAAGGCTCAACTAGCAAGTTAGACTTTAAGAGCACTAAATAGAGTACAACGGTCCACATTGATGCTTTGGAATTGCTCAACTCTCTCCATAGAGGAGCTTTTCACGTTTTTGTAGCAATTTGAGACATAACTTGGTCTATTCGCGTCTTTACCTTACGAAACGTGGCACGAAGGCTCAACTAGCAAGTTAGACTTTTAAGAGCACTAAATAGAGTACAACGGTCCACATTGATGCTTTGGAATTGCTCAACTCTCTCCATAGAGGAGCTTTTCACGTTTTTGTGCAATTTGAGACATAACTTGGTCTATTCGCGTCTTTACCTTACGAAACGTGGCACGAAGGCTCAACTAGCAAGTTAGACTTTTAAGAGCACTAAATAGAGTACAACGGTCCACATTGATGCTTTGGAATTGCTCAACTCTCTCCATAGAGGAGCTTTTCACGTTTTTGATGCAATTTGAGACATAACTTGGTCTATTCGCGTCTTTACCTTACGAAACGTGGCACGAAGGCTCAACTAGCAAGTTAGACTTTTAAGAGCACTAAATAGAGTACAACGGTCCACATTGATGCTTTGGAATTGCTCAACTCTCTCCATAGAGGAGCTTTTCACGTTTTTGTGCAATTTGAGACATAACTTGGTCTATTCGCGTCTTTACCTTACGAAACGTGGCACGAAGGCTCAACTAGCAAGTTAGACTTTAAGAGCACTAAATAGAGTACAACGGTCCACATTGATGCTTTGGAATTGCTCAACTCTCTCCATAGAGGAGCTTTTCACGTTTTTGTGCAATTTGAGACATAACTTGGTCTATTCGCGTCTTTACCTTACGAAACGTGGCACGAAGGCTCAACTAGCAAGTTAGACTTTAAGAGCACTAAATAGAGTACAACGGTCCACATTGATGCTTTGGAATTGCTCAACTCTCTCCATAGAGGAGCTTTTCACGTTTTTGTGCAATTTGAGACATAACTTGGTCTATTCGCGTCTTTACCTTACGAAACGTGGCACGAAGGCTCAACTAGCAAGTTAGACTTTAAGAGCACTAAATAGAGTACAACGGTCCACATTGATGCTTTGGAATTGCTCAACTCTCTCCATAGAGGAGCTTTTCACGTTTTTGTGCAATTTGAGACATAACTTGGTCTATTCGCGTCTTTACCTTACGAAACGTGGCACGAAGGCTCAACTAGCAAGTTAGACTTTTAAGAGCACTAAATAGAGTACAACGGTCCACATTGATGCTTTGGAATTGCTCAACTCTCTCCATAGAGGAGCTTTTCACGTTTTTGTGCAATTTGAGACATAACTTGGTCTATTCGCGTCTTTACCTTACGAAACGTGGCACGAAGGCTCAACTAGCAAGTTAGACTTTAAGAGCACTAAATAGAGTACAACGGTCCACATTGATGCTTTGGAATTGCTCAACTCTCTCCATAGAGGAGCTTTTCACGTTTTTGTGCAATTTGAGACATAACTTGGTCTATTCGCGTCTTTACCTTACGAAACGTGGCACGAAGGCTCAACTAGCAAGTTAGACTTTAAGAGCACTAAATAGAGTACAACGGTCCACATTGATGCTTTGGAATTGCTCAACTCTCTCCATAGAGGAGCTTTTCACGTTTTTGTGCAATTTGAGACATAACTTGGTCTATTCGCGTCTTTACCTTACGAAACGTGGCACGAAGGCTCAACTAGCAAGTTAGACTTTAAGAGCACTAAATAGAGTACAACGGTCCACATTGATGCTTTGGAATTGCTCAACTCTCTCCATAGAGGAGCTTTTCACGTTTTTGTGCAATTTGAGACATAACTTGGTCTATTCGCGTCTTTACCTTACGAAACGTGGCACGAAGGCTCAACTAGCAAGTTAGACTTTTAAGAGCACTAAATAGAGTACAACGGTCCACATTGATGCTTTGGAATTGCTCAACTCTCTCCATAGAGGAGCTTTTCACGTTTTTGTGCAATTTGAGACATAACTTGGTCTATTCGCGTCTTTACCTTACGAAACGTGGCACGAAGGCTCAACTAGCAAGTTAGACTTTTAAGAGCACTAAATAGAGTACAACGGTCCACATTGATGCTTTGGAATTGCTCAACTCTCTCCATAGAGGAGCTTTTCACGTTTTTGTGCAATTTGAGACATAACTTGGTCTATTCGCGTCTTTACCTTACGAAACGTGGCACGAAGGCTCAACTAGCAAGTTAGACTTTAAGAGCACTAAATAGAGTACAACGGTCCACATTGATGCTTTGGAATTGCTCAACTCTCTCCATAGAGGAGCTTTTCACGTTTTTGTGCAATTTGAGACATAACTTGGTCTATTCGCGTCTTTACCTTACGAAACGTGGCACGAAGGCTCAACTAGCAAGTTAGACTTTAAGAGCACTAAATAGAGTACAACGGTCCACATTGATGCTTTGGAATTGCTCAACTCTCTCCATAGAGGAGCTTTTCACGTTTTTGTGCAATTTGAGACATAACTTGGTCTATTCGCGTCTTTACCTTACGAAACGTGGCACGAAGGCTCAACTAGCAAGTTAGACTTTTAAGAGCACTAAATAGAGTACAACGGTCCACATTGATGCTTTGGAATTGCTCAACTCTCTCCATAGAGGAGCTTTTCACGTTTTTGTAGCAATTTGAGACATAACTTGGTCTATTCGCGTCTTTACCTTACGAAACGTGGCACGAAGGCTCAACTAGCAAGTTAGACTTTTAAGAGCACTAAATAGAGTACAACGGTCCACATTGATGCTTTGGAATTGCTCAACTCTCTCCATAGAGGAGCTTTTCACGTTTTTGTGCAATTTGAGACATAACTTGGTCTATTCGCGTCTTTACCTTACGAAACGTGGCACGAAGGCTCAACTAGCAAGTTAGACTTTTAAGAGCACTAAATAGAGTACAACGGTCCACATTGATGCTTTGGAATTGCTCAACTCTCTCCATAGAGGAGCTTTTCACGTTTTTGTGCAATTTGAGACATAACTTGGTCTATTCGCGTCTTTACCTTACGAAACGTGGCACGAAGGCTCAACTAGCAAGTTAGACTTTTAAGAGCACTAAATAGAGTACAACGGTCCACATTGATGCTTTGGAATTGCTCAACTCTCTCCATAGAGGAGCTTTTCACGTTTTTGTGCAATTTGAGACATAACTTGGTCTATTCGCGTCTTTACCTTACGAAACGTGGCACGAAGGCTCAACTAGCAAGTTAGACTTTTAAGAGCACTAAATAGAGTACAACGGTCCACATTGATGCTTTGGAATTGCTCAACTCTCTCCATAGAGGAGCTTTTCACGTTTTTGTGCAATTTGAGACATAACTTGGTCTATTCGCAGTCTTTACCTTACGAAACGTGGCACGAAGGCTCAACTAGCAAGTTAGACTTTTAAGAGCACTAAATAGAGTACAACGGTCCACATTGATGCTTTGGAATTGCTCAACTCTCTCCATAGAGGAGCTTTTCACGTTTTTGTAGCAATTTGAGACATAACTTGGTCTATTCGCGTCTTTACCTTACGAAACGTGGCACGAAGGCTCAACTAGCAAGTTAGACTTTTAAGAGCACTAAATAGAGTACAACGGTCCACATTGATGCTTTGGAATTGCTCAACTCTCTCCATAGAGGAGCTTTTCACGTTTTTGTGCAATTTGAGACATAACTTGGTCTATTCGCGTCTTTACCTTACGAAACGTGGCACGAAGGCTCAACTAGCAAGTTAGACTTTTAAGAGCACTAAATAGAGTACAACGGTCCACATTGATGCTTTGGAATTGCTCAACTCTCTCCATAGAGGAGCTTTTCACGTTTTTGTGCAATTTGAGACATAACTTGGTCTATTCGCGTCTTTACCTTACGAAACGTGGCACGAAGGCTCAACTAGCAAGTTAGACTTTTAAGAGCACTAAATAGAGTACAACGGTCCACATTGATGCTTTGGAATTGCTCAACTCTCTCCATAGAGGAGCTTTTCACGTTTTTGTGCAATTTGAGACATAACTTGGTCTATTCGCGTCTTTACCTTACGAAACGTGGCACGAAGGCTCAACTAGCAAGTTAGACTTTAAGAGCACTAAATAGAGTACAACGGTCCACATTGATGCTTTGGAATTGCTCAACTCTCTCCATAGAGGAGCTTTTCACGTTTTTGTGCAATTTGAGACATAACTTGGTCTATTCGCGTCTTTACCTTACGAAACGTGGCACGAAGGCTCAACTAGCAAGTTAGACTTTAAGAGCACTAAATAGAGTACAACGGTCCACATTGATGCTTTGGAATTGCTCAACTCTCTCCATAGAGGAGCTTTTCACGTTTTTGTGCAATTTGAGACATAACTTGGTCTATTCGCGTCTTTACCTTACGAAACGTGGCACGAAGGCTCAACTAGCAAGTTAGACTTTTAAGAGCACTAAATAGAGTACAACGGTCCACATTGATGCTTTGGAATTGCTCAACTCTCTCCATAGAGGAGCTTTTCACGTTTTTGTAGCAATTTGAGACATAACTTGGTCTATTCGCGTCTTTACCTTACGAAACGTGGCACGAAGGCTCAACTAGCAAGTTAGACTTTTAAGAGCACTAAATAGAGTACAACGGTCCACATTGATGCTTTGGAATTGCTCAACTCTCTCCATAGAGGAGCTTTTCACGTTTTTGTGCAATTTGAGACATAACTTGGTCTATTCGCGTCTTTACCTTACGAAACGTGGCACGAAGGCTCAACTAGCAAGTTAGACTTTTAAGAGCACTAAATAGAGTACAACGGTCCACATTGATGCTTTGGAATTGCTCAACTCTCTCCATAGAGGAGCTTTTCACGTTTTTGTGCAATTTGAGACATAACTTGGTCTATTCGCGTCTTTACCTTACGAAACGTGGCACGAAGGCTCAACTAGCAAGTTAGACTTTTAAGAGCACTAAATAGAGTACAACGGTCCACATTGATGCTTTGGAATTGCTCAACTCTCTCCATAGAGGAGCTTTTCACGTTTTTGTGCAATTTGAGACATAACTTGGTCTATTCGCGTCTTTACCTTACGAAACGTGGCACGAAGGCTCAACTAGCAAGTTAGACTTTTAAGAGCACTAAATAGAGTACAACGGTCCACATTGATGCTTTGGAATTGCTCAACTCTCTCCATAGAGGAGCTTTTCACGTTTTTGTGCAATTTGAGACATAACTTGGTCTATTCGCGTCTTTACCTTACGAAACGTGGCACGAAGGCTCAACTAGCAAGTTAGACTTTTAAGAGCACTAAATAGAGTACAACGGTCCACATTGATGCTTTGGAATTGCTCAACTCTCTCCATAGAGGAGCTTTTCACGTTTTTGTGCAATTTGAGACATAACTTGGTCTATTCGCGTCTTTACCTTACGAAACGTGGCACGAAGGCTCAACTAGCAAGTTAGACTTTTAAGAGCACTAAATAGAGTACAACGGTCCACATTGATGCTTTGGAATTGCTCAACTCTCTCCATAGAGGAGCTTTTCACGTTTTTGATGCAATTTGAGACATAACTTGGTCTATTCGCGTCTTTACCTTACGAAACGTGGCACGAAGGCTCAACTAGCAAGTTAGACTTTTAAGAGCACTAAATAGAGTACAACGGTCCACATTGATGCTTTGGAATTGCTCAACTCTCTCCATAGAGGAGCTTTTCACGTTTTTGTGCAATTTGAGACATAACTTGGTCTATTCGCGTCTTTACCTTACGAAACGTGGCACGAAGGCTCAACTAGCAAGTTAGACTTTTAAGAGCACTAAATAGAGTACAACGGTCCACATTGATGCTTTGGAATTGCTCAACTCTCTCCATAGAGGAGCTTTTCACGTTTTTGTGCAATTTCAAGACATAACTTGGTCTATTCGCAGTCTTTACCTTACGAAACGTGGCACGAAGGCTCAACTAGCAAGTTAGACTTTAAGAGCACTAAATAGAGTACAACGGTCCACATTGATGCTTTGGAATTGCTCAACTCTCTCCATAGAGGAGCTTTTCACGTTTTTGTGCAATTTGAGACATAACTTGGTCTATTCGCGTCTTTACCTTACGAAACGTGGCACGAAGGCTCAACTAGCAAGTTAGACTTTAAGAGCACTAAATAGAGTACAACGGTCCACATTGATGCTTTGGAATTGCTCAACTCTCTCCATAGAGGAGCTTTTCACGTTTTTGTGCAATTTGAGACATAACTTGGTCTATTCGCGTCTTTACCTTACGAAACGTGGCACGAAGGCTCAACTAGCAAGTTAGACTTTTAAGAGCACTAAATAGAGTACAACGGTCCACATTGATGCTTTGGAATTGCTCAACTCTCTCCATAGAGGAGCTTTTCACGTTTTTGTGCAATTTGAGACATAACTTGGTCTATTCGCGTCTTTACCTTACGAAACGTGGCACGAAGGCTCAACTAGCAAGTTAGACTTTTAAGAGCACTAAATAGAGTACAACGGTCCACATTGATGCTTTGGAATTGCTCAACTCTCTCCATAGAGGAGCTTTTCACGTTTTTGTAGCAATTTGAGACATAACTTGGTCTATTCGCGTCTTTACCTTACGAAACGTGGCACGAAGGCTCAACTAGCAAGTTAGACTTTTAAGAGCACTAAATAGAGTACAACGGTCCACATTGATGCTTTGGAATTGCTCAACTCTCTCCATAGAGGAGCTTTTCACGTTTTTGTGCAATTTGAGACATAACTTGGTCTATTCGCGTCTTTACCTTACGAAACGTGGCACGAAGGCTCAACTAGCAAGTTAGACTTTTAAGAGCACTAAATAGAGTACAACGGTCCACATTGATGCTTTGGAATTGCTCAACTCTCTCCATAGAGGAGCTTTTCACGTTTTTGTGCAATTTGAGACATAACTTGGTCTATTCGCGTCTTTACCTTACGAAACGTGGCACGAAGGCTCAACTAGCAAGTTAGACTTTTAAGAGCACTAAATAGAGTACAACGGTCCACATTGATGCTTTGGAATTGCTCAACTCTCTCCATAGAGGAGCTTTTCACGTTTTTGTGCAATTTGAGACATAACTTGGTCTATTCGCGTCTTTACCTTACGAAACGTGGCACGAAGGCTCAACTAGCAAGTTAGACTTTAAGAGCACTAAATAGAGTACAACGGTCCACATTGATGCTTTGGAATTGCTCAACTCTCTCCATAGAGGAGCTTTTCACGTTTTTGTGCAATTTGAGACATAACTTGGTCTATTCGCGTCTTTACCTTACGAAACGTGGCACGAAGGCTCAACTAGCAAGTTAGACTTTAAGAGCACTAAATAGAGTACAACGGTCCACATTGATGCTTTGGAATTGCTCAACTCTCTCCATAGAGGAGCTTTTCACGTTTTTGTGCAATTTGAGACATAACTTGGTCTATTCGCGTCTTTACCTTACGAAACGTGGCACGAAGGCTCAACTAGCAAGTTAGACTTTTAAGAGCACTAAATAGAGTACAACGGTCCACATTGATGCTTTGGAATTGCTCAACTCTCTCCATAGAGGAGCTTTTCACGTTTTTGAGCAATTTGAGACATAACTTGGTCTATTCGCGTCTTTACCTTACGAAACGTGGCACGAAGGCTCAACTAGCAAGTTAGACTTTTAAGAGCACTAAATAGAGTACAACGGTCCACATTGATGCTTTGGAATTGCTCAACTCTCTCCATAGAGGAGCTTTTCACGTTTTTGAGCAATTTGAGACATAACTTGGTCTATTCGCGTCTTTACCTTACGAAACGTGGCACGAAGGCTCAACTAGGTAGTTAGACTTTTAAGAGCACTAAATAGAGTACAACGGTCCACATTGATGCTTTGGAATTGCTCAACTCTCTCCATAGAGGAGCTTTTCACGTTTTTGTGCAATTTCAGACATAACTTGGTCTATTCGCAGTCTTTACCTTACGAAACGTGGCACGAAGGCTCAACTAGCAAGTTAGACTTTAAGAGCACTAAATAGAGTACAACGGTCCACATTGATGCTTTGGAATTGCTCAACTCTCTCCATAGAGGAGCTTTTCACGTTTTTGTGCAATTTGAGACATAACTTGGTCTATTCGCGTCTTTACCTTACGAAACGTGGCACGAAGGCTCAACTAGCAAGTTAGACTTTTAAGAGCACTAAATAGAGTACAACGGTCCACATTGATGCTTTGGAATTGCTCAACTCTCTCCATAGAGGAGCTTTTCACGTTTTTGTGCAATTTGAGACATAACTTGGTCTATTCGCGTCTTTACCTTACGAAACGTGGCACGAAGGCTCAACTAGCAAGTTAGACTTTTAAGAGCACTAAATAGAGTACAACGGTCCACATTGATGCTTTGGAATTGCTCAACTCTCTCCATAGAGGAGCTTTTCACGTTTTTGAGCAATTTGAGACATAACTTGGTCTATTCGCGTCTTTACCTTACGAAACGTGGCACGAAGGCTCAACTAGCAAGTTAGACTTTTAAGAGCACTAAATAGAGTACAACGGTCCACATTGATGCTTTGGAATTGCTCAACTCTCTCCATAGAGGAGCTTTTCACGTTTTTGATGCAATTTGAGACATAACTTGGTCTATTCGCGTCTTTACCTTACGAAACGTGGCACGAAGGCTCAACTAGCAAGTTAGACTTTTAAGAGCACTAAATAGAGTACAACGGTCCACATTGATGCTTTGGAATTGCTCAACTCTCTCCATAGAGGAGCTTTTCACGTTTTTGTGCAATTTGAGACATAACTTGGTCTATTCGCGTCTTTACCTTACGAAACGTGGCACGAAGGCTCAACTAGCAAGTTAGACTTTTAAGAGCACTAAATAGAGTACAACGGTCCACATTGATGCTTTGGAATTGCTCAACTCTCTCCATAGAGGAGCTTTTCACGTTTTTGTGCAATTTCAGAACATAACTTGGTCTATTCGCAGTCTTTACCTTACGAAACGTGGCACGAAGGCTCAACTAGCAAGTTAGACTTTAAGAGCACTAAATAGAGTACAACGGTCCACATTGATGCTTTGGAATTGCTCAACTCTCTCCATAGAGGAGCTTTTCACGTTTTTGTGCAATTTGAGACATAACTTGGTCTATTCGCGTCTTTACCTTACGAAACGTGGCACGAAGGCTCAACTAGCAAGTTAGACTTTAAGAGCACTAAATAGAGTACAACGGTCCACATTGATGCTTTGGAATTGCTCAACTCTCTCCATAGAGGAGCTTTTCACGTTTTTGTGCAATTTGAGACATAACTTGGTCTATTCGCGTCTTTACCTTACGAAACGTGGCACGAAGGCTCAACTAGCAAGTTAGACTTTTAAGAGCACTAAATAGAGTACAACGGTCCACATTGATGCTTTGGAATTGCTCAACTCTCTCCATAGAGGAGCTTTTCACGTTTTTGATGCAATTTGAGACATAACTTGGTCTATTCGCGTCTTTACCTTACGAAACGTGGCACGAAGGCTCAACTAGCAAGTTAGACTTTTAAGAGCACTAAATAGAGTACAACGGTCCACATTGATGCTTTGGAATTGCTCAACTCTCTCCATAGAGGAGCTTTTCACGTTTTTGAGCAATTTGAGACATAACTTGGTCTATTCGCGTCTTTACCTTACGAAACGTGGCACGAAGGCTCGAACTAGCAAGTTAGACTTTTAAGAGCACTAAATAGAGTACAACAGGTCCACATTGATGCTTTGGAATTGCTCAACTCTCTCCATAGAGGAGCTTTTCACGTTTTTGTGCAATTTCAGACATAACTTGGTCTATTCGCATCTTTACCTTACGAAACGTGGCACGAAGGCTCAACTAGCAAGTTAGACATTTAAGAGCACTAAATAGAGTACAACGGTCCACATTGATGCTTTGGAATTGCTCAACTCTCTCCATAGAGGAAGCTTTTCACGTTTTTGATGCAATTTGAGACATAACTTGGTCTATTCGCGTCTTTACCTTACGAAACGTGGCACGAAGGCTCAACTAGCAAGTTAGACTTTAAGAGCACTAAATAGAGTACAACGGTCCACATTGATGCTTTGGAATTGCTCAACTCTCTCCATAGAGGAGCTTTTCACGTTTTTGTAGCAATTTGAGACATAACTTGGTCTATTCGCGTCTTTACCTTACGAAACGTGGCACGAAGGCTCAACTAGCAAGTTAGACTTTTAAGAGCACTAAATAGAGTACAACGGTCCACATTGATGCTTTGGAATTGCTCAACTCTCTCCATAGAGGAGCTTTTCACGTTTTTGTGCAATTTGAGACATAACTTGGTCTATTCGCGTCTTTACCTTACGAAACGTGGCACGAAGGCTCAACTAGCAAGTTAGACTTTTAAGAGCACTAAATAGAGTACAACGGTCCACATTGATGCTTTGGAATTGCTCAACTCTCTCCATAGAGGAGCTTTTCACGTTTTTGTAGCAATTTGAGACATAACTTGGTCTATTCGCGTCTTTACCTTACGAAACGTGGCACGAAGGCTCAACTAGCAAGTTAGACTTTTAAGAGCACTAAATAGAGTACAACGGTCCACATTGATGCTTTGGAATTGCTCAACTCTCTCCATAGAGGAGCTTTTCACGTTTTTGTGCAATTTGAGACATAACTTGGTCTATTCGCGTCTTTACCTTACGAAACGTGGCACGAAGGCTCAACTAGCAAGTTAGACTTTTAAGAGCACTAAATAGAGTACAACGGTCCACATTGATGCTTTGGAATTGCTCAACTCTCTCCATAGAGGAGCTTTTCACGTTTTTGATGCAATTTGAGACATAACTTGGTCTATTCGCGTCTTTACCTTACGAAACGTGGCACGAAGGCTCAACTAGCAAGTTAGACTTTTAAGAGCACTAAATAGAGTACAACGGTCCACATTGATGCTTTGGAATTGCTCAACTCTCTCCATAGAGGAGCTTTTCACGTTTTTGTGCAATTTGAGACATAACTTGGTCTATTCGCGTCTTTACCTTACGAAACGTGGCACGAAGGCTCAACTAGCAAGTTAGACTTTTAAGAGCACTAAATAGAGTACAACGGTCCACATTGATGCTTTGGAATTGCTCAACTCTCTCCATAGAGGAGCTTTTCACGTTTTGTAGCAATTTGAGACATAACTTGGTCTATTCGCGTCTTTACCTTACGAAACGTGGCACGAAGGCTCAACTAGCAAGTTAGACTTTTAAGAGCACTAAATAGAGTACAACGGTCCACATTGATGCTTTGGAATTGCTCAACTCTCTCCATAGAGGAGCTTTTCACGTTTTTGATGCAATTTGAGACATAACTTGGTCTATTCGCGTCTTTACCTTACGAAACGTGGCACGAAGGCTCAACTAGCAAGTTAGACTTTTAAGAGCACTAAATAGAGTACAACGGTCCACATTGATGCTTTGGAATTGCTCAACTCTCTCCATAGAGGAGCTTTTCACGTTTTTGTGCAATTTGAGACATAACTTGGTCTATTCGCAGTCTTTACCTTACGAAACGTGGCACGAAGGCTCAACTAGCAAGTTAGACTTTTAAGAGCACTAAATAGAGTACAACGGTCCACATTGATGCTTTGGAATTGCTCAACTCTCTCCATAGAGGAGCTTTTCACGTTTTTGTGCAATTTGAGACATAACTTGGTCTATTCGCGTCTTTACCTTACGAAACGTGGCACGAAGGCTCAACTAGCAAGTTAGACTTTTAAGAGCACTAAATAGAGTACAACGGTCCACATTGATGCTTTGGAATTGCTCAACTCTCTCCATAGAGGAGCTTTTCACGTTTTTGTGCAATTTCAAACATAACTTGGTCTATTCGCGTCTTTACCTTACGAAACGTGGCACGAAGGCTCAACTAGCAAGTTAGACTTTTAAGAGCACTAAATAGAGTACAACTGGTCCACATTGATGCTTTGGAATTGCTCAACTCTCTCCATAGAGGAGCTTTTCACGTTTTTGAGCAATTTGAGACATAACTTGGTCTATTCGCAGTCTTTACCTTACGAAACGTGGCACGAAGGCTCAACTAGCAAGTTAGACTTTTAAGAGCACTAAATAGAGTACAACGGTCCACATTGATGCTTTGGAATTGCTCAACTCTCTCCATAGAGGAGCTTTTCACGTTTTTGTGCAATTTGAGACATAACTTGGTCTATTCGCGTCTTTACCTTACGAAACGTGGCACATGAAGGCTCAACTAGCAAGTTAGACTTTTAAGAGCACTAAATAGAGTACAACGGTCCACGTTGATGCTTTGGATTTGCTCAACTCACTCCATAGAGGAGCTTTTCTCGTTTTTGTGCAATTTCAAACATAACTTGGTCTATTCGCATGTTTACCTTACGAAACGTGGCACGAAGGCTCAACTAGCAAGTTAGACTTTTAAGAGCACTAAATAGAGTACAACGGTCCACATTGATGCTTTGGAATTGCTCAACTCTCTCCATAGAGGAGCTTTTCACGTTTTTGAGCAATTTGAGACATAACTTGGTCTATTCGCCTCTTTACCTTACGAAACGTGGCACGAAGGCTCAACTAGCAAGTTAGACTTTTAAGAGCACTAAATAGAGTACAACGGTCCACATTGATGCTTTGGAATTGCTCAACTCTCTCCATAGAGGAGCTTTTCACGTTTTTGTGCAATTTGAGACATAACTTGGTCTATTCGCGTCTTTACCTTACGAAACGTGGCACGAAGGCTCAACTAGCAAGTTAGACTTTTAAGAGCACTAAATAGAGTACAACGGTCCACATTGATGCTTTGGAATTGCTCAACTCTCTCCATAGAGGAGCTTTTCACGTTTTTGTGCAATTTCAGACATAACTTGGTCTATTCGCATCTTTACCTTACGAAACGTGGCACGAAGGCTCAACTAGCAAGTTAGACCTTTAAGAGCACTAAATAGAGTACAACGGTCCACATTGATGCTTTGGAATTGCTCAACTCTCTCCATAGAGGAGCTTTTCACGTTTTTGTGCAATTTGAGACATAACTTGGTCTATTCGCGTCTTTACCTTACGAAACGTGGCACGAAGGCTCAACTAGCAAGTTAGACCTTTAAGAGCACTAAATAGAGTACAACAGGTCCACATTGATGCTTTGGAATTGCTCAACTCTCTCCATAGAGGAGCTTTTCACGTTTTTGTGCAATTTGAGACATAACTTGGTCTATTCGCGTCTTTACCTTACGAAACGTGGCACGAAGGCTCAACTAGCAAGTTAGACTTTAAGAGCACTAAATAGAGTACAACGGTCCACATTGATGCTTTGGAATTGCTCAACTCTCTCCATAGAGGAGCTTTTCACGTTTTTGAGCAATTTGAGACATAACTTGGTCTATTCGCGTCTTTACCTTACGAAACGTGGCACGAAGGCTCAACTAGCAAGTTAGACTTTTAAGAGCACTAAATAGAGTACAACGGTCCACATTGATGCTTTAAAATTGCTCAAATCTCTTCATAGAGGAGCTTTTCACATTTTTGAGCAATTTGAGACATGACTTGGTCTATTCGCGTCTTTACTTTACGAAACGTGGCAGGAAGGCTCAACTAGCAAGTTGGACTTTTAAGAGCACTAAATAGAGTACAACAGGTCCACATTGATGCTTTGGAATTGCTCAACTCTCTCCATAGAGGAGCTTTTCACGTTTTTGTGCCATTTCACACATAACTCGTTCTATTCGCATTTTTACCTTACGAAACGTGGCACGAAGGCTCAACTAGCAAGTTAGACTTTTAAGAGCACTAAATAGAGTACAAAAGTCCACATTGATGCTTTGGAATTGCTCAACGCTCTCCTTAGAGGAGCCTTTCACGTTTTTGTGCAATTTGAGACATAACTTGGTCTATTCGCGTCCTTACTTTACGAAACGTGGCATGAAGGCTCAACTAGCAAGTTAGAATTTTAAGAGCACTAAATAGAGTACAACGGTCCACATTGATGCTCTGGAATTGCTCAACTCTCTCCATAGAGGAGCTTTTCACGTTTTTTTGCAATTTCAAACATAACTTGGTATATTCGCATGTTTACCTTACGAAACGTGGCACGAAGGCTCAACTAGCAAGTTAGACTTTTAAGAGCACTAAATAGAGTGCAACGGTTCACATTGATGCTTTGGAATTGCTCAACTCTCTCCATAGAGGAGCTTTTCACGTTTTTGAGCAATTTGAGACATAAGTTGGTCTATTCGCGTCTTTACCTTACTGAAACGTGGCACGAAGGCTCAACTAGCAAGTTAGACTTTTAAGAGCACTAAATAGAGTACAACGGTTCCACATTGATGCTTTGAAATTGCTCAACTCTCTCCATAGAGGAGCTTTTCACGTTTTTGAGCAATTTGAGACATGAACTTGGTCTATTCGAGTCTTTACCTTTACGAAACGTGGCACGAAGGCTCAACTAGCAAGTTAGACTTTTATGAGCACTAAATAGAGTACAACTGGTCCACATTGATGCTTTGAAATTGCTCAACTCTCTCCATAGAGGAGCTTTTCACGTTTTTGCGCAATTTGAGACATGACTTGGTCTATTCGCGTCTTTACCTTACGAAACGTGGCACGAAGGCTCGAACTAGCAAGTTAGACTTTTAAGAGCACTAAATAGAGTACAACAATGTCCACATTGATGCTTTTGAATTGCTCAACTCTCTCCATAGAGGAGCTTTTCACGTTTTTGTGCAATTTCAAACATAACTTGGTCTATTCGCATCTTTACCTTACGAAACGTGGCACGAAGGCTCAACTAGCAAGTTAGACCTTTAAGAGCACTAAATAGAGTACAACGGTCCACATTGATGCTTTGGAATTGCTCAACTCTCTCCATAGAGGAGCTTTTCACGTTTTTGTGCAATTTGAGACATAACTTGGTCTATTCGCGTCTTTACTTTACGAAACGTGGCACGAAGGCTCAACTAGCAAGTTAGACTTTAAGAGCACTAAATAGAGTACAACAGTCCACATCGATGCTTTGGAATTGCTCAACTCTCTCCATAGAGGAGCTTTTCACGTTTTTGTGCAATTTGAGACATAACTTGGTCTATTCGCGTCTTTTCCTTACGAAACGTGGCACGAAGGCTCAACTAGCAAGTTAGACTTTTAAGAGCACTAAATAGAGTACAACAGTCCACATTGATGCTTTGGAAATTGCTCAACTCTCTCCATAGAGGAGCTTTTCACGTTTTTGAGCAATTTGAGACATGACTTGGTCTATTCGAGTCTTTACTTACGAAACGTGGCACGAAGGCTCAACTAGCAAGTTAGACTTTTAATGAGCACTAAATAGAGTACAACTGGTCCACATTGATGCTTTGGAATTGCTCAACTCTCTCCATAGAGGAGCTTTTCACGTTTTTGAGCAATTTGAGACATGACTTGGTCTATTCGCGTCTTTACCTTACGAAACGTGGCACGAAGGCTCGAACTAGCAAGTTAGACTTTTAAGAGCACTAAATAGAGTACAACATGTCCACATTGATGCTATTGGAATTGCTCAACTCTCTCCATAGACGAGCTTTTCACGTTTTTGTGCAATTTCAGACCATAACTTGGTCTATTCGCATTCTTTACCTTACGAAACGTGGCACGAAGGCTCAACTAGCAAGTTAGACTTTTAAGAGCACTAAATAGAGTACAACGGTCCACATTGATGCTTTGGAATTGCTCAACTCTCTCCATAGAGGAGCTTTCACGTTTTTGTGCAATTTGAGACATAACATGGTCTATTCGCGTCTTTACCTTACGAAACGTGGCACGAAGGCTCAACTAGCAAGTTAGACTTTTAAGAGCACTAAATAGAGTACAACGGTCCACATTGATGCTTGGAATTGCTCAACCCTCTCCATAGAGGAGCTTTTCACGTTTTTGTGCAATTTCAAACATAACTTGGTCTATTCGCATCTTTCCCTTACGAAACGTGGCACGAAGGCTCAACTAGCAAGTTAGACTTTTAAGAGCACTAAATAGAGTACAACGGTCCACATTGATGCTTTGGAATTGCTCAACTCTCTCCATAGAGGAGCTTTTCACGTTTTTGAGCAATTTGAGACATAACTTGGTCTATTCGCGTCTTTACCTTACGAAACGTGGCACGAAGGCTCAACTAGCAAGTTAGACTTTTAAGAGCACTAAATAGAGTACAACGGTCCACATTGATGCTTTGGAATTGCTCAACTCTCTCCATAGAGGAGCTTTTCACGTTTTTGAGCAATTTGAGACATAACTTGGTCTATTCGCGTCTTTACCTTACGAAACGTGGCACGAAGGCTCAACTAGCAAGTTAGACTTTTAAGAGCACTAAATAGAGTACAACGGTCCACATTGATGCTTTGGAATTGCTCAACTCTCTCCATAGAGGAGCTTTTCACGTTTTTGTGCAATTTGAGACATAACTTGGTCTATTCGCGTCTTTACCTTACGAAACGTGGCACGAAGGCTCAACTAGCAAGTTAGACTTTTAAGAGCACTAAATAGAGTACAACAGGTCCACATTGATGCTTTGGAATTGCTCAACTCTCTCCATAGAGGAGCTTTTCACGTTTTTGTGCAATTTGAGACATAACTTGGTCTATTCGCAGTCTTTACCTTACGAAACGTGGCACGAAGGCTCAACTAGCAAGTTAGACTTTAAGAGCACTAAATAGAGTACAACGGTCCACATTGATGCTTTGGAATTGCTCAACTCTCTCCATAGAGGAGCTTTTCACGTTTTTGTGCAATTTGAGACATAACTTGGTCTATTCGCGTCTTTACCTTACGAAACGTGGCACGAAGGCTCAACTAGCAAGTTAGACTTTAAGAGCACTAAATAGAGTACAACGGTCCACATTGATGCTTTGGAATTGCTCAACTCTCTCCATAGAGGAGCTTTTCACGTTTTTGTGCAATTTGAGACATAACTTGGTCTATTCGCGTCTTTACCTTACGAAACGTGGCACGAAGGCTCAACTAGCAAGTTAGACTTTTAAGAGCACTAAATAGAGTACAACGGTCCACATTGATGCTTTGGAATTGCTCAACTCTCTCCATAGAGGAGCTTTTCACGTTTTTGAGCAATTTGAGACATAACTTGGTCTATTCGCGTCTTTACCTTACGAAACGTGGCACGAAGGCTCAACTAGCAAGTTAGACTTTTAAGAGCACTAAATAGAGTACAACGGTCCACATTGATGCTTTGGAATTGCTCAACTCTCTCCATAGAGGAGCTTTTCACGTTTTTGAGCAATTTGAGACATAACTTGGTCTATTCGCGTCTTTACCTTACGAAACGTGGCACGAAGGCTCAACTAGCAAGTTAGACTTTTAAGAGCACTAAATAGAGTACAACAGGTCCACATTGATGCTTTGGAATTGCTCAACTCTCTCCATAGAGGAGCTTTTCACGTTTTTGTGCAATTTGAGACATAACTTGGTCTATTCGCATCTTTACCTTACGAAACGTGGCACGAAGGCTCAACTAGCAAGTTAGACTTTTAAGAGCACTAAATAGAGTACAACGGTCCACATTGATGCTTTGGAATTGCTCAACTCTCTCCATAGAGGAGCTTTTCACGTTTTTGTGCAATTTGAGACATAACTTGGTCTATTCGCGTCTTTACCTTACGAAACGTGGCACGAAGGCTCAACTAGCAAGTTAGACTTTTAAGAGCACTAAATAGAGTACAACGGTCCACATTGATGCTTGGAATTGCTCAACTCTCTCCATAGAGGAGCTTTTCACGTTTTTGTGCAATTTCGAGACATAACTTGGTCTATTCGCAGTCTTTACCTTACGAAACGTGGCACGAAGGCTCAACTAGCAAGTTAGACTTTTAAGAGCACTAAATAGAGTGCAACGGTTCACATTGATGCTTTGGAATTGCTCAACTCTCTCCATAGAGGAGCTTTTCACGTTTTTGTGCAATTTGAGACATAACTTGGTCTATTCGCGTCTTTACCTTACGAAACGTGGCACGAAGGCTCAACTAGCAAGTTAGACTTTTAAGAGCACTAAATAGAGTACAACGGTCCACATTGATGCTTTGGAATTGCTCAACTCTCTCCATAGAGGAGCTTTTCACGTTTTTGAGCAATTTGAGACATAACTTGGTCTATTCGCGTCTTTACCTTACGAAACGTGGCACGAAGGCTCAACTAGCAAGTTAGACTTTAATGAGCACTAAATAGAGTACAACGGTCCACATTGATGCTTTGGAATTGCTCAACTCTCTCCATAGAGGAGCTTTTCACGTTTTTGAGCAATTTGAGACATGACTTGGTCTATTCGCGTCTTTACTTTTCGAAACGTGGCACGTAGGCCGAACTAGCAAGTTAGACTTTTAAGAGCACTAAATAGCATACAACAATGCACATTGATGCTTTTGAATTGCTCAACTCTCTCCAAAGACGAGCTTTTCACGTTTTTGTGCAATTTCAACCATAACTTGGTCTATTCGCATTTTTACCTTACGTAACGTGGCACGACGGCTCAACTAGCAAGTTAGACTTTTAAGAGCACTAAATACAGTACAAAGGTCCACATTGATGCTTTGGAATTGCTCAACGCTCTCCTTAGAGGAGCCTTTCACGTTTTTGTGCAATTTGAGACATAACTTGGTCTCTTCGCGTCCTTACTTTACGAAACGTGACATGAAGGCTCAACTAGCAAGTTAAAATTTTAAGAGCACTAAATAGAGTACAACGGTCCACATTGATGCTCTGGAATTGCTCAACTCTCTCCATAGAGGTGCTTTTCACGTTTTTTTGCAATTTCAAACATAACTTGGTCTATTCGCAGTCTTTACCTTACGAAACGTGGCACGAAGGCTCAACTAGCAAGTTAGACTTTTAAGAGCACTAAATAGAGTACAACGGTCCACATTGATGCTTTGGAATTGCTCAACTCTCTCTATAGAGGAGCTTTTCACGTTTTTGTGCAATTTGAGACATAACTTGGTCTATTCGCGTCTTTACCTTACGAAACGTGGCACGAAGGCTCAACTAGCAAGTTAGACTTTTAAGAGCACTAAATAGAGTACAACAGGTCCACATTGATGCTTTGGAATTGCTCAACTCTCTCCATAGAGGAGCTTTCACGTTTTTGTGCAATTTCAGAACATAACTTGGTCTATTCGCAGTCTTTACCTTACGAAACGTGGCACGAAGGCTCAACTAGCAAGTTAGACTTTAAGAGCACTAAATAGAGTACAACGGTCCACATTGATGCTTTGGAATTGCTCAACTCTCTCCATAGAGGAGCTTTTCACGTTTTTGTGCAATTTGAGACATAACTTGGTCTATTCGCGTCTTTACCTTACGAAACGTGGCACGAAGGCTCAACTAGCAAGTTAGACCTTTAAGAGCACTAAATAGAGTACAACAGTCCACATTGATGCTTTGGAATTGCTCAACTCTCTCCATAGAGGAGCTTTTCACCTTTTTGTGCAATTTGAGACATAAGTTGGTCTATTCGCGTCTTTACCTAACGAAACGTGGCACGAAGGCTCAACTAGCAAGTTAGACTTTTAAGAGCACTAAATAGAGTACAACGGTCCACATTGATGCTTTGCAATTGCTCAACTCTCTCCATAGAGGAGCTTTTCACGTTTTTGAGCAATTTGAGACATGACTTGGTCTATTCGAGTCTTTACCTTACGGAAACGTGGCACGAAGGCTCAACTAGCAAGTTAGGACTTTAATGAGCACTAAATAAAGTACAACTGGTCCACATTGATGCTTTGGAAATTGCTCAACTCTCTCCATAGAGGAGCTTTTCACGTTTTTGAGCAATTTGAGACATGACTTGGTCTATTCGCGTCTTTACCTTACGAAACGTGGCACGAAGGCTCGAACTAGCAAGTTAGACTTTTAAGAGCACTAAATAGAGTACAACAGGTCCACATTGATGCTTTGGAATTGCTCAACTCTCTCCATAGAGGAGCTTTTCACGTTTTTGTGCAATTTGAGACATAACTTGGTCTATTCGCATCTTTACCTTACGAAACGTGGCACGAAGGCTCAACTAGCAAGTTAGACTTTTAAGAGCACTAAATAGAGTACAACGGTCCACATTGATGCTTTGGAATTGCTCAACTCTCTCCATAGAGGAGCTTTTCACGTTTTTGTGCAATTTGAGACATAAGTTGGTCTATTCGCGTCTTTACCTAACGAAACGTGGCACGAAGGCTCAACTAGCAAGTTAGACTTTTAAGAGCACTAAATAGAGTACAACGGTCCACATTGATGCTTTGGAATTGCTCAACTCTCTCCATAGAGGAGCTTTTCACGTTTTTGTGCAATTTCAGACATAACTTGGTCTATTCGCATGTTTACCTTACGAAACGTGGCACGAAGGCTCAACTAGCAAGTTAGACTTTATGAGCACTAAATAAAGTACAATGGTCCACATTGATGCTTTGAAATTGCTCAACTCTCTCCATAGAGGAGCTTTTCACGTTTTTGCGCAATTTGAGACATGACTTGGTCTATTCGCGTCTCTACCTCATGAAACGTGGCACGAAGGCTCAACTAGCAAGTTATACTTTTAAGAGCACTAAATAGAGTACAACGGTTCACATTGATGCTTTGAAATTGCTCAACTCTCTCCATAGAGGAGCTTTTCACGTTTTTGAGCAATTTGAGACATGACTTGGTCTATTCGAGTCTTTACTTTACGAAACGTGGCACGAAGGCTCAACTAGCAAGTTAGACTTTTATGAGCACTAAATAAAGTACAATGGTCCACATTGATGCTTTGAAATTGCTCAACTCTCTCCATAGAGGAGCTTTTCACGTTTTTGCGCAATTTGAGACATGACTTGGTCTATTCGCGTCTTTACCTTTACGAAACGTGGCACGAAGGCTCGAACTAGCAAGTTAGACTTTTAAGAGCACTAAATAGAGTACAACAATGTCACATTGATGCTTTGGAATTGCTCAACTCTCTCCATAAGAGGAGCTTTTCACGTTTTTGTGCAATTTCAAACATAACTTGGTCTATTCGCATTTTTACCTAACGAAACGTGGCACGAAGGCTCAACTAGCAAGTTAGACCTTTAAGAGCACTAAATAGAGTACAACGATCCACATTGATGCTTTGGAATTGCTCAACTCTCTCTATAGAGGAGCTTTTCACGTTTTTGTGCAATTTGAGACACAACTTGGTCTATTCGCGTCTTTTCCTTACGAAACGTGGCACGAAGGCTCAACTAGCAAGTTAGACCTTTAAGAGCACTAAATAGAGTACAACAGTCCACATTGATGCTTTGGAATTGCTCAACTCTCTCCATAGAGGAGCTTTTCACCTTTTTGTGCAATTTGAGACATAAGTTGGTCTATTCGCGTCTTTACCTAACGAAACGTTGCACGAAGGCTCAACTAGCAAGTTAGACATTTAAGAGCACTAAATAGAATACAACGGTTCACATTGATGCTTTGAAATTGCTCAACTCTCTCCATAGAGGAGCTTTTCACGTTTTTGAGCAATTTGAGACATGACTTGGTCTATTCGAGTTTTTACTTCAGGAAACGTGGCACGAAGGCTCAACTAGCAAGTTGAACTTTCATGAGCACTAAATAAAGTACAATGGTCCACATTGATGCTTTGAAATTGCTCAACTCTCTCCATAGAGGAGCTTTTCACGTTTTTGAGCAATTTGAGACATGACTTGGTCTATTCGCGTCTTTACTTTTCGAAACGTGGCACGTAGGCCGAACTAGCAAGTTAGACTTTTAAGAGCACTAAATAGCGTACAACAATGCACATTGATGCTTTTGAATTGCTCAACTCTCTCCAAAGACGAGCTTTTCACGTTTTTGTGCAATTTCAACCATAACTTGGTCTATTCGCATTTTTACCTTACGTAACGTGGCACGAAGGCTCAACTAGCAAGTTAGACTTTTAAGAGCACTAAATACAGTACAAAGGTCCACATTGATGCTTTGGAATTGCTCAACGCTCTCCTTAGAGGAGCCTTTCACGTTTTTGTGCAATTTGAGACATAACTTGGTCTCTTCGCGTCCTTACTTTACGAAACGTGACATGAAGGCTCAACTAGCAAGTTAAAATTTTAAGAGCACTAAATAGAGTACAACGGTCCACATTGATGCTCTGGAATTGCTCAACTCTCTCCATAGAGGTGCTTTTCACGTTTTTTTGCAATTTCAAACATAACTTGGTATATTCGCATGTTTACCTTACGAAACGTGGCACGAAGGCTCAACTAGCAAGTTAGACTTTTATGAGCACTAAATAAAGTACAATGGTCCACATTGATGCTTTGAAATTGCTCAACTCTCTCCATAGAGGAGCTTTTCACGTTTTTGCGCAATTTGAGACATGACTTGGTCTATTCGCGTCTTTACTTTACGAAACGTGGCACGAAGGCCGAACTAGCAAGTTAGACTTTTAAGAGCACTAAATAGCGTACAACAATGCACATTGATGCTTTTGAATTGCTCAACTCTCTCCAAAGAGGAGCTTTCACGTTTTTGTGCAATTTCAAACATAACTTGGTCTATTCGCATTTTTACCTAACGAAACGTGGCACGAAGGCTCAACTAGCAAGTTAGACCTTTAAGAGCACTAAATAGAGTACAACGATCCACATTGATGCTTTGGAATTGCTCAACTCTCTCTATAGAGGAGCTTTTCACGTTTTTGTGCAATTTGAGACACAACTTGGTCTATTCGCGTCTTTTCCTTACGAAACGTGGCACGAAGGCTCAACTAGCAAGTTAGACCTTTAAGAGCACTAAATAGAGTACAACAGTCCACATTGATGCTTTGGAATTGCTCAACTCTCTCCATAGAGGAGCTTTTCACCTTTTTGTGCAATTTGAGACATAAGTTGGTCTATTCGCGTCTTTACCTAACGAAACGTGGCACGAAGGCTCAACTAGCAAGTTAGACTTTTAAGAGCACTAAATAGAAGTACAACGGTTCCACATTGATGCTTTGAAATTGCTCAACCTCTCTCCATAGAGGAGCTTTTCACGTTTTTGAGCAATTTGAGACATGACTTGGTCTATTCGAGTCTTTACCTTAGGAAACGTGGCACGAAGGCTCAACTAGCAAGTTAGGACTTTCATGAGCACTAAATAAAGTACAATGGTCCACATTGATGCTTTGGAAATTGCTCAACTCTCTCCATAGAGGAGCTTTTCACGTTTTTGAGCAATTTGAGACATGACTTGGTCTATTCGCGTCTTTACTTTACGAAACGTGGCACGTAAGGCTCGAACTAGCAAGTTAGACTTTTAAGAGCACTAAATAGAGTACAACAATGCCACATTGATGCTTTTGAATTGCTCAACTCTCTCCAATAGACGAGCTTTTCACGTTTTTGTGCAATTTCAACCATAACTTGGTCTATTCGCATTCTTTACCTTACGTAAACGTGGCACGAAGGCTCAACTAGCAAGTTAGACTTTTAAGAGCACTAAATACAGTACAAAGGTCCACATTGATGCTTTGGAATTGCTCAACGCTCTCCTTAGAGGAGCCTTTCACGTTTTTGTGCAATTTGAGACATAACTTGGTCTCTTCGCGTCCTTACCTTACGAAACGTGACATGAAGGCTCAACTAGCAAGTTAAACTTTTAAGAGCACTAAATAGAGTACAACGGTCCACATTGATGCTCTGGAATTGCTCAACTCTCTCCATAGAGGTGCTTTTCACGTTTTTTTGCAATTTCAAACATAACTTGGTATATTCGCATGTTTACCTTACGAAACGTGGCACGAAGGCTCAACTAGCAAGTTATACTTTTAAGAGCACTAAATAGAGTACAACGGTTCACATTGATGCTTTGAAATTGCTCAACTCTCTCCATAGAAGAGCTTTTCACGTTTTTGAGCAATTTGAGACATGACTTGGTCTATTCGAGTCTTTACTTTACGAAACGTGGCACGAAGGCTCAACTAGCAAGTTAGACTTTTATGAGCACTAAATAAAGTACAATAGTCCACATTGATGCTTTGAAATTGCTCAACACTCTCCATAGAAGAGCTTTTCACGTTTTTGCGCAATTTGAGACATGACTTGGTCTATTCGCGTCTTTACTTTACGAAACGTGGCACGAAGGCCGAACTAGCAAGTTAGACTTTTAAGAGCACTAAATAGCGTACAACAGTGCACATTGATGCTTTTGAATTGCTCAACTCTCTCCAAAGAGGAGCTTTTCACGTTTTTGTGCAATTTCAAACATAACTTGGTCTATTCGCATTTTTACCTAACGAAACGTGGCACGAAGGCTCAACTAGCAAGTTAGACCTTTAAGAGCACTAAATAGAGTACAACGGTCCACATTGATGCTTTGGAATTGCTCAACTCTCTCTATAGAGGAGCTTTTCACGTTTTTGTGCAATTTGAGACACAACTTGGTCTATTCGCGTCTTTTCCTTACGAAACGTGGCACGAAGGCTCAACTAGCAAGTTAGACCTTTAAGAGCACTAAATAGAGTACAACAGTCCACATTGATGCTTTGGAATTGCTCAGCTCTCTCCATAGAGGAGCTTTTCACCTTTTTGTGCAATTTGAGACATAAGTTGGTCTATTCGCGTCTTTACCTAACGAAACGTGGCACGAAGGCTCAACTAGCAAGTTAGACTTTTAAGAGCACTAAATAGAGTACAACGGTTCACATTGATGCTTTGAAATTGCTCAACTCTCTCCATAGAGGAGCTTTTCACGTTATTGAGCAATTTGAGACATGACTTGGTCTATTCGAGTCTTTACTTTAGGAAACGTGGCACGAAGGCTCAACTAGCAAGTTGGACTTTTATGAGCACTAAATAAAGTACAATGGTCCACATTGATGCTTTGAAATTGCTCAACTCTCTCCATAGAGGAGCTTTTCACGTTTTTGAGCAATTTGAGACATGACTTGGTCTATTCGCGTCTTTACTTTACGAAACGTGGCACGAAGGCCGAACTAGCAAGTTAGACTTTTAAGAGCACTAAATAGCGTACAACAATGCACATTGATGCTTTTGAATTGCTCAACTCTCTCCAAAGACGAGCTTTTCACGTTTTTGTGCAATTTCAACCATAACTTGGTCTATTCGCATTTTTACCTTACGAAACGTGGCACGAAGGCTCAACTAGCAAGTTAGACTTTTAAGAGCACTAAATACAGTACAAAGGTCCACATTGATGCTTTGGAATTGCTCAACGCTCTCCTTAGAGGAGCCTTTCACGTTTTTGTGCAATTTGAGACATAACTTGGTCTCTTCGCGTCCTTACTTTACGAAACGTGACATGAAGGCTCAACTAGCAAGTTAAAATTTTAAGAGCACTAAATAGATTACAACGGTCCACATTGATGCTCTGGAATTGCTCAACTCTCTCCATAGAGGAGCTTTTCACGTTTTTTTGCAATTTCAAACATAACTTGGTATATTCGCATGTTTACCTTACGAAACGTGGCACGAAGGCTCAACTAGCAAGTTAGACTTTTAAGAACACTAAATAGAGTGCAACGGTTCCACATTGATGCTTTGGAATTGCTCAACTCTCTCCATAGATGAGCTTTTCACGTTTTTGAGCAATTTGAGACATAACTTGGTCTATTCGCTTCTTACCTCATGAAACGTGGCACGAAGGCTCAACTAGCAAGTTATACTTTTAAGAGCACTAAATAGAGTACAACGGTTCACATTGATGCTTTGGAAATTGCTCAACTCTCTCCATAGAGGAGCTTTTCACGTTTTTAAGCAATTTGAGACATGACTTGGTCTATTCGCGTCTTTACCTTACGAAACCTGGCACGAAGGCTCAACTAGCAAGTTAGACTTTTATGAGCACTAAGTAAAGTACAACGGTCCACTTTGACGCTTTGAAATTGCTCAACTCTCTCCATAGAGGAGCTTTTCACGTTTTTGAGCAATTTGAGACATGACTTGGTCTATTCGCGTCTTTACTTTACGAAACGTGGCACGAAGGCTAAACTAGCAAGTTAGACTTTTAAGAGCACTAAATAGAGTACAACAGTGCACATTGATGCTTTTGAATTGCTCAACTCTCTCCAAAGAGGAGCTTTTCACGTTTTTGTGCAATTTCAAACATAACTTGGTCTATTCGCATTTTTACCTTACGAAACGTGGCACGAAGGCTCAACTAGCAAGTTAGACCTTTAAGAGCACTAAATAGAGTACAACGATCCACATTGATGCTTTGGAATTGCTCAACTCTCTCTATAGAGGAGCTTTTCACGTTTTTGTGCAATTTGAGACACAACTTGGTCTATTCGCGTCTTTTCCTTACGAAACGTGGCACGAAGGCTCAACTAGCAAGTTAGACCTTTAAGAGCACTAAATAGAGTACAACAGTCCACATTGATGATTTGGAATTGCTCAACTCTCTCCATAGAGGAGCTTTTCACCTTTTTGTGCAATTTGAGACATAAGTTGGTCTATTCGCGTCTTTACCTAACGAAACGTGGCACGAAGGCTCAACTAGCAAGTTAGACTTTTAAGAGCACTAAATAGAATACAACGGTTCACATTGATGCTTTGAAATTGCTCAACCCTCTCCATAGAGGAGCTTTTCACGTTTTTGAGCAATTTGAGACATGACTTGGTCTATTCGAGTTTTTACTTTAGGAAACGTGGCACGAAGGCTCAACTAGCAAGTTGGACTTTCATGAGCACTAAATAAAGTACAATGGTCCACATTGATGCTTTGAAATTGCTCAACTCTCTCCATAGAGGAGCTTTTCACGTTTTTGAGCAATTTGAGACATGACTTGGTCTATTCGCGTCTTTACTTTTCGAAACGTGGCACGTAGGCCGAACTAGCAAGTTAGACTTTTAAGAGCACTAAATAGCGTACAACAATGCACATTGATGCTTTTGAATTGCTCAACTCTCTCCAAAGACGAGCTTTTCACGTTTTTGTGCAATTTCAACCATAACTTGGTCTATTCGCATTTTTACCTTACGTAACGTGGCACGAAGGCTCAACTAGCAAGTTAGACTTTTAAGAGCACTAAATACAGTACAAAGGTCCACATTGATGCTTTGGAATTGCTCAACGCTCTCCTTAGAGGAGCCTTTCACGTTTTTGTGCAATTTGAGACATAACTTGGTCTCTTCGCGTCCTTACTTTACGAAACGTGACATGAAGGCTCAACTAGCAAGTTAAAATTTTAAGAGCACTAAATAGAGTACAACGGTCCACATTGATGCTCTGGAATTGCTCAACTCTCTCCATAGAGGTGCTTTTCACGTTTTTTTGCAATTTCAAACATAACTTGGTATATTCGCATGTTTACCTTACGAAACGTGGCACGAAGGCTCAACTAGCAAGTTATACTTTTAAGAGCACTAAATAGAGTACAACGGTTCAAATTGATGCTTTGAAATTGCTCAACTCTCTCCATAGAAGAGCTTTTCACGTTTTTGAGCAATTTGAGACATGACTTGGTCTATTCGAGTCTTTACTTTACGAAACGTGGCACGAAGGCTCAACTAGCAAGTTAGACTTTTATGAGCACTAAATAAAGTACAATAGTCCACATTGATGCTTTGAAATTGCTCAACTCTCTCCATAGAAGAGCTTTTCACGTTTTTGCGCAATTTGAGACATGACTTGGTCTATTCGCGTCTTTACTTTACGAAACGTGGCACGAAGGCCGAACTAGCAAGTTAGACTTTCAAGAGTACTAAATAGCGTACAACAGTGCACATTGATGCTTTTGAATTGCTCAACTCTCTCCAAAGAGGAGCTTTTCACGTTTTTGTGCAATTTCAAACATAACTTGGTCTATTCGCATTTTTACCTAACGAAACGTGGCACGAAGGCTCAACTAGCAAGTTAGACCTTTAAGAGCACTAAATTGAGTACAACGGTCCACATTGATGCTTTGGAATTGCTCAACTCTCTCTATAGAGGAGCTTTTCACGTTTTTGTGCAATTTGAGACACAACTTGGTCTATTCGCGTCTTTTCCTTACGAAACGTGGCACGAAGGCTCAACTAGCAAGTTAGACCTTTAAGAGCACTAAATAGAGTACAACAGTCCACATTGATGCTTTGGAATTGCTCAGCTCTCTCCATAGAGGAGCTTTTCACCTTTTTGTGCAATTTGAGACATAAGTTGGTCTATTCGCGTCTTTACCTAACGAAACGTGGCACGAAGTCTCAACTAGCAAGTTAGACTTTTAAGAGCACTAAATAGAGTACAACGGTTCACATTGATGCTTTGAAATTGCTCAACTCTCTCCATAGAGGAGCTTTTCACGTTATTGAGCAATTTGAGACATGACTTGGTCTATTCGAGTCTTTACTTTAGGAAACGTGGCACGAAGGCTCAACTAGCAAGTTGGACTTTTATGAGCACTAAATAAAGTACAATGGTCCACATTGATGCTTTGAAATTGCTCAACTCTCTCCATAGAGGAGCTTTTCACGTTTTTGAGCAATTTGAGACATGACTTGGTCTATTCGCGTCTTTACTTTACGAAACGTGGCACGAAGGCCGAACTAGCAAGTTAGACTTTTAAGAGCACTAAATAGCGTACAACAATGCACATTGATGCTTTTGAATTGCTCAACTCTCTCCAAAGACGAGCTTTTCACGTTTTTGTGCAATTTCAACCATAACTTGGTCTATTCGCATTTTTACCTTACGAAACGTGGCACGAAGGCTCAACTAGCAAGTTAGACTTTTAAGAGCACTAAATACAGTACAAAGGTCCACATTGATGCTTTGGAATTGCTCAACGCTCTCCTTAGAGGAGCCTTTCACGTTTTTGTGCAATTTGAGACATAACTTGGTCTCTTCGCGTCCTTACTTTACGAAACGTGACATGAAGGCTCAACTAGCAAGTTAAAATTTTAAGAGCACTAAATAGATTACAACGGTCCACATTGATGCTCTGGAATTGCTCAACTCTCTCCATAGAGGAGCTTTTCACGTTTTTTTGCAATTTCAAACATAACTTGGTATATTCGCATGTTTACCTTACGAAACGTGGCACGAAGGCTCAACTAGCAAGTTAGACTTTTAAGAGCACTAAATAGAGTGCAACGGTTCACATTGATGCTTTGGAATTGCTCAACTCTCTCCATAGATGAGCTTTTCACGTTTTTGAGCAATTTGAGACATAACTTGGTCTATTCGCGTCTCTACCTCATGAAACGTGGCACGAAGGCTCAACTAGCAAGTTATACTTTTAAGAGCACTAAATAGAGTACAACGGTTCACATTGATGCTTTGAAATTGCTCAACTCTCTCCATAGAGGAGCTTTTCACGTTTTTAAGCAATTTGAGACATGACTTGGTCTATTCGAGTCTTTACTTTACGAAACGTGGCACGAAGGCTCAACTAGCAAGTTAGACTTTTATGAGCACTAAATAAAGTACAATGGTCCACATTGATGCTTTGAAATTGCTCAACTCTCTCCATAGAGGAGCTTTTCACGTTTTTGCGCAATTTGAGACATGACTTGGTCTATTCGCGTCTTTACTTTACGAAACGTGGCACGAAGGCTCAACTAGCAAGTTAGACTTTTAAGAGCACTAAATAGCGTACAACAATGCACATTGATGCTTTTGAATTGCTCAACTCTCTCCAAAGAGGAGCTTTTCACGTTTTTGTGCAATTTCAAACATAACTTGGTCTATTCGCATTTTTACCTAACGAAACGTGGCACGAAGGCTCAACTAGCAAGTTAGACCTTTAAGAGCACTAAATAGAGTACAACGATCCACATTGATGCTTTGGAATTGCTCAACTCTCTCTATAAAGGAGCTTTTCACGTTTTTGTGCAATTTGAGACACAACTTGGTCTATTCGCGTCTTTTCCTTACGAAACGTGGCACGAAGGCTCAACTAGCAAGTTAGACCTTTAAGAGCACTAAATAGAGTACAACAGTCCACATTGATGATTTGGAATTGCTCAACTCTCTCCATAGAGGAGCTTTTCACCTTTTTGTGCAATTTGAGACATAAGTTGGTCTATTCGCGTCTTTACCTAACGAAACGTGGCACGAAGGCTCAACTAGCAAGTTAGACTTTTAAGAGCACTAAATAGAATACAACGGTTCACATTGATGCTTTGAAATTGCTCAACTCTCTCCATAGAGGAGCTTTTCACGTTTTTGAGCAATTTGAGACATGACTTGGTCTATTCGAGTTTTTACTTTAGGAAACGTGGCACGAAGGCTCAACTAGCAAGTTGGACTTTTATGAGCACTAAATAAAGTACAATGGTCCACATTGATGCTTTGAAATTGCTCAACTCTCTCCATAGAGGAGCTTTTCACGTTTTTGAGCAATTTGAGACATGACTTGGTCTATTCGCGTCTTTACTTTACGAAACGTGGCACGAAGGCCGAACTAGCAAGTTAGACTTTTAAGAGCACTAAATAGCGTACAACAATGCACATTGATGCTTTTGAATTGCTAAACTCTATCCAAAGACGAGCTTTTCACGTTTTTGTGCAATTTCAACCATAACTTGGTCTATTCGCATTTTTACCTTACGAAACGTGGCACGAAGGCTCAACTAGCAAGTTAGACATTTAAGAGCACTAAATAGAGTACAACGGTCCACATTGATGCTTTGGAATTGCTCAACTCTCTCCATAGAGAAGCTTTTCACGTTTTTATGCAATTTGAGACACAACTTGGTCTATTCGCGTCTTTTCCTTACGAAACGTGGCACGAAGGCTCAACTTGCAAGTTAGACCTTTAAGAGCACTAAATAGAGTACAACGGTCCGCATTGATGCTTTGGAATTGCTCAACTCTCTCCATAGAGGAGCTTTTCACGTTTTTAAGCAATTTGTGACATAAGTTGGTCTATTCGCGTCTTTACCTAACGAAATATGGCACGAAGGCTCAACTAGCATGTTAGACTTTTAAGAGCACTAAATAGAGTACAACAGCCCATATTGATGCTTTGAAATTGCTCAACTCTCTCCATAGAGGAGCTTTTCACGTTTTTGAGCAATTTGAGACATGACTTGGTCTATTCGAGTCTTTACTTTACGAAACGTGGCACGAAGGCTCAACTAGCAAGTTACACTTTTATGAGCACTAAATAAAGTACAACGGTCGACATTGATGCTTCGAAATTGCTCAACTCTCTCCATAGAGGAGCTTTTCACGTTTTTGAGCAATTTGAGACATGACTTGGTCTATTCCCGTCTTTACTTTACGAAACGTGGCATGAAGGCTAAACTAGCAAGTTAGACTTTTAAGAGCACTAAATAGAGTACAACAGTGCACATTGATGCTTTTGAATTGCTCAACTCCCTCCATAAAGGAGCTTTTCACGTTTTTGTGCAATTTCAAACATAACTTTGTATGTTTACCTTACGAAACGTGGCACGAAGGCTCAACTAGCAAGTTAGACTTTTAAAAGCACGAAATAGAGTGCAACGGTCCACATTGATGCTTTGGAATTGCTCAACTCTCTCCATAGATGAGCTTTTCACGTTTTTGAGCAATTTGAGACATAACTTGGTCTATTCGCGTCTCTACCTTATGAAATGTGGCACGAAGGCTCAACTAGCAAGTTAGAATTTTAAGAGCACTAAATAGAGTACAACGGTCCACATTGATGCTTTGGAATTGCTCAACTCTCTTCATAGAGGAGCTTTTCACGTTTTTGTACAATTTGAGACACAACTTGGTCTATTCGCATCTTTTCCTTACGAAACGTGGCACGAAGGCTCAACTAGCAAGTTAGACTTTTAAGAGCACTAAATAGAGTACAACGGTCCACATTGATGCTTTGGAATTGCTCAACTCTCTCCATAGAGGAGCTTTTCACGTTTTTAAGCAATTTGAGACATAACTTGGTCTATTCGCGTCTTTACCAAACGAAACGTGGCACGAAGGCTCAACTAGCAAGTTAGACTTTTAAGAGCACTAAATAGAGTAGAACGGTCCGCATTGATGCTTTGAAATTGTTCAACTCTCTCCATAGAGGAGCTTTTCATGTTTTTGAGCAATTTGAGACATGACTTGGTCTATTCGAGTCTTTACTTTACGAAACGTGGCACGAAGGCTGAACTAGCAAGTTAGACTTTTAAGAGCACTAAATAGAGTACAACAGTGCACATTGATGCTTTTGAATTGCTCAACTCTATCCATAGAAGAGCTTTTCACGTTTTTGTGCAATTTCAAACATAACTTGGTCTATTCACATTTTTACCTTACGAAACGTGGCACGAAGGCTCAACTAGCAAGTTATACTTTTAAGAGCACTAAATAGAGTACAAAGGTCCACATTGACGCTTTGGAATTGATCAACGCTCTCCTTAGAGGAGCCTTTCACGTTTTTGTGCAATTTGAGACATAACTTGGTCTATTCGCGTCCTTACTTTACGAAACGTGCCATGAAGGCTCATCTAGCAAGTTAGAATTTTAAGAGCACTAAATAGAGTACAACGGTCCACATTGATGCTCTGGAATTGCTCAACTCTCTCCATAGAGGAGCTTTTCACGTTTTTTTGCAATTTCAAACATAACTTGGTATATTCGCATGTTTACCTTACGTAACGTGGCACGAAGGCTCAACTAGCAAGTTAGACTTTTAAGAGCCCTAAATAGAGTGCAACGGTCCACATTGATGCTTTGGAATTGCTCAACTCTCTCCATAGATGAGCTTTTCACGTTTTTGAGCAATTTGAGACATAACTTGGTCTATTCGCATCTCTACCTTATGAAACGTGGCACGAAGGCTCAACTAGCAAGTTAGACTTTTAAGAGCACTAAATACAGTACAAAGGTCCACATTGATGCTTTGGAATTGCTCAACGCTCTTCTTAGAGGAGCCTTTCACGTTTTTGTGCAATTTGAGACATAACTTGGTCTCTTCGCGTCCTTACTTTACGAAACGTGACATGAAGGCTCAACTAGTAAGTTAAAATTTTAAGAGCACTAAATAGAGTACAACGGTCCACATTGATGCTCTGGAATTGCTCAACTCTCTCCATAGAGGAGCTTTTCACGTTTTTTTGCAATTTCAAACATAACTTGGTATATTCGCATGTTTACCTTACGAAACGTGGCACGAAGGCTCAACTAGCAAGTTAGACTTTTAAGAGCACTAAATAGAGTGCAACGGTTCACATTGATGCTTTGGAATTGCTCAACTCTCTCCATAGATGAGCTTTTCACGTTTTTGAGCAATTTGAGACATAACTTGGTCTATTCGCGTCTCTACCTCATGAAACGTGGCACGAAGGCTCAACTAGCAAGTTATACTTTTAAGAGCACTAAATAGAGTACAACGGTCCACATTGATGCTTTGCAATTGCTCAACTCTCTCCATAGAGGAGCTTTTCAAGTTTTTGAGCAATTTGAGACATGACTTGGTCTATTCGCGTCTCTACCTTATGAAACGTGGCACGAAGGCTCAACTAGCAAGTTAGACATTTAAGAGCACTAAATAGAGTACAACGGTCCACATTGATGCTTTGGAATTGCTCAACTCTCTCCATAGAGAAGCTTTTCACGTTTTTATGCAATTTGAGACACAACTTGGTCTATTCGCGTCTTTTCCTTACGAAACGTGGCACGAAGGCTCAACTTGCAAGTTAGACCTTTAAGAGCACTAAATAGAGTACAACGGTCCACATTGATGCTTTGGAATTGCTCAACTCTCTCCATAGTGGAGCTTTTCACGTTTTTAAGCAATTTGTGACATAAGTTGGTCTATTCGCGTCTTTACCTAACGAAATATGGCACGAAGGCTCAACTAGCAAGTTAGACTTTTAAGAGCACTAAATAGAGTACAACAGCCCATATTGATGCTTTGAAATTGCTCAACTCTCTCCATAGAGGAGCTTTTCACGTTTTTGAGCAATTTGAGACATGACTTGGTCTATTCCCGTCTTTACTTTACGAAACGTGGCATGAAGGCTAAACTAGCAAGTTAGACTTTTAAGAGCACTAAATAGAGTACAACAGTGCACATTGATGCTTTTGAATTGCTCAACTCCCTCCATAAAGGAGCTTTTCACGTTTTTGTGCAATTTCAAACATAACTTTGTATGTTTACCTTACGAAACGTGGCACGAAGGCTCAACTAGCAAGTTAGACTTTTAAGAGCACTAAATAGAGTGCAACGGTCCACATTGATGCTTTGGAATTGCTCAACTCTCTCCATCGATGAGCTTTTCACGTTTTTGAGCAATTTGAGACATAACTTGGTCTATTCGCGTCTCTACCTTATGAAATGTGGCACGAAGGCTCAACTAGCAAGTTAGAATTTTAAGAGCACTAAATAGAGTACAACGGTCCACATTGATGCTTTGAAATTGCTCAACTCTCTTCATAGAGGAGCTTTTCACGTTTTTGTACAATTTGAGACACAACTTGGTCTATTCGCATCTTTTCCTTACGAAACGTGGCACGAAGGCTCAACTAGCAAGTTAGACTTTTAAGAGCACTAAATAGAGTGCAACGGTCCACATTGATGCTTTGGAATTGCTCAACTCTCTCCATAGATGAGTTTTTCACGTTTTTGAGCAATTTGAGACATAACTTAGTCTATTCGCGTCTCTACCTTATGAAATGTGGCACGAAGGCTCAACTAGCAAGTTAGAATTTTAAGAGCACTAAATAGAGTACAACGGTCCACATTGATGCTTTGGAATTGCTCAACTCTCTTCATAGAGGAGCTTTTCACGTTTTTGTACAATTTGAGACACAACTTGGTCTATTCGCATCTTTTCCTTACGAAACGTGGCACGAAGGCTCAACTAGCAAGTTAGACTTTTAAGAGCACTAAATAGAGTACAACGGTCCACATTGATGCTTTGGAATTGCTCAACTCTCTCCATAGAGGAGCTTTTCACGTTTTTAAGCAATTTGAGACATAACTTGGTCTATTCGCGTCTTTACCAAACGAAACGTGGCACGAAGGCTCAACTAGCAAGTTAGACTTTTAAGAGCACTAAATAGAGTAGAACGGTCCGCATTGATGCTTTGAAATTGTTCAACTCTCTCCATAGAGGAGCTTTTCATGTTTTTGAGCAATTTGAGACATGACTTGGTCTATTCGAGTCTTTACTTTACGAAACGTGGCACGAAGGCTGAACTAGCAAGTTAGAGTTTTAAGAGCACTAAATAGAGTACAACAGTGCACATTGATGCTTTTGAATTGCTCAACTCTATCCATAGAAGAGCTTTTCACGTTTTTGTGCAATTTCAAACATAACTTGGTCTATTCACATTTTTGCCTTACGAAACGTGGCACGAAGGCTCAACTAGCAAGTTATACTTTTAAGAGCACTAAATAGAGTACAAAGGTCCACATTGACGCTTTGGAATTGATCAACGCTCTCCTTAGAGAAGCCTTTCACGTTTTTGTGCAATTTGAGACATAACTTGGTCTATTCGCGTCCTTACTTTACGAAACGTGCCATGAAGGCTCATCTAGCAAGTTAGAATTTTAAGAGCACTAAATAGAGTACAACGGTCCACATTGATGCTCTGGAATTGCTCAACTCTCTCCATAGAGGAGCTTTTCACGTTTTTTTGCAATTTCAAACATAACTTGGTATATTCGCATGTTTACCTTACGTAACGTGGCACGAAGGCTCAACTAGCAAGTTAGACTTTTAAGAGCCCTAAATAGAGTGCAACGGTCCACATTGATGCTTTGGAATTGCTCAACTCTCTCCATAGATGAGCTTTTCACGTTTTTGAGCAATTTGAGACATAACTTGGTCTATTCGCATCTCTACCTTATGAAACGTGGCACGAAGGCTCAACTAGCAAGTTAGACTTTTAAGAGCACTAAATACAGTACAAAGGTCCACATTGATGCTTTGGAATTGCTCAACGCTCTCCTTAGAGGAGCCTTTCACGTTTTTGTGCAATTTGAGACATAACTTGGTCTCTTCGCGTCCTTACTTTACGAAACGTGACATGAAGGCTCAACTAGCAAGTTAAAATTTTAAGAGCACTAAATAGAGTACAACGGTCCACATTGATGCTCTGGAATTGCTCAACTCTCTCCATAGAGGAGCTTTTCACGTTTTCTTGCAATTTCAAACATAACTTGGTATATTCGCATGTTTACCTTACGAAACGTGGCACGAAGGCTCAACTAGCAAGTTAGACTTTTAAGAGCACTAAATAGAGTGCAACGGTTCACATTGATGCTTTGGAATTGCTCAACTCTCTCCATAGATGAGCTTTTCACGTTTTTGATCAATTTGAGACATAACTTGGTCTATTCGCGTCTCTACCTCATGAAACGTGGCACGAAGGCTCAACTAGCAAGTTATACTTTTAAGAGCACTAAATAGAGTACAACGGTCCACATTGATGCTTTGCAATTGCTCAACTCTCTCCATATAGGAGCTTTTCAAGTTTTTGAGCAATTTGAGACATGACTTGGTCTATTCGAGTCTTTACTTTACGAAACGTGGCACGAAGGCTGAACTAGCAAGTTAGAGTTTTAAGAGCACTAAATAGAGTACAACAGTGCACATTGATGCTTTTGAATTGCTCAACTCTATCCATAGAAGAGCTTTTCACGTTTTTGTGCAATTTCAAACATAACTTGGTCTATTCACATTTTTGCCTTACGAAACGTGGCACGAAGGCTCAACTAGCAAGTTATACTTTTAAGAGCACTAAATAGAGTACAAAGGTCCACATTGACGCTTTGGAATTGATCAACGCTCTCCTTAGAGAAGCCTTTCACGTTTTTGTGCAATTTGAGACATAACTTGGTCTATTCGCGTCCTTACTTTACGAAACGTGCCATGAAGGCTCATCTAGCAAGTTAGAATTTTAAGAGCACTAAATAGAGTACAACGGTCCACATTGATGCTCTGGAATTGCTCAACTCTCTCCATAGAGGAGCTTTTCACGTTTTTTTGCAATTTCAAACATAACTTGGTATATTCGCATGTTTACCTTACGTAACGTGGCACGAAGGCTCAACTAGCAAGTTAGACTTTTAAGAGCCCTAAATAGAGTGCAACGGTCCACATTGATGCTTTGGAATTGCTCAACTCTCTCCATAGATGAGCTTTTCACGTTTTTGAGCAATTTGAGACATAACTTGGTCTATTCGCATCTCTACCTTATGAAACGTGGCACGAAGGCTCAACTAGCAAGTTAGACTTTTAAGAGCACTAAATACAGTACAAAGGTCCACATTGATGCTTTGGAATTGCTCAACGCTCTCCTTAGAGGAGCCTTTCACGTTTTTGTGCAATTTGAGACATAACTTGGTCTCTTCGCGTCCTTACTTTACGAAACGTGACATGAAGGCTCAACTAGCAAGTTAAAATTTTAAGAGCACTAAATAGAGTACAACGGTCCACATTGATGCTCTGGAATTGCTCAACTCTCTCCATAGAGGAGCTTTTCACGTTTTCTTGCAATTTCAAACATAACTTGGTATATTCGCATGTTTACCTTACGAAACGTGGCACGAAGGCTCAACTAGCAAGTTAGACTTTTAAGAGCACTAAATAGAGTGCAACGGTTCACATTGATGCTTTGGAATTGCTCAACTCTCTCCATAGATGAGCTTTTCACGTTTTTGAGCAATTTGAGACATAACTTGGTCTATTCGCGTCTCTACCTCATGAAACGTGGCACGAAGGCTCAACTAGTAAGTTATACTTTTAAGAGCACTAAATAGAGTACAACGGTCCACATTGATGCTTTGCAATTGCTCAACTCTCTCCATATAGGAGCTTTTCAAGTTTTTGAGCAATTTGAGACATGACTTGGTCTATTCGCGTCTCTACCTTATGAAACGTGGCACGAAGCCTCAACTAGCAAGTTAGACATTTAAGAGCACTAAATAGAGTACAACGGTCCACATTGATGCTTTGGAATTGCTCAACTCTCTCCATAGAGAAGCTTTTCACGTTTTTATGCAATTTGAGACACAACTTGGTCTATTCGCGTCTTTTCCTTACGAAACGTGGCACGAAGGCTCAACATGCAAGTTAGACCTTTAAGAGCACTAAATAGAGTACAACGGTCCACATTGATGCTTTGGAATTGCTCAACTCTCTCCATAGAGGAGCTTTTCACGTTTTTAAGCAATTTGTGACATAAGTTGGTCTATTCGCGTCTTTACCTAACGAAATATGGCACGAAGGCTCAACTAGCAAGTTAGACTTTTAAGAGCACTAAATAGAGTACAACAGCCCATATTGATGCTTTGAAATTGCTCAACTCTCTCCATAGAGGAGCTTTTCACGTTTTTGAGCAATTTGAGACATGACTTGGTCTATTCGAGTCTTTACTTTACAAAACGTGGCACGAAGGCTCAACTAGCAAGTTACACTTTTATGAGCACTAAATAAAGTACAACGGTCGACATTGATGCTTCGAAATTGCTCAACTCTCTCCATAGAGGAGCTTTTCACGTTTTTGAGCAATTTGAGACATGACTTGGTCTATTCCCGTCTTTACTTTACGAAACGTGGCATGAAGGCTAAACTAGCAAGTTAGACTTTTAAGAGCACTAAATAGAGTACAACAGTGCACATTGATGCTTTTGAATTGCTCAACTCCCTCCATAAAGGAGCTTTTCACGTTTTTGTGCAATTTCAAACATAACATTGTATGTTTACCTTACGAAACGTGGCACGAAGGCTCAACTAGCAAGTTAGACTTTTAAAAGCACTAAATAGAGTGCAACGGTCCACATTGATGCTTTGGAATTGCTCAACTCTCTCTATAGATGAGCTTTTCACGTTTTTGAGCAATTTGAGACATAACTTGGTCTATTCGCGTCTCTACCTTATGAAATGTGGCACGAAGGCTCAACTAGCAAGTTAGAATTTTAAGAGCACTAAATAGAGTACAACGGTCCACATTGATGCTTTGAAATTGCTCAACTCTCTTCATAGAGGAGCTTTTCACGTTTTTGTACAATTTGAGACACAACTTGGTCTATTCACATCTTTTCCTTACGAAACGTGGCACGAAGGCTCAACTAGCAAGTTAGACTTTTAAGAGCACTAAATAGAGTACAACGGTCCACATTGATGCTTTGGAATTGCTCAACTCTCTCCATAGAGGAGCTTTTCACGTTTTTAAGCAATTTGAGACATAACTTGGTCTATTCGCGTCTTTACCAAACGAAACGTGGCACGAAGGCTCAACTAGCAAGTTAGACTTTTAAGAGCACTAAATAGAGTAGAACGGTCCGCATTGATGCTTTGAAATTGTTCAACTCTCTCCATAGAGGAGCTTTTCATGTTTTTGAGCAATTTGAGACATGACTTGGTCTATTCGAGTCTTTACTTTACGAAACGTGGCACGAAGGCTGAACTAGCAAGTTAGACTTTTAAGAGCACTAAATAGAGTACAACAGTGCACATTGATGCTTTTGAATTGCTCAACTCTATCCATAGAAGAGCTTTTCACGTTTTTGTGCAATTTCAAACATAACTTGGTCTATTCACATTTTTACCTTACGAAACGTGGCACGAAGGCTCAACTAGCAAGTTATACTTTTAAGAGCACTAAATAGAGTACAAAGGTCCACATTGACGCTTTGGAATTGATCAACGCTCTCCTTAGAGGAGCCTTTCACGTTTTTGTGCAATTTGAGACATAACTTGGTCTATTCGCGTCCTTACTTTACGAAACGTGCCATGAACGCTCATCTAGCAAGTTAGAATTTTAAGAGCACTAAATAGAGTACAACGGTCCACATTGATGCTCTGGAATTGCTCAACTCTCTCCATAGAGGAGCTTTTCACGTTTTTTTGCAATTTCAAACATAACTTGGTATATTCGCATGTTTACCTTACGTAACGTGGCACGAAGGCTCAACTAGCAAGTTAGACTTTTAAGAGCCCTAAATAGAGTGCAACGGTCCACATTGATGCTTTGGAATTGCTCAACTCTCTCCATAGATGAGCTTTTCACGTTTTTGAGCAATTTGAGACATAACTTGGTCTATTCGCATCTCTACCTTATGAAACGTGGCACGAAGGCTCAACTAGCAAGTTAGACTTTTAAGAGCACTAAATAGAGTACAACGGTCCACATTAATGCTTTGGAAATGCTCAACTCTCTCCATAGAGGAGCTTTTCAAGTTTTTGTGCAATTTGAGACATAACTTGGTCTATTCGCGTCTTTACCGTACGAAATGTGGCACGAAGACTCAACTAGCATGTTAGACTTTGAAGAGCACAAAATAGAGTACAACGGTCCAGATTGATGCTTTGGAATTGCTCAACTCTCTCCATAGAGAAGCTTTTCACGTTTTTGTGCAATTTGAGACATAACTTGGTCTATTCGCGTCTTCACTTTACGAAACGCGGAATGAAGGCTCAACTAGCAAGTTAGACTTTTAAGAGCACTAAATAGAGTACAACGGTCCACATTAATGCTTTGGAATTGCTCAACTCTCTCCATAGAGGAGCTTTTCACGTTTTTGTGCAATTTGAGACATAACTTGGTCCATTCGCGTCTTTACCGTACGAAACGTGGCACGAAGGCTCAACTACCAACTTAGACTTTTAAAAGCACTAAATAGAGTACAACGGCCCACATTGATGCTTTCGAATTGCTCAACTCTTTCCATAGAGCAGCTTTTCACGTTTTGGTGCAATTTAAGACATAACTTGGTCTATTCGCGTCTTTATCGTACGAAACGTGGCACGAGGGCTCAACTAGCAAGTTATACTTTTAAGAGCGCTAAATAGAGTACAACGGTCCACATTGATGCTTTGGAATTGCTCAACTCTCTCCATAGAGGAACTTTTCACCTTTTTGTCCAATTTGAGACATAACTTGGTCTATTCGAGTCTTTACCATACGAAACGTGGCACGAAGGCTCAACTAGCAAGTTAGAATGTTAAGAGAACTAAATAGAGTACAACGGTCCACATTGATGCTTTCGAATTGCTCAACTCTCTCCATAGAGGAGCTTTTCACGTTTTTAAGCAATTTGATACATAACTTGGTCTATTCGCATCTTTACCTTACGAAACGTGGCAAGAAGGCTCAAGTAACAAGTTAGACATTTAAGACGACTAAATAGAGTAGAACGGTCCACATTGATGCTTTGAAATTGCTCAACTCTCTCCATAGAGGAGCTTTTCACGTTTTTTAGCAATTTGAGACATGACTTGGTCTATTCACGTCTTTACTTTACGAAACGTGGCACGAGGGCTCAACTAGCAAGTCAGACTTTTAAGAGTACTAAGTAGAGTACAACGGTCCACGTTGATGCCTTGGAATTGTTTTCACTTTTTTGTGCAATTTGAGACATAACTTGGTCTATTCGCGTCTTTACCGTACGAAACGTGGCACGATGGCTCAACTAGCAAGTTAGGCTTTTAAGAGCACTAAATAGAGTACAACGGTCCACATTGATCCTTTGGAATTGCTGAACTCTCTCCATAGAGGAGCTTTTCATGTTTTTGTGCAATTTCAGACATAACTTGGTCTATTCCCATCTTTAGCTTATGAAACGTGGCACGAATGCTCAACTAGCAGGTTAGACTTTTAAGAGCAGTCAATAGAGTGTAACGGTCCACATTAATGCTTTGGAATTAATCAACTCTCTCCATTGAGGAGCTTTTCACGTTTTTGAGCAATTTGAGACATAACTTGGTCTATTGGCGTCTTTGCTTTACGAAACGTGGCACGAAGGCTCAACTAGCAAGTTAGACTTTTAAGAGCACTAAATAGCATACAACGGTCCACATTGATGCTTTGGAATTTCTCAACTCTCTCCATAGAGGAGCTTTTCACTTTTTGTGCAATTTGAAACATAACTTGGTCTATTCGCGTCTTTACCGTACGAAACGTGGCACGAAGGCTCAACTAGCAAGTTAGACTTTTAAGAGCACTAAATAGAGTACAACGGTCCACAATGATGCTTTGGAATTGCTCAACTCTCTCCATAGAGGAGCTTTTCACGTTTTTGAGCAATTTGAGACATAACTTGGTCTATTGGCGTCTTTACTTTATGAAACGTGGCACGAAGGCTTACTTAGCAAGTTAGACTATTAAGAGCACTAAATAGCGTACAACGGTCCACATTGATGCTTTCGAATTGCTCAACTCTCTCCATAGAGGAGCTTTTCATGTTTTTGTGCAATTTGAGACATAACTTGGTCTATTCGCGTCTTTACCGTACGAAACGTGGCACGAAGGCTCAACTAACAAGTTATACTTTGAAGAGCACTAAATAGAGTACAACGGTCCACATTGATGCTTTGGAATTGCTCAACTCTCTCCATAGAGGAACTTTTCACCTTTTTGTGCAATTTGAGACATAACTTGGTCTATTCGAGTCTTTACCATACGAAACGTGGCACGAAGGCTCAACTAGCAAGTTAGAATGTTAAGAGAACTAAATAGAGTACAACGGTCCACATTGATGCTTTGGAATTGCTCAACTCTCTCCATAGAGGAGCTTTTCACGTTTTTAAGCAATTTGAGACATAACTTGGTCTATTCGCATCTTTACCTTACGAAACGTGGCAAGAAGGCTCAAGTAACAAGTTAGACATTTAAGACGACTAAATAGAGTAGAACGGTCCACATTGATGCTTTGAAATTGCTCAACTCTCTCCATAGAGGAGCTTTTCACGTTTTTTAGCAATTTGAGACATGACTTGGTCTATTCACGTCTTTACTTTACGAAACGTGGCACGAGGGCTCAACTAGCAAGTCAGACTTTTAAGAGTACTAAGTAGAGTACAACGGTCCACGTTGATGCCTTGGAATTGTTTTCACTTTTTTGTGCAATTTGAGACATAACTTGGTCTATTCGCGTCTTTACCGTACGAAACGTGGCACGAAGGCTCAACTAGCAAGTTAGGCTTTTAAGAGCACTAAATAGAGTACAACGGTCCACATTGATCCTTTGGAATTGCTGAACTCTCTCCATAGAGGAGCTTTTCATGTTTTTGTGCAATTTCAGACATAACTTGGTCTATTCTCATCTTTAGCTTACGAAACGTGGCACGAATGCTCAACTAGCAGGTTAGACTTTTAAGAGCACTCAATAGAGTGTAACGGTCCACATTAATGCTTTGGATATAATCAACTCTCTCGATTGAGGAGCTTTTCACGTTTTTGAGCAATTTGAGACATAACTTGGTCTATTGGCGTCTTTGCTTTACGAAACGTGGCACGAAGGCTCAACTAGCAAGTTAGACTTTTAAGAGCACTAAATAGCATACAACGGTCCACATTGATGCTTTGGAATTTCTCAACTCTCTCCATAGAGGAGCTTTTCACTTTTTGTGCAATTTGAAACATAACTTGGTCTATTCGCGTCTTTACCGTACGAAACGTGGCACGAAGGCTCAACTAGCAAGTTAGACTTTTAAGAGCACTAAATAGAGTACAACGGTCCACAATGATGCTTTGGAATTGCTCAACTCTCTCCATAGAGGAGCTTTTCACGTTTTTGAGCAATTTGAGACATAACTTGGTCTATTGGAGTCTTTACCTTTCGAAAGGTGGCACGAAGGCTCAACTAGCAAGTTAGACTTTTAAGAGCACTAAATAGAGTACAACGGTCCACATCGATGCTTCGGAATTGCTCAACTCTCTCCATTGAGGAGCTTTTCACGTTTTTAAGCAATTTGGGCCATAACTTGGTCTATTCGCGTCTTTACCTTACGAAACGTGGCACGAAGGCTCAACTAGCAAGTTATACTTTTAAGAGCACTAAATAGAGTACAACGGTCCACATCGATGCTTTGGAATTGCTCAACTCTCTCCATAGAGGAGCTTTTCACGTTTTTAAGCAATTTGAGACATAACTTGGTCTATTCGCGTCTTTACCTTACGAAACGTGGCAGAAAGGCTCAACTAGCAAGTTAGACTTTTAAGAGCACTAAATAGAGTTCAACGGTCCACATTGATGCTTTGGAATTGCTCAACTCTCTCCATGGAGGAGCTTTTCACGTTTTTGAGCAATTTGAGACATTACTTGGTCTATTCGCGTCTTTACTTTACGAAACGTCGCACGAAGGCTCAAATAGCAAGTTAGACTTTTAAGAGCACTAAAAAGAGTACAACGGTCTACATTGACGCTTTCGAATTGCTCAACTCTCTCCATAGAGAAGCTTATCACGTTTTTAAGCAATTTAAGACATAACTTGGTCTATTCACGTCTTTAGCTTACGAAACGTGGCACGAAGGCTCAAATAGCAAGTTAGACTTTTAAGAGCACTAAATAGAGTACAACGGTCCACATTGATGCTTTCTAATTGCTCGACTCTCTCCATAGAGGAGATTTTCACGTTTTTAAGCAATTTGAGACACAACTTGGTCTATTCTCGTCTTTACCTTACGAAACGTGGCACGAAGGCTCAACTAGCAAGTTAGACTTTTAAGAGCACTAAATAGAGTACAACGGTCCTCCACATTGATGCTTTGGAATTGCTCAACTCTCTCCATAGAGGAGCTTTTCCCGTTTTTGAGCAATTTGAGACATAACTTGGTCTATTGGCGTCTTTACTTTACGAAACGTGACACGAAGGCTCAACTAGCAAGTTAGACTATTAAGAGCACTAAATAGCGTACAACGGTCCACATTGATGCTTTGGAATTTCTCAACTCTCTCCATAGAGGAGCTTTTCACGTTTTTGTGCAATTTGAGACATAATTTGGTCTATTGGCGTCTTTACTTTACGAAACGTGGCACGAATGCTCAACTAGCAAGTTAGACTTTTAAGAGCACTAAATAGAGTACAACGGTCCACATTGATGCTTTGGAATTGCTCAACTCTCTCCATAGAGGAGCTTTTCACGTTTTTGAGCAATTTTGGGCATAACTTGGTCTATTCGCGTCTTTACCTTACGAAACGTGGCACGAAGGCTCAACTCGCAAGTTAGACTTTTAAGAGCACTAAATAGAGTACAACGGTCCACATTGATGCTTTGGAATTGCTCAACTCTCTCCATAGAGGAGCTTTTCTCGTTTTTGTGCAATTTGAGACATAACTTGGTCTATTCGCGTCTTTACCTTACGAAACGTGGCACGAAGGATCAACTAGAAAGTTAGACTTTTAAGAGCACTTAATAGAGTACAACGATTTGCATTGATGCTTTGGAATTGCTCAACTCTCTCCATGGAGGAGCTTTTCACGTTTTTGTGCAATTTCAAACGTAACTTGGTCTATTCGCATCTTTACCATACGAAACATGGCACGAACGCTCAACTAGCAAGTTAGACTTTTAAGAGAACTCAATAGAGTACAACGGTCCACATTGATGCTTTGGAATTACTCAAATCTCTCCATAGAGGAGCTTTTCACGTTTTTGTGCAATTTGAGACATAACTTGATCTATTCGCCTCTTTACATTACGAAACGTGGCACGAAGGCTCAACTAGCAAGTTAGACTTTTAAGAGCACTAAATAGAGTACAAAGGTCCATATTGATGCTTTGAAATTGCTCAACTCTCTCCATAGAGGAGCTTTTCACGTTTTTGTGCAATTTCAATCATAACTTGGTCTATTCGAGTCTTTACCTTACGAAACGTGGCACGAAGGCTCAACTAGCAAGTTAGACCGTTAATATCACAAAATAAAGTACAACGGCCGATATTGATGCTTTGGAATTGCTCAACTCTCTCCATAGAGGAGCTTTTCTCGTTTTTGTGCAATTTGAGACATAACTTGGTCTATTTGCATCTTTACCTTATGAAACGTGGCACGAAGGCTCAACTAGCAAGTTAGACTTCTAAGAACACTAAATAGAGTACAACGGTCCATATTGATGCTTTGGAATTGCTCAAGTCTCTCCATAGAGGAGCTTTTGACGTTTTTGTGCAATTCCAAACATAACTTGGTCTATTCACGTCTTTACCCTACAAAACGTGGCACGAAGGCTCAACTAGAAAGTTAGACTTTTAAGAACACTAAAAAGAGTACAACGGCCGATATTGATGCTTTGGAATTGCTCAACTCTCCCCATGGAGGAGCTTTTCACGTTTTTGTGCAATTTGAGACATAACTTGGTCTATTTGCGTCTTTACCTTATGAAACGTGGCACAAAGGCTCAACTAGCAAGTTAGACTTCTAAGAACACTAAATAGAGTACAACGGTCTATATTGATGCTTTGGAATTGCTCAACTCTCTCCATAGAGGAGCTTTCACGTTTTTGTGCAATTTCAAACATAACTTGGTCAATTCGCGGCTTTACCCTACAAAATGTGGCACGAAGGCTCAACTAGCAAGTTAAACTTTCAAGAGCACTAAATAGAGTACAACGGCCGATATTGATGCTTTGGAATGGCTCAACTCTCTGCATAGAGGAGCTTTTCACGTTTTTGTGCAATTTGAGACATAACTTGGTCTATTTGCGTCTTTACCTTATGAAACGTGGCACGAAGGCTCAACTAGCAAGTTAGACTTCTAAGAACACTAAATAGAGTACAACGGTCCAAATTGATGCTTTGGAATTGCTCAACTCTCTCCATAGTGGAGCTTTTCAAGTTTTTGTGCAATTTCAAACATAACTTGGTATATTCGCATCTTTACCTTAAGAAACGTGGCACGAAGGCTCAACTAGAAAGTTGAACTTTTAAGAGCACTACATACAGTACAACGGTCCATATTGATGCTTTGGAATTGCTCAACTCTCTCCATAGAGGAGCGTTTCCCGTTTTTAAGCATTTTGAGACATAACTTGGTCTATTCGCGCCTTTACCTTACGAAACGTGGCACGAAGGCTCAACTAGCAAGTTAGACTTTTAAGAGCACTAAATAGAGTATAACGGTCCACATCGATGCTTTGGAATTGCGCAACTCTCTCCATAGAGGAGCTTTTCACGTTTTTTAGCAATTTGAGACATAACTTGGTCTATTCGCGTCTTTACCTTACGAAACGTGACACGACGGCTCAACTAGCAAGTTAGACTTTTAAGAGCACTAAATAGAGTACAACGTTCCACATTGATGCTTTGGAATTGCTCAACTCTCTCCATAGAGGAAGTTTTCACGTTTTTGTGTAATTTGAGACATAACTTGGTCTATTCATGTCTTTACCTTACGAAACGTGGCACGAAGGCTCAACTAGGAAGTTAGACTTTTAAGAGCACTAAATAGAGTGCAAGGGTCCACATTGATGCTTTTGAATTGCTCAACTCTCTCCATAGAGGAGCTTTTCACGTTTTTGTGTAATTTGAGACATAACTTGGTCTATTCGCGTCTTTTCCTTACGAAACGTGGCAGGAAGTCTCAACTAGCAAGTTAGACTTTTAAGAGCACTAAATAGAGTACAACGGTCCACATTGATGCCTTGGAATTGCTCAACTCTCTCCATAGAGGAGCTTTTCACGTTTTTGTGTAATTTGAAACATAACTTGGTCTATTCGAGTCTTTACCTTACGAAACGTGGCACGAAGGCTCAACTTGTCACGCCCTGATCCGCGGAGCGTGAAGAAAAGGAAAAATACACAAACACCCAACAAACCAAACACAACCGCGTGTATGTCACACGTTACATCCCAACCAATATAAACCATGTAAATTTTACCAAAAATTTCAGCAGCATCTCCCCATAATTTGAGGAAACCCACCTGTAATCAGATCACACACAAAGACAAAAAAAACACTTCTAAAATCATCAACATCCACCGACCCATAGGTCCACCATCAAACACATATCCCATCATCATCATCAAACACACCCTACAGCCACCACTTCCGGCCAACAAAATCAACACCATACATCAATGTACATAAATTACTAAAACATATCAACATCACACCATACATATATATAAGTTCACACGCAAGTGTCACATAACCACAAAAGTCCAGGACACCTCCGTCACGCGTCCTCCTGCTGATCCGCAGCCTGTGCACTAGATCCTGTCTCACCTGTGGGGAGGGAAAGTAGCTAGGGTGAGCAGAAGGCTCAGTAGGGAGAAATACTAGAAGACAAGTAAAAAATAATAAGGTTGGAGAAGAAACACTGTTTAATTAATGCAACAAAATGCAATGCAAACTAATGCACCCGATCAACCCAACCGAACCTCCATATCCTCCACCAATGACACCAAAGCCGGCGAATCGGGTTCCCGCCCTGCGGCGATAAGCCGACGAGAATCCATCGCACTACCTCTCTCTCTAGCATCCAATCAATACCACAATCGCATATTCATCAATCTCAAACCGCTAGAGAGAAGGTTGACACGCATGTGGTCGCAACCACTCACCGCTGGCCCCACGGTGATATCTCAACCTGCCACGCCTGGTCTAGCATCAAATAACTATCCAGCGTGCAGTAATAAATACCGCTACGGGAATCCTATGGATTAGGATCATCAAAAGGCTCCTATCCATCATCCACGCACGTGCCCAAATAACATCCAACACCTAACGTGAGCCCGGGACCATCCTCGGGACCCACTATGCATCTAATGTAAATTCCTGAAATTCATGCCATTTGTGCAACATATATATATACAGAAACATTCATATATCATGATGCATGAAGAATCACATAATGCCCGATTTATGACCAAGCATTTCAAGGGCTATGAATATTCAACAATAACATTTCAGAGTAGCATTTATATAAAGGAAACAATGGTAAGCATGCAAGGCTTGTTTCCCCTCGGAAATGATCGAGGCGGAAACCAAAGCTTACCATTCAAGCAATTCGGTGGCCTGAAAGTGTTTTGAAATAAAAGGGCGAGAAATCCCTACCTCGAAGTAAACACGCAATCCTCACCAAGAAAGCAAAGTACACGTCACCCCAATTCCCTAACCTATTCATTAAAATAATCTCCATTAATTTTCCATATTCACCAATCCTTTCAATTCTCACATTTCATACCACACAATATCCCCATTTTCACTAAATTCATTTTCTACCTAAATTCTCTAACGTTAAACAATTAAATTCATATCACAGTATTATTTTCATCTTACCCCAACCTTAATTAAAGCAATTTGAGTCACTAACTCTTACCTTAAACTTTGTTGGTTCCACTAACTCAAGAATTTCAAGCTTTCTCTTGAATTGATTCAAGAATCACACTTGTACCTAACAATATAAGAAAATTAGAGTCTAATTTTGAGTTAGTAAACAAAGAAAAACTCCATTTGAATTAACCTCCCCAAAACCCGTTTAAACCCACAAACCCTAAGTTCAAACTTACCTAAATCCTTCTCTAATGAAGTGTGGTTGTAGGTATCAAGCTTGGGTCCCCTTACTGGCAGGAAAAGTGGCCGAACTGCCACTGGAAATGGCTGGCCGGAGGTGGTGGTGGTGGTGGATTTCAAATGAGTGCATGCCCCCTTTTCTTTTTTTTCTTTTTTTTTTGTATTGATGCGCAGACCTTCACCCACTTAAATATTTTTTTTTATTATTTTATTATTTTATTATTTCTTTTGTTTATTTGACCCTAAATTTAACTTAAATATTCTTTAAATCCTCCCAATAATTCTTTTTACCCTACAATTTATTCTTTTTATAACTAAATCCAATTTATTAATTTTATTTTTTTATTATTGTATATTTAATTTTTTTATTTTGGGACGGGATATTACATCCTCCCCTCCTTATAAAAATTTCGCCCTCAAAATTTACGTACGTACCCGTGGATATAAATAAATCGGGATAATTTTCCCGCATCTTGTACTCCAACTCCCACGTCGCTTCCTCCGTCCCGTGATGCAACCATAACACTTTTACTAATGGAATTACACTCGATCTCGTAACCTTTTCCCGTCTATCCAAGATCCGTAACGGTTGTAAAATATACGTTCCATCTTCTTCCACCTCTAAAGCAGACCAATCCAACACATGTGAAGGATCCGGTTCATATTTCCTCAACACCGATACATGAAACACGTTATGAACCTTGGACAATAGTGGCGGAAGAGCCAACCGATATGCCACCGGTCCAATCCGCTCTAAAATCTCAAATGGTCCAATATATCGCGGAGCTAGCTTCCCTTGCTTGCTAAATCTCTGAATTCTCCTACGCGGACTCACCTTCAAGAACACCTTATCACCCACCACAAACTCCAATGGTCTTCTTCTTCGGTCGACGTAGGACTTTTGTCTACTTTGGGCCGTAAGTAAACGCTTTCGTATTCCCTCCACTTTCTCTTGCGTCTCTTTCACCAAATCCGGACCCGATAATGTCGTTTCTCCTACCTCTGCCCAACACAATGGTGATCTACAAGGTCTCCCATACAAAGCTTCATACGGCGCCATTTCAATGCTACTTTGGTAGGAGTTGTTGTATACAAACTCCACCAAAGGCATATGATTCTCCCAACTACCCCCAAAATCCATAACGCATGCCCGAAGCATGTCCTCCAATATTTGAATAGTCCTCTCACTCTGACCATCACTCTCCGGGTGAAACGCAGTAGAGAAACACAGTTTCGTTCCCAATGCCTCTTGCAAACTCTCCCAAAACCTACTAGTAAATCGCGTATCTCTATCCGATACTATAAAAAGTGGCACTCCATGTAACCTCACAATCTCCTGAATGTATAATGGGCTCAAGGACTCCAACGTGTCTGTCTTACTAACCGAAAGAAAATGTGCCGATTTTGTCAATCTATCCATAATCACCCATATCGCATCATGTCCACGAGGAGATCTCGACAATGCTGTCAAAAAATCCATCGTGATCTGTTCCCATTTCCACTTTGCTACCGGAAGTGGTTGTAACAACCCCGCCGGTCTCTGGTGCTCCGCTTTCACCTGCTGACCAGTAAGACACTTAGCAATATACCTTGCCACATCTGCCTTCATACCTCTCCACCAAAACTGCCTATGCAAATCCCTATACATCTTGGTACCCCCTGGATGCATAACAAATCTCGAATAATGCGCCTCTCAAAATCTCCTCACGTAACTCCTCATCCTCGGGTACTATCAATCTACCTACACATCGTACTCCTCCATCCGTGCCCCTAACCCAACCACTCTCCTCTTCGAAAGTATCAAATGTAGCGTCTCCAATTTGAGCATCTATTACTCTCTGGATCAATCCAGGACGAGTAACAATGCTCCCCAAGTACATCTGGCTACCCTGCTCCTATAGCTCCAACCCAAAACTATCAACCGTCTCCAACATCTCCCACTCTCGCATCGCCAACCTCGCAACTCAGTTCTTCATACTCAAAGCATCCGCAACTACATTCGCCTTTCCTGGATGGTAATTCAGTGAAAAGTCATAATCCTCCAAGTACTCCATCCACCTTCGTTGCCTCTGATTCAACTCCTTTTGCGTGAAGAGATACTTGAGTCTCTTGTGATCTGAGAACACCTCAAATCTCTCTCCATACAAATAATATCTCCATTGCTTCAATGCAAATACTACTGCTGCCAACTCTAGGTCATGCACTGGATAATTATGTTCATGTGTCTTCAACAAGCGCGAACCATACTCTACAACTCTTCCATGCTGCATCAATACACATCCTAGTCCAACTTTGGACGCATCGCAATACACATGATATCCCACATCTCTCTCCGGCATAATCAACACCGGGGAAGATGTGAGTTTTTGTTTCAACTCCTGAAAAGCCACCTCACACTCCTCCAACCACACAAACGAAACTCCCTTTCGCGTAAGACGAGTCAATGAAGAAGCAACCCGTGAGAAATCCCGAATAAATCTCCTATAATAACCAGCTAGCCGCAAGAAACTCCGTATCTCCGTAACATTCTTAGGTCGCTCCCACTTCACTACCGCCTCCACTTTCGATGCATCAACTGCCACACACTCTTGAGTAATCACATGGCCCAAAAACTTCACCTCTGTCACCCAGAATTCACACTTGCTCAGTTTTGCATACAACTGATGTTCTCTCAAGGTCTACAATACTATTCTTAAATGCTGCTCATGCTCCTCTACAGTAGGTGAATAAATCAGAATGTCATCTATGAATACAATCACGAAACGATCCAGAAATGGGTGAAGAACGCGCTGCATCAAGTCCATGAACGTTGCCGGGGCATTCGTGAGCCCAAATGGCATCACCAAGAACTCATTGTGTCCATATCGAGTTCTAAATGCTGTTTTTGAAACATCCCTCTCCCGAATCCTCAACTGATGATAACCCGATCGTAAATCAATCTTTGAAAAGTGTCGTGCTCCTCTCAACTGATCAAACAAGTCATTGATTCTCGGCAACGGATACTTGTTCTTCACGGTCACCCGATTCAACTGCCGATAATCAATGCACATACGCAATGTGCCATCTTTCTTCTTCACAAATAACACCGGTGCTCCTCATGGTGAAACACTCGGTCTAATAATTTTCTTTTTCTCCAAATCCTCTAACTGTACCTTCAACTCCCTCAACTCTGCTGGAGCCATCCGATACGGAGCAATCGAAATTGGCTTCGTATCCGGAAGCAAATCTATGACAAAATCTATCTCCCTCTGTGGAGGTAGACCTGGCAAATCCTCTGGGAACACATCCATGAACTCCTCCACTACAAGTGTCGGGCCAATCACCTCGCCACTAGGTGTAGAAGTAGTCAAACTCACTACTGAACAATCGGCATAGGAGGGGTTGTCCAAAAAATGTGGACAAGGAACACCCTTCGATCCCCTCAATTGAATCACTATCCCACCAGGAGCATTTAAAGTAATCCTCCTCTCCCAAAAGTCTAAAACTGCCTTTTGTTTCGTCAACCAATCTACTCCCAAGAATACATCAAAATCTTGGAAGTCAAGAACGTACAAATTAGCAGTCAACTCGATATCACCAAACCGACACGTGCAAATGCAATAGCCCTGAATACGAGTGAATTGTCCGAATGGCGAGTCTACCACTATTGTTCGCCTCATCGGTCTCACCTCTAACCCCAAAGCCAATGCAAATGAAGATGTAATAAAGGAACTAGTAGCGCCCGAATCAAATAACACTCTAGCCCAACAATTAGAAACAAGAAACGTACCCCCAACAAAATTCGGATGCTCTGGTGCTGTCTGGTGAGTAAGAGCAAATGCTCGTCCCTGAATCAAAGTCTGCTGCTGCTGTGACTGCTGCTGCTGCGGCTGCCTAGCCGGTGGTCGTCCCTTCCCTAATGGTGTAGATGTAGTAGGAGGTGCAGGGAGGGCCGGACGAGCTGGTGGTGCTGGCAAATACTGACCCTGCTGTCCTCCTCGCTCAAGCTGAGGACAATCTGCCATCCGGTGGCCAATCCTACGACATCAAAAACACTCCACCCCCTGAACTGTACACTGTGCTCTCAAATGTCCAGGACGCCCACATCGATGACAAATCCTCTGCCCCTGATGTGTACCTCTGCCACCTCGTGGCCTCTGATCTCTACCTCGACCTCCACTCTGTCCCTCCTGTCTCTGGCCATCGGTCCTCTGTCTCTTCTGACCTCCTCTAGAAGAAGAACCTGCCACAGATGCTGTTCGGCCTCTATGTGTATCCCAGTACCTCCGGGACTCCCTGAAACTCATCTCATACTGTAAGGTCGTCTCCACCATATCGGCATAAGTCTGCAACCTCAATCCCACTAAATGTGTAGCTATAGCAGGAAGCAATCCTTGTCTGAACTGCTCTGCCTTGCTCGCCTCATCTGGCGCATACCTCCTACCAAACTTGTACAGCTCCTCAAACTTCCTCTCATACTGACTCACAGTCATATCCGGAGTCTGCTGACATGTCAAGAACTCACGAGCTCTATCCATACGATAAGACTACGGCACAAAATGCTGTATGAATAACTCATCAAATGATAGCTATGTCATAGTCTCTCTCCTCTGATCCAATGAATCCCACCACTATAAGCTGCCTCCCTCAGATAATATGAAGCTAGCAATGCTCGCCTCTCATCCGGAATCCCCAGAGTCTCAAACCGGCGTGACATCTGCCGAATCCACTCATATGCACGTGCCACATCCGTATCACCTATAAAAGTGGGTGGATCAGTCTTGCGTAGCTGATCCAACTCTATCGACTCTCGTCTAGGTCTCTGCACACCCTGCTCATCTCCCCGTACCCCTGAACTCTGTCCTTCACTACGGACCTCTGGTGCTCGTGCAGTCTGAGTCTGCACTAGTCGAGTAACAACCCCTATCATCTCTGACATTCTCCTCATGGATTGTTCCTGTGCTGCCAATAAAGGAGCAAGCTGCGCTGCTATTGCAGGCTGGGTAGGTGCTGGGATCCCCTCACCTATCTCATGTACAAGTGTCGGCTCATCTCCGAGCTCCTAACCTAAATCCTCCTCCTGCACTGGAGGATCCATCACACTCAACTCTGGAAATAAATGTGTGTCCAGCCTAATCGACTCGGCTGTTCCGATCCCCGATAATCCCCTGACTATTGGGTCCTCGGAAGACACGCGTCCCTGCTCTCCCCCACGTCCCCCATTGCAGGAACGAATAGTCCTACGTGTGTCCATCTGTAGCACAGAAGACACAACTTTCCATCAATACAAATACGATTCGAGGATTTACGGGATGAAAGAAAACATACCGGATCAACAGAGGTCGTGACGTGGCCTGGAGAACCATATATAATTACAACACAACAAACACACTCACACATGCATATTGACCCACTCCCTAAGTCCCAAACAGAGCCAACCTGGCTCTGATACCAAATTGTCACGCCCCGATCCGTGGAGCGTGAAGAAAAGGAAAAATACACAAACACCCAACAAACCAAACACAACCGCGTGTATGTCACACGTTACATCCCAACCAATATAAACCATGTAAATTTTACCAAAAATTTCGGCAGCATCTCCCCATAAATTGAGGAAACCCACCTGTAATCAGATCACACACAAAGACAAAAAAAAACACTTCTAAAATCATCAACATCCACCGACCCATAGGTCCACCATCAAACACATATCCCATCATCATCATCAAACACACCCTACAGCCACCACTTCCGGCCAACAAAATCAACACCATACATCAATGTACATAAATTACTAAAACATATCAACATCACACCATACATATATATAAGTTCACACGCAAGTGTCACATAACCACAAAAGTCCAGGCCACCTCCGTCACGCGTCCTCCTTCTGATCCGTAGTCTGTGTACTAGATCCTGTCTCACCTGTGGGGAGGGAAAGTAGCTAGGGTGAGCAGAAGGCTCAGTAGGGAGAAATACTAGAAGACAAGTAAAAAATAATAAGGTTGGAGAAGAAACATTGTTTAATTAATGCAACAAAATGCAATGCAAACTAATGCACCCGATCAACCCAACCAAACCTCCATATCCTCCACCAATGACACCAAAGCCGGCGAATCAAATTCCCACCCTGCGACGATAAACCGACGAGAATCCATCGCACTACCTCTCTCTCTAGCATCCAATCAATACCACAATCGCATATTCATCAATCTCAAACCGCTAGAGAGAAGGTTGGCACGCATGTGGTAGCAACCACTCACCGCTGGCCCCACGGTGATATCTCAACCTGCCACGCCTGGTCTAGCATCAAATAACTATCCAGCGTGCAGTAATAAATACCGCTACGAGAATCCTATGGATTAGGACCATCAAAAGGCTCCTATCCATCATCCACGCACGTGCCCAAATAACATCCAACACCTAACGTGAGCCCGGGACCATCCTCGGGACCCACTATGCATCTAATGTAAATTCCTGAAATTCATGCCATTTGTGCAACATATATATATACAGAAACATTCATATATCATGATGCATGAAGAATCACATAATGCCTGATTTATGACCAAGCATTTCAAGGGCTATGAATATTCAACAATAACATTTCAGAGTAGCATTTATATAAAGGAAACAATGGTAAGCATGCAAGGCTTGTTTCCCCTCGGAAATGATCGAGGCGGAAACCAAAGCTTACCATTCAAGCAATTCGGTAGCCTGAAACTGTTTTGAAATAAAAGGGCGAGAAATCCCTACCTCGAAGTAAACACGCAATCCTCACCAAGAAAGCAAAGTACACGTCACGCCAATTCCCTAACCTATTCATTAAAATAATCTCCATTAATTTTCCATATTCACCAATCCTTTCAATTCTCACATTTCATACCACACAATATCCCCATTTTCACTAAATTCATTTTCTACCTAAATTCTCTAAGGTTAAACAATTAAATTCATATCACAATATTATTTTCATCTTACCCCAACCTTAATTAAAGCAATTTGAGTCACTAACTCTTACCTTAAACTTTGTTGGTTCCACTAACTCAAGAATTTCAAGCTTTCTCCTGAATTGATTCAAGAATCACACTTGTACCTAACAATATAAGAAAATTAGAGTCTAATTTTGAGTTAGTAAACAAAGAAAAACTCCATTTGAATTAACCTCCCCAAAACCCATTTAAACCCACAAACCCTAAGTTCAAACTTACCAAAATCCTTCTCTAATGAAGTGTGGTTGTAGGTCTCAAGCTTGGGTCCCCTTACTGCCCGGAAAAGTGGCCGGACTGCCACTGGAAATGGCTGGCCGGAGGTGGTGGTGGTGGTGGATTTCAAATAAGTGCATGCCCCCTTTTCTTTCTTTTTTTTGTATTGACTTCCACGGGTGAAGGTCTGCGCGCAGACCTTCACCCACTTAAATATTTTTTTTTTATTATTTTATTATTTTATTATTTCTTTTGTTTATTTGACCCTAAATTTAACTTAAATATTCTTTAAATCCTCCCAATAATTCTTTTTACCCTACAATTTATTCTTTTTATAACTAAATCCAATTTATTAAATTTCTTTTTTTGTTATTGTATATTTAATTTTTTTATTATTTTTTTTATTTTGGGACGGGATATTACACAACTAGCAAGTTAGACTGTTAAGATCACTAAATAAAGTACAACGGCCGATATTGATGTTTTGGAATTGCTGAACTCTCTCCATAGAGGAGCTTTTCTCGTTTTTGTGCAATTTGAGACATAACTTGGTCTATTTGCGTCTTTACCTTATGAAACGTGGCACGAAGGCTCAACTAGCAAGTTAAACTTCTAAGAACACTAAATAGAGTACAACGGTCCATATTGATGCTTTGGAATTGCTCAAGTCTCTCCATTGAGGAGCTTTTCACGTTTTTGTGCAATTTCAAACATCACTTGGTCTATTCACGTCTTTACCCTACAAAACGCGGCACGAAGGCTCAACTAGCAAGTTAGACTTTTAATAGCACTAAATAGAGTACAACGGCCGATATTGATGCTTTGGAATTGCTCAACTCTCTCCATTGAGGAGCTTTTCACGTTTTTGTGCAATTTGAGACATAACTTGGTCTATTTGCGTCTTTCCCTTATGAAACGTGGCACAAAGGCTCAACTAGAAAGTTAGACTTCTAAGAACACTAAATAGAGTACAACGGTCCATATTGACGCTTTGGAATTGCTCAACTCTCTCCATAGAGGAGCTTTTCACGTTTTTGTGCAATTTCAAACATCACTTGGTCAATTCACGGCTTTACCCTACAAAACGTGGCACGAAGGCTCAACTAGCAAGTTAGACTTTCAAGAGCACTAAATAGAGTACAACGGCCGATATTGATGCTTTGGAATTGCTCAACTCTCTCCATAGAGGAGCTTTTCACGTTTTTGTGCAATTTGAGACATAACTTGGTCTATTTGCGTCTTTACCTTATGAAACGTGGCACGAAGGCTCAACTAGCAAGTTAGACTTCTAAGAACACTAAATAGAGTACAACGGTCCAGATTGATGCTTTGGAATTGCTCAACTCTCTCCATAGCGGAGCTTTTCACGTTTTTGTGCAATTTCAAACTTAACTTGGTATATTCGCATCTTTACCTTAAGAAACGTGGCACGAAGGCTCAACTCGAAAGTTGGACTTTAAAGAGCACTACATACAGTACAACGGTCCACATTGATGCTTTGCAATTGCTCAACTCTCTCCATAGAGGAGCGTTTCCCATTTTTCAGCATTTTGAGACATAACTTGGTCTATTTGCGCCTTTACCTTACGAAACGTGGCACGAAAGCTCAACTAGCAAGTTAGACTTTTAAGAGCACTAAATAGAGTATAACGGCCCACATCGATGCTTTGTAATTGCGCAACTCTCTCCATAGAGGAGCTTTTCACGTTTTTTAGCAATTTGAGACATAACTTGGTCTATTCGCGTCTTTACCTTACGAAACGTGGCACGACGGGTCAACTAGCAAGATAGACTTTTAAGAGCACTAAATAGAGTACAACGGTCCACATTGATGCTTTGGAATTGCTCAACTCTCTCCATAGAGGAGCTTTTCACGTTTTTGTGCAATTTGAGACATAACTTGGTCTATTGGCGTCTTTACCTTACGAAACGTGGCACGACGGGTCAACTAGCAAGTTAGACTTTTAAGAGCACTAAATAGAGTACAACGGTCCACATTGATGCTTTGGAATTGCTCAACTCTCTCCATAAAGGAGCTTTTCACGTTTTTTAGCAATTTGAGACATAACTTGGTCTATTCGCGTCTTTACCTTACGAAACGTGGCACGACGGGTCAACTAGCAAGTTAGACTTTTAAGAGCACTAAATAGAGTACAACGGTCCACATTGATGCTTTGGAATTGCGCAACTCTCTCCATAGAGGAGCTTTTCACGTTTTTTAGCAATTTGAGACATAACTTGGTCTATTCGCCTCTTTACCTTACGAAACGTGGCACGATGCCTCAACTAGCAAGTTAGACTTTTAAGAGCACTAAATAGAGTACAACGGTCCACATTGATGCTTTGGAATTGCTCAACTCTCTCCATAGAGGAGCTTTTCTCGTTTTTGTTCAATTTGAGACATAACTTGGTCTATTTGCGTCTTTACCTTACGAAACGTGGCACGAAGGCTCAACTAGGAACTTAGAATTTTAAGAGCACTAAATAGAGTGCAACGGTCCACATTGATGCTTTGGAATTGCTCAACTCTCTCCATAGAGGAGCTTTTCACGTTTTTGTGCAATTTGAGACATAATTTGGTCTATTCGCGTCTTTACCTTACGAAACGTGGCACGAAGGCTCAACTAGCAAGTTAGACTTTTAAGAGCACTAAATAGAGTACAACGGTCACATTGATGCTTTGGAATTGCTCAACTCTCTCCATAGAGGAGCTTTTCTCGTTTTTGTGCAATTTGAGACATAACTTGGTCTATTTGCGTCTTTACCTTACGAAACGTGGCACGAAGGCTCAACTAGGAACTTAGAATTTTAAGAGCACTAAATAGAGTGCAACGGTCCACATTGATGCTTTGGAATTGCTCAACTCTCTCCATAGAGGAGCTTTTCACGTTTTTGTGCAATTTGAGACATAACTTGGTCTGTTCGCGTCTTTACCTTACGGAACGTGGCACGAAGGCTCAACTAGCAAGTTAGACTTTTAAGAGCACTAAATAGAGTACAACGGTCCACATTGATGCTTTGGAATTGCTCAACTCTCTCCATAGAGGAGCTTTTCTCGTTTTTGTGCAATTTGAGACATAACTTGGTCTATTCGCGTCTTTACCTTACGAAACGTGGCACGAAGGCTCAACTAGGAAGTTAGACTTTTAAGAGCACTAAATAGAGTACAACGGTCCACATTGATGCTTTGGAATTTCTCAACTCTCTCCATAGAGGAGCTTTTCACGTTTTTGTGCAATTTGAGACATAACTTGGTCTATTCGCGTCTTTACCTTACGAAACGTGGCACGAAGACTCAACTAGCAAGTTAGACTTTTAAGAGCACTAAATAGAGTACAACAGTCCACACTGATGCTTTGGAATTGCTCAACTCTCTCCATAGAGGAGCTTTTCTCGTTTTTGTGCAATTTGAGACATAACTTGGTCTATTCGCGTCTTTACCTTACGAAACGTGGCACAAAGGCTCAACTAGCAAGTTAGACTTTTAAGAGCACTAAATAGAGTACAACGGTCCACATTGATGCTTTGGAATTGCTCAACTCTCTCCATAGAGGAGCTTTTCTCGTTTTTGTGCAATTTGAGACATAACTTGGTGTATTCGCGTCTATACGTTACGAAACGTGGCACGAAGGCTGAACAAGGAAGTTAGACTTTTAAGAGCACTAAATAGAGTACAACGGTCCACATTGATGCTTTGGAATTGCTCAAATCTCTCCATAGAGGAGCTTTTCACGTTTTTGTGCAATTTGAGACATAACTTGATCTTTTCGCCTCTTTACCTTACGAAACGTGGCATGAAGGCTCAACTAGCAAGTTAGACCATTAAGAGCAGTACATAGAGTACAGTGGTCCACATTGATGCTTTGGAATTACTCTACTCTCTCCATAGAGGAGTTTTTCACGTTTTTGTGCAATTTGAGACATAGCTTGGTCTATTTGCGTCTTTACATTATGAAACGTGGCACGAAGGCTCAACTAGCAAGTTAAACTTCTAAGAACATTAAATAGAGTACAACGGTCCAGATTGATGCTTTGGAATTGCTCAGCTCTCTCCATAGAGGAGCTTTTTACGTTTTTGTGCAATTTCACACCTAACTTGGTCTATTTGCATCTTTACCTTACGAAATGTGGTACGAAGGCTCAACTGTCAAGTTAGACTTATAAGAGCACTCAATAGAGTACAACGGTCCATATTGATACTTTGGAATTACTCAACTCTCTCCATAGAGGAGCTTTTCTCATTTTTGTACAATTTGAGACATAACTTGGTCTATTTCCGTCTTTACCTTACGAAACGTGGCACGAAGGCTCAACTAGCAAGTTAGACTTTTCAGAGCACTAAATAGAGTACAACGGTCTACATTGATGCTTTGGAATTGCTCAACTCTCTCCGTAGAGGAGCTTTTCAAGTTTTTGAGCAATTTCAGACATAACTTGGTCTATTCGCGTCTTTTCCTTACGAAATGTGGCACGAATGCTCAACTTGCAAGTTAGACTTTTAAAAGCACTAAATAGATTGCAAAGGTCCACATTGATGCTTTGGAATTGCTCAACTCTCTCCATAGAGGAGCTTTTCAAGTTTTTGAGCAATTTGAGACGTAACTTGGTTTATTCGCGTCTTTACCTTACGAAACGTGGCACGAAGGCTCAACTAGCAAATTAGACTTTTAAGAGCACTAAATAGAGTACAACGGTCCACATCGATGCTTTGGAATTGCGCAACTCTCTCCATAGAGGAGCTTTTCACGTTTTTGAGCAATTTGACACATAACTTGGTCTATTCGCGTCTTTACCTTACGAAACGTGGCACAAAGGCTCAACTAGCAAGTTATACTTTTAAGAGCACTAAATAGAGTACAATGGTCCACATTGATGCTTTGGAATTGCTCAACTCTCTCCATAGAGGAGCTTTTCACGTTTTTGTGCAATTTCAAACATAACTTGGTCTATTCGCGTCTTTACCTTACGAAACGTGGCACGAAGGCTCAACTAGAAAGTTAGACTTTTAAGGGCACTAAATAGAGTACAACGGTCCACATTGATGCTTTGGAATTGCTCAACTCTCTCCATAGAGGAGCTTTTCACGTTTTTGTGCAATTTGAGACATAACTTGATCTTTTCGCCTCTTTACCTTACGAAACGTGCCATGAAGGCTCAACTAGCAAGTTAGACCATTAAGAGCAGTACATAGAGTACAGTGGTCCACATTGATGCTTTGGAATTACTCTACTCTCTCCATAGAGGAGTTTTTCACGTTTTTGTGCAATTTGAGACATAACTTGGTCTATTTGCGTCTTTACATTATGAAACGTGGCACGAAGGCTCAACTAGCAAGTTAGACTTCTAAGAACATTAAATAGAGTACAACGGTCCAGATTGATGCTTTGGAATTGCTCAGCTCTCTCCATAGAAGAGCTTTTTACGTTTTTGTGCAATTTCACACCTAACTTGGTCTATTTGCATCTTTACCTTACGAAATGTGGTACGAAGGCTCAACTGTCAAGTTAAACTTATAAGAGAACTCAATAGAGTACAACGGTCCATATTGATGCTTTGGAATTACTCAACTCTCTCCATAGAGGAGCTTTTCTCATTTTTGTACAATTTGAGACATAACTTGGTCAATTTGCGTCTTTACCTTACGAAACGTGGCACGAAGGCTCAACTAGCAAGTTAGACTTTTCAGAGCTATAAATAGAGTACAACGGTCTACATCGATGCTTTGGAATTGCTCAACTCTCTCCGTAGAGGAGCTTTTCAAGTTTTTGAGCAATTTGAGACGTAACTTGGTTTATTCGCGTCTTTACCTTACGAAACGTGGCACGAAGGCTCAACTAGCAAGTTAGACTTTTAAGAGCACTAAATAGAGTACAACGGTCCACATCGATGCTTTGGAATTGCGCAACTCTCTCCATAGAGGAGCTTTTCACGTTTTTGAGCAATTTGAGACATAACTTGGTCTATTCGCGTCTTTACCTTACGAAACGTGGCACAAAGGCTCAACTAGCAAGTTATACTTTCAAGAGCACTAAATAGAGTACAATGGTCCACATTGATGCTTTGGAATTGCTCAACTCTCTCCATAGAAGAGCTTTTCACGTTTTTGTGCAATTTCAAACATAACTTGGTCTATTCGCGCCTTTACCTTACGAAACGTGGCACGAAGGCTCAACTACCAAGTTAGACTTTTAAGGGCACTAAATAGAGTACAACGGTCCACATTGATGCTTTGGAATTGCTCAACTCTCTCCATAGAGGAGCCTTTCACGTTTTTAAGCAATTTGAGACCTAACTTGGTCTATTCGCGTCTTTACCTTACGAAATGTGGCACAAAGGCTCGACTAGCAAGTTAGACTTTTAAGGGCACTAAATAGAGTACAACGGTCCACATTGATGCTTTGGAATTGCTCAACTTTCTCCATAGAGGAGCTTTTCTCGTTTTTGTGCAATTTGAGACATAACTTGGTCTATTCGCGTCTATACGTTACGAAACGTGGCACGAAGGCTCAACAAGGAAGTTAGACTTTTAAGAGCACTAAATAGAGTACAACGGTCCACATTGATGCTTTGGAATTGCTCAACTCTCTCCATAGAGGAGCTTTTCAAGTTTTTGTGCAATTTGAGACATAACTTGATCTTTTCGCCTCTTTACCTTACGAAACGTGGCATGAAGGCTCAACTAGCAAATTAGACCATTAAGAGTAGTACATAGAGTACAGTGGTCCACATTGATGCTTTGGAATTACTCTACTCTCTCCATAGAGGAATTTTTCACGTTTTTGTGCAATTTGGGACATAACTTGGTCTATTTGCGTCTTTACATTATGAAACGTGGCACGAAGGCTCAACTAGCAAGTTAGACTTCTAAGAACATTAAATAGAGTACAACGGTCCAGATTGATGCTTTGGAATTGCTCAGCTCTCTCCATAGAAGAGCTTTTTACGTTTTTGTGCAATTTCACACCTAACTTGGTCTATTTGCATCTTTACCTTACGAAATGTGGTACGAAGGCTCAACTGTCAAGTTAGACTTATAAGAGCACTCAATAGAGTACAACGGTCCATATTGATGCTTTGGAATTACTCAACTCTCTCCATAGAGGAGCTTTTCTCATTTTTGTACAATTTGAGACATAACTTGGTCTATTTGCGTCTTTACCTTACGAAACGTGGCACGAAGGCTCAACTAGCAAGTTAGACTTTTCAGAGCACTAAATAGAGTACAACGGTCTACATCGATGCTTTGGAATTGCTCAACTCTCTCCGTAGAGGAGCTTTTCAAGTTTTTGAGCAATTTCAGACATAACTTGGTCTATTCGCGTCTTTTCCTTACGAAATGTGGCACGAATGCTCAACTTGCAAGTTAGACTTTTAAAAGCACTAAATAGATTACAAAGGTCGACATTGATGCTTTTGAATTGCTCAACTCTCTCCATAGAAGAGCTTTTCAAGTTTTTGAGCAATTTGAGACGTAACTTGGTTTATTCGCGTCTTTACCTTACGAAACGTGGCACGAAGGCTCAACTAGCAAGTTAGACTTTTAAGAGCACTAAATAGAGTACAACGGTCCACATCGATGCTTTGGAATTGCGCAACTCTCTCCATAGAGGAGCTTTTCACGTTTTTGAGCAATTTGAGACATAACTTGGTCTATTCGCTTCTTTACCTTATGAAACGTGGCACAAAGGCTCAACTAGCAAGTTAGACTTCTAAGAACATTAAATAGAGTACAACGGTCCAGATTGATGCTTTGGAATTGCTCAGCTCTCTCCATAGAAGAGCTTTTTACGTTTTTGTGCAATTTCACACCTAACTTGGTCTATTTGCATCTTTACCTTACGAAATATGGTACGAAGGCTCAACTGTCAAGTTAGACTTATAAGAGCACTCAATAGAGTACAACGGTCCATATTGATGCTTTGGAATTACTCAACTCTCTCCATAGAGCAGCTTTTCTCATTTTTGTACAATTTGAGACATAACTTGGTCTATTTGCGTCTTTACCTTACGAAACGTGGCACGAAGGCTCAACTAGCAAGTTAGACTTTTCAGAGCACTAAATAGAGTACAACGGTCTACATCGATGCTTTGGAATTGCTCAACTCTCTCCGTAGAGGAGCTTTTCAAGTTTTTGAGCAATTTCAGACATAACTTGGTCTATTCGCGTCTTTTCCTTACGAAATGTGGCACGAATGCTCAACTTGCAAGTTAGACTTTTAAAAGCACTAAATAGATTACAAAGGTCCACATTGATGCTTTGGAATTGCTCAACTCTCTCCATAGAAGAGCTTTTCAAGTTTTTGAGCAATTTGAGACGTAACTTGGTTTATTCGCGTCTTTACCTTGCGAAACGTGGCACGAAGGCTCAACTAGCAAGTTAGACTTTTAAGAGCACTAAGTAGAGTACAACGGTCCACATCGATGCTTTGGAATTGCGCAACTCTCTCCATAGAGGAGCTTTTCACGTTTTTGAGCAATTTGAGACATAACTTGGTCTATTCGCGTCTTTACCTTACGAAACGTGGCACAAAGGCTCAACTAGCAAGTTATACTTCTAAGAACATTAAATAGAGTACAACGGTCCAGATTGATGCTTTGGAATTGCTCAGCTCTCTCCATAGAAGAGCTTTTTACGTTTTTGTGCAATTTCACACCTAACTTGGTCTATTTGCATCTTTACCTTACGAAATGTGGTACGAAGGCTCAACTGTCAAGTTAGACTTATAAGAGCACTCAATAGAGTACAACGGTCCATATTGATGCTTTGGAATTACTCAACTCTCTCCATAGAGCAGCTTTTCTCATTTTTGTACAATTTGAGACATAACTTGGTCTATTTGCGTCTTTACCTTACGAAACGTGGCACGAAGGCTCAACTAGCAAGTTAGACTTTTCAGAGCACTAAATAGAGTACAACGGTCTACATCGATGCTTTGGAATTGCTCAACTCTCTCCGTAGAGGAGCTTTTCAAGTTTTTGAGCAATTTCAGACATAACCTGGTCTATTCGCGTCTTTTCCTTACGAAATGTGGCACGAATGCTCAACTTGCAAGTTAGACTTTTAAAAGCACTAAATAGATTACAAAGGTCCACATTGATGCTTTGGAATTGCTCAACTCTCTCCATAGAAGAGCTTTTCAAGTTTTTGAGCAATTTGAGACGTAACTTGGTTTATTCGCGTCTTTACCTTACGAAACGTGGCACGAAGGCTCAACTAGCAAGTTAGACTTTTAAGAGCACTAAATAGAGTACAACGGTCCACATCGATGCTTTGGAATTGCGCAACTCTCTCCATAGAGGAGCTTTTCACGTTTTTGAGCAATTTGAGACATAACTTGGTCTATTCGCGTCTTTACCTTACGAAACGTGGCACAAAGGCTCAACTAGCAAGTTATACTTTTAAGAGCACTAAATAGAGTACAATGGTCTACATTGATGCTTTCGAATTGCTCAACTCTCTCCATAGAGGAGCTTTTCACGTTTTTGTGCAATTTCAAACATAACTTGGTCTATTCGTGTCTTTACCTTACGAAACGTGGCACAAAGGCTCAACTAGAAAGTTAGACTTTTAAGGACACTAAATAGAGTACAACGGTCCACATTGATGCTTTGGAATTGCTGAACTCTCTCCGTAGAGGAGCCTTTCACGTTTTTAAGCAATTTGAGACATAACTTGGTCTATTCGCGTCTTTACCTAACGAAACGTGGAACGAAGGCTCAACTAGCAAGTTAGACTTTTAAGGGGACTAAATAGAGTACAACAGTCCACAATGATGCTTTGAAATTGCTCAACTCTCTCCATAGAGGAGCCTTTCACGTTTTTAAGCAATTTGAGACTTAACTTGGTCTATTCGCGTGTTTACCTTACGAAACGTGGAACGAAGGCTCAACTAGCAAGTTAGACTTTTGAGAGCACTAAATAGAGTACATTGATCCTCATTGATGCTTTGGAATTGCTCAACTCTCTCCATAGAGGAGCTTTTCACGTTTTTGTGCAATTTGAGACATAACTTGATCTATTCGCCTCTTTACCTTACGAAACGTGGCACGAAGGCTCAACTAGCAAGTTAGACTTTTAAGAGCACTAAATAGAGTACAACGGTCCACATCGTTGCTTTGGAATTGCGCAACTCTCTCCATAGAGGAGCTTTTCACGTTTTTGAGCAATTTGAGACATAACTTGGTCTATTCGCGTCTTTACCTTACGAAACGTGGCACAAAGGCTCAACTAGCAAGTTAGACTTTTAAGAGCACTAAATAGAGTGCAATGGTCCACATTGATGCTTTCGAATTGCTCAACTCTCTCCATAGAGGAGCTTTTCACATTTTTGTGCAATTTCAAACAAAACTTGGTCTATTCACGTCTTTACCCTACAAAACGTGGCACGAAGGCTCAACTAGCAAGTTAGACCTTTAAGAGCACTAAATAGAGTACAACGGCCGATATTGATGCTTTGGAATTGCTCAACTCTCTCCATAGAGGAGCTTTTCGTGTTTTTATGCAATTTGAGACATAACTTGGTCTATTCGCGTCTTTACCTGACGAAACGTGGAACGAAGGCTCAACTAGCAAGTTAGACTTTTAAGGGCAATAAATAGAGTGCAGCGGTCCACATTGATGCTTTGGAATTGCTCAACTCTCTCCATAGAGGAGCCTTTCACGTTTTTAAGCAATTTGAGACTTAACTTGGTCTATTCGCGTGTTTACCTTACGAAACGTGGAACGAAGGCTCAACTAGCAAGTTAGACTTTTAAGAGCACTAAATAGAGTACATCGGTCCACATTGATGCTTTGGAATTGCTCAACTCTCTCCATCGAGGAGCTTTTCACGTTTTGGTGCAATTTGAGACATAACTTGATCTATTCGCCTCTTTACCTTACGAAACGTGGCACGAAGGCTCAACCAGCAAGTTAGACTGTTAAGAGCACTAAATAGAGTACAACGGCCGGTATTGATGCTTTGGAATTGCTCAACTCTCTCCATAGAGGAGCATTTCACGTTTTTAAGCAATTTGAGAGATAACTTGGTCTATTTACGTCTTTACCTTACGAAACGTGGCACGAAGGCTCAACTAGCAAGTTAGACTTTCCAGAGCACTAAATAGAGTACAACGGTCTACATCGATGCTTTGGAATTGCTCAAGTCTCTCCATAGAAGAGCTTTTTAAGTTTTTGAGCAATTTGAGACACAACTTGGTCTATTCGCGTCTTTTCCTTACGAAACGTGACACGAAGGCTCAACTAGCAAGTTAGACTTTGAAGAGCACTAAATAGAGTACAACGGTCCACATCGATGCTTTGGAATTGCTCAACTCTCTCCATAGAGGAGCTTTTCACGTTTTTGTGCAATTTGAGACATAACTCGGTCTATTTGCGTCTTTACCTTATGAAACGTGACACGAAGGCTCAACTAGCGAGTTAGACTTCTAAGAACACTAAATAGAGTACAACGTCTATATTGATGGTTTGGAATTGCTCAAGTCTCTCCACAGAGGAGCTTTTCACGTTTTTGTGCAATTTCACACATAACTTGGTCTATTTGCATCTTTACCTTACGAAACGCTGTACGAAGTCTCAACTAGCAAGTTAGACTTGTAAGAGCACTCTATAGAGTACAACGGTCCACATTGATGCTTTGGAATTACTCAACTCTCTCCATAGAGGAGCTTTTCACGTTTTTGTGCAATTTGAGACATAACTTGATCTATTCGCATCTTTACCTTACGAAACGTGGAACGAAGGCTCAACAAGCAAGTTAGACTTTTAGGAGCACTAAATAGAGTACAATGGTCCACATTGATGCTTTGGAATTGCTCATTTCTCTCCATAGAGGAGCGATTCACGTTTTGAAGCAATTTGAGACATAACTTGGTCTATTAGCGTCTTTACCTTACGAAACGTGGAACGATGGCTCAACTAGCAAGTTAGACTTTTAAGATCACTAAATAGATGACAACGGTCCACATCGATGCTTTGGATATGCGCAACTCTCTCCATAGAGGAGCTTTTCAAGTTTTTTAGCAATTTGAGACATAACTTGGTCTATTCGCGTCGTTTCCTTACGAAACGTGGCACGAAGGCTCAACTAGCAAGTTAGACTTCTAAGAGCACTAAACAGATTACAAAGGTCCTCATTGATGCTTTGGAATTGCTCAACTCTCTCCATAGAGGAGCTTTTCACGTTTTTAAGCAATTTGAGACATAATTTGGTCTATTCGGGTCTTTACCTTATGAAACGTGGCACGAAGGCTCAACTAGCAAGTTAGACTTTTAAGAGCACTAAATAGGGTACAACGGTCCACATCGATGCTTTGGAATTGCTCAACTCTCTCCATAGAGGAGCTTTTTACGTTTTTAAGCAATTTGAGACATAACTTGGTCTATTCTCGTCTTTTCCTTACGAAACGTGACACGAAGGCTCAACTAGCAAGTTAGACTTTGAAGAGCACTAAATAGAGTACAACGGTCCCCATCGATGCTTTGGAATTGCTCAACTCTCTCCATAGAGGAGCTTTTCAAGTTTTTGCGCAATTTGAGACATAACTTGGTCTATTCGCGTCTCTTCCTTACGAAACGTGGCACGAAGGCTCAACTAGCAAGTTAGACTTTGAAGAACACTAAATAGATTACAAAGGTCCACATTGATGCTTTGGAATTGCTCAACTCTCTCCATAGAGGAGCTTTTCACGTTTTTTAGCAATTTGAGACATAACTTGGTCTATTCGCGTCTTTACCTTACGAAACGTAGCACGAAGGCTCAACTAGCAAGTTAGACTTTTAAGAGCACTAAATAGAATACAACGGTCCACATCGATGCTTTGGAATTGCGGAACTCTATCCATAGAGGAGCTTTTCACATTTTTGTGCAATTTGAGACATAACTTGGTCTATTTGCGTCTTTACCTTATGAAACGTGGCACGAAGGCTCAACTAGCAAGTTAGACTTCTAATAACACTAAATAGAGTACAACGGTCCATATTAATGCTTTGGAATTGCTCAACTCTCTCCATAGAGGAGCTTTTCACGTTTTGAAGCAATTTGAGACATAACTTTGTCTATTCGCGTCTTTTCCTTATGAAACGTGGCACGAAGGCTCAACTAGCAAGTTAGACTTTTAAGAGCACTAAATAGAGTACAACGGTCCACATCGATGCTTTGGAATTGCTCAACTCTCTCCATAGAGGAGCTTTTCACGTTTTTGAGCAATTTGAGACATATCTTGGTCTATTCGCGTCTTTACCATACGAAACGTGGCACGAACGCTGAGCTAGCAAGTTAGACTTTCAAGAGGACTCAATAGAGTACAACGGTCCACATTGATGCTTTGGAATTACTCAACTCTCTCCATAGAGGAGCTTTTCACGTTTTTAAGCAATTTGAGACATAACTTGATCTATTCGCCTCTTTACCTTACGAAACGTGGCACGAAGGCTCAACTAGCAAGTTATGTCTCAAATGTTGAATAGATATGTTTGAGTGATTACAAAAGTATGATTGATTGAACTTTGATCCATAATGTTCATGAGAAATCTTAGACCTATATGTCCTACCCAAAATGCATGGGAATTTGATTTATTGAACTAACATGGACTAACATTGCAAGAAGCCCTAACAAGGCTTACGTAGCATGTCTTGAGTTTAATTGTGTGTAGGATGATCAAGTTGATCAAGTATCAACATGGTGACCTTAACCGAACTGTAATGAAGACTGAATCATGGTCAAACATGATTAAGAAAGTCATTTTCGTGGTCAATCATAGTCAGAATATATTGGAGCCAATTGAAGTAAAGTTGACTTTCTGGTCAGAGTCAAAGTCAACAGACTGACGTGGCAGATGACATGGACGTGATGACATGGCATATGAAGTGGATACATGAAATGGATTAGTGGAGCCAATAAGAGCTACAAGTCAAGAATAGAGATTTAAAGCCAAAAAGCAAAAAGAGACATGCAATAAATGCCTCACATTTTCAAGACCTTTTTTGCTACAAAAGAGATATAGTTTGCTGGAAAAGCACTTTGGAAAGAGACAAAGGAAGGTGATTTATTTCAAAGGTTTTCCTCATCCAATGGTCCACATTCCTTCCCTCCAAAATATCTTTTTGATCCATTGGTTCAAGATTAAACCTTTCCACTACACCTTTTTATCCAATGGCTATCTTTAAACCTTCCTCATCTAATGGCCATTATTCCTCCCAGCAAAGAGAGACTTGTTGTAATCATTTTCACACTTCTCTAAGCCTTCTAACAGCTATATTGATCCAAGGGTCCATATTTTTCATATCTAATCCAATGGCCCTCTTTTCACGAGCTTACACTCCACAATTTCTACAAAAATTAACTCTTTGTCTATGGTGCATAGACTTGGCCGAAAATTACTCTTTCTCTCTTAAGTGTTCTTCATCTCCCAAGCTTTCATTCTCTCACTCATTCATTCCTTGATTACATACTTGATTTTGAAGAGAGATCATATACGCTAGCCAAGCAAAGCTTTATTGTTACTCTTGAGCCTTTCAAATCTGATTTTCATCATATTCTCAAGAGTCATTTCCTTTGTGATATAATCTGGTTTTCAGCACTTCTAAGGCTACATTCATCATCTCCATTTCATCATTCAAGCCTTGTGATAACTGATTTTCGTTGGTTGTTACACTACTAAAAGTTTCACAAACCCTAATAACCAAAAATCTCAAATCTAAGTTTTGTGCTTACCATTCCCATTCCAGTTTTTCAAGAGCTTCATTTGAGCCCTATACACTTACAAATCCAGCTACAAAAGAGCCAGCCTTTGAACCTAAACTTACCTCATATCCGGCTACACTTAGAGCCTTATTTGAGTTTGTATTTGTTGATTGAGTTAGTGTTGTGAGCTATAAACCACACGGTGTGTAAAGTTTGGTGTTTGAGCTACAAAGACACTGGTTGTATGAGTTCCGCTTGACTCGGTTGAACAAGCCATAGTGGAGTGTTTGAAATTCCCAAGTGGGACTTGGGGAGTGGAGTAGGCTTGGGTTAAGCCGAACCACTATAAATCTCTTGCCTCTTTTACTTTACTGCAATTTCAATTAGCATTGCATTAGAAGTGCTGGAAACCAGATTATATCACAAAGGAAATGACCCTTGAGAATATGATGAAATGGAGATGATGAATGTAGCCTTAGAAGTGCTGGAAACCAGATTATATCACAAAGGAAATGACTCTTGAGAATATGATGAAAATCATATTTGAAAGGCTCAAGAGTAACAATAAAGCTTTGCTTGGCTAGTGTATATGATCTCTCTTCAAAATCAAGTATGTAATCAAGGAATGAATGAGTGAGAGAATGAAAGCTTGAGAGATGAAGAACACTTAAGAGAGAAAGAGTAATTTTCGGCCAAGTCTATGCACCATAGACAAAGAGTTAATTTTTGTAGAAATTGTGGAGTGTAAGCTCATGAAATGAGGGCCATTGGATTAGATATGAAAAATATGGACCCTTGGATCAATATAGCTGTTAGAAGGCTTAGAGAAGTGTGAAAATGATTACAACAAGTCTCTCTTTGCTGGGAGGAATAATGGCCATTAGATGAGGAAGGTTTAAAGATAGCCATTGGATAAAAAGGTGTAGGGGAAAGGTTTAATCTTGAACCAATGGATCAAAAAGATATTTTGGAGGGAAGGAATGTGGACCATTGGATGAGGAAAACCTTTGAAATAAATCACCTTCCTTTGTCTCTTATTGGCTCCACTAATCCATTTCATGTATCCACTTCATATGCCATGTCATCACGTCCATGTCATCTGCCACGTCAGTCTGTTGACTTTGACTCTGACCAGAAAGTCAACTTTACTTCAATTGGCTCCAATATATTCTGACTATGATTGACCACGAAAATGACTTTCTTAATCATGTTTGACAATGATTAAGTCTTCATTACAGTTCGGTTAAGGTCACCATGTTGATACTTGATCAACTTGATCATCCTACACACAATTAAACTCAAGACATGCTATGTAAGCCTTGTTAGGGCTTCTTGCAATGTTAGTCCATGTTAGTTCAATAAATCAAATTCCCATGCATTTTGGGTAGGACATATAGGTCTAAGATTTCTCATGAACATTATGGATCAAAGTTCAATCAATCATACTTTTGTAATCACTCAAACATATATATTCAACATTTGATACATAACTTGGTCTATTCGCGTCTTTACCTTACGAAACGTGGCACGAAGGCTCAACTAGCAAGTTAGACTTTTAAGAGCACTAAATAGAGTACAACGGTCCACATCGATGCTTTGGAATTGCTCAACTCTCTCCATAGAGGAGCTTTTCACGTTTTTGCGCAATTTGAGACATAACTTGGTCTATTTGCGTCTTTACCTTATGAAACGTGACACGAAGGCTCAACTAGCAAGTTAGACTTCTAAGAACACTAAATAGACCACAACGGTCCATATTGATGCTTTGGAATTTCTCAGCTCTCTCCATAGAGGAGCTTTTCACGTTTTTGTGCAATTTCAAACAAAACTTGGTCTATTCACGTCTTTACCCTACAAAACGTGGCACGAAGGCTCAACTAGCAAGTTAGACCTTTAAGAGCACTAAATAGAGTACAACGGCCGATATTGATGCTTTGGAATTGCTCAACTCTCTCCATAGAGGAGCTTTTCGCGTTTTTATGCAATTTGAGACATAACTTGGTCTATTTGCGTCTTTACCTTATGAAACGTGGCACAAAGGCTCAACTAAAAAGTTAGACTTCTAAGAACACTAAATAGAGTACAACGGTTCATATTGATGCTTTGGAATTGCTCAACTCTCTCCATAGAGGAGCTTTTCACGTTTTTGTGCAATTTCACACATAACTTGGTCTATTTGCATTTTTACCTTACGAAACGTAGTACGAAGGCTCAACTAGCAAGTTAGACTTGAAAGAGCACTCAATAGAGTACAACGGTCCACATTGATGCTTTGGAATTACTCAACTCTCTCCATAGAGGAGCTTTTCACGTTTTTGTGCAATTTGAGACATAACTTGATCTATTCGCCTCTTTACCTTACGAAACGTGGCACGAAGGCTCAACTAGCAAGTTAGAATTTTAAGAGCACTAAATAGCGTACAACGGTCCACATCGATGATTTGGAATTGCGCAACCCTCTCCATAGAGGAGCTTTTCACGTTTTTGAGCAATTTGAGACATAACTTGATGTATTCGCCTCTTTACCTTACGAAACGTGGCACGAAGGCTCAACTAGAAAGTTAGACTTGTAAGAGCACTCAATAGAGTGCAACGGTCCACATTGATGCTTTGGAATTACTCAACTCTCTCCATAGAGGAGCTTTTCACGTTTTTGTGCAATTTCAAACATAACTTGGTCTATTCGCGTCTTTACCTTACGAAACGTGGCACGAAGGCTCAACTAGCAAGTTAGACTTTCAAGAGCACTCAATAGAGTACAACGGTCCACATCGATGCTTTGGAATTGCTCAACTCTCTCCATAGAGGAGCTTTTCACGTTTTTGTGCAATTTGAGACATCACTTGATCTATTCACCTCTTTACCTTACGAAACGTGGCACGAAGGCTCAACTAGCAAGTTAGACTTTTAAGAGCACTAAATAGAGTACAATGGTCCACATTGATGCTTTGGAATTGCTCAACTCTCACCATAGAGGAGCATTTCACGTTTTGAATCAATTTGAGACATAACTTGGTCTATTAGCGTCTTTACCGTACGGAACGTGGAACGATGGCTCAACTAGCAAGTTAGACTTTTAAGATCACAAAATAGATTACAACGGTCCACATCGATGCTTTGGAATTGCGCAACTCTCTCCATAGAGGAGCTTTTCAAGTTTTTGAGCAATTTGAGACATAACTTGGTCTATTCGCGTCTTTTCCTTACGAAACGTGGAACGAAGGCTCAACTAGCAAGTTAGACTTTTAAGAGACAAAGGTCCACATCGATGCTTTGGAATTGCTCAACTCTCTCCATAGAGGAGCTTTTCACGTTTTTGTGCAATTTGAGACATAACTTGATCTATTCACCTCTTTACCTTACGAAACGTGGCATGAAGGCTCAACTAGCAAGTTAGACTTTTAGGAGCACTAAATAGAGTACAAAGGTCCACATTAATGCTTTGGAATTGCTCAACTCTCTCCATAGAAGAGCGTTTCACGTTTTGAAGCAATTTGAGACATAAGTTGGTCTATTCGCGTCTTTACCTTACGAAACGTGGCACGAAGGCTCAACTAGCAAGTTAGAATTTTAAGAGCACTAAATAGAGTACAACGGTCCACATCGATGCTTTGGAATTGCGCAACTCTCTCCATAGAGGAGCTTTTCACGTTTTTGAGCAATTTGAGACATAACTTGATCTATTCGCCTCTTTACCTTACGAAACGTGGCACGAAGGCTCAACTAGCATGTTAGACTTGTAAGAGCACTCAATAGAGTGCAACGGTCCACATTGATGCGTTGGAATTACTCAACTCTCTCCATAGAGGAGCTTTTCACGTTTTTGTGCAATTTCAAACATAACTTGGTCTATTCGCGTCTTTACCTTACGAAACGTGGCACGAAGGCTCAACTAACAAGTTAGACTTTCAAGAGCACTCAATAGAGTACAACCGTCCACATTGATGCTTTAGAATTAGTCAACTCTCTCCATAGAGGAGCTTTTCACGTTTTTCTGCAATTTGAGACATAACTTGGTCTATTTGCGTCTGTACCTTACGAAACGTGGCACGAAGGCTCAACTAGCAAGTTAGACTTCTGAGAACACTAAATACAGTACAACAGTCTACATTGATTCTTTGGAATTGCTCAACTCTCTCCATAGAGGAGCGTTTCACGTTTTTAAGCAATTTGAGACATAACTTGGTCTATTTGCGTCTTTACCTTACGAAACGTGGCACGAAGGCTCAACAAGCAAGTTAGACTTTTAAGAGCACTAAATAGAGTACAACGGTCCACATCGATGCTTTGGAATTGCTCAACTCCCTCCATAGAGGAGTTTTTCAAGTTTTTGAGCAATTTGAGACATAACTTGGTCTATTCGCGTCTTTTCCTTACGAAACGTGGCACGAAGGCTCAACTAGCAAGTTAGACTTTTAAGAGCACTAAATAGATTACAAAGGTCCACATTGATGCTTTGGAATTGCTCTACTCCCTCCATAGAGGAGCTTTTCACGTTTTTAAGCAATTTGAGACATAACTTAGTCTATTCGCGTCACTACCTTACGAAACAAGGCATGATGGCTCAACTAGCAAGTTAGACTTTTAAGAGCACTAAATAGAGTACAACGGTCCACATTGATGCTTTGGAATTGCTCAACTCTCTCCATAGAGGAGCTTTTCACGTTTTTGTGTAATTTCAGACATAACTTGATCTATTCGCCTCTTTACCTTACGAAACGTGGCATGAAGGCTCAACTACCAAGTTAGACTTTTAAGAGCACTAAATAGAGTACAACGGTCGACATTGATGCTTTGAAATTGCTCAACTCTCTCCAGAGAGGAGCTTTCGACGTTTTTAAGCAATTTGAGACATAACTTGGTCTATTCGCGTCTTTACCTTACGAAACGTGGAACGAAGGCTCAACTAGCAAGTTAGACTTTTAAGAGACAACGGTCCACATCGATGCTTTGGAATTGCTCAACTCTCTCCATAGAGGAGCTTTTCACGTTTTTGTGCAATTTGAAACATAACTTGATGTATTCACCTCTTTACCTTACGAAACGTGGCACGAAGGCTCAACTAGAAAGTTAGACTTTTAAGAGCACTAAATAGAGTACAATGGTCGACATTGATGCTTTGGAATTGCTCAACTCTCTCCATAGAGGAGCGTTTCACGTTTTGAAGCAATTTGAGACATAACTTGGTCTATTAGCGTCTTTACCTTACGAAACGTGGAACGATGGCTCAACTAGCAAGTTAGACTTTTAAGATCACTAAATAGATTATAATGGTCCACATCGATGCTTTGGAATTGCGCAACTCTCTCCATAGAGGAGCTTTTCAAGTTGTTGAGCAATTTGAGACATAACTTGGTCTATTCGCGTCTTTTCCTTACGAAACGTGGCACGAAGGCTCAACTAGGAAGTTAGAATTTTAAGAGCACTAAATAGAGTACAACAGTCCACATTGATGCTTTGGAATTGCTCAACTCTCTCCATAGAGGAGCTTTTCACGTTTTTGTGCAATTTGAGACATAACTTGATCTATTCGCGTCTATACGTTACGAAACGTGGCACGAAGGCTCAACAAGGAAGTTAGACTTTTAAGAGCACTAAATAGAGTACAACGGTCCACATTGATGCTTTGGAATCGCTGAACTCTCTCCATAGAGGAGCCCTTCACGTTTTTAAGCAATTTGAGACGTAACTTGGTCTATTCGCGTCTTTACCTCACGAAACGTGGAACGAAGGCTCAACTAGCAAGTTAGACTTTTAAGAGCACTAAATAGATTACAAAGGTCCACATTGATGCTTTGGAATTGCTCAACTCTCTCCATAGAGGTGCGTTTCACGTTTTTAAGCAATTTGAGACATAACTTGGTCTATTTGCGTCTTTACCTTACGAAACGTGGCACGAAGGCTCAACTAGCAAGTTAGAATTTAAGAGCACTAAATAGAGTACAACGGTCCACATCGATGCTTTGGAATTGCTCAACTCTCTCCATAGAGAAGTTTTTCAAGTTTTTGTGCAATTTGAGACATAACTTGGTCTATTCGCGTCTTTTCCTTACGAAACGTGGCACGAAGGCTCAACTAGCAAGTTAGACTTTTAAGAGCACTAAATAGATTACAAAGGTCCACATTGATGCTTTGGAATTGCTCAACTCTCTCCATAGAGGAGCTTTTCACGTTTTTAAGCAATTTGAGACATAACTTGGTCTATTCGCGTCATTACCTTACGAAACGTGGCACGAAGGCTCAACTAGCAAGTTAGACTTTTAAGAGCACTAAATAGAGTACAACGGTCCACATTGATGCTTTGGAATTGCTCAACTCTCTCCATAGAGGAGCTTTTCACGTTTTTGTGCAATTTGAGACATAACTTGATCTATTCGCCTCTTTACCTTACGAAACGTGGCACGAAGGCTCGAACTAGCAAGTTAGACTTTTAAGAGCACTAAATAGAGTACAACTGGTCGACATTGATGCTTTGGAATTGCTCAACTCTCTCCATAGAGGAGCGTTTCACGTTTTGAAGCAATTTGAGACATAACTTGGTCTATTAGCGTCTTTACCTTACGAAACGTGGAACGATGGCTCAACTAGCAAGTTAGACTTTTAAGATCACTAAATAGATTATAATGGTCCACATCGATGCTTTGGAATTGCGCAACTCTCTCCATAGAGGAGCTTTTCAAGTTGTTGAGCAATTTGAGACATAACTTGGTCTATTCGCGTCTTTACCTTACGAAACGTGGCACGAAGGCTCAACTAGGAAGTTAGACTTTTAAGAGCACTAAATAGAGTACAACATGTCCACATTGATGCTTTGGAATTGCTCAACTCTCTCCATAGAGGAGCTTTTCACGTTTTTGTGCAATTTGAGACATAACTTGATCTATTCGCGTCTATACGTTACGAAACGTGGCACGAAGGCTCAACAAGGAAGTTAGACTTTTAAGAGCACTAAATAGAGTATAACGGTCCACATTGATGCTTTGGAATCGCTGAACTCTCTCCATAGAGGAGCCCTTCACGTTTTTAAGCAATTTGAGACGTAACTTGGTCTATTCGCGTCTTTACCTCACGAAACGTGGAACGAAGGCTCAACTAGCAAGTTAGACTTTTAAGAGCACTAAATAGATTACAAAGGTCCACATTGATGCTTTGGAATTGCTCAACTCTCTCCATAGAGGTGCGTTTCACGTTTTTAAGCAATTTGAGACATAACTTGGTCTATTTGCGTCTTTACCTTACGAAACGTGGCACGAAGGCTCAACTAGCAAGTTAGAATTTAAGAGCACTAAATAGAGTACAACGGTCCACATCGATGCTTTGGAATTGCTCAACTCTCTCCATAGAGAAGTTTTTCAAGTTTTTGAGCAACTTGAGACATAACTTGGTCTATTCGCGTCTTTTCCTTACGAAACGTGGCACGAAGGCTCAACTAGCAAGTTAGACTTTTAAGAGCACTAAATAGATTACAAAGGTCCACATTGATGCTTTGGAATTGCTCAACTCCCTCCATAGAGGAGCTTTTCACGTTTTTAAGCAATTTGAGACATAACTTAGTCTATTCGCGTCATTACCTTACGAAACGTGGCATGATGGCTCAACTAGCAAGTTAGACTTTTAAGAGCACTAAATAGAGTACAACGGTCCACATTGATGCTTTGGAATTGCTCAACTCTCTCCATAGAGGAGCTTTTCACGTTTTTGTGTAATTTCAGACATAACTTGATCTATTCGCCTCTTTACCTTACGAAACGTGGCATGAAGGCTCAACTACCAAGTTAGACTTTTAAGAGCACTAAATAGAGTACAACGATTGACATTGATGCTTTGGAATTGCTCAACTCTCTCCAGAGAGGAGCTTCGACGTTTTTAAGCAATTTGAGACATAACTTGGTCTATTCGCGTCTTTACCTTACGAAACGTGGAACGAAGGCTCAACTAGCAAGTTAGACTTTGAAGAGACAACGGTCCACATCGATGCTTTGGAATTGCTCAACTCTCTCCATAGAGGAGCTTTTCACGTTTTTGTGCAATTTGAGACATAACTTGATCTATTCACCTCTTTACCTTACGAAACGTGGCACGAAGGCTGAACTAGAAAGTTAGACTTTTAAGAGCACTAAATAGAGTACAATGGTCGACATTGATGCTTTGGAATTGCTCAACTCTCTCCATAGAGGAGCGTTTCACGTTTTGAAGCAATTTGAGACATAACTTGGTCTATTAGCGTCTTTACCTTACGAAACGTGGAACGATGGCTCAACTAGCAAGTTAGACTTTTAAGATCACTAAATAGATTATAATGGTCCACATCGATGCTTTGGAATTGCGCAACTCTCTCCATAGAGGAGCTTTTCAAGTTTTTGAGCAATTTGAGACATAACTTGGTCTATTCGCGTCTTTTCCTTACGAAACGTGGCACGAAGGCTCAACTAGGAAGTTAGAATTTTAAGAGCACTAAATAGAGTACAACGGTCCACATTGATGCTTTGGAATTGCTCAGCTCTCTCCATAGAGGAGCTTTTCACGTTTTAGTGCAATTTGAGACATAACTTGATCTATTCGCGTCTATACGTTACGAAACGTGGCACGAAGGCTCAACAAGGAAGTTAGACTTTTAAGAGCACTAAATAGAGTATAACAGTCCACATTGATGCTTTGGAATCGCTCAACTCTCTCCATAGAGGAGCCCTTCACTTTTTTAAGCAATTTGAGACGTAACTTGGTCTATTCGCGTCTTTACCTCATGAAACGTGGAACGAAGGCTCAACTAGCAAGTTAGACTTTTAAGAGCACTAAATAGATTACAAAGGTCCACATTGATGCTTTGGAATTGCTCAACTCTCTCCATAGAGGTACGTTTCACGTTTTTAAGCAATTTGAGACATAACTTGGTCTATTCGCTTGTTTACCTTACGAAACGTGGCACGATGGCTCAACTAGCAAGTTAGACTTTTAAGAGCACTAAATAGAGTACAATGGTCCACATTGATGCTTTGGAATTGCTCAACTCTCTCCATAGAGGAGCTTTTCACGTTTTTGTGTAATTTGAGACATAACTTGATCTATTCGCCTCTTTACCTCACGAAACGTGGCACGAAGACTCAACTAGCAAGTTAGACTTTTAAGAGCACTAAATAGAGTACAACGGTCCACATTGATGCTTTGGAATTGCTCTACTCTCTCCATAGAGGAGCTTTTCACGTTTTTGTGTAATTTGAGACATAACTTGATCTATTCGCCTCTTTACCTCACGAAATGTGGCACGAAGGCTCAACTAGCAAGTTAGACTTTTAAGAGCACTAAATAGATTACAAAGGTCCACATTGATGCTTTGGAATTGCTCAACTCTCTCCATAGAGGAGCTTTTCACGTTTTTGTGCAATTTGAGACATAACTTGATCTATTCGCCTCTTTACCTCCCGAAACGTGGCACGAAGGCTCAACTAGCAAGTTAGACTTTTAAGAGCACTCAATAGAGTACAACGGTCCACATTGATGCTTTGGAATTGCTCAACTCTCTCCATAGAGGAGCTTTTCACGTTTTTGTGCAATTTGAGACATAACTTGATCTATTCGCCTCTTTACCTCCCGAAGCGTGGCACGAAGGCTCAACTAGCAAGTTAGACTTTTAAGAGCACTAAATAGAGTACAACGGTCTACATCGATGCTTTGGAATTGCTCAACTTTCTCCAAAGAGAAGCCTTTCCCGTTTTTAAGCAATTTGAGACATAACTTGATCTATTCGCCTATTTACCTTACGAAACGAGGCACGAAGGCTCAACTAGAAAGTTAGACTTTTAAGAGCACTAAATAGAGTACAACGGTCCACAATGATGCTTTGTAATTGCTCAACTCTCTCCGTAGAGGAGCCTTTCACGTTTTTAAGCAAGTTGAGACATAACTTGATCTATTCGCCTATTTACCTTACGAAACGAGGCACGAAGGCTCAACTAGAAAGTTAGACTTTTAAGAGCACTCAATAGAGTACAACGGTCCACATTGATGCTTTGGAATTGCTCAACTCTCTCCATAGAGGAGCCTTTCACGTTTTTAAGCAAGTTGAGACATTACTTGGTCTACTAGCGTCTTTACCTTACGAAACGTGGAACGAAGGCTCAACTAGCAAGTTAGACTTTTAAGAGCACTAAATAGAGTACAACGGTCAAAATTGATGCTTTGGAATTGCTCAACTCTCTCCATAGAGGAGCTTTTCCCGTTTTTGTGTAATTTGAGACATAACTTGATCTATTCACCTCTTTACCTTACGAAACGTGGCACGAAGGCTCAACTAGCAAGTTAGACTGTTAAGAGCACAAAATAGAGTACAACGGCCGATATTGATTCTTTGGAATTGCTCAACTCTCTCCATAGAGGAGCGTTTCACGTTTTTAAGCAATTTGAGACATAACTTGGTCTATTTGCGTCTTTACCTTACGAAACGTGGCACGAAGAGCCAACTAGGAAGTTAGACTTTTAAGAGCACTAAATAGAGTACAACGGTCCGCATTGATGCTTTGGAATTGCTCAACTCTCTCCATAGAGGAGCTTTTCACGTTTTTTTGCAATTTGAGACATAACTTGATCTATTCGCCTCTTTACCTTACGAAACGTGGCACGAAGGCTGAACTAGCAAGTTAGGCTTTTAAGAGCACTAAATAGAGTAAAACGGTCCACATTGATGCTTTGGAATTGCTCAACTCTCTCCATAGAGGAGCTTTCCACGTTTTTAAGATATTTGAGACATAACTTGGTCTATTCGCGTCTTTACCTTACGAAACGTGGAACGAAGGCTCAACTAGCAAGTTAGACTTTTAAGAGACAACGGTCCACATCGATGCTTTTGAATTGCTCAACTCTCTCCATAGAGGAGCTTTTCACGTTTTTGTGCAATTTGAGACATAACTTGATCTATTCGCCTCTTTACCTTACGAAACGAGGCACGAAGGCTCAACTAGCAAGTTAGACTTTTAAGAGCACTAAATAGAGTACAACGGTCCACAATGATGCTTTGGAATTGCTCAACTCTCTCCATAGAGGAGCCTTTCACGTTTTTAAGCAATTTGAGACATAACTTGGTCTATTCGCGTCTTTACCTTACGAAACGTGGAACGAAGGCTCAACTAGCAAGTTAGACTTTTAAGAGCATAAATAGAGTACAACTGTCAAAATTGATGCTTTGGAATTGCTCAACTCTCTCCATAGAGGAGCTTCTCACGTTTTTGTGCAATTTGAGACATAACTCGACCTATTCGCCTCTGTACCTTTCGAAACGTGGCACGAAGGCTCAACTAGCAAGTTAGACTGTCAAAAGCACTAAATAGAGTACAACGGCCGATATTGATTCTTTGGAATTGCTCAACTCTCTCAATAGAGGAGCGTCTCACGTTTTTAAGCAATTTGAGACATAACTTGGTCTATTTGTGTCTTTACCTTACGAAACGTGGCACGAAGGCTCAACTAGCAAGTTAGACTTTTAAGAGCACTAAATAGAGTACAACGGTCTACATCGATGGTTTGGAATTGCTCAACTCTCTCCATAGAGGAGCGTTTCACGTTTTTGTGCAATTTGAGACATAACTTGATCTATTCGCCTCTTTACCTTACGAAACGTGGCACGAAGGCTCAACTAGTAAGTTAGACTTTTAAGAGCACTAAATAGAAAACAACGGTCCACATTGATGCTTTGGAATTGCTCAACTCTCTCCGTAGAGGAGCCTTTCACGTTTTTAAGCAATTTGAGACATAACTTGGTCTATTCGCATCTTTACCTGACGAAACGTGGAACGAAGGCTCAACTAGCAAGTTAGACTTTTAAGAGCGCTAAATAGAGTACAACGGTCCACATTGATGCTTTGGAATTGCTCAACTCTCTCCATAGAGGAGCATTTCACGTTTTTATGCAATTTGAGACATAACTTGATCTATTCGCCTCTTTACCTTACGAAACGTGGCACGAAGGCTCAACTAGTAAGTTAGACTTTTAAGAGCACTAAATAGAGTACAACGGTCCACATTGATGCTTTGGAATTGCTCAACTCTCTCCATAGAGGAGCATTTCACGTTTTTATGCAATTTGAGACATAACTTGATCTATTCGCCTCTTTACCTTACGAATCGTGGCACGAAGACTCAACTAGTAAGTTAGACTTTTAAGAGCACTAAATAGAGAACAACGGTCCACATTGATGCTTTGGAATTGCTCAACTCTCTCCGTAGAGGAGCCTTTCACGTTTTTAAGAAATTTGAGACATAACTTGGTCTATTCGCATCTTTACCGGACGAAACGTGGAACGAAGGCTCAACTAGCAAGTTAGACTTTTAAGAGCACTAAATAGAGTACAACGGTCCAAATTGATTCCTTGGAATTGCTCAACTCTCTCCATAGAGGAGCTCTTCACGTTTTTGTGCAATTTGAGACATAACTTGATCTATTCGCCTCTTTACCTTACGAAACGTGGCACGAAGGCTCAACTAGCAAGTTAGACTGTTAAGAGCATTAAATAGAGTACAACGGCCGATATTTATTCTTTGGAATTGCTCAACTCTCTCTATAGAGGAGCGTTTCACGTTTTTATGCAATTTGAGACATAACTTGATCTATTCGCCTCTTTACCTTACGAAACGTGGCACGAAGGCTCAACTAGTAAGTTAGACTTTTAAGAGCACTAAATAGAGTACAACGGTCCACATTGATGCTTTGGAATTGCTCAACTCTCTCCATAGAGGAGCATTTCACGTTTTTATGCAATTTGAGACATAACTTGATCTATTCGCCTCTTTACCTTACGAATCGTGGCACGAAGACTCAACTAGTAAGTTAGACTTTTAAGAGCACTAAATAGAGAACAACGGTCCACATTGATGCTTTGGAATTGCTCAACTCTCTCCGTAGAGGAGCCTTTCACGTTTTTAAGAAATTTGAGACATAACTTGGTCTATTCGCATCTTTACCGGACGAAACGTGGAACGAAGGCTCAACTAGCAAGTTAGACTTTTAAGAGCACTAAATAGAGTACAACGGTCCAAATTGATTCCTTGGAATTGCTCAACTCTCTCCATAGAGGAGCTCTTCACGTTTTTGTGCAATTTGAGACATAACTTGATCTATTCGCCTCTTTACCTTACGAAACGTGGCACGAAGGCTCAACTAGCAAGTTAGACTTTTAAGAGCACTAAATAGAGTACAACGGTCCACATCGATGCTTTGGAATTGCTCAACTCTCTCCATAGAGGAGCTTTTCACGTTTTTGTGCAATTTGAGACATAACTTGATCTATTCGGCTCTTTACCTTACGAAACATGGCACGAAGGCTCAACTAGCAAGTTAGACTGTTAAGAGCATTAAATAGAGTACAACGGCCGATATTGATTCTTTGGAATTGCTCAACTCTCTCCATAGAGGAGCGTTTCACGTTTTTAAGCAATTTGAGACATAACTTGGTCTATTTGCGTCTTTACCTTACGAAACGTGGCACGAAGGCTCAACTAGCAAGTTAGACTGTTAAGAGCATTAAATAGAGTACAACGGCCGATATTGATTCTTTGGAATTGCTCAACTCCCTCCATAGAGGACCGTTTCACGTTTTTAAGCAATTTGAGACATAACTTGGTCTATTTGCATCTTTACCTTACGAAACGTGGCACAAAGGCTCAACTAGCAAGTTAGACTTTTAAGAGCACTAAATAGAGTACAACGGTCCACATTGATGCTTTGGAATTGCTCAACTCTCTCCATAGAGGAGCTTTTCACGTTTTTGTGCAATTTGAGACATAACTTGATCTATTCGACTCTTTAACTTACGAAACGTGGCACGAAAGCTCAACTAGCAAGTTAGACTGTTAAGAGCACTAAATAGAGTACAACGGCCGATATTGATTCTTTGGAATTGCTCAACTCTCTCCATAGAGGAGCTTTTCACGTTTTTAAGCAATTTGAGACATACCATGGTGTATTCGCATCTTTACCTTACGAAACGAGGCACGAAGGATCAACTAGCAAGTTAGACTTTTAAGAGCACTAAATAGAGTACAACGGTCCGCATTGATGCTTTGGAATTCCTCAACTCTCTCGATAGAGGAGCTTTTCCCATTTTTGTGTAATTTGAGACATAACTTGATCTATTCGCCTCTTTACCTTACGAAACGTGGCACGAAGGCTCAACTAGCAAGTTAGACTGTTGAGAGCACTAAATAGAGTAGAACGGCCGATATTGATTCTTTGGAATTGCTCAACTCTCTCCATAGAGGAGCGTTTCACGTTTTTAAGCAATTTGAGACATAACTTGGTCTATTTGCGTCTTTACCTTACGAAACGTGGCACAAAGGCTCAACTAGGAAGTTAGACTTTTAAGAGCACTAAATAGATTACAAAGGTCCACATTGATGCTTTGGAATTGCTCAACTCTTTCCATAGAGGAGCTTTTCACGTTTTTAAGCAATTTGAGACATAACTTGGTCTATTCGCATCTTTACCTTACGAAACGAGGCACGAAGGATCATTTAGGAAGTTAGACTTTTAAGAGCACTAAATAGAGTACAACGGTCAGCATTGATGCTTTGGAATGGCTCAACTCTCTCCATAGAGGAGCTTGTCACGTTTTTAAGCAATTTGAGACATAACTTGGTCTATTCGCATCTTTACCTGACGAAACGTGGAACGAAGGCTCAACTATCAAGTTAGACTTTTAAGAGCACTAAATAGAGTACAACGGTCCAAATTGATTCCTTGGAATTGCTCAACTCTCTCCATAGAGGAGCTCTTCACGTTTTTGTGTAATTTGAGACATAACTTGATCTATTCGCCTCTTTACCTGACGAAACGTGGAACGAAGGCTCAACTAGCAAGTTAGACTTTTAAGAGCACTAAATAGAGTACAAGGTCCACATTGATGCTTTTGAATTGCTCAACTCTCTCCATAGAGGAGCCGTTCACGTTTTTAAGCAATTTGAGACATAACTTGGTCTATTCGCGTCTTTACCTTACGAAAAGTGGAACGAAGGCTCAACTAGCAAGTTAGACTTTTAAGAGCATAAATAGTGTACAACTGTCAAAATTGATGCTTTGGAATTGCTCAACTCTCTCCATAGAGGTGTTTCTCACGTTTTTGTGCAATTTGAGACATAACTTGATCTATTCGCCTCTGTACCTTTCGAAACGTGGCACGAATGCTCAACTAGCAAGTTAGACTGTTATGAGCACTAAATAGAGTACAACGGCCGATATTGATTCTTTGGAATTGCTCAACTCTCTCCATAGAGGAGCGTCTCACGTTTTTAAGCAATTTGAGACATAACTTGGTCTATTTGTGTCTTTACCTTACGAAACGTGGCACGAAGGTTCAACTACGAAGTTAGACTTTTAAGAGCACTAAATAGAGTACCACGGTCTACATCGATGGTTTGGAATTGCTTAACTCTCTCCATAGAGGAGCGTTTCACGTTTTTGTGCAATTTGAGACATAACTTGATCTATTCGCCTCTTTACCTTACGAAACGTGACACGAAGGCTCCACTAGCAAGTTAGACTTTTAAGAGCACTAAATAGAGTACAACGGTCCACATTGATGCTTTGGAATTGCTCAGTTCTCTCCATAGAGGAGCCTTTCACGTTTTTAAGCAATTTGAGACATAACTTGGTCTATTCGCGTCTTTACCTGACGAAACGTGGAACGAAGGCTCAACTAGCAAGTTAGACTTTTAAAAGCACTTAATAGTGTACAACGGTCCACATTGATGCTTTGGAATTGCTCAACTCTCTCCAAAGATGAGCCTTTCACGTTTTTAAGCAATTTGAGACATAACTTGGTCTATTCGTGTTTTAGCTTAGGAAACGTGGAACGAAGGCTCAACTAGCAAGTTATACTTTTAAGAGCACTAAATAGATTACAACGGTCCACATTGATGCTTTGCAATTGCTCAACTCTCTCCATAGAGGAGCTTTTCACGTTTTTGTTCAATTTGAGACATAACTTGATCTATTCGCCTCTTTACCTTACGAAACGTCGCACGAAGGCTCAACTAGCAAAATAGAGTGTTAAGAGCACTAAATTGAGCACAACGGCCGATATTGATTCTTTGGAATTGCTCAACTCTCTCAATAGAGGAGCGTTTCACGTTTTTAAGCAATTTGAGACATAACTTGGTCTATTTCCGTCTTTACCTTGCGAAACGTGGCACGAAGGCTCAACTAGCAAGTAAGACTTTTAAGAGCACTAAATAGAGTACAACGCTCCACATTGATGCTTTGCAATTGCTTAACTCTCTCTATAGAGGAGCTTTTCACGTTTTTGTGCAATTTGAGACATAACTTGATCTATTCGCCTCTTTACCTTACGAAACGTGGCACGAAGGCTCAACTAGCAAGTTAGACTTTTAAGAGCACTAAATAGATTACAAAGGTCCACATCGATGCTTTGGAATTGCTCAACTGTCTCCATAGAAGAGCTTTTCACGTTTTTAAGCAATTTGAGACATAACTTGGTCTATTCGCGTCTTTAGCTTACGAAACGTGGCACGAAGCTCAACCAGCAAGTTAGACTTTGAAGAGCACTAAATAGAGTACAACAGTCCACATTGATGCTTTGGAATTGCTCAACTCTCTCCGTAGAGGAGCATTTCACGTTTTTAAGCAATTTGAGACATAACTTGATCTATTCGCATCTTTACCTTACGAAACGAGGCACGAAGGATCAACTAGCAAGTTAGACTTTTAAGAGCACTAAATAGAGTACAACGGTCAGCATTGATGCTTTGGAATGGCTCAACTCTCTCCATAGAGGAGCTTGTCACGTTTTTAAGCAATTTGAGACATAACTTGGTCTATTCGCATCTTTACCTGACGAAACGTGGAACGAAGGCTCAACTAGCAAGTTAGACTTTTAAGAGCACTAAATAGAGTACAACGGTCCAAATTGATTCCTTGGAATTGCTCAACTCTCTCCATAGAGGAGCTCTTCACGTATTTGTGCAATTTGAGACATAACTTGATCTATTCGCCTCTTTACCGGACGAAACGTGGAACAAAGGCTCAACTTGCAAGTTAGACTTTTAAGAGCACTAAATAGAGTACAAGGTCCACATTGATGCTTTGGAATTGCTCAACTCTCTACATAGAGGAGCCTTTCACGTTTTTAAGCAATTTGAGACATAACTTGGTCTATTCGCGTCTTTACCTGACGAAACGTGGAACGAAGGCTCAACTAGCAAGTTAGACTTTTAACAGCACTGAATAGTGTACAACGGTCCACATTGATGCTTTCGAATTGCTCAACTCTCTCCAAAGATGAGCCTTTCACGTTTTTAAGCAATTTGAGACATAACTTGGTCTATTCGTGTCTTTAGCTTACGAAACGTGGAACGAAGGCTCAACTAGCAAGTTAGACTTTTAAGAGCACTAAATAGATTACAACGGTCCACATTGATGCTTTGCAATTGCTCAACTCTCTCCATAGAGGAGCTTTTCACGTTTTTGTTCAATTTGAGACATAACTTGATCTATTCGCCTCTTTACCTTACGAAACGTCGCACGAAGGCTCAACTAGCAAAATAGACTGTTAAGAGCACTAAATTGAGCACAACGGCCGATATTGATTCTTTGGAATTGCTCAACTCTCTCAATAGAGGAGCGTTTCACGTTTTTAAGCAATTTGAGACATAACTTGGTCTATTTCCGTCTTTACCTTACGAAACGTGGCACGAAGGCTCAACTAGCAAGCAAGACTTTTAAGAGCACTAAATAGAGTACAACGCTCCACATTGATGCTTTGCAATTGCTTAACTCTCTCTATAGAGGAGCTTTTCACTTTTTTGTGCAATTTGAGACATAACTTGTTCTATTCGCCTCTTTACCTTACGAAACGTGGCACGAAGGCTCAACTAGCAAGTTAGACTTTTAAGAGCACTAAATAGATTACAAAGGTCCACATCGATGCTTTGGAATTGCTCAACTGTCTCCATAGAAGAGCTTTTCACGTTTTTAAGCAATTTGAGACATAACTTGGTCTATTCGCGTCTTTAGCTTATGAAACGTGGCACGAAGGCTCAATCAGCAGGTTAGACTTTGAAGAGCACTAAATAGAGTACAACAGTCCACATTGATGCTTTGGAATTGCTCAACTCTCTCCGTAGAGGAGCATTTCACGTTTTTAAGCAATTTGAGACATAACTTGGTCTATTCGCATCTTTACCTTACGAAACGAGGCACGAAGGATCAACTAGCAAGTTAGACTTTTAAGAGCACTAAATAGAGTACAACGGTCAGCATTGATGCTTTGGAATGGCTCAACTCTCTCCATAGAGGAGCTTGTCACGTTTTTAAGCAATTTGAGACATAACTTGGTCTATTCGCATCTTTACCTGACGAAACGTGGAACGAAGGCTCAACTAGCAAGTTAGACTTTTAAGAGCACTAAATAGAGTACAACGGTCCAAATTGATTCCTTGGAATTGCTCAACTCTCTCCATAGAGGAGCTCTTCACGTATTTGTGCAATTTGAGACATAACTTGATCTATTCGCCTCTTTACCGGACGAAACGTGGAACGAAGGCTCAACTTGCAAGTTAGACTTTTAAGAGCACTAAATAGAGTACAAGGTCCACATTGATGCTTTGGAATTGCTCAACTCTCTCCATAGAAGAGCCTTTCACGTTTTTAAGCAATTTGAGACATAACTTGGTCTATTCGCGTCTTTACCTGACGAAACGTGGAACGAAGGCTCAACTAGCAAGTTAGACTTTTAACAGCACTGAATAGTGTACAACGGTCCACATTGATGCTTTGGAATTGCTCAACTCTCTCCAAAGATGAGACTTTCACGTTTTTAAGCAATTTGAGACATAACTTGGTCTATTCGTGTCTTTAGCTTACGAAACGTGGAACGAAGGCTCAACTAGCAAGTTAGACTTTTAAGAGCACTAAATAGATTACAACGGTCCACATTGATGCTTTGGAATTGCTCAACTCTCTCCATAGAGGAGCTTTTCACGTTTTTGTTCAATTTGAGACATAACTTGATCTATTCGCCTCTTTACCTTACGAAACGTCGCACGAAGGCTCAACTAGCAAAATAGACTGTTAAGAGCACTAAATTGAGCACAACGGCCGATATTGATTCTTTGGAATTGCTCAACTCTCTCAATAGAGGAGCGTTTCACGTTTTTAAGCAATTTGAGACATAACTTGGTCTATTTCCGTCTTTACCTTACGAAACGTGGCACGAAGGCTCAACTAGCAAGCAAGACTTTTAAGAGCACTAAATAGAGTACAACGCTCCACATTGATGCTTTGCAATTGCTTAACTCTCTCTATAGAGGAGCTTTTCACGTTTTTGTGCAATTTGAGACATAACTTGATCTATTCGCCTCTTTACCTTACGAAACGTGGCACGAAGGCTCAACTAGCAAGTTAGACTTTTAAGAGCACTAAATAGATTACAAAGGTCCACATCGATGCTTTGGAATTGCTCAACTGTCTCCATAGAAGAGCTTTTCACGTTTTTAAGCAATTTGAGACATAACTTGGTCTATTCGCGTCTTTAGCTTACGAAACGTGGCACGAAGGCTCAACCAGCAAGTTAGACTTTGAAGAGCACTAAATAGAGTACAACAGTCCACATTGATGCTTTGGAATTGCTCAACTCTCTACGTAGAGGAGCATTTCACGTTTTTAAGCAATTTGAGACATAACTTGGTCTATTCGCATCTTTACCTTACGAAACGAGGCACGAAGGATCAACTAGCAAGTTAGACTTTTAAGAGCACTAAATAGAGTACAACGGTCAGCATTGATGCTTTGGAATGGCTCAACTCTCTCCATAGAGGAGCTTGTCACGTTTTTAAGCAATTTGAGACATAACTTGGTCTATTCGCATCTTTACCTGACGAAACGTGGAACGAAGGCTCAACTAGCAAGTTATACTTTTAAGAGCACTAAATAGAGTACGATGGTCCACATTGATGCTTTGGACTTCCTCAACTCTCTCCATAGAAGAGCTTTTCACGTTTTTGTGCAATTTCAAACATAACTTGGTCTATTCGCGTCTTTACCTTACGAAACGTGGCACGAAGGCTCAACTAGCAAGTTAGACTGTTAAGAGCATTAAATAGAGTACAACGGCCGATATTTCTTCTTTGGAATTGCTCAACTCTCTCCATAGAGGAGCGTTACACGTTTTTAAGCAATTTGAGACATAACTTGGTCTATTTGCATCTTTACCTTACGAAACGTGGCACGAAGGCTCAACTAGCACGTGAGACTTTTAAGAGCACTAAATAGAGTACAACGGTCCACATCGATGCTTTGGAATTGCTCAACTCTCTCCATAGAAGAGCTTTTCACGTTTTTGTGTAATTTGAGACATAACTTGATCTATTCGGCTCTTTACCTTACGAAACGTGGCACGAAGGCTCAACTAGCAAGTTAGACTGTTAAGAGCATTAAATAGAGTACAACGGCCGATATTGATTCTTTGGAATTGCTCAACTCTCTCCATAGGGGAGCGTTTCATGTTTTTGAGCAATTTGAGACATAACTTGGTCTATTTGCGTCTTTATCTTACGAAACGTGGCACGAAGGCTCAACTAGCAAGTTAGACTGTAAAGAGCATTAAATAGAGTACAACGGCCGATATTGATTCTTTGGAATTGCTCAACTCTCTCCATAGAAGAGCTTTTCACGTTTTTGAGCAATTTGAGACATAACTTGGTCTATTCGCGTCTTTACTTTACGAAACGTGGCACGAAGGCTCAACTAGCAAGTTATGGTTTGAAGAGCACTAAATAGAGTACAACGGCCCACATTGATGCTTTGGAATTGCTCAACTCTCTCCATAGAGGAGCATTTCACGTTTTTATGCAATTTGAGACATAACTTGGTCTATTCGCGTCTTTACTTTACGAAACGTGGCACGAAGGCTCAACTAGCAAGTTATGGTTTGAAGAGCACTAAATAGAGTACAACGGCCGATATTGATTCTTTGGAATTGCTCAACTCTCTCAATAGAGGAGCGTTTCACGTTTTTAAGCAATTTGAGACATAACTTGGTCTATTTCCGTCTTTACCTTACGAAACGTGGCACGAAGGCTCAACTAGCAAGCAAGACTTTTAAGAGCACTAAATAGAGTACAACGCTCCACATTGAGGCTTTGCAATTGCTTAACTCTCTCTATAGAGGAGCTTTTCACGTTTTTGTGCAATTTGAGACATAACTTGATCTATTCGCCTCTTTACCTTACGAAACGTGGCACGAAGGCTCAACTAGCAAGTTAGACTTTTAAGAGCACTAAATAGATTACAAAGGTCCACATCGATGCTTTGGAATTGCTCAACTGTCTCCATAGAAGAGCTTTTCACGTTTTTAAGCAATTTGAGACATAACTTGGTCTATTCGCGTCTTTAGCTTACGAAACGTGGCACGAAGGCTCAACCAGCAAGTTAGACTTTGAAGAGCACTAAATAGAGTACAACAGTCCACATTGATGCTTTGGAATTGCTCAACTCTCTACGTAGAGGAGCATTTCACGTTTTTAAGCAATTTGAGACATAACTTGGTCTACTCGCATCTTTACCTTACGAAACGAGGCACGAAGGATCAACTAGCAAGTTAGACTTTTAAGAGCACTAAATAGAGTACAACGGTCAGCATTGATGCTTTGGAATGGCTCAACTCTCTCCATAGAGGAGCTTGTCACGTTTTTAAGCAATTTGAGACATAACTTGGTCTATTCGCATCTTTACCTGACGAAACGTGGAACGAAGGCTCAACTAGCAAGTTATACTTTTAAGAGCACTAAATAGAGTACGATGGTCCACATTGATGCTTTGGACTTCCTCAACTCTCTCCATAGAAGAGCTTTTCACGTTTTTGTGCAATTTCAAACATAACTTGGTCTATTCGCGTCTTTACCTTACGAAACGTGGCACGAAGGCTCAACTAGCAAGTTAGACTGTTAAGAGCATTAAATAGAGTACAACGGCCGATATTTCTTCTTTGGAATTGCTCAACTCTCTCCATAGAGGAGCGTTACACGTTTTTAAGCAATTTGAGACATAACTTGGTCTATTTGCATCTTTACCTTACGAAACGTGGCACGAAGGCTCAACTAGCACGTGAGACTTTTAAGAGCACTAAATAGAGTACAACGGTCCACATCGATGCTTTGGAATTGCTCAACTCTCTCCATAGAAGAGCTTTTCACGTTTTTGTGTAATTTGAGACATAACTTGATCTATTCGGCTCTTTACCTTACGAAACGTGGCACGAAGGCTCAACTAGCAAGTTAGACTGTTAAGAGCATTAAATAGAGTACAACGGCCGATATTGATTCTTTGGAATTGCTCAACTCTCTCCATAGAAGAGCTTTTCACGTTTTTGAGCAATTTGAGACATAACTTGGTCTATTCGCGTCTTTACTTTACGAAACGTGGCACGAAGGCTCAACTAGCAAGTTATGGTTTGAAGAGCACTAAATAGAGTACAACGGCCCACATTGATGCTTTGGAATTGCTCAACTCTCTCCATAGAGGAGCATTTCACGTTTTTATGCAATTTGAGACATAACTTGATCTATTCGCCTCTTTACGTGACGAAACGTGGCACGAAGGCTCAACTAGCACGTGAGACTTTTAAGAGCACTAAATAGAGTACAACGGTCCACATCGATGCTTTGGAATTGCTCAACTCTCTCCATAGAGGAGCTTTTCACGTTATTGTGCAATTTGAGACATAACTTGATCTATTCGGCTCTTTACCTTACGAAACGTGGCACGAAGGCTCAACTAGCAAGTTAGACTGTTAAGAGCATTAAATAGAGTACAACGGCCGATATTGATTCTTTGGAATTGCTCAACTCTCTCCATAGGGGAGCGTTTCATGTTTTTGAGCAATTTGAGAAATAACTTGGTCTATTTGCGTCTTTACCTTACGAAACGTGGCACGAAGGCTCAACTAGCAAGTTAGACTGTTAAGAGCATTAAATAAACTACAACGGCCGATATTGATTCTTTGGAATTGCTCAACTCTCTCCATAGAGGAGCGTTTCACGTTTTTCAGCAATTTCAGACATAACTTGGTCTCTTTGCGTCTTTACCTTACGAAACGTGGCACGAAGGCTCAACAAGCAAGTTAGACTGTTAAGAGCATTAAATAGAGTACAACGGCCGATATTGATTCTTTGGAATTGCTCAACTCCCTCCATAGAGGAGCGTTTCACGTTTTTAAGCAATTTGAGACATAACTTGGTCTATTTGCGTCTTTAACTTACGAAACGTGGCACGAAGGCTCCACTAGCAAGTTAGACTTTTAAGAGCACTAAATAGAGTACAACGGTCCACATTGATGCTTTGGAATTGCTCAACTCTCTCCATAGAGGAGCTTTTCACGTTTTTGTGCAATTTGAGACATAACTTGATCTATTCGTCTCTTTACCTTACGAAACGTGGCACGAAGGCTCAACTAGCAAGTTAGACAGTTAAGAGCATTAAATAGAGTATAACGGCCGATATTGATTCTTTGGAATTGCTCAACTCTCTCCATAGAGGAGCGTTTCACGTTTTTAAGCAATTTGAGACATAACTTGGTCTATTTGCGTCTTTACCTTACGAAACGTGGCACGAAGGCTCAACTAGCAAGTTAGACTGTTAAGAGCATTAAATAGAGCACAACGGCCGATATTGATTCTTTGGAATTGCTCAACTCTCTCCATAGAGGAGCATTTCACGTTTTTAAGCAATTTGAGACATAACTTGGTCTATTTGCGTCTTTACCTTATGAAACGTGGCACGAAGGCTCAACTAGCAAGTTAGACTTTTAAGAGCACTAAATAGAGTACAACGGTCCACATTCATGCTTTGCAATTGCTCAACTATCTCCATAGAGGAGCTTTTCACGTTTTTGTGCAATTTGAGACATAACTTGATCTATTCGCCTCTTTACCTTAAGAAACGTGGCACGAAGGCTCAACTAGCAAGTTAGAATGTTAAGAGCATTAAATAGAGTACAACAGTCGATATTCATTCTTTGGAATTGCTCAACTCTCTCCATAGAGGAGCGTTTCACTTTTTAAGCAATTTGAGACATAAATTGGTCTATTTGCGTCTTTACCTTACGAAACGTGGCACGAAGGCTCAACTAGCAAGTTAGACTTTTAAGAGCACTAAATAGAGTACAACGGTCCACATCGATGCTTTGGAATTGCTCAACTCTCTCCATAGAAGAGCTTTTCACGTTTTTGAGCAATTTGAGACATAACTTGGTCTATTCGCGTCTTTACTTTACGAAACGTGGCACGAAGGCTCAACTAGCAAGTTATGGTTTGAAGAGCACTAAATAGAGTACAACGGCCCACATTGATGCTTTGGAATTGCTCAACTCTCTCCATAGAGGAGCATTTCACGTTTTTATGCAATTTGAGACATAACTTGATCTATTCGCCTCTTTACGTGATGAAACGTGGCACGAAGGCTCAACTAGCAAGTTAGACTTTTAAGAGCACTAACTAGAGTACAACGGTCCACATTGATGCTTTGGAATTGCTCAACCCTCTCCATAGAGGAGCTTTTCACGTTTTTAAGCAATTTGAGACATAACTTGGTCTATTCGCGTCTTTACCTTACAAAACGTGGCACGAAGGCGCAACTAGCAAGTTAGACTTTTAAGAGCACTAAATAGAGTACAACGGTCCAAATTGATTCCTTGGCAGTGCTCAACTCTCTCCATAGAGGAGCTTTTCACGTTTTTGTGCAATTTGAGACATAACTTGATCTATTCGCCTCTTTACCTTACGAAACGTGGCACGAAGGCTCAACTAGCAAGTTAGACTGTTAAGAGCTTTAAATAGAGTACATTGGCCGATAGTTATTCTTTGGAATTGCTCAACTCTCTCTATAGAGGAGCGTTTCACGTTTTTAAGCAATTTGAGACATAACTTGGTCTATTTGCGTCTTTACCTTACGAAACGTGGCACGAAGGCTCAACTAGCAAGTGAGACTTTTAAGAGCACTAAATAGAGTACAACGGTCCACATCGATGCTTTGGAATTGCTCAACTCTCTCCATAGATGAGCTTTTCAAGTTTTTTAGCAATTTCAGACATAACTTGGTCTATTCGCGACTTTTCCTAACGAAACGTGGCACGAAGGCTCAACTAGCAAGTTAGACTTTTAAGAGCACTAAATAGATTACAAAGGTCCACATTGATGCTTTGGAATTGCTCAACTCTCTCCATAGAGGAGCTTTTCACGTTTTTAAGCAATTTGAGACATAACTTGGTCTATTCGCGTCTTTACCTTACAAAACGTGGCACGAAGGCTCAACTAGCAAGTTATACTTTTAAGAGCACTAAATAGAGTACAACGGTCCACATTTATGCTTTGGAATTGCTCAACTCTCTCCATAGAGGAGCGTTTCACCTTTTTAAGCAATTTCAGACATAACTTGGTCTCTTTGCGTCTTTACCTTACGAAACGTGGCACGAAGGCTCAACTAGCAAGTTAGACTGTTAAGAGCATTAAATAGAGTACAACGGCCGATATCGATTCTTTGGAATTGCTCAACTCCCTCCATAGAGGAGCGTTTCACGTTTTTAAGCAATTTGAGACATAACTTGGTCTATTTGCGTCTTTACCTTACGAAACGTGGTACGAAGGCTCAACTAGCAAGTTAGACTGTTAAGAGCATTAAATAAACTACAACGGCCGATATTGATTCTTTGGAATTGCTCAACTCTCTCCATAGAGGAGCGTTTCACGTTTTTCAGCAATTTCAGACATAACTTGGTCTCTTTGCGTCTTTACCTTACGAAACGTGGCACGAAGGCTCAACTAGCAAGTTAGACTGTTAAGAGCATTAAATAGAGTACAACGGCCGATATTGATTCTTTGGAATTGCTCAACTCCCTCCATAGAGGAGCGTTTCACGTTTTTAAGCAATTTGAGACATAACTTGGTCTATTTGCGTCTTTACCTTACGAAACGTGGCACGAAGGCTCTACTACCAAGTTAGACTTTTAAGAGCACTAAATAGAGTACAACGGTCCACATTGATGCGTTGGAATTGCTCAACTCTCTCCATAGAGGAGCTTTTCACGTTTTTGTGCAATTTGAGACATAACTTGATCTAGTCGGCTCCTTACCTTACGAAACGTGGCACGAAGGCTCAACGAGCAAGTTAGACTGTTAAGAGCATTAAATAGAGTATAACGGCCGATATTGATTCTTCGGAATTGCTCAACTCTCTCCATAGAGGAGCGTTTCACGTTTTTAAGCAATTTGAGACATAACTTGGTCTATTTGCGTCTTTACCTTACGAAACGTGGCACGAAGGCTCAACTAGCAAGTTAGACTGTTAAGAGCATTAAATTGAGTACAACGGCCGATATTGATTCTTTGGAATTGCTCAACTCCCTCCATAGAGGAGCGTTTCACGTTTTTAAGCAATTTGAGACATAACTTGGTCTATTTGCGTCTTTACCTTACGAAACGTGGCACGAAGGCTCAACTAGCAAGTTAGACTTTTAAGAGCACTAAATGGAGTACAACGGTCCACATTGATGCTTTGGAATTGCTCAACTCTCTCCATAGAGGAGCTTTTCACGTTTTTGTGCAATCTAAGACATAACTTGATCTATTCGGCTCTTTACCTTACGAAACGTGGCACGAAGGCTCAACTAGCAAGTTAGACTTTTAAGAGCATTAAATAGAGTATAACGGCCGATATTGATTCTTCGGAATTGCTCAATTCTCTCCATAGAGGAGCGTTTCACGTTTTTAAGCAATTTGAGACATAACTTGATCTATTTGCGTCTTTACCTTACGAAACGTGGCACGAAGGCCCAACTAGCAAGTTAGACTTTTAAGAGCACTAAATAGAGTACGACGGTCCACATTGATGCTTTGGAATTGCTCAACCTTCTCCATAGAGGAGCCTTTCACGTTTTTAAGCAATTTGAGACATAACTTGGTCTATTCGCGTCTTTACCTGACAAAACGTGGAACGAAGGCTCAATTAGCAAGTTAGAATTTTAAGAGCACTAAATAGAGTACAACGGTCCACATTGATGCTTTGGAATTGCTCAACTCTCTCCATAGAGGAGCCTTTCACGTTTTTAAACAATTTGAGACATAACTTGGTCTATTCGCGTCTTTACCTTACGAAACGTGGAACGAAGGCTCAACTAGCAAGTTAGACTTTTCAGAGCACTAAATGGAGTACAACGGTCCACATCGATCCTTTGGAATTGCTCAACTCTCTCCATAGAGGAGCTTTTCAAGTTTTTGAGCAATTTGAGACATAACTTGGTCTATTCGCGTCTTTTCCTAACGAAATGTGGCACGAAGGCTCAACTAGCAAGTTAGACTTTTAAGAGCACTAAAGAGATTACAAAAGTCCACATTGATGCTTTGGAATTGCTCAACTCTCTCCATAGAGGAGCTTTTAACGTTTTTAAGCAATTTGAGACATAACTTGGTCTATTCGCGTCTTTACCTTACGAAACGTGGCAGGAAGGCTCAACTAGCAAGTTAGACTTTTAAGAGCACTAAAAAGAGTACAACGGTCCACATTGATGCTTTGGAATTGCTCAACTCTCTCCATAGAGGAGCTTTTCACGTTTTTGTGCAATTTGAGACATAACTTGATCTATTCGGCTCTTTACCTTATGAAACGTGGCACGAAGGCTCAACTAGCAAGTTAGACTGTTAAGAGCATTAAATAGAGTACAACGGCCGATATTGATTCTTTGGAATTGCTCAACTCTCTCTATAGAGGAGCGTTTCACGTTTTTAAGCAATTTGAGACAGAACTTGGTCTATTTGCATCTTTACCTTACGAAACGTGGCACGAAGGCTGAACTAGCAAGTTAGACTGTTAAGAGCATTAAATAGAGTACAACGGCCGATATGGATTCTTTGGAATTGCTCAACTCTCTCCATAGAGGAGCGTTTCACGTTTTTAAGCAATTTGAGACATAACTTGGTCTATTTGCGTCTTTACCTTACGAAACGTGGCACGAAGGCTCAACTAGCAAGTTAGACTGTTAAGAGCATTAAATAGAGTACAACGGCCGATATTGATTCTTTGGAATTGCTCAACTCTCTCGATAGAGGAGCGTGTCCCGTTTTTAAGCAATTTCAGACATAACTTGGTCTCTTTGCGTCTTTACCTTACGAAACGTGGCACGAAGGCTCAACTAGCAAGTTAGACTGTTAAGAGCATTAAATTGAATACAACGGCCGATATTGATTCTTTGGAATTGCTCAACTCCCTCCATAGAGGGGCGTTTCACGTTTTTAAGCAATTTGAGACATAACTTGGTCTATTTGCGTCTTTACCTTACGAAACGTGGCACGAAGGCTCAACTAGCAAGTTAGACTTTTAAGAGCACTAAATGGAGTACAACGGTCCACATTGATGCTTTGGAATTGCTCAACTCTCTCCATAGAGGAGCTTTTCACGTTTTTGTGCAATCTAAGACATAACTTGATCTATTCGGCTCTTTACCTTACGAAACGTGGCACGAAGGCTCAACTAGCAAGTTAGACTGTTAAGAGCATTAAATAGAGTACAACGGCCGATATGGATTCTTTGGAATTGCTCAACTCTCTCCATAGAGGAGCGTTTCACGTTTTTAAGCAATTTGAGACATAACTTGGTCTATTTGCGTCTTTACCTTACGAAACGTGGCACGAAGGCTCAATTATCAAGTTAGACTGTTAAGAGCATTAAATAGAGTACAACGGCCGATATTGATTCTTTGGAATTGCTCAACTCTCTCGATAGAGGAGCGTGTCCCGTTTTTAAGCAATTTCAGACATAACTTGGTCTCTTTGCGTCTTTACCTTACGAAACGTGGCACGAAGGCTCAACTAGCAAGTTAGACTGTTAAGAGCATTAAATTGAATACAACGGCCGATATTGATTCTTTGGAATTGCTCAACTGCCTCCATAGAGGGGCGTTTCACGTTTTTAAGCAATTTGAGACATAACTTGGTCTATTTGCGTCTTTACCTTACGAAACGTGGCACGAAGGCTCAACTAGCAAGTTAGACTTTTAAGAGCACTAAATGGAGTACAACGGTCCACATTGATGCTTTGGAATTGCTCAACTCTCTCCATAGAGGAGCTTTTCACGTTTTTGTGCAATCTAAGACATAACTTGATCTATTCGGCTCTTTACCTTACGAAACGTGGCACGAAGGCTCAACTAGCAAGTTAGACTGTTAAGAGCATTAAATAGAGTACAACGGCCGATATTGATTCTTTGGAATTGCTCAACTCTCTCCATAGAGGAGCGTTTCCCGTTTTTAAGCAATTTCAGACATAACTTGGTCTCTTTGCGTCTTTACCTTACGAAACGTGGCACGAAGGCTCAACTAGCAAGTTAGACTTTTAAGAGCACTAAATGGAGTACAACGGTCCACATTGATGCTTTGGAATTGCTCAACTCTCTCCATAGAGGAGCTTTTCACGTTTTTGTGCAATCTAAGACATAACTTGATCTATTCGGCTCTTTACCTTACGAAACGTGGCACGAAGGCTCAACTAGCAAGTTAGACTGTTAAGAGCATTAAATTGAGTACAACGGCCGATATTGATTCTTTGGAATTGCTCAACTTCCTCCATAGAGGAGCGTTTCACGTTTTTAAGCAATTTGAGACATAACTTGGTCTATTTGCGTCTTTACCTTACGAAACGTGGCACGAAGGCCCAACTAGAAAGTTAGACTTTTAAGAGCACTAAATAGAGTACGACGGTCCACATTGATGCTTTGGAATTGCTCAACCTTCTCCATAGAGGAGCCTTTCACGTTTTTAAGCAATTTGAGACATAACTTGGTCTATTCGCGTCTTTACCTGACAAAACGTGGAACGAAGGCTCAATTAGCAAGTTAGAATTTAAAGAGCACTAAATAGAGTACAACGGTCCACATTGATGCTTTGGAATTGCTCAACTCTCTCCATAGAGGAGCCTTTCACGTTTTTAAACAATTTGAGACATAACTTGGTCTATTCGCGTCTTTACCTTACGAAACGTGGAACGAAGGCTCAACTAGCAAGTTAGACTTTTCAGAGCACTAAATGGAGTACAACGGTCCACATCGATCCTTTGGAATTGCTCAACTCTCTCCATAGAGGAGCTTTTCAAGTTTTTGAGCAATTTGAGACATAACTTGGTCTATTCGCGTCTTTTCCTAACGAAATGTGGCACGAAGGCTCAACTAGCAAGTTAGACTTTTAAGAGCACTAAAGAGATTACAAAAGTCCACATTGATGCTTTGGAATTGCTCAACTCTCTCCATAGAGGAGCTTTTAACGTTTTTAAGCAATTTGAGACATAACTTGGTCTATTCGCGTCTTTACCTTACGAAACGTGGCAGGAAGGCTCAACTAGCAAGTTAGACTTTTAAGAGCACTAAAAAGAGTACAACGGTCCACATTGATGCTTTGGAATTGCTCAACTCTCTCCATAGAGGAGCTTTTCACGTTTTTGTGCAATTTGAGACATAACTTGATCTATTCGGCTCTTTACCTTATGAAACGTGGCACGAAGGCTCAACTAGCAAGTTAGACTGTTAAGAGCATTGAATAGAGTACAACGGCCGATATTGATTCTTTGGAATTGCTCAACTCTCTCTATAGAGGAGCGTTTCACGTTTTTAAGCAATTTGAGACAGAACTTGGTCTATTTGCATCTTTACCTTACGAAACGTGGCACGAAGGCTGAACTAGCAAGTTAGACTGTTAAGAGCATTAAATAGAGTACAACGGCCGATATGGATTCTTTGGAATTGCTCAACTCTCTCCATAGAGGAGCGTTTCACGTTTTTAAGCAATTTGAGACATAACTTGGTCTATTTGCGTCTTTACCTTACGAAACGTGGCACGAAGGCTCAACTAGCAAGTTAGACTGTTAAGAGCATTAAATAGAGTACAACGGCCGATATTGATTCTTTGGAATTGCTCAACTGCCTCCATAGAGGGGCGTTTCACGTTTTTAAGCAATTTGAGACATAACTTGGTCTATTTGCGTCTTTACCTTACGAAACGTGGCACGAAGGCTCAACTAGCAAGTTAGACTTTTAAGAGCACTAAATGGAGTACAACGGTCCACATTGATGCTTTGGAATTGCTCAACTCTCTCCATAGAGGAGCTTTTCACGTTTTTGTGCAATCTAAGACATAACTTGATCTATTCGGCTCTTTACCTTACGAAACGTGGCACGAAGGCTCAACTAGCAAGTTAGACTGTTAAGAGCATTAAATAGAGTACAACGGCCGATATTGATTCTTTGGAATTGCTCAACTCTCTCCATAGAGGAGCGTTTCCCGTTTTTAAGCAATTTCAGACATAACTTGGTCTCTTTGCGTCTTTACCTTACGAAACGTGGCACGAAGGCTCAACTAGCAAGTTAGACTTTTAAGAGCACTAAATGGAGTACAACGGTCCACATTGATGCTTTGGAATTGCTCAACTCTCTCCATAGAGGAGCTTTTCACGTTTTTGTGCAATCTAAGACATAACTTGATCTATTCGGCTCTTTACCTTACGAAACGTGGCACGAAGGCTCAACTAGCAAGTTAGACTGTTAAGAGCATTAAATTGAGTACAACGGCCGATATTGATTCTTTGGAATTGCTCAACTTCCTCCATAGAGGAGCGTTTCACGTTTTTAAGCAATTTGAGACATAACTTGGTCTATTTGCGTCTTTACCTTACGAAACGTGGCACGAAGGCCCAACTAGCAAGTTAGACTTTTAAGAGCACTAAATAGAGTACGACGGTCCACATTGATGCTTTGGAATTGCTCAACCTTCTCCATAGAGGAGCCTTTCACGTTTTTAAGCAATTTGAGACATAACTTGGTCTATTCGCGTCTTTACCTGACAAAACGTGGAACGAAGGCTCAATTAGCAAGTTAGAATTTTAAGAGCACTAAATAGAGTACAACGGTCCACATTGATGCTTTGGAATTGCTCAACTCTCTCCATAGAGGAGCCTTTCACGTTTTTAAACAATTTGAGACATAACTTGGTCTATTCGCGTCTTTACCTTACGAAACGTGGAACGAAGGCTCAACTAGCAAGTTAGACTTTTCAGAGCACTAAATGGAGTACAACGGTCCACATCGATCCTTTGGAATTGCTCAACTCTCTCCATAGAGGAGCTTTTCAAGTTTTTGAGCAATTTGAGACATAACTTGGTCTATTCGCGTCTTTTCCTAACGAAATGTGGCACGAAGGCTCAACTAGCAAGTTAGACTTTTAAGAGCACTAAAGAGATTACAAAAGTCCACATTGATGCTTTGGAATTGCTCAACTCTCTCCATAGAGGAGCTTTTAACGTTTTTAAGCAATTTGAGACATAACTTGGTCTATTCGCGTCTTTACCTTACGAAACGTGGCAGGAAGGCTCAACTAGCAAGTTAGACTTTTAAGAGCACTAAAAAGAGTACAACGGTCCACATTGATGCTTTGGAATTGCTCAACTCTCTCCATAGAGGAGCTTTTCACGTTTTTGTGCAATTTGAGACATAACTTGATCTATTCGGCTCTTTACCTTATGAAACGTGGCACGAAGGCTCAACTAGCAAGTTAGACTGTTAAGAGCATTAAATAGAGTACAACGGCCGATATTGATTCTTTGGAATTGCTCAACTCTCTCTATAGAGGAGCGTTTCACGTTTTTAAGCAATTTGAGACAGAACTTGGTCTATTTGCATCTTTACCTTACGAAACGTGGCACGAAGGCTGAACTAGCAAGTTAGACTGTTAAGAGCATTAAATAGAGTACAACGGCCGATATGGATTCTTTGGAATTGCTCAACTCTCTCCATAGAGGAGCGTTTCACGTTTTTAAGCAATTTGAGACATAACTTGGTCTATTTGCGTCTTTACCTTACGAAACGTGGCACGAAGGCTCAACTAGCAAGTTAGACTGTTAAGAGCATTAAATAGAGTACAACGGCCGATATTGATTCTTTGGAATTGCTCAACTCTCTCGATAGAGGAGCGTGTCCCGTTTTTAAGCAATTTCAGACATAACTTGGTCTCTTTGCGTCTTTACCTTACGAAACGTGGCACGAAGGCTCAACTAGCAAGTTAGACTGTTAAGAGCATTAAATTGAATACAACGGCCGATATTGATTCTTTGGAATTGCTCAACTCCCTCCATAGAGGGGCGTTTCACGTTTTTAAGCAATTTGAGACATAACTTGGTCTATTTGCGTCTTTACCTTACGAAACGTGGCACGAAGGCTCAACTAGCAAGTTAGACTTTTAAGAGCACTAAATGGAGTACAACGGTCCACATTGATGCTTTGGAATTGCTCAACTCTCTCCATAGAGGAGCTTTTCACGTTTTTGTGCAATCTAAGACATAACTTGATCTATTCGGCTCTTTACCTTACGAAACGTGGCACGAAGGCTCAACTAGCAAGTTAGACTGTTAAGAGCATTAAATAGAGTACAACGGCCGATATGGATTCTTTGGAATTGCTCAACTCTCTCCATAGAGGAGCGTTTCACGTTTTTAAGCAATTTGAGACATAACTTGGTCTATTTGCGTCTTTACCTTACGAAACGTGGCACGAAGGCTCAACTATCAAGTTAGACTGTTAAGAGCATTAAATAGAGTACAACGGCCGATATTGATTCTTTGGAATTGCTCAACTCTCTCGATAGAGGAGCGTGTCCCGTTTTTAAGCAATTTCAGACATAACTTGGTCTCTTTGCGTCTTTGCCTTACGAAACGTGGCACGAAGGCTCAACTAGCAAGTTAGACTGTTAAGAGCATTAAATTGAATACAACGGCCGATATTGATTCTTTGGAATTGCTCAACTGCCTCCATAGAGGGGCGTTTCACGTTTTTAAGCAATTTGAGACATAACTTGGTCTATTTGCGTCTTTACCTTACGAAACGTGGCACGAAGGCTCAACTAGCAAGTTAGACTTTTAAGAGCACTAAATGGAGTACAACGGTCCACATTGATGCTTTGGAATTGCTCAACTCTCTCCATAGAGGAGCTTTTCACGTTTTTGTGCAATCTAAGACATAACTTGATCTATTCGGCTCTTTACCTTACGAAACGTGGCACGAAGGCTCAACTAGCAAGTTAGACTGTTAAGAGCATTAAATAGAGTACAACGGCCGATATTGATTCTTTGGAATTGCTCAACTCTCTCCATAGAGGAGCGTTTCCCGTTTTTAAGCAATTTCAGACATAACTTGGTCTCTTTGCGTCTTTACCTTACGAAACGTGGCACGAAGGCTCAACTAGCAAGTTAGACTTTTAAGAGCACTAAATGGAGTACAACGGTCCACATTGATGCTTTGGAATTGCTCAACTCTCTCCATAGAGGAGCTTTTCACGTTTTTGTGCAATCTAAGACATAACTTGATCTATTCGGCTCTTTACCTTACGAAACGTGGCACGAAGGCTCAACTAGCAAGTTAGACTGTTAAGAGCATTAAATTGAGTACAACGGCCGATATTGATTCTTTGGAATTGCTCAAGTCCCTCCATAGAGGAGCGTTTCACGTTTTTAAGCAATTTGAGACATAACTTGGTCTATTTGCGTCTTTACCTTACGAAACGTGGCACGAAGGCTCAACTAGCAAGTTAGACTTTTAAGAGCACTAAATGGAGTACAACGGTCCACATTGATGCTTTGGAATTGCTCAACTCTCTCCATAGAGGAGCTTTTCACGTTTTTGTGCAATCTAAGACATAACTTGATCTATTCGGCTCTTTACCTTACGAAACGTGGCACGAAGGCTCAACTAGCAAGTTAGACTTTTAAGAGCATTAAATAGAGTATAACGGCCGATATTGATTCTTCGGAATTGCTCAACTCTCTCCATAGAGGAGCGTTTCACGTTTTTAAGCAATTTGAGACATAACTTGATCTATTTGCGTCTTTACCTTACGAAACGTGGCACGAAGGCCCAACTAGCAAGTTAGACTTTTAAGAGCACTAAATAGAGTACGACGGTCCACATTGATGCTTTGGAATTGCTCAACCCTCTCCATAGAGGAGCCTTTCACGTTTTGAAGCAATTTGAGACATAACTTGGTCTATTCGCGTCTTTACCTGACGAAACGTGGAACGAAGGCTCAATTAGCAAGTTAGAATTTTAAGAGCACTAAATAGAGTACAACGGTCCACATTGATGCTTTGGAATTGCTCAACTCTCTCCATAGAGGAGCCTTTCACGTTTTTAAACAATTTGAGACATAACTTGGTCTATTCGCGTCTTTACCTTACGAAACGTGGAACGAAGGCTCAACTAGCAAGTTAGACTTTTCAGAGCACTAAATGGAGTACAACGGTCCACATCGATCCTTTGGAATTGCTCAACTCTCTCCATAGAGGAGCTTTTCAAGTTTTTGAGCAATTTGAGACATAACTTGGTCTATTCGCGTCTTTTCCTAACGAAATGTGGCACGAAGGCTCAACTAGCAAGTTAGACTTTTAAGAGCACTAAATAGATTACAAAGGTCCACATTGATGCTTTGGAATTGCTCAACTCTCTCCATAGAGGAGCTTTTCACGTTTTTAAGTAATTTGAGACATAACTTGGTCTATTCGCGTCTTTACCTTACGAAACGTGGCACGAAGGCTCAACTAGCAAGTTAGACTTTTAAGAGCACTAAATAGAGTACAACGGTCCACATTGATGCTTTGGAATTGCTCAACTCTCTCCATAGAGGAGCTTTTCACGTTTTTGTGCAATTTGAGACATAACTTGATCTATTCGGCTCTTTACCTTACGAAACGTGGCACGAAGGCTCAACTAGCAAGTTAGACTGTTAAGAGCATTAAATAGAGTACAACGGCCGATATTGATTCTTTGGAATTGCTCAACTCTCTCTATAGAGGAGCGTTTCACGTTTTTAAGCAATTTGAGACAGAACTTGGTCTATTTGCATCTTTACCTTACGAAACGTGGAACGAAGGCTCAACTAGCAAGTTAGACTTTTAAGAGCACTAAATAGAGTACAACGGTCCACATTGATGCTTTGGAATTGCTCAACTCTCTCCATAGAGGAGCTTTTCACGTTTTTGTGCAATTTGAGACATAACTTGATCTATTCGGCTCTTTACCTTACGAAACGTGGCACGAAGGCTCAACTAGCAAGTTAGACTGTTAAGAGCATTAAATAGAGTACAACGGCCGATATTGATTCTTTGGAATTGCTCAACTCTCTCTATAGAGGAGCGTTTCACGTTTTTAAGCAATTTGAGACAGAACTTGGTCTATTTGCATCTTTACCTTACGAAACGTGGCACGAAGGCTCAACTAGCAAGTTAGACTGTTAAGAGCATTAAATAGAGTACAACGGCCGATATGGATTCTTTGGAATTGCTCAACTCTCTCCATAGAGGAGCTTTTCAAGTTTTTAAGCAATTTGAGACATAACTTGGTCTATTCGCGTGTGTTCCTAACGAAACGTGGCACGAAAGCTCAACTAGAAAGTTAGACTTTTAAGAGCACTAAATAAATTAAGAAGGTCCACATTGATGCTTTGGAATTGCTCAACTGTCTCCATAGAGGAGCTTTTCACGTTTTTAAGCAATTTGAGACAGAACTTGGTCTATTTGCGTCTTTACCTTACGAAACATGGCACGAAGGCTCAACTAGCAAGTTAGACTTTCAAGAGCACTAAATAGAGTACAACGGTCCACATCGATGCTTTGGAATTGCTCAACTTTCTCCATAGAGGAGCTTTTCAAGTTTTTGAGCAATTTGAGACATAACTTGGTCTATTCGCGTCTTTTCCTAACGAAACGTGGCACGAAAGCTCAACTAGCAAGTTAGACTTTTAAGAGCACTAAATAAATTACGAAGGTCCACATTGATGCTTTGGAATTGCTCAACTGTCTCCATAGAGGAGCTTTTCACGTTTTTGAGCAATTTGAGACATAACTTGGTCTATTCGCGTCTTTTCCTAACGAAACGTGGCACGAAAGCTCAACTAGCAAGTTAGACTTTTAAGAGCACTAAATAAATTACGAAGGTCCACATTGATGCTTTGGAATTGCTCAACTGTCTCCATAGAGGAGCTTTTCACGTTTTTAAGCAATTTACGACATAACTTGGTCTATTCGCGTCTTTACCTTACGAAACGTGGCACAAAGGCTCAACTAGCAAGTTAGAATGTTAAGAGCACTAAATAGAGTACAACAGTCGATATTGATTCTTTGGAATTGTTCAACTCTCTCCATTGAGGAGCGTTTCACGTTTTTAAGCAATTTGAGACATAACTTGGTCTATTTGCGTCTTTACCTTACGAAACGTGGCACGAGGGCTCAACTAGCAAGTTAGACTTTCAAGAGCACTAAATAGAGTACAACGGTACACATTGATGCTTTGGAATTGCTCAACTCTCTCCATAGAGGAGCTTTTCACGTTTTTGTGCAATTTGAGACATAACTTGATCTATTCGGCTCTTTACCTTACGAAACGTGGCACGAAGGCTCAACTAGCAAGTTAGACTGTTAAGAGCATTAAATAGAATACAACGGCCGATATTGATTCTTTGGAATTGCTCAACTCTCTCTATAGAGGAGCGTTTCACGTTTTTAAGCAATTTGAGACAGAACTTGGTCTATTTGCATCTTTACCTTACGAAACGTGGAACGAAGGCTCAACTAGCAAGTTAGACTTTTAAGAGCACTAAATAGAGTACAACGGTCCACATTGATGCTTTGGAATTGCTCAACTCTCTCCATAGAGGAGCTTTTCACGTTTTTGTGCAATTTGAGACATAACTTGATCTATTCGGCTCTTTACCTTACGAAACGTGGCACGAAGGCTCAACTAGCAAGTTAGACTGTTTAGAGCGTTAAATAGAGTACAACGGCCGATATTGATTCTTTGGAATTGCTCAACTCTCTCTATAGAGGAGCGTTTCACGTTTTTAAGCAATTTGAGACAGAACTTGGTCTATTTGCATCTTTACCTTACGAAACGTGGCACGAAGGCTCAACTAGCAAGTTAGACTGTTAAGAGCATTAAATAGAGTACAACGGCCGATATGGATTCTTTGGAATTGCTCAACTCTCTCCATAGAGGAGCTTTTCAAGTTTTTAAGCAATTTGAGACATAACTTGGTCTATTCGCGTGTGTTCCTAACGAAACGTGGCACGAAAGCTCAACTAGCAAGTTAGACTTTTAAGAGCACTAAATAAATTACGAAGGTCCACATTGATGCTTTGGAATTGCTCAACTGTCTCCATAGAGGAGCTTTTCACATTTTTAAGCAATTTGAGACAGAACTTGGTCTATTTGCGTCTTTACCTTACGAAACGTGGCACGAAGGCTCAACTAGCAAGTTAGACTGTTAAGAGCATTAAATAGAGTACAACGGCCGATATGGATTCTTTGGAATTGCTCAACTCTCTCCATAGAGGAGCGTTTCACGTTTTTAGGCAATTTGAGACATAACTTGGTCTATTTGCGTCTTTACCTTACGAAACGTGGCACGAGGGCTCAACTAGCAAGTTAGACTTTCAAGAGCACTAAATAGAGTACAACGGTCCACATCGATGCTTTGGAATTGCTCAACTTTCTCCATAGAGGAGCTTTTCAAGTTTTTGAGCAATTTGAGACATAACTTGGTCTATTCGCGTCTTTTCCAAACGAAACGTGGCACGAAAGCTCAACTAGCAAGTTAGACTGTTAAGAGCATTAAATAGAGTACAACGGCCGATATGGATTCTTTGGAATTGCTCAACTCTCTCCATAGAGGAGCTTTTCAAGTTTTTAAGCAATTTGAGACATAACTTGGTCTATTCGCGTGTGTTCCTAACGAAACGTGGCACGAAAGCTCAACTAGCAAGTTAGACTTTTAAGAGCACTAAATAAATTACGAAGGTCCACATTGATGCTTTGGAATTGCTCAACTGTCTCCATAGAGGAGCTTTTCACATTTTTAAGCAATTTGAGACAGAACTTGGTCTATTTGCGTCTTTACCTTACGAAACGTGGCACGAAGGCTCAACTAGCAAGTTAGACTGTTAAGAGCATTAAATAGAGTACAACGGCCGATATGGATTCTTTGGAATTGCTCAACTCTCTCCATAGAGGAGCGTTTCACGTTTTTAGGCAATTTGAGACATAACTTGGTCTATTTGCGTCTTTACCTTACGAAACGTGGCACGAGGGCTCAACTAGCAAGTTAGACTTTCAAGAGCACTAAATAGAGTACAACGGTCCACATCGATGCTTTGGAATTGCTCAACTTTCTCCATAGAGGAGCTTTTCAAGTTTTTGAGCAATTTGAGACATAACTTGGTCTATTCGCGTCTTTTCCAAACGAAACGTGGCACGAAAGCTCAACTAGCAAGTTAGACTTTTAAGAGCATTAAATAGAGTATAACGGCCGATATTGATTCTTCGGAATTTCTCAACTCTCTCCATAGAGGAGCGTTTCACATTTTTAAGCAATTTGAGACATAACTTGATCTATTTGCGTCTTTACCTTACGAAACGTGGCACGAAGGCCCAACTAGCAAGTTAGACTTTTCAGAGCACTAAATAGAGTACGACGGTCCACATTGATGCTTTGGAATTGCTCAACCCTCTCCATAGAGGAGCCTTTCACGTTTTGAAGCAATTTGAGACATAACTTGGTCTATTCGCGTCTTTACCTGACGAAACGTGGAACGAAGGCTCAATTAGCAAGTTAGAATTTTAAGAGCACTAAATAGAGTACAACGGTCCACATTGATGCTTTGGAATTGCTCAACTCTCTCCATAGAGGAGCCTTTCACGTTTTTAAACAATTTGAGACATAACTTGGTCTATTCGCGTCTTTACCTTACGAAACGTGGAACGAAGGCTCAACTAGCAAATTAGACTTTTCAGAGCACTAAATGGAGTAAAACGGTCCACATCGATCCTTTGGAATTGCTCAACTCTCTCCATAGAGGAGCTTTTCAAGTTTTTGAGCAATTTGAGACATAACTTGGTCTATTCGCGTCTTTTCCTAACGAAATGTGGCACGAAGGCTCAACTAGCAAGTTAGACTTTTAAGAGCACTAAATAGATTACAAAGGTCCACATTGATGCTTTGGAATTGCTCAACTCTCTCCATAGAGGAGCTTTTCACGTTTTTAAGTAATTTGAGACATAACTTGGTCTATTCGCGTCTTTACCTTACGAAACGTGGCACGAAGGCTCAACTAGCAAGTTAGACTTTTAAGAGCACTAAATAAATTACGAAGGTCCACATTGATGCTTTGGAATTGCTCAACTCTCTCCATAGAGGAGCTTTTCACGTTTTTGTGCAATTTGAGACATAACTTGATCTATTCGGCTCTTTACCTTACGAAACGTGGCACGAAGGCTCAACTAGCAAGTTAGACTGTTAAGAGCATTAAATAGAATCCAACGGCCAATATTGATTCTTTGGAATTGCTCAACTCTCTCTATAGAGGAGCGTTTCACGTTTTTAAGCAATTTGAGACAGAACTTGGTCTATTTGCATCTTTACCTTACGAAACGTGGAACGAAGGCTCAACTAGCAAGTTAGACTTTTAAGAGCACTAAATAGAGTACAACGGTCCACATTGATGCTTTGGAATTGCTCAACTCTCTCCATAGAGGAGCTTTTCACGTTTTTGTGCAATTTGAGACATAACTTGATCTATTCGGCTCTTTACCTTACGAAACGTGGCACGAAGGCTCAACTAGCAAGTTAGACTGTTTAGAGCATTAAATAGAGTACAACGGCCGATATTGATTCTTTGGAATTGCTCAACTCTCTCTATAGAGGAGCGTTTCACGTTTTTAAGCAATTTGAGACAGAACTTGGTCTATTTGCATCTTTACCTTACGAAACGTGGCACGAAGGCTCAACTAGCAAGTTAGACTGTTAAGATCATTAAATAGAGTACAACGGCCGATATGGATTCTTTGGAATTGCTCAACTCTCTCCATAGAGGAGCTTTTCAAGTTTTTAAGCAATTTGAGACATAACTTGGTCTATTCGCGTGTGTTCCTAACGAAACGTGGCACGAAAGCTCAACTAGCAAGTTGGACTTTTAAGAGCACTAAATAAATTACGAAGGTCCACATTGATGCTTTGGAATTGCTCAACTGTCTCCATAGTGGAGCTTTTCACGTTTTTAAGCAATTTGAGACAGAACTTGGTCTATTTGCGTCTTTACCTTACGAAACGTGGCACGAAGGCTCAACTAGCAAGTTAGACTGTTAAGAGCATTAAATAGAGTACAACGGCCGATATGGATTCTTTGGAATTGCTCAACTCTCTCCATAGAGGAGCGTTTCACGTTTTTAAGCAATTTGAGACATAACTTGGTCTATTTGCGTCTTTACCTTACGAAACGTGGCACGAGGGCTCAACTAGCAAGTTAGACTTTCAAGAGCACTAAATAGAGTACAACGGTCCACATCGATGCTTTGGAATTGCTCAACTTTCTCCATAGAGGAGCTTTTCAAGTTTTTGAGCAATTTGAGACATAACTTGGTCTATTCGCGTCTTTTCCTAACGAAACGTGGCACGAAAGCTCAACTAGCAAGTTAGACTTTTAAGAGCACTAAATAAATTACGAAGGTCCACATTGATGCTTTGGAATTGCTCAACTGTCTCCATAGAGGAGCTTTTCACGTTTTTGTGCAATTTGAGACATAACTTGATCTATTCGGCTCTTTACCTTACGAAACGTGGCACGAAGGCTCAACTAGCAAGTTAGACTGTTTAGAGCATTAAATAGAGTACAACGGCCGATATGGATTCTTTGGAATTGCTCAACTCTCTCCATAGAGGAGCGTTTCAAGTTTTTAAGCAATTTGAGACATAACTTGGTCTATTCGCGTGTGTTCCTAACGAAACGTGGCACGAAAGCTCAACTAGCAAGTTGGACTTTTAAGAGCACTAAATAAATTACGAAGGTCCACATTGATGCTTTGGAATTGCTCAACTGTCTCCATAGTGGAGCTTTTCACGTTTTTAAGCAATTTGAGACAGAACTTGGTCTATTTGCGTCTTTACCTTACGAAACGTGGCACGAAGGCTCAACTAGCAAGTTAGACTGTTAAGAGCATTAAATAGAGTACAACGGCCGATATGGATTCTTTGGAATTGCTCAACTCTCTCCATAGAGGAGCGTTTCACGTTTTTAAGCAATTTGAGACATAACTTGGTCTATTTGCGTCTTTACCTTACGAAACGTGGCACGAGGGCTCAACTAGCAAGTTAGACTTTCAAGAGCACTAAATAGAGTACAACGGTCCACATCGATGCTTTGGAATTGCTCAACTTTCTCCATAGAGGAGCTTTTCAAGTTTTTGAGCAATTTGAGACATAACTTGGTCTATTCGCGTCTTTTCCTAACGAAACGTGGCACGAAAGCTCAACTAGCAAGTTAGACTTTTAAGAGCACTAAATAAATTACGAAGGTCCACATTGATGCTTTGGAATTGCTCAACTGTCTCCATAGAGGAGCTTTTCACGTTTTTAAGCAATTTGAGACAGAACTTGGTCTATTTGCGTCTTTACCTTACGAAACGTGGCACGAAGGCTCAACTAGCAAGTTAGACTGTTAAGAGCATTAAATAGAGTACAACGGCTGATATGGATTCTTTGGAATTGCTCAACTCTCTCCATAGAGGAGCGTTTCACGTTTTTAAGCAATTTGAGACATAACTTGGTCTATTTGCGTCTTTACCTTACGAAACGTGGCACGAGGGCTCAACTAGCAAGTTAGACTTTCAAGAGCACTAAATAGAGTACAACGGTCCACATCGATGCTTTGGAATTGCTCAACTTTCTCCATAGATGAGCTTTTCAAGTTTTTGAGCAATTTGAGACATAACTTGGTCTATTCGCGTCTTTTCCTAACGAAGCGTGGCACGAAAGCTCAACTAGCAAGTTAGACTTTTAAGAGCACTAAATAAATTACGAAGGTCCACATTGATGCTTTGGAATTGCTGAACTGTCTCCATAGAGGAGCTTTTCACGTTTTTAAGCAATTTACGACATAACTTGGTCTATTCGCGTCTTTACCTTACGAAACGTGGCACAAAGGCTCAACTAGCAAGTTAGAATGTTAAGAGCACTAAATAGAGTACAACAGTCGATATTGATTCTTTGGAATTGTTCAACTCTCTCCATAGAGGAGCGTTTCACGTTTTTAAGCAATTTGAGACATAACTTGGTCTATTTGCGTCTTTACCTTACGAAACGTGGCACGAGGGCTCAACTAGCAAGTTAGACTTTCAAGAGCACTAAATAGAGTACAACGGTCCACATCGATGCTTTGGAATTGCACAACTTTCTCCATAGAGGAGCTTTTCAAGTTTTTGAGCAATTTGAGACATAACTTGGTCTATTCGCGTCTTTTCCTAACGAAACGTGGCACGAAAGCTCAACTAGCAAGTTAGACTTTTAAGAGCACTAAATAAATTACGAAGGTCCACATTGATGCTTTGGAATTGCTCAACTGTCTCCATAGAGGAGCTTTTCACGTTTTTAAGCAATTTGCGACATAACTTGGTCTATTCGCGTCTTTACCTTGCGAAACGTGGCACGAAGGCTCAACTAGCAAGTTAGACTTTGAAGAGCACTAAATAGAGTACAACGGTCCACATTGATGCTTTGGAATTGCTCAACTCTCTCCATAGAAGAGCATTTCACGTTTTTATGCAATTTGAGACATAACTTGATCTATTCGCCTCTTTACCTTACGAAACGTAGGACAAAGGCTCAACTAGCAAGTTAGACTTTTAAGAGCACTAAATAGAGTACAACGGTCCACATTGATGCTTTGGAATTGCTCAACCCTCTCCATAGAGGAGCCTTTCACGTTTTTAAGCAATTTGAGACATAACTTGGTCTATTCGCGTCTTTACCTTACGAAACGTGGCACGAAGGCTCAACTAGCAAGTTAGACTTTGAAGAGCAGTAAATAGAGTACAACGGTCCACATTGATGCATTGGAATTGCTCAACTCTCTCCATAGAAGAGCATTTCACGTTTTTATGCAATTTGAGACATAACTTGATCTATTCGCCTCTTTACCTTACGAAACGTAGCACAAAGGCTCAACTAGCAAGTTAGACTTTTAAGAGCACTAAATAGAGTACAACGGTCCACATTGATGCTTTGGAATTGCTCAACCCTCTCCATAGAGGAGCCTTTCACGTTTTTAAGCAATTTGAGACATAACTTGGTCTATTCGCGTCTTTACCTGACGAAACGTGGAACGAAAGCTCAACTAGCAAGTTAGACTTTTAAGAGCACTAAATAGAGTACAACGGTCCAACTTGATTCCTTGGAATTGCTCAACTCTCTCCATAGAGGAGCTTTTCACGTTTTTGTGCAATTTGAGACATAACTTGATCTATTCGCCTCTTTACCTTACGAAACGTGGCACGAAGGCTCAACTAGCAAGTTAGACTGTTAAGAGCATTAAATAGAGTACAACGGCCGATATTTATTCTTTGGAATTGCTCAACTCTCTCCATAGAGGAGCGTTTCACGTTTTTAAGCAATTTGAGACATAACTTGGTCAATTTGCGTCTTTACCTTACGAAACGTGGCACGAAGGCTCAACGAGCAAGTGAGACTTTTAAGAGCACTAAATATAGTACAACGGTCCACATTGATGCTTTGGAATTGCTCAACCCTCTCCATAGAGGAGCCTTTCACGTTTTTAAGCACTTTGAGAGATAACTTGGTCTATTCGCGTCTTTACCTGACGAAACGTGGAACGAAGGCTCAACTAGCAAGTTAGACTTTTAAGAGCACTAAATAGAGTACAACGGTCCACATTGATACTTTGGAATTGCTCAACTCTCTCCATAGAGGAGCTTTTCACGTTTTTAAACAATTTGAGACATAACTTGGTCTATTCGCGTCTTTACCTTACGAAACGTGGAACGAAGGCTCAACTAGCAAGTTAGACTTTGAAGAGCACTAAATAGAGTACAACGGTCCACATTGATGCTTTGGAATTGCTCAACTCTCTCCATAGATAAGCATTTCACGTTTTTATGCAATTTGAGACATAACTTGATCTATTCGCCTCTTTACCTTACGAAACGTAGCACGAAGGCTCAACTAGCAAGTTAGACTTTCAAGAGCACTAAATTGAGTACAACGGTCCACATTGATGCTTTGGAATTGCTCAACCCTCTCCATAGAGGAGCCTTTCACGTTTTTAAGCAATTTGAGACATAACTTGGTCTATTTGCGTCTTTACCTTACGAAACGTGGCACGAAGGCTCAACGAGCAAGTGAGACTTTTAAGAGCACTAAATAGAGTACAACAGTCCACATTGATGCTTTGGAATTCCTCAACTCTCTCCATAGAGGAGCCTTTCACGTTTTTAAGCAATTTGAGACATAACTTGGTCTATTCGCGTCTTTACCTGACGAAACGTGGAACGAAGGCTGAACTAGCAAGTTAGACTTTTCAGAGCACTAAATAGAGTACAACGGTCCACATTGATACTTTGGAATTGCTCAACTCTCTCCATAGAAGAGCTTTTCACGTTTTTAAACAATCTGAGACATAACTTGGTCTATTCGCGTCTTTACATTACGAAACGTGGAACGAAGGCTCAACTAGCAAGTTAGACTTTTAAGAGCACTAAATAGAGTACAACGGTCCACATCGATGCTTTGGAATTGCTCAACTCTCTCCATAGAGGAGCTTTTCAAGTTTTTGAGCAATTTGAGACATAACTTGGTCTATTTGCCACTTTACCTTACGAAACGTGGCACGAAGGCTCAACTAGGAAGTTAGACTTTTAAGAGCACTAAATAGAGTACAACGGTCCACATTGATAATTTGGAATTGCTCAACTCTCTCCATAGAGGAGCGTTTCACGTTTTTAAGCAATTTGAGACAGAACTTGGTCTATTAGCGTCTTTACCTTACGAAACGTGGCACGAAGGCTCAACTAGCAAGTTAGACTGTTAAGAGCATTAAATAGAGTACAACGGCCGATATGGATTCTTTGGAATTGCTCAACTCTCTCCATAGAGGAGCGTTTCACGTTTTTAAGCAATTTGAGACATAACTTGGTCTATTTGCGTCTTTACCTTACGAAACGTGGCACGAGGGCTCAACTAGCAAGTTAGACTTTCAAGAGCACTAAATAGAGTACAACGGTCCACATCGATGCTTTGGAATTGCTCAACTTTCTCCATAGAGGAGCTTTTCAAGTTTTTGAGCAATTTGAGACATAACTTGGTCTATTCGCGTCTTTTCCTAACGAAACGTGGCACGAAAGCTCAACTAGCAAGTTAGACTTTTAAGAGCACTAAATAAATTACGAAGGTCCACATTGATGCTTTGGAATTGCTCAACTGTCTCCATAGAGGAGCTTTTCACGTTTTTAAGCAATTTGAGACAGAACTTGGTCTATTTGCGTCTTTACCTTACGAAACGTGGCACGAAGGCTCAACTAGCAAGTTAGACTGTTAAGAGCATTAAATAGAGTACAACGGCTGATATGGATTCTTTGGAATTGCTCAACTCTCTCCATAGAGGAGCGTTTCACGTTTTTAAGCAATTTGAGACATAACTTGGTCTATTTGCGTCTTTACCTTACGAAACGTGGCACGAGGGCTCAACTAGCAAGTTAGACTTTCAAGAGCACTAAATAGAGTACAACGGTCCACATCGATGCTTTGGAATTGCTCAACTTTCTCCATAGATGAGCTTTTCAAGTTTTTGAGCAATTTGAGACATAACTTGGTCTATTCGCGTCTTTTCCTAACGAAGCGTGGCACGAAAGCTCAACTAGCAAGTTAGACTTTTAAGAGCACTAAATAAATTACGAAGGTCCACATTGATGCTTTGGAATTGCTGAACTGTCTCCATAGAGGAGCTTTTCACGTTTTTAAGCAATTTACGACATAACTTGGTCTATTCGTGTCTTTACCTTACGAAACGTGGCACAAAGGCTCAACTAGCAAGTTAGAATGTTAAGAGCACTAAATAGAGTACAACAGTCGATATTGATTCTTTGGAATTGTTCAACTCTCTCCATAGAGGAGCGTTTCACGTTTTTAAGCAATTTGAGACATAACTTGGTCTATTTGCGTCTTTACCTTACGAAACGTGGCACGAGGGCTCAACTAGCAAGTTAGACTTTCAAGAGCACTAAATAGAGTACAACGGTCCACATCGATGCTTTGGAATTGCTACAACTTTCTCCATAGAGGAGCTTTTCAAGTTTTTGAGCAATTTGAGACATAACTTGGTCTATTCGCGTCTTTTCCTAACGAAACGTGGCACGAAGGCTCAACTAGCAAGTTAGACTTTTAAGAGCACTAAATAAATTACGAAGGTCCACATTGATGCTTTGGAATTGCTCAACTGTCTCCATAGAGGAGCTTTTCACGTTTTTAAGCAATTTGCGACATAACTTGGTCTATTCGCGTCTTTACCTTACGAAACGTGGCACGAAGGCTCAACTAGCAAGTTAGACTTTGAAGAGCACTAAATAGAGTACAACGGTCCACATTGATGCTTTGGAATTGCTCAACTCTCTCCATAGAAGGAGCATTTCACGTTTTTATGCAATTTGAGACATAACTTGATCTATTCGCCTCTTTACCTTACGAAACGTAGGCACGAAGGCTCAACTAGCAAGTTAGACTTTTAAGAGCACTAAATAGAGTACAACGGTCCACATTGATGCTTTGGAATTGCTCAACCTCTCTCCATAGAGGAGCCTTTCACGTTTTTAAGCAATTTGAGACATAACTTGGTCTATTCGCGTCTTTACCTTACGAAACGTGGCACGAAGGCTCACCTAGCAAGTTAGACTTTGAAGAGCAGTAAATAGAGTACAACGGTCCACATTGATGCTTTGGAATTGCTCAACTCTCTCCATAGAGGAGCATTTCACGTTTTTATGCAATTTGAGACATAACTTGATCTATTCGCCTCTTTACCTTACGAAACGTAGGCACGAAAGGCTCAACTAGCAAGTTAGACTTTTAAGAGCACTAAATAGAGTACAACGGTCCACATTGATGCTTTGGAATTGCTCAACTCCTCTCCATAGAGGAGCCTTTCACGTTTTTAAGCAATTTGAGACATAACTTGGTCTATTCGCGTCTTTACCTGACGAAACGTGGAACGAAAGCTCAACTAGCAAGTTAGACTTTTAAGAGCACTAAATAGAGTACAACGGTCCAACTTGATTCCTTGGAATTGCTCAACTCTCTCCATAGAGGAGCTTTTCACGTTTTTGTGCAATTTGAGACATAACTTGATCTATTCGCCTCTTTACCTTACGAAACGTGGCACGAAGGCTCAACTAGCAAGTTAGACTGTTAAGAGCATTAAATAGAGTACAACGGCCGATATTTATTCTTTGGAATTGCTCAACTCTCTCCATAGAGGAGCGTTTCACGTTTTTAAGCAATTTGAGACATAACTTGGTCAATTTGCGTCTTTACCTTACGAAACGTGGCACGAAGGCTCAACGAGCAAGTGAGACTTTTAAGAGCACTAAATATAGTACAACGGTCCACATTGATGCTTTGGAATTGCTCAACCCTCTCCATAGAGGAGCCTTTCACGTTTTTAAGCAATTTGAGAGATAACTTGGTCTATTCGCGTCTTTACCTGACGAAACGTGGAACGAAGGCTCAACTAGCAAGTTAGACTTTTAAGAGCACTAAATAGAGTACAACGGTCCACATTGATACTTTGGAATTGCTCAACTCTCTCCATAGAGGAGCTTTTCACGTTTTTAAACAATTTGAGACATAACTTGGTCTATTCGCGTCTTTACCTTACGAAACGTGGAACGAAGGCTCAACTAGCAAGTTAGACTTTTAAGAGCACTAAATAGAGTACAACGGTCCACATCGATGCTTTGGAATTGCTCAACTCTCTCCATAGAGGAGCTTTTCAAGTTTTTGAGCAAGTTGAGACATAACTTGGTCTATTTGCCACTTTACCTTACGAAACGTGGCACGAAGGCTCAATTAGGAAGTTAGACTTTTAAGAGCACTAAATAGAGTACAACGGTCCACATTGATAATTTGGAATTGCTCAACTCTCTCCATAGAGGAGCGTTTCACGTTTTTAAGCAATTTGAGACATAACTTGGTCTATTCGCATCTTTACCTAACGAAACGAAGAACGAACGCTCAACTAGCAAGTTAGACTTTTAAGAGCACTAAATAGAGTACAACGGTCCACATTGATGCTTTGGAACTGCTCAACTCTCTCCATAGAGGAGCGTTTCACGTTTTTAAGCAATTTGAGACAGAACTTGGTCTATTTGCGTCTTTACCTTACGAAACGTGGCACGAAGGCTCAACTAGCAAGTTAGACTGTTAAGAGCATTAAATAGAGTACAACGGCCGATATGGACTCTTTGGAATTGCTCAACTCTCTCCATAGAGGAGCGTTTCACATTTTTAAGCAATTTGAGACATAACTTGGTCTATTGGCGTCCTTACCTTACGAAACGTGGCACGAAGGCTCAACTAGCAAGTTAGACTTTTAAGAGCACTAAATAGAGTACAACGGTCCACATCGATGCTTTGGAATTGCTCAACTCTCTCCGTAGAGGAGCTTTTCAAGTTTTTGAGCAATTTGAGACATAACTTGGTCTATTCGCGTCTTTTCCTAACGAAACGTGGCACGAAAGCTCAACTAGCAAGTTAGACCTTTAAGAGCACTAAATAAATTACGAAGGTCCACATTGATGCTTTGGAATTGCTCAACTGTCTCCATAGAGGAGCTTTTCACGTTTTTAAGCAATTTGCGACATAACTTGGTCTATTCGCGTCTTTACCTTACGAAACGTGGCACGAAGGCTCAACTAGCAAGTTAGACTTTTAAGAGCACTAAATAGAGTACAACGGTCTACATTGATGCTTTGCAATTGCTCAACTCTCTCCATAGAGGAGCTTTTCACGTTTTTGTGCAATTTGAGACATAACTTGATCTATTCGCCTCTTTACCTTACGAAACGTGGCACGAAGGCTCAACTAGCAAGTTAGACTGTTAAGAGCATTAAATAGAGTACAACGGCTGATATTGATTCTTTGGAATTGCTAAACTCTCTCCATAGAGGAGCGTTTCACATTTTTAAGCAATTTGAGACAGAACTTGGTCTATTTGCGTCTTTACCTTACGAAACGTGGCACGAAGGCTCAACTAGCAAGTTAGACTGTTAAGAGCATTAAATAGAGTACAACGGCTGATATGGATTCTTTGGAATTGCTCAACTCTCTCCATAGAGGAGCGTTTCACGTTTTTAAGCAATTTGAGACATAACTTGGTCTATTTGCGTCTTTACCTTACGAAACGTGGCACGAGGGCTCAACTAGCAAGTTAGACTTTCAAGAGCACTAAATAGAGTACAACGGTCCACATCGATGCTTTGGAATTGCTCAACTTTCTCCATAGATGAGCTTTTCAAGTTTTTGAGCAATTTGAGACATAACTTGGTCTATTCGCGTCTTTTCCTAACGAAGCGTGGCACGAAAGCTCAACTAGCAAGTTAGACTTTTAAGAGCACTAAATAAATTACGAAGGTCCACATTGATGCTTTGGAATTGCTGAACTGTCTCCATAGAGGAGCTTTTCACGTTTTTAAGCAATTTACGACATAACTTGGTCTATTCGTGTCTTTACCTTACGAAACGTGGCACAAAGGCTCAACTAGCAAGTTAGAATGTTAAGAGCACTAAATAGAGTACAACAGTCGATATTGATTCTTTGGAATTGTTCAACTCTCTCCATAGAGGAGCGTTTCACGTTTTTAAGCAATTTGAGACATAACTTGGTCTATTTGCGTCTTTACCTTACGAAACGTGGCACGAGGGCTCAACTAGCAAGTTAGACTTTCAAGAGCACTAAATAGAGTACAACGGTCCACATCGATGCTTTGGAATTGCACAACTTTCTCCATAGAGGAGCTTTTCAAGTTTTTGAGCAATTTGAGACATAACTTGGTCTATTCGCGTCTTTTCCTAACGAAACGTGGCACGAAAGCTCAACTAGCAAGTTAGACTTTTAAGAGCACTAAATAAATTACGAAGGTCCACATTGATGCTTTGGAATTGCTCAACTGTCTCCATAGAGGAGCTTTTCACGTTTTTAAGCAATTTGCGACATAACTTGGTCTATTCGCGTCTTTACCTTACGAAACGTGGCACGAAGGCTCAACTAGCAAGTTAGACTTTGAAGAGCACTAAATAGAGTACAACGGTCCACATTGATGCTTTGGAATTGCTCAACTCTCTCCATAGAAGAGCATTTCACGTTTTTATGCAATTTGAGACATAACTTGATCTATTCGCCTCTTTACCTTACGAAACGTAGGACAAAGGCTCAACTAGCAAGTTAGACTTTTAAGAGCACTAAATAGAGTACAACGGTCCACATTGATGCTTTGGAATTGCTCAACCCTCTCCATAGAGGAGCCTTTCACGTTTTTAAGCAATTTGAGACATAACTTGGTCTATTCGCGTCTTTACCTTACGAAACGTGGCACGAAGGCTCACCTAGCAAGTTAGACTTTGAAGAGCAGTAAATAGAGTACAACGGTCCACATTGATGCTTTGGAATTGCTCAACTCTCTCCATAGAAGAGCATTTCACGTTTTTATGCAATTTGAGACATAACTTGATCTATTCGCCTCTTTACCTTACGAAACGTAGCACAAAGGCTCAACTAGCAAGTTAGACTTTTAAGAGCACTAAATAGAGTACAACGGTCCACATTGATGCTTTGGAATTGCTCAACCCTCTCCATAGAGGAGCCTTTCACGTTTTTAAGCAATTTGAGACATAACTTGGTCTATTCGCGTCTTTACCTGACGAAACGTGGAACGAAAGCTCAACTAGCAAGTTAGACTTTTAAGAGCACTAAATAGAGTACAACGGTCCAACTTGATTCCTTGGAATTGCTCAACTCTCTCCATAGAGGAGCTTTTCACGTTTTTAAACAATTTGAGACATAACTTGGTCTATTCGCGTCTTTACCTTACGAAACGTGGAACGAAGGCTCAACTAGCAAGTTAGACTTTTAAGAGCACTAAATAGAGTACAACGGTCCACATCGATGCTTTGGAATTGCTCAACTCTCTCCATAGAGGAGCTTTTCAAGTTTTTGAGCAAGTTGAGACATAACTTGGTCTATTTGCCACTTTACCTTACGAAACGTGGCACGAAGGCTCAATTAGGAAGTTAGACTTTTAAGAGCACTAAATAGAGTACAACGGTCCACATTGATAATTTGGAATTGCTCAACTCTCTCCATAGAGGAGCGTTTCACGTTTTTAAGCAATTTGAGACATAACTTGGTCTATTCGCATCTTTACCTAACGAAACGAAGAACGAACGCTCAACTAGCAAGTTAGACTTTTAAGAGCACTAAATAGAGTACAACGGTCCACATTGATGCTTTGGAACTGCTCAACTCTCTCCATAGAGGAGCGTTTCACGTTTTTAAGCAATTTGAGACAGAACTTGGTCTATTTGCGTCTTTACCTTACGAAACGTGGCACGAAGGCTCAACTAGCAAGTTAGACTGTTAAGAGCATTAAATAGAGTACAACGGCCGATATGGACTCTTTGGAATTGCTCAACTCTCTCCATAGAGGAGCGTTTCACATTTTTAAGCAATTTGAGACATAACTTGGTCTATTGGCGTCCTTACCTTACGAAACGTGGCACGAAGGCTCAACTAGCAAGTTAGACTTTTAAGAGCACTAAATAGAGTACAACGGTCCACATCGATGCTTTGGAATTGCTCAACTCTATCCGTAGAGGAGCTTTTCAAGTTTTTGAGCAATTTGAGACATAACTTGGTCTATTCGCGTCTTTTCCTAACGAAACGTGGCACGAAAGCTCAACTAGCAAGTTAGACCTTTAAGAGCACTAAATAAATTACGAAGGTCCACATTGATGCTTTGGAATTGCTCAACTGTCTCCATAGAGGAGCTTTTCACGTTTTTAAGCAATTTGCGACATAACTTGGTCTATTCGCGTCTTTACCTTACGAAACGTGGCACGAAGGCTCAACTAGCAAGTTAGACTTTTAAGAGCACTAAATAGAGTACAACGGTCTACATTGATGCTTTGCAATTGCTCAACTCTCTCCATAGAGGAGCTTTTCACGTTTTTGTGCAATTTGAGACATAACTTGATCTATTCGCCTCTTTACCTTACGAAACGTGGCACGAAGGCTCAACTAGCAAGTTAGACTGTTAAGAGCATTAAATAGAGTACAACGGCTGATATTGATTCTTTGGAATTGCTAAACTCTCTCCATAGAGGAGCGTTTCACATTTTTAAGCAATTTGAGACAGAACTTGGTCTATTTGCGTCTTTACCTTACGAAACGTGGCACGAAGGCTCAACTAGCAAGTTAGACTGTTAAGAGCATTAAATAGAGTACAACGGCCGATATGGTTTCTTTGGAATTGCTCAACTCTCTCCATAGAGGAGCGTTTCACGTTTTTAAGCAATTTGAGACATAACTTGGTCTATTTGCGTCTTTACCTTGCGAAACGTGGCACGAGGGCTCAACTAGCAAGTTAGACTTTTAAGAGCACTAAATACAGTACAACGGTCCACATCGATGCTTTGGAATTGCTCAACTCTCTCCATAGAGGAGCTTTTCAAGTTTTTGAGCAATTTGAGACATAACTTGGTCTATTCGCGTCTTTTCCTAACGAAACGTGGCACGAAAGCTCAACTAGCAAGTTACACTTTTAAGAGCACTAAATAAATTACGAAGGTCCACATTGATGCTTTGGAATTGCTCAACTGTCTCCATAGAGGATCTTTTCACGTTTTTAAGCAATTTGCGACATAACTTGGTCTATTCGCGTCTTTACCTTACGAAACGTGGCACGAAGGCTCAACTAGCAAGTTAGACTTTTAAGAGCACTAAATAGAGTACAACGGTCCACATTGATGCTTTGCAATTGCTCAACTCTCTCCATAGAGGAGCTTTTCACGTTTTTTTGCAATTTGAGACATAACTTGATCTATTCGCCTCTTGACCTTACGAAACGTGGCACGAAGGCTCAACTAGCAAGTTAGAATGTTAAGAGCACTAAATAGAGTACAACAGTCGATATTGATTCTTTGGAAGTGCTCAACTCTCTCCATAGAGGAGCGTTTCACGTTTTTAAGCAATTTGAGACATAACTTGGTCTATTTGCGTCTTTACCTTACGAAATGTGGCACGAAGGCTCAACTAGCACGTTAGACTTTTAAGAGCACTAAATAGAGTACAACGGTCCACATCGATGCTTCGGAATTGCTCAACTCTCTCCATGGACGAGCTTTTCACGTTTTTGACCAATTTGAGACATAACTTGGTCTATTCGCGTCTTATCCTAACGAAACGTGGCACGAAGGCTCAACTAGGAAGTTAGACTTTTAAGAGCACTAAATAGAGTACAACGGTCCACATTGATAATTTGGAATTGCTCAACTCTCTCCATAGAGGAGCGTTTCACGTTTTTAAGCAATTTGAGACATAACTTGGTCTATTCGCATCTTTACCTTACGAAACGTGGCACGAAGGCTCAACTAGCAAGTTAGACTTTGAAGAGCACTAAATAGAGTACAACGGTCCACATCGATGCTTTGGAATTGCTCAACTCTCTCCATAGAGGAGCTTTTCAAGTTTTTTAGCAATTTCAGACATAACTTGGTCTATTTGCCACTTTACCTTACGAAACGTGGCACGAAGGCTCAACTAGGAAGTTAGACTTTTAAGAGCACTAAATAGAGTACAACGGTCCACATTGATAATTTGGAATTGCTCAACTCTCTCCATAGAGGAGCGTTTCACGTTTTTAAGCAATTTGAGACATAACTTGGTCTATTCGCATCTTTACCTAACGAAACGAAGAACGAACGCCCAACTAGCAAGTTAGACTTTTAAGAGCACTAAATAGAGTACAACGGTCCACATTGATGCTTTGGAACTGCTCAACTCTCTCCATAGAGGAGCGTTTCACGTTTTTAAGCAATTTGAGACAGAACTTGGTCTATTTGCGTCTTTACCTTACGAAACGTGGCACGAAGGCTCAACTAGCAAGTTAGACTGTTAAGAGCATTAAATAGAGTACAACGGCCGATATGGACTCTTTGGAATTGCTCAACTCTCTCCATAGAGGAGCGTTTCACATTTTTAAGCAATTTGAGACATAACTTGGTCTATTGGCGTCTTTACCTTACGAAACGTGGCACGAAGGCTCAACTAGCAAGTTAGACTTTTAAGAGCACTAAATAGAGTACAACGGTCCACATCGATGCTTTGGAATTGCTCAACTCTCTCCGTAGAGGAGCTTTTCAAGTTTTTGAGCAATTTGAGACATAACTTGGTCTATTCGCGTCTTTTCCTAACGAAACGTGGCACGAAAGCTCAACTAGCAAGTTAGACCTTTAAGAGCACTAAATAAATTACGAAGGTCCACATTGATGCTTTGGAATTGCTCAACTGTCTCCATAGAGGAGCTTTTCACGTTTTTAAGCAATTTGCGACATAACTTGGTCTATTCGCGTCTTTACCTTACGAAACGTGGCACGAAGGCTCAACTAGCAAGTTAGACTTTTAAGAGCACTAAATAGAGTACAACGGTCCACATTGATGCTTTGCAATTGCTCAACTCTCTCCATAGAGGAGCTTTTCACGTTTTTGTGCAATTTGAGACATAACTTGATCTATTCGCCTCTTTACCTTACGAAACGTGGCACGAAGGCTCAACTAGCAAGTTAGACTGTTAAGAGCATTAAATAGAGTACAACGGCTGATATTGATTCTTTGGAATTGCTAAACTCTCTCCATAGAGGAGCGTTTCACATTTTTAAGCAATTTGAGACAGAACTTGGTCTATTTGCGTCTTTACCTTACGAAACGTGGCACGAAGGCTCAACTAGCAAGTTAGACTTTTAAGAGCACTAAATACAGTACAACGGTCCACATCGATGCTTTGGAATTGCTCAACTCTCTCCATAGAGGAGCTTTTCAAGTTTTTGAGCAATTTGAGACATAACTTGGTCTATTCGCGTCTTTTCCTAACGAAACGTGGCACGAAAGCTCAACTAGCAAGTTACACTTTTAAGAGCACTAAATAAATTACCAAGGTCCACATTGATGCTTTGGAATTGCTCAATTGTCTCCATAGAGGAGCTTTTCACGTTTTTAAGCAATTTGCGACATAACTTGGTCTATTCGCATCTTTACCTTACGAAACGTGGCACGAAGGCTCAACTAGCAAGTTAGACTTTTAAGAGCACTAAATAGAGTACAACGGTCCACATTGATGCTTTGCAATTGCTCAACTCTCTCCATAGAGGAGCTTTTCACGTTTTTTTGCAATTTGAGACATAACTTGATCTATTCGCCTCTTTACCTTACGAAACGTGGCACGAAGGCTCAACTAGCAAGTTAGAATGTTAAGAGCACTAAATAGAGTACAACAGTCGATATTGATTCTTTGGAAGTGCTCAACTCTCTCCATAGAGGAGCGTTTCACGTTTTTAAGCAATTTGAGACATAACTTGGTCGATTTGCGTCTTTACCTTACGAAATGTGGCACGAAGGCTCAACTAGCACGTTAGACTTTTAAGAGCACTAAATAGAGTACAACGGTCCACATCGATGCTTCGGAATTGCTCAACTCTCTCCATGGACGAGCTTTTCACGTTTTTGACCAATTTGAGACATAACTTGGTCTATTCGCGTCTTTTCCTAACGAAACGTGGCACGAAGGTTTAACTAGCAAGTTAGACTTTTAGGAGCACTAAATAGATTACAAAGGTCCACATCGATGCTTTGTAATTGCTCAACTCTCTCCATAGAGGAGCTTTTCACATTTTTTAGCAATTTGAGACATAACTTGGTCTATTCGCATCTTTACCTTACGAAACGTGGCACGAAGGCTCAACTAGCAAGTTAGACTTTGAAGAGCACTAAATAGAGTACAACGGTCCACATCGATGCTTTGGAATTGCTCAACTCTCTCCATAGAGGAGCTTTTCAAGTTTTTGAGCTATTTGAGACATAACTTGGTCTATTTGCCACTTTACCTTACGAAACGTGGCACGAAGGCTCAACTAGGAAGTCAGACTTTTAAGAGCACTAAATAGAGTACAACGGTCCACATTGATGCTTTGGAATTGCTCAACTCTCTCCATAGAAGAGCATTTCACGTTTTTATGCAATTTGAGACATAACTTGATCTAGTCGCCTCTTTACCTTACGAAACGTAGCACGAAGGCTCAACTAGCAAGTTAGACTTTTAAGAGCACTAAATTGAGTACAACGGTCCACATTGATGCTTTGGAATTGCTCAACCCTCTCCATAGAGAAGCCTTTCACGTTCTTAAGCAATTTGAGACATAACTTCGTCTATTCGCGTCTTTACCTGACGAAACGTGGAACGAAGGCTCAACTAGCAAGTTAGACTTTTAAGAGCACTAAATAGAGTACAACGGTCCAACTTGATTCCTTGGAATTGCTCAACTCTCTCCATAGAGGAGCTTTTCACGTTTTTGTGCAATTTGAGACATAACTTGATCTTTTCGCCTCTTTACCTTACGAAACGTGGCACGAAGGCTCAACTAGCAAGTTAGACTGTTAAGAGCATTAAATAGAGTACAACGGCTGATATTGATTCTTTGGAATTGCTAAACTCTCTCCATAGAGGAGCGTTTCACATTTTTAAGCAATTTGAGACAGAACTTGGTCTATTTGCGTCTTTACCTTACGAAACGTGGCACGAAGGCTCAACTAGCAAGTTAGACTGTTAAGAGCATTAAATAGAGTACAACGGTCCGATATGGATTCTTTGGAATTGCTCAACTCTCTCCATAGAGGAGCGTTTCACGTTTTTAAGCAATTTGAGACATAACTTGGTCTATTTGCGTCTTTACCTTACGAAACGTGGCACGAGGGCTCAACTAGCAAGTTAGACTTTTAAGAGCACTAAATACAGTACAACGGTCCACATCGATGCTTTGGAATTGCTCAACTCTCTCCATAGAGGAGCTTTTCAAGTTTTTGAGCAATTTGAGACATAACTTGGTCTATTCGCGTCTTTTCCTAACGAAACGTGGCACGAAAGCTCAACTAGCAAGTTACACTTTTAAGAGCACTAAATAAATTACGAAGGTCCACATTGATGCTTTGGAATTGCTCAACTGTCTCCATAGAGGAGCTTTTCACGTTTTTAAGCAATTTGCGACATAACTTGGTCTATTCGCGTCTTTACCTTACGAAACGTGGCACGAAGGCTCAACTAGCAAGTTAGACTTTTAAGAGCACTAAATAGAGTACAACGGTCCACATTGATGCTTTGCAATTGCTCAACTCTCTCCATAGAGGAGCTTTTCACGTTTTTTTGCAATTTGAGACATAACTTGATCTATTCGCCTCTTTACCTTACGAAACGTGGCACGAAGGCTCAACTAGCAAGTTAGAATGTTAAGAGCACTAAATAGAGTACAACAGTCGATACTGATTCTTTGGAATTGCTCAACTCTCTCCATAGAGGAGCGTTTCACGTTTTTAAGCAATTTGAGACATAACTTGGTCTATTTGCGTGTTTACCATACGAAACGTGGCACGAAGACTCAACTAGCACGTTAGACTTTTAAGAGCACTAAATAGAGTACAACGGTCCACATCGATGCTTCGGAATTGCTCAACTCTCTCCATAGACGAGCTTTTCACGTTTTTGACCAATTTGAGACATAACTTGGTCTATTCGCGTCTTTTCCTAACGAAACGTGGCACGAAGGTTTAACTAGCAAGTTAGACTTTTAAGAGCACTAAATAGATTACAAAGGTCCACATCGATGCTTTGTAATTGCTCAACTCTCTCCATAGAGGAGCTTTTTACATTTTTAAGCAATTTGAGACATAACTTGGTCTATTCGCATCTTTACCTTACGAAACGTGGCACGAAGGCTCAACTAGCAAGTTAGACTTTGAAGAGCACTAAATAGAGTACAACGGTCCACATTGATGCTTTGGAATTGCTCAACTCTCTCCATAGATAAGCATTTCACGTTTTTATGCAATTTGAGACATAACTTGATCTATTCGCCTCTTTACCTTACGAAACGTAGCACGAAGGCTCAACTAGCAAGTTAGACTTTCAAGAGCACTAAATTGAGTACAACGGTCCACATTGATGCTTTGGAATTGCTCAACCCTCTCCATAGAGGAGCCTTTCACGTTTTTAAGCAATTTGAGACATAACTTGGTCTATTTGCGTCTTTACCTTACGAAACGTGGCACGAAGGCTCAACGAGCAAGTGAGACTTTTAAGAGCACTAAATAGAGTACAACAGTCCACATTGATGCTTTGGAATTCCTCAACCCTCTCCATAGAGGAGCCTTTCACGTTTTTAAGCAATTTGAGACATAACTTGGTCTATTCGCGTCTTTACCTGACGAAACGTGGAACGAAGGCTGAACTAGCAAGTTAGACATTTCAGAGCACTAAATAGAGTACAACGGTCCACATTGATACTTTGGAATTGCTCAACTCTCTCCATAGAAGAGCTTTTCACGTTTTTAAACAATCTGAGACATAACTTGGTCTATTCGCGTCTTTACCTTACGAAACGTGGAACGAAGGCTCAACTAGCAAGTTAGACTTTTAAGAGCACTAAATAGAGTACAACGGTCCACATCGATGCTTTGGAATTGCTCAACTCTCTCCATAGAGGAGCTTTTCAAGTTTTTGAGCAATTTGAGACATAACTTGGTCTATTTGCCACTTTACCTTAAGAAACGTGGCACGAAGGCTCAACTAGGAAGTTACACTTTTAAGAGCACTAAATAGAGTACAACGGTCCACATTGATGCTTTGGAATTGCTCAACTCTCTCCATAGAGGAGCGTTTCACGTTTTTAAGCAATTTGAGACATAACTTGGTCTATTCGCATCTTTACCTAACGAAACGAAGAACGAAGGCTCAACTAGCAAGTTAGACTTTTAAGAGCACTAAATAGAGTACAACGGTCCACATTGATGCTTTGAAATTGCTCAACTCTCTCCATAGAGGAGCGTTTCAAGTTTTTAAGCAATTTGAGACATAACTTGATCTATTCGCGTCTTTACCTTATGAAACGTGGCCCGACGGCTCAACTAGCAAGTTAGACTTTTAAGAGCACTAAGTAGAGTACAACGGTCTACATCGATGCTGTGGAATTGCTCAACTCTCTCCATAGAGGTGCTTTTCAAGTTTTTGAGCAATTTGAGACATAACTTGGTCTATTCGCGTCTTTTCCTTACGAAACGTGGCACGAAGGCTCAACTAGCAAGTTAGACTTTCAAGAGCACTAAATAGATTACAAGGGTACACATTGATGCTTTGGAATTGCTCAACTCTCTCCATAGAGGAGCTTTTCACGTTTTTAAGCAATTTGAGACATAACTTGGTCTATTCGCGTCTTTACCTTACGAAACGTGGCACGAAGGCTCAACTAGCAAGTTAGACTTTGAAGAGCACTAAATAGAGTACAACGGTCCACATTGATGCTTTGGAATTGCTCAACTCTCTCCATAGAAGAGCATTTCACGTTTTTATGCAATTTGAGACATAACTTGATCTATTCGCCTCTTTACCTTACGAAACGTAGCACAAAGGCTCAACTAGCAAGCTAGACTTTTAAGAGCACAAAATAGAGTACAACGGTCCACATTGATGCTTTGGAATTGCTCAACCCTCTCCATAGAGGAGCCTTTCACGTTTTTAAGCAATTTGAGACATAACTTGGTCTATTCGCGTCTTTACCTGACGAAACGTGGAACGAAAGCTCAACTAGCAAGTTAGACTTTTAAGAGCACTAAATAGAGTACAACGGTCCAACTTGATTCCTTGGAATTGCTCAACTCTCTCCATAGAGGAGCTTTTCACGTTTTTGTGCAATTTGAGACATAACTTGATCTATTCGCCTCTTTACCTTACGAAACGTGGCACGAAGGCTCAACTAGCAAGTTAGACTGTTAAGAGCATTAAATAGAGTACAACCGCCGATATTTATTCTTTGGAATTGCTCAACTCTCTCCATGGAGGAGCGTTTCACGTTTTTAAGCAATTTGAGACATAACTTGGTCTATTTGCGTCTTTACCTTACGAAACGTGGCACGAAGGCTCAACGAGCAAGTGAGACTTTTAAGAGCACTAAATAGAGTACAACGGTCCACATTGATGCTTTGGAATTGCTCAACCCTCTCCATAGAGGAGCCTTTCACGTTTTTAAGCAATTTGAGACATAACTTGGTCTATTCGCGTCTTTACCTGACGAAACTTGGAACAAAGGCTCAACTAGCAAGTTAGACTTTTAAGAGCACTAAATAGAGTACAACGGTCCACATTGATACTTTGGAATTGCTCAACTCTCTCCATAGAGGAGCTTTTCACGTTTTTAAACAATTTGAGACATAACTTGGTCTATTCATGTCTTTACCTTACGAAACGTGGAACGAAGGCTCAACTAGCAAGTTAGACTTTTAAGAGCAGTAAATAGAGTACAACGGTCGACATCGATGCTTTGGAATTGCTCAACTCTCTCCATAGAGGAGCTCTTCAAGTTTTTGAGCAATTTGAGACATAACTTGGTCTATTTGCCACTTTACCTTACGAAACGTGGCACGAAGGCTCAACTAGGAAGTTAGACTTTTAAGAGCACTAAATAGAGTACAACGGTCCACATTGAAGCTTTGGAATTGCTCAACTCTCTCCATAGAGGAGCGTTTCCCGTTTTTAAGCAATTTGAGACATAACTTGGTCTATTCGCATCTTTACCTAACGAAACGAAGAACGAAGGCTCAACTAGCAAGTTAGACTTTTAAGAGCACTAAATAGAGTACAACGGTCCACATTGATGCTTTGGAATTGCTCAACTCTCTCCATAGAGGAGCGTTTCACGTTTTTAAGCAATTTGAGACATAACTTGGTCTATTTGCGTGTTTACCTTACGAAACGTGGCACGAAGACTCAACTAGCACGTTAGACTTTTAAGAGCACTAAATAGAGTACAACGGTCCACATCGATGCTTCGGAATTGCTCAACTCTCTCCATAGACGAGCTTTTCACGTTTTTAAGCAATTTGAGACATAACTTGGTCTATTTGCGTCTTTACCTTACGAAACGTGGCACGAAGGCTCAACTAGCAAGTTAGACTTTTAAGAGCACTAAATAGAGTACAACGGTCCACATCGATGCTTTGGAATTGCTCAACTCTCTCCGTAGAGGAGCTTTTCAAGTTTTTGAGCAATTTGAGACATAACTTGGTCTATTCGCGTCTTTTCCTAACGAAACGTGGCACGAAAGCTCAACTAGCAAGTTAGACCTTTAAGAGCACTAAATAAATTACGAAGGTCCACATTGATGCTTTGGAATTGCTCAACTGTCTCCATAGAGGAGCTTTTCACGTTTTTAAGCAATTTGCGACATAACTTGGTCTATTCGCGTCTTTACCTTACGAAACGTGGCACGAAGGCTCAACTAGCAAGTTAGACTTTTAAGAGCACTAAATAGAGTACAACGGTCCACATTGATGCTTTGCAATTGCTCAACTCTCTCCATAGAGGAGCTTTTCACGTTTTTGTGCAATTTGAGACATAACTTGATCTATTCGCCTCTTTACCTTACGAAACGTGGCACGAAGGCTCAACTAGCAAGTTAGACTGTTAAGAGCATTAAATAGAGTACAACGGCTGATATTGATTCTTTGGAATTGCTAAACTCTCTCCATAGAGGAGCGTTTCACATTTTTAAGCAATTTGAGACAGAACTTGGTCTATTTGCGTCTTTACCTTACGAAACGTGGCACGAAGGCTCAACTAGCAAGTTAGACTGTTAAGAGCATTAAATAGAGTACAACGGCCGATATGGATTCTTTGGAATTGCTCAACTCTCTCCATAGAGGAGCGTTTCACGTTTTTAAGCAATTTGAGACATAACTTGGTATATTTGCGTCTTTACCTTACGAAACGTGGCACGAGGGCTCAACTAGCAAGTTAGACTTTTAAGAGCACTAAATACAGTACAACGGTCCACATCGATGCTTTGGAATTGCTCAACTCTCTCCATAGAGGAGCTTTTCAAGTTTTTGAGCAATTTGAGACATAACTTGGTCTATTCGCGTCTTTTCCTAACGAAACGTGGCACGAAAGCTCAACTAGCAAGTTAGACTTTTAAGAGCACTAAATAAATTACGAAGGTCCACATTGATGCTTTGGAATTGCTCAACTGTCTCCATAGAGGAGCTTTTCACGTTTTTAAGCAATTTGCGACATAACTTGGTCTATTCGCGTCTTTACCTTACGAAACGTGGCACGAAGGCTCAACTAGCAAGTTAGACTTTTAAGAGCACTAAATAGAGTACAACGGTCCACATTGATGCTTTGCAATTGCTCAACTCTCTCCATAGAGGAGCTTTTCACGTTTTTTTGCAATTTGAGACATAACTTGATCTATTCGCCTCTTTACCTTACGAAACGTGGCACGAAGGCTCAACTAGCAAGTTAGAATGTTAAGAGCACTAAATAGAGTACAACAGTCGATATTGATTCTTTGGAAGTGCTCAACTCTCTCCATAGAGGAGCGTTTCACGTTTTTAAGCAATTTGAGACATAACTTGGTCTATTTGCGTCTTTACCTTACGAAATGTGGCACGAAGGCTCAACTAGCACGTTAGACTTTTAAGAGCACTAAATAGAGTACAACGGTCCACATCGATGCTTCGGAATTGCTCAACTCTCTCCATAGACGAGCTTTTCACGTTTTTGACCAATTTGAGACATAACTTGGTCTATTCGCGTCTTTTCCTAACGAAACGTGGCACGAAGGTTTAACTAGCAAGTTAGACTTTTAAGAGCACTAAATAGATTACAAAGGTCCACATCGATGCTTTGTAATTGCTCAACTCTCTCCATAGAGGAGCTTTTCACATTTTTAAGCAATTTGAGACATAACTTGGTCTATTCGCATCTTTACCTTACGAAACGTGGCACGAAGGCTCAACTAGCAAGTTAGACTTTGAAGAGCACTAAATAGAGTACAACGGTCCACATTGATGCTTTGGAATTGCTCAACTCTCTCCATAGATAAGCATTTCACGTTTTTATGCAATTTGAGACATAACTTGATCTATTCGCCTCTTTACCTTACGAAACGTAGCACGAAGGCTCAACTAGCAAGTTAGACTTTCAAGAGCACTAAATTGAGTACAACGGTCCACATTGATGCTTTGGAATTGCTCAACCCTCTCCATAGAGGAGCCTTTCACGTTTTTAAGCAATTTGAGACATAACTTGGTCTATTTGCGTCTTTACCTTACGAAACGTGGCACGAAGGCTCAACGAGCAAGTGAGACTTTTAAGAGCACTAAATAGAGTACAACAGTCCACATTGATGCTTTGGAATTCCTCAACCCTCTCCATAGAGGAGCCTTTCACGTTTTTAAGCAATTTGAGACATAACTTGGTCTATTCGCGTCTTTACCTGACGAAACGTGGAACGAAGGCTGAACTAGCAAGTTAGACTTTTCAGAGCACTAAATAGAGTACAACGGTCCACATTGATACTTTGGAATTGCTCAACTCTCTCCATAGAAGAGCTTTTCACGTTTTTAAACAATCTGAGACATAACTTGGTCTATTCGCGTCTTTACCTTACGAAACGTGGAACGAAGGCTCAACTAGCAAGTTAGACTTTTAAGAGCACTAAATAGAGTACAACGGTCCACATCGATGCTTTGGAATTGCTCAACTCTCTCCATAGAGGAGCTTTTCAAGTTTTTGAGCAATTTGAGACATAACTTGGTCTATTTGCCACTTTACCTTAAGAAACGTGGCACGAAGGCTCAACTAGGAAGTTACACTTTTAAGAGCACTAAATAGAGTACAACGGTCCACATTGATGCTTTGGAATTGCTCAACTCTCTCCATAGAGGAGCGTTTCACGTTTTTAAGCAATTTGAGACATAACTTGGTCTATTCGCATCTTTACCTAACGAAACGAAGAACGAAGGCTCAACTAGCAAGTTAGACTTTTAAGAGCACTAAATAGAGTACAACGGTCCACATTGATGCTTTGGAATTGCTCAACTCTCTCCATAGAGGAGCGTTTCAAGTTTTTAAGCAATTTGAGACATAACTTGATCTATTCGCGTCTTTACCTTATGAAACGTGGCCCGACGGCTCAACTAGCAAGTTAGACTTTTAAGAGCACTAAGTAGAGTACAACGGTCTACATCGATGCTGTGGAATTGCTCAACTCTCTCCATAGAGGTGCTTTTCAAGTTTTTGAGCAATTTGAGACATAACTTGGTCTATTCGCGTCTTTTCCTTACGAAACGTGGCACGAAGGCTCAACTAGCAAGTTAGACTTTCAAGAGCACTAAATAGATTACAAGGGTACACATTGATGCTTTGGAATTGCTCAACTCTCTCCATAGAGGAGCTTTTCACGTTTTTAAGCAATTTGAGACATAACTTGGTCTATTCGCGTCTTTACCTTACGAAACGTGGCACGAAGGCTCAACTAGCAAGTTAGACTTTGAAGAGCACTAAATAGAGTACAACGGTCCACATTGATGCTTTGGAATTGCTCAACTCTCTCCATAGAAGAGCATTTCACGTTTTTATGCAATTTGAGACATAACTTGATCTATTCGCCTCTTTACCTTACGAAACGTAGCACAAAGGCTCAACTAGCAAGTTAGACTTTTAAGAGCACAAAATAGAGTACAACGGTCCACATTGATGCTTTGGAATTGCTCAACCCTCTCCATAGAGGAGCCTTTCACGTTCTTAAGCAATTTGAGACATAACTTGGTCTATTCGCGTCTTTACCTGACGAAACGTGGAACGAAAGCTCAACTAGCAAGTTAGACTTTTAAGAGCACTAAATAGAGTACAACGGTCCAACTTGATTCCTTGGAATTGCTCAACTCTCTCCATAGAGGAGCTTTTCACGTTTTTGTGCAATTTGAGACATAACTTGATCTATTCGCCTCTTTACCTTACGAAACGTGGCACGAAGGCTCAACTAGCAAGTTAGACTGTTAAGAGCATTAAATAGAGAACAACCGCCGATATTTATTCTTTGGAATTGCTCAACTCTCTCCATAGAGGAGCGTTTCACGTTTTTAAGCAATTTGAGACATAACTTGGTCTATTTGCGTCTTTACCTTACGAAACGTGGCACGAAGGCTCAACGAGCAAGTGAGACTTTTAAGAGCACTAAATAGAGTACAACGGTCCACATTGATGGTTTGGAATTGCTCAACCCTCTCCATAGAGGAGCCTTTCACGTTTTTAAGCAATTTGAGACATAACTTGGTCTATTCGCGTCTTTACCTGACGAAACTTGGAACAAAGGCTCAACTAGCAAGTTAGACTTTTAAGAGCACTAAATAGAGTACAACGGTCCACATTGATACTTTGGAATTGCTCAACTCTCTCCATAGAGGAGCTTTTCACGTTTTTAAACAATTTGAGACATAACTTGGTCTATTCATGTCTTTACCTTACGAAACGTGGAACGAAGGCTCAACTAGCAAGTTAGACTTTTAAGAGCACTAAATAGAGTACAACGGTCCACATCGATGCTTTGGAATTGCTCAACTCTCTCCATAGAGGAGCTCTTCAAGTTTTTGAGCAATTTGAGACATAACTTGGTCTATTTGCCACTTTACCTTACGAAACGTGGCACGAAGGCTCAACTAGGAAGTTAGACTTTTAAGAGCACTAAATAGAGTACAACGGTCCACATTGATGCTTTGGAATTGCTCAACTCTCTCCATAGAGGAGCGTTTCCCGTTTTTAAGCAATTTGAGACATAACTTGGTCTATTCGCATCTTTACCTAACGAAACGAAGAACGAAGGCTCAACTAGCAAGTTAGACTTTTAAGAGCACTAAATAGAGTACAACGGTCCACATTGATGCTTTGGAATTGCTCAACTCTCTCCATAGAGGAGCGTTTCACGTTTTTAAGCAATTTGAGACATAACTTGGTCTATTTGCGTGTTTACCTTACGAAACGTGGCACGAAGACTCAACTAGCACGTTAGACTTTTAAGAGCACTAAATAGAGTACAACGGTTCACATCGATGCTTCGGAATTGCTCAACTCTCTCCATAGACGAGCTTTTCACGTTTTTAAGCAATTTGAGACATAACTTGGTCTATTTGCGTCTTTACCTTACGAAACGTGGCACGAAGGCTCAACTAGCAAGTTAGACTTTTAAGAGCACTAAATAGAGTACAACGGTCCACATCGATGCTTTGGAATTGCTCAACTCTCTCCGTAGAGGAGCTTTTCAAGTTTTTGAGCAATTTGAGACATAACTTGGTCTATTCGCGTCTTTTCCTAACGAAACGTGGCACGAAAGCTCAACTAGCAAGTTAGACCTTTAAGAGCACTAAATAAATTACGAAGGTCCACATTGATGCTTTGGAATTGCTCAACTGTCTCCATAGAGGAGCTTTTCACGTTTTTAAGCAATTTGCGACATAACTTGGTCTATTCGCGTCTTTACCTTACGAAACGTGGCACGAAGGCTCAACTAGCAAGTTAGACTTTTAAGAGCACTAAATAGAGTACAACGGTCCACATTGATGCTTTGCAATTGCTCAACTCTCTCCATAGAGGAGCTTTTCACGTTTTTGTGCAATTTGAGACATAACTTGATCTATTCGCCTCTTTACCTTACGAAACGTGGCACGAAGGCTCAACTAGCAAGTTAGACTGTTAAGAGCATTAAATAGAGTACAACGGCCGATATGGATTCTTTGGAATTGCTCAACTCTCTCCATAGAGGAGCGTTTCACGTTTTTAAGCAATTTGAGACATAACTTGGTATATTTGCGTCTTTACCTTACGAAACGTGGCACGAGGGCTCAACTAGCAAGTTAGACTTTTAAGAGCACTAAATACAGTACAACGGTCCACATCGATGCTTTGGAATTGCTCAACTCTCTCCATAGAGGAGCTTTTCAAGTTTTTGAGCAATTTGAGACATAACTTGGTCTATTCGCGTCTTTTCCTAACGAAACGTGGCACGAAAGCTCAACTAGCAAGTTAGACTTTTAAGAGCACTAAATAAATTACGAAGGTCCACATTGATGCTTTGGAATTGCTCAACTGTCTCCATAGAGGAGCTTTTCACGTTTTTAAGCAATTTGCGACATAACTTGGTCTATTCGCGTCTTTACCTTACGAAACGTGGCACGAAGGCTCAACTAGCAAGTTAGACTTTTAAGAGCACTAAATAGAGTACAACGGTCCACATTGATGCTTTGCAATTGCTCAACTCTCTCCATAGAGGAGCTTTTCACGTTTTTTTGCAATTTGAGACATAACTTGATCTATTCGCCTCTTTACCTTACGAAACGTGGCACGAAGGCTCAACTAGCAAGTTAGAATGTTAAGAGCACTAAATAGAGTACAACAGTCGATATTGATTCTTTGGAAGTGCTCAACTCTCTCCATAGAGGAGCGTTTCACGTTTTTAAGCAATTTGAGACATAACTTGGTCTATTTGCGTCTTTACCTTACGAAATGTGGCACGAAGGCTCAACTAGCACGTTAGACTTTTAAGAGCACTAAATAGAGTACAACGGTCCACATCGATGCTTCGGAATTGCTCAACTCTCTCCATAGACGAGCTTTTCACGTTTTTGACCAATTTGAGACATAACTTGGTCTATTCGCGTCTTTTCCTAACGAAACGTGGCACGAAGGTTTAACTAGCAAGTTAGACTTTTAGGAGCACTAAATAGATTACAAAGGTCCACATCGATGCTTTGTAATTGCTCAACTCTCTCCATAGAGGAGCTTTTCACATTTTTAAGCAATTTGAGACATAACTTGGTCTATTCGCATCTTTACCTTTCGAAACGTGGCACGAAGGCTCAACTAGCAAGTTAGACTTTGAAGAGCACTAAATAGAGTACAACGGTCCACATTGATGCTTTGGAATTGCTTAACTCTCTCCATAGAAGAGCATTTCACGTTTTTATGCAATTTGAGACATAACTTGATCTAGTCGCCTCTTTACCTTACGAAACGTAGCACGAAGGCTCAACTAGCAAGTTAGACTTTTAAGAGCACTAAATTGAGTACAACGGTCCACATTGATGCTTTGGAATTGCTCAACCCTCTCCATAGAGGAGCCTTTCACGTTCTTAAGCAATATGAGACATAACTTGGTCTATTCGCGTCTTTACCTAACGAAACGTGGAACGAAGGCTCAACTAGCAAGTTAGACTTTTAAGAGCACTAAATAGAGTACAACGGTCCAACTTGATTCCTTGGAATTGCTCAACTCTCTCCATAGAGGAGCTTTTCACGTTTTTGTGCAATTTGAGACATAACTTGATCTTTTCGCCTCTTTACCTTACGAAACGTGGCACGAAGGCTCAACTAGCAAGTTAGACTGTTAAGAGCATTAAATAGAGTACAACGGCTGATATTGATTCTTTGGAATTGCTAAACTCTCTCCATAGAGGAGCGTTTCACATTTTTAAGCAATTTGAGACAGAACTTGGTCTATTTGCGTCTTTACCTTACGAAACGTGGCACGAAGGCTCAACTAGCAAGTTAGACTGTTAAGAGCATTAAATAGAGTACAACGGCCAATATGGATTCTTTGGAATTGCTCAACTCTCTCCATAGAGGAGCGTTTCACGTTTTTAAGCAATTTGAGATATAACTTGGTCTATTTGCGTCTTTACCTTACGAAACGTGGCACGAGGGCTCAACTAGCAAGTTAGACTTTTAAGAGCACTAAATACAGTACAACGGTCCACATCGATGCTTTGGAATTGCTCAACTCTCTCCATAGAGGAGCTTTTCAAGTTTTTGAGCAATTTGAGACATAACTTGGTCTATTCGCGTCTATTCCTAACGAAACGTGGCACGAAAGCTCAACTAGCAAGTTAGACTTTTAAGAGCACTAAATAAATTACGAAGGTCCACATTGATGCTTTGGAATTGCTCAACTGTCTCCATAGAGGAGCTTTTCACGTTTTTAAGCAATTTGCGACATAACTTGGTCTATTCGCGTCTTTACCTTACGAAACGTGGCACGAAGGCTCAACTAGCAAGTTAGACTTTTAAGAGCACTAAATAGAGTACAACGGTCCACATTGATGCTTTGCAATTGCTCAACTCTCTCCATAGAGGAGCTTTTCACGTTTTTTTGCAATTTGAGACATAACTTGATCTATTCGCCTCTTTACCTTACGAAACGTGGCACGAAGGCTCAACTAGCAAGTTAGAATGTTAAGAGCACTAAATAGAGTACAACAGTCGATATTGATTCTTTGGAATTGCTCAACTCTCTCCATAGAGGAGCGTTTCACGTTTTTAAGCAATTTGAGACATAACTTGGTCTATTTGCGTGTTTACCTTACGAAACGTGGCACGAAGACTCAACTAGCACGTTAGACTTTTAAGAGCACTAAATAGAGTACAACGGTCCACATCGATGCTTCGGAATTGCTCAACTCTCTCCATAGACGAGCTTTTCACGTTTTTGACCAATTTGAGACATAACTTGGTCTATTCGCGTCTTTTCCTAACGAAACGTGGCACGAAGGTTTAACTAGCAAGTTAGACTTTTAGGAGCACTAAATAGATTACAAAGGTCCACATCGATGCTTTGTAATTGCTCAACTCTCTCCATAGAGGAGCTTTTCACATTTTTAAGCAATTTGAGACATAACTTGGTCTATTCGCATCTTTACCTTTCGAAACGTGGCACGAAGGCTCAACTAGCAAGTTAGACTTTGAAGAGCACTAAATAGAGTACAACGGTCCACATTGATGCTTTGGAATTGCTTAACTCTCTCCATAGAAGAGCATTTCACGTTTTTATGCAATTTGAGACATAACTTGATCTAGTCGCCTCTTTACCTTACGAAACGTAGCACGAAGGCTCAACTAGCAAGTTAGACTTTTAAGAGCACTAAATTGAGTACAACGGTCCACATTGATGCTTTGGAATTGCTCAACCCTCTCCATAGAGGAGCCTTTCACGTTCTTAAGCAATATGAGACATAACTTGGTCTATTCGCGTCTTTACCTGACGAAACGTGGAACGAAGGCTCAACTAGCAAGTTAGACTTTTAAGAGCACTAAATAGAGTACAACGGTCCAACTTGATTCCTTGGAATTGCTCAACTCTCTCCATAGAGGAGCTTTTCACGTTTTTGTGCAATTTGAGACATAACTTGATCTTTTCGCCTCTTTACCTTACGAAACGTGGCACGAAGGCTCAACTAGCAAGTTAGACTGTTAAGAGCATTAAATAGAGTACAACGGCTGATATTGATTCTTTGGAATTGCTAAACTCTCTCCATAGAGGAGCGTTTCACATTTTTAAGCAATTTGAGACAGAACTTGGTCTATTTGCGTCTTTACCTTACGAAACGTGGCACGAAGGCTCAACTAGCAAGTTAGACTGTTAAGAGCATTAAATAGAGTACAACGGCCGATATGGATTCTTTGGAATTGCTCAACTCTCTCCATAGAGGAGCGTTTCACGTTTTTAAGCAATTTGAGACATAACTTGGTCTATTTGCGTCTTTACCTTACGAAACGTGGCACGAGGGCTCAACTAGCAAGTTAGACTTTTAAGAGCACTAAATACAGTACAACGGTCCACATCGATGCTTTGGAATTGCTCAACTCTCTCCATAGAGGAGCTTTTCAAGTTTTTGAGCAATTTGAGACATAACTTGGTCTATTCGCGTCTATTCCTAACGAAACGTGGCACGAAAGCTCAACTAGCAAGTTAGACTTTTAAGAGCACTAAATAAATTACGAAGGTCCACATTGATGCTTTGGAATTGCTCAACTGTCTCCATAGAGGAGCTTTTCACGTTTTTAAGCAATTTGCGACATAACTTGGTCTATTCGCGTCTTTACCTTACGAAACGTGGCACGAAGGCTCAACTAGCAAGTTAGACTTTTAAGAGCACTAAATAGAGTACAACGGTCCACATTGATGCTTTGCAATTGCTCAACTCTCTCCATAGAGGAGCTTTTCACGTTTTTTTGCAATTTGAGACATAACTTGATCTATTCGCCTCTTTACCTTACGAAACGTGGCACGAAGGCTCAACTAGCAAGTTAGAATGTTAAGAGCACTAAATAGAGTACAACAGTCGATATTGATTCTTTGGAATTGCTCAACTCTCTCCATAGAGGAGCGTTTCACGTTTTTAAGCAATTTGAGACATAACTTGGTCTATTTGCGTGTTTACCTTACGAAACGTGGCACGAAGACTCAACTAGCACGTTAGACTTTTAAGAGCACTAAATAGAGTACAACGGTCCACATCGATGCTTCGGAATTGCTCACCTCTCTCCATAGACGAGCTTTTCACGTTTTTGACCAATTTGAGACATAACTTGGTCTATTCGCGTCTTTTCCTAACGAAACGTGGCACGAAGGTTTAACTAGCAAGTTAGACTTTTAGGAGCACTAAATAGATTACAAAGGTCCACATCGATGCTTTGTAATTGCTCAACTCTCTCCATAGAGGAGCTTTTCACATTTTTAAGCAATTTGAGACATAACTTGGTCTATTCGCATCTTTACCTTACGAAACGTGGCACGAAGGCTCAACTAGCAAGTTAGACTTTGAAGAGCACTAAATAGAGTACAACGGTCCACATTGATGCTTTGGAATTGCTCACCTCTCTCCATAGAAGAGCATTTCACGTTTTTATGCAATTTGAGACATAACTTGATCTAGTCGCCTCTTTACCTTACGAAACGTGGCACGAAGGCTCAACTAGCAAGTTAGACTTTTAAGAGCACTAAATTGAGTACAACGGTCCACATTGATGCTTTGGAATTGCTCAACCCTCTCCATAGAGGAGCCTTTCACGTTCTTAAGCAATTTGAGACATAACTTGGTCTATTCGCGTCTTTACCTGACGAAACATGGAACGAAGGCTCAACTAGCAAGTTAGACTTTTAAGAGCACTAAATAGAGTACAACGGTCCAACTTGATTCCTTGGAATTGCTCAACTCTCTCCATAGAGGAGCTTTTCACGTTTTTGTGCAATTTGAGACATAACTTGATCTTTTCGCCTCTTTACCGTACGAAACGTGGCACGAAGGCTCAACTAGCAAGTTAGACTGTTAAGAGCATTAAATAGAGTACAACGGCTGATATTGATTCTTTGGAATTGCTAAACTCTCTCCATAGAAGAGCGTTTCACATTTTTAAGCAATTTGAGACAGAACTTGGTCTATTTGCGTCTTTACCTTACGAAACGTGGCACGAAGGCTCAACTAGCAAGTTAGACTGTTAAGAGCATTAAATAGAGTACAACGGCCAATATGGATTCTTTGGAATTGCTCAACTCTCTCCATAGAGGAGCGTTTCACGTTTTTAAGCAATTTGAGACATAACTTGGTCTATTTGCGTCTTTACCTTACGAAACGTGGCACGAGGGCTCAACTAGCAAGTTAGACTTTTAAGAGCACTAAATACAGTACAACGGTCCACATCGATGCTTTGGAATTGCTCAACTCTCTCCATAGAGGAGCTTTTCAAGTTTTTGAACAATTTGAGACATAACTTGGTCTATTCGCGTCTTTTCCTAACAAAAACGTGGCACGAAAGCTCAACTAACAAGTTAGACTTTTAAGAGCACTAAATAAATTACGAAGGTCCACATTGATGCTTTGGAATTGCTCAACTGTCTCCATAGAGGAGCTTTTCACGTTTTTTAGCAATTTGCGACATAACTTGGTCTATTCGCGTCTTTACCCTACGAAACGTGGCACGAAGGCTCAACTAGCAAGTTAGACTTTTAAGAGCACTAAATAGAGTACAACGGTCCACATTGATGCTTTGCAATTGCTCAACTCTCTCCATAGAGGAGCTTTTCACGTTTTTTTGCAATTTGAGACATAACTTGATCTATTCGCCTCTTTACCTTACGAAACGTGGCACGAAGGCTCAACTAGCAAGTTAGAATGTTAAGAGCACTAAATAGAGTACAACAGTCGATATTGATTCTTTGGAATTGCTCAACTCTCTCCATAGAGGAGCGTTTCACGTTTTTAAGCAATTTGAGACATAACTTGGTCTATTTGCGTGTTTACCTTACGAAACTTGGCACGAAGACTCAACTAGCACGTTAGACTTTTAAGAGCACTAAATAGAGTACAACGGTCCACATCGATGCTTCAGAATTGCTCAACTCTCTCCATAGACGAGCTTTTCACGTTTTTGACCAATTTGAGACATAACTTGGTCTATTCGCGTCTTTTCCTAACGAAACATGGCACGAAGGTTTAACTAGAAAGTTAGACTTTTAGAAGCACTAAATAGATTACAAAGGTCCACATCGATGCTTTGTAATTGCTCAACTCTCTCCATAGAGGAGCTTTTCACATTTTTAAGCAATTTGAGACATAACTTGGTCTATTCGCATCTTTACCTTACGAAACGTGGCACGAAGGCTCAACTAGCAAGTTAGACTTTGAAGAGCACTAAATAGAGTACAACGGTCCACATTGATGCTTTGGAATTGCTCAACTCTCTCCATAGAAGAGCATTTCACGTTTTTATGCAATTTGAGACATAACTTGATCTAGTCGCCTCTTTACCTTACGAAACGTAGCTCGAAGGCTCAACTAGCAAGTTAGACTTTTAAGAGCACTAAATTGAGTACAACGGTCCACATTGATGCTTTGGAATTGCTCAACCCTCTCCATAGAGGAGCCTTTCACGTTCTTAAGCAATTTGAGACATAACTTGGTCTATTCGCGTCTTTACCTGACGAAACGTGGAACGAAGGCTCAACTAGCAAGTTAGACTTTTAAGAGCACTAAATAGAGTACAACGGTCCAACTTGATTCCTTGGAATTGCTCAACTCTCTCCATAGAGGAGCTTTTCACGTTTTTGTGCAATTTGAGACATAACTTGGTCTTTTCGCCTCTTTACCTTACGAAACGTGGCACGAAGGCTCAACTAGCAAGTTAGACTGTTAAGAGCATTAAATAGAGTACAAAGGCTGATATTGATTCTTTGGAATTGCTAAACTCTCTCCATAGAGGAGCGTTTCACATTTTTAAGCAATTTGAGACAGAACTTGGTCTATTTGCGTCTTTACCTTACGAAACGTGGCACGAAGGCTCAACTAGCAAGTTAGACTGTTAAGAGCATTAAATAGAGTACAACGGCCGATATGGATTCTTTGGAATTGCTCAACTCTCTCCATAGAGGAGCGTTTCACGTTTTTAAGCAATTTGAGACATAACTTGGTCTATTTGCGTCTTTCCCTTACGAAACGTGGCACGAGGGCTCAACTAGCAAGTTAGACTTTTAAGAGCACTAAATACCGTACAACGGTCCACATCGATGCTTTGGAATTGCTCAACTCTCTCCATAGAGGAGCTTTTCAAGTTTTTGAGCAATTTGAGACATAACTTGGTCTATTCGCGTCTTTTCCTAACGAAACGTGGCACGAAAGCTCAACTAGCAAGTTAGACTTTTAAGAGCACTAAATAAATTACGAAGGTCCACATTGATGCTTTGGAATTGCTCAACTGTCTCCATAGAGGAACTTTTCACGTTTTTAAGCAATTTGCGACATAACTTGGTCTATTCGCGTCTTTACCTTACGAAACGTGGCACGAAGGCTCAACTAGCAAGTTAGACTTGTAAGAGCACTAAATAGAGTACAACGGTCCACATTGATGCTTTGCAATTGCTCAACTCTCTCCATAGAGGAGCTTTTCACCTTTTTTTGCAATTTGAGACATAACTTGATCTATTCGCCTCTTTACCTTACGAAACGTGGCACGAAGGCTCAACTAGCAAGTTAGAATGTTAAGAGCACTAAATAGAGTACAACAGTCGATATTGATTCTTTGGAATTGCTCAACTCTCTCCATAGAGGAGCGTTTCACGTTTTTAAGCAATTTGAGACATAACTTGGTCTATTTGCGTGTTTACCTTACGAAACGTGGCACGAAGACTCAACTAGCACGTTAGACTTTTAAGAGCACTAAATAGAGTAAAACGGTCCACATCGATGCTTCGGAATTGCTCAACTCTCTCCATAGACGAGCTTTTCACGTTTTTGACCAATTTGAGACATAACTTGGTCTATTCGCGTCTTTTCCTAACGAAACGTGGCACGAAGGTTTAACTAGCAAGTTAGACTTTTAAGAGCACTAAATAGATTACAAAGGTCCACATCGATGCTTTGTAATTGCTCAACTCTCTCCATAGATAAGCATTCCACGTTTTTATGCAATTTGAGACCTAACTTGATCTATTCGCCTCTTTACCTTACGAAACGTAGCACGAAGGCTCAACTAGCAAGTTAGACTTTTAAGAGCACTAAATTGAGTACAACGGTCCACATTGATGCTTTGGAATTGCTCAACCCTCTCCATAGAGGAGCCTTTCACGTTTTTAAGCAATTTGAGACATAACTTGGTCTATTCGCGTCTTTACCTGACGAAACGTGGAACGAAGGCTCAACTAGCAAGTTAGACTTTTAAGAGCACTAAATAGAGTACAACGGTCCAGCTTGATTCCTTGGAATTGCTCAACTCTCTCCATAGAGGAGCTTTTCACGTTTTTGTGCAATTTGAGACATAACTTGATCTATTCGCCTCTTTACCTTACGAAACGTGGCACGAAGGCTCAACTAGCAAGTTAGACTGTTAAGAGCATTAAATAGAGTACAACGGCCGATATTTATTCTTTGGAATTGCTCAACTCTCTCCATAGAGGAGCGTTTCACGTTTTTAAGCAATTTGAGACATAACTTGGTCTATTTGCGTCTTTACCTTACGAAACGTGGCACGAAGGCTCAACGAGCAAGTGAGACTTTTAAGAGCACTAAATAGAGTACAACAATCCACATTGATGCTTTGGAATTCCTCAACCCTCTCCATAGAGGAGCCTTTCACGTTTTTAAGCAATTTGAGACATAACTTGGTCTATTCGCGTCTTTACCTGACGAAACGTGGAACGAAGGCTCAACTAGCAAGTTAGACTTTTAAGAGCACTAAATAGAGTACAACGGTCCAGCTTGATTCCTTGGAATTGCTCAACTCTCTCCATAGAGGAGCTTTTCACGTTTTTAAACAATCTGAGACATAACTTGGTCTATTCGCGTCTTTACCTTACGAAACGTGGCACGAAGGCTCAACGAGCAAGTGAGACTTTTAAGAGCACTAAATAGAGTACAACAATCCACATTGATGCTTTGGGATTCCTCAACCCTCTCCATAGAGGAGCCTTTCACGTTTTTAAGCAATTTGAGACATAACTTGGTCTATTCGCGTCTTTACCTGAAGAAACGTGGAACGAAGTCTGAACTAGCAAGTTAGACTTTTCAGAGCACTAAATAGAGTACAACGGTCCACATTGATACTTTGGAATTGCTCAACTCTCTCCATAGAGGAGATTTTCACGTTTTTAAACAATCTGAGACATAACTTGGTCTATTCGCGTCTTTACCTTACGAAACGTGGAACGAAGGCTCAACTAGCAAGTTAGACTTTTAAGAGCACTAAATAGAGTACAACGGTCCACATCGATGCTTTGGAATTGCTCAACTCTCTCCATAGAGGAGCTTTTCAAGTTTTTGAGCAATTTGAGACATAACTTGCTCTATTTGCCGCTTTACCTTAAGAAACGTGGCACGAAGGCTCAACTAGGAAGTTACACTTTTAAGAGCACTAAATAGAGTACAACGGTCCACATTGATGCTTTGGAATTGCTCAACTCTCTCCATAGAGGAGCGTTTCACGTTTTTAAGCAATTTGAGACATAACTTGGTCTATTCGCATCTTTACCTAACGAAACGAAGAACGAAGGCTCAACTAGCAAGTTAGACTTTTAAGAGCACTAAATAGAGTACAACGGTCCACATTGATGCTTTGGAATTGCTCAACTCTCTCCATAGAGGAGCGTTTCAAGTTTTTAAGCAATTTGAGACATAACTTGATCTATTCGCGTCTTTACCTTATGAAACGTGGCCCGACGGCTCAAATAGCAAGTTAGACTTTTAAGAGCACTAAGTAGAGTACAACGGTCTACATCGATGCTGTGGAATTGCTCAACTCTCTCCATAGAGGTGCTTTTCAAGTTTTTGAGCAATTTGAGACATAACTTGATCTATTCGCCTCTTTACCTTACGAAACGTGGCACGAAGGCTCAACTAGCAAGTTAGACTGTTATGAGCATTAAATAGAGTACAACAGCCGATATTTATTCTTTGGAATTGCTCAACTCTCTCCATAGAGGAGCGTTTCACGTTTTTAAGCAATTTGAGACATAACTTGGTCTATTTGCGTCTTTACCTTACGAAACGTGGCACGAAGGCTCAACGAGCAAGTGAGACTTTTAAGAGCACTAAATAGAGTACAACAGTCCACATTGATGCTTTGGAATTCCTCAACCCTCTCCATAGAGGAGCCTTTCACGTTTTTAAGCAATTTGAGACATAACATGATCTATTCACCTTTTTACCTTACGAAACGTGGCACGAAGGCTCAACTAGCAAGTTAGACTTTTAAGAGCACTAAGTAGAGTACAACGGTCCACATCGATGCTTTGGAATTCCTCAACTCTCTCCATAGAGGAGAGTTTCACGTTTTTGACCAATTTGAGACATAACTTGGTCTATTCGCGTCTTTACCTTTCGAAACGTGGCACGACGGCTCAACTAGCAAGTTTGACTTTGAAGAGCACTAAATATAGTACAACGGTCCACATGGATGCTTTGGAATTCCTCAACTCTCTCCATAGAGGAGCTTTTCACGTTTTTGTGCAATTTGAGACATAACTTGATCTATTCGTCTCTTTACCTTACGAAACGTGGCACGAACGCTCAACTAGCAAGTTAGACTTTTAAGAGCACTAAATAGAGTACAACGGTCCATATTGATGCTTTGGAATTGCTCAACTCTCTCCATAGAGGAGCCTTTCACGTTTTTAAGCAATTTGAGACATAACTTGGTCTATTCGCGTCTTTACCTGACGAAAAGTGGAACGAAGGCTCAACTATCAAGTTAGACATTTAAGAGCACTAAATAGAGTACAACGGTCCACATTGATGCTTTGGAATTGCTCAACTCTCTCCATAGAGGAGCCTTCCACGTTTTTAAACAATTTGAGACATAACTTGGCCTATTCGCGTCTTTACCTTACGAAACGTGGAACGAAGGCTCAACTAGCAAGTTAGACTTTTAAGAGCACTAAATAGAGTACAACGGTCCACATTGATGCTTTGGAATTCCTCAATTCTCTCCATAGAGAAGCTTCTCACGTTTTTGTGCAATTTGAGATATAACTTGATCTATTCGCCTCTTTACCTTACGAAACGTGGCACGAAGGCTCAACTAGCAAGTTAGACTTTCAAGAGCACTAAATAGATTACAAGGGTACACATTGATGCTTTGGAATTGCTCAAATCTCTCCATAGAGGAGCTTTTCACGTTTTTAAGCAATTTGAGACATAACTTGGACTATTCGCGTCTTTACCTTACGAAACGTGGCACGAAGGCTCAACTAGCAAGTTAGACTTTTAAGAGCACTAAATGGAGTACAACGGTCCACATCGATGCTTTGGAATTGCTCAACTCTCTCCGTAGAGGAGTTTTTCACGTTTTTGAGCAATTTGAGACATAACTTGGTCTATTCGCGTCTTTACCTTACGAAATGTGGCACGAAGGGTCAACTAGCAAGTTAGACTTTTCAGAGCACTAAATAGAGTACCACGGTCTACATTGATGCTTTGGAATTACTCAACTCTCTCCATAGAGGAGCTTTTCACGTTTTTGTGCAATTTGAGGAATAACTTGATCTATTCGCCTTTTTACCTTATGAATCGTTGCACGAAGGCTCAAGTAGCAAGTAAGAATTGTAACAGCACTAAGTAGAGTACAACGTGTAGGACCTAGGCGACACAAGAGGGGGAGGGGGTGAATTGTGTCCCCAAATTCCAACTGGGAATCCCCTTACTTTTAAACAGCAAATAGACCACAAAAACAAAGACACAAAGTACAGAAGTTGGTCTTTACTAGTATAGCCCTAACTGGTTCAAATCAATTTCAGTTTGAGATGCAATATCTTAATCCAAAATGATAAGGCAAGTAGGGCACAACTATATAAGATGGATATAAATGAATATATATGATATAAGATGCTAAGATTCAAGTAATCAACACAATAATTCAGAATTTCATAAACTAGGTTAAAGGGACTAAAATATCAATATTAAGAACGATATATTTAGATGTAAACCGAAAATCAAACTTTAACTCTAAACTGTCAACCAAATCAAATTATAGTATAATAAGTACCAGATTATGAAAACAGTTCAGAATATCAATATTAGAATGCTTAGAAAAGTTTTGACCAATATAAACACAAAATGGGCAGATTTGATTTTGCAAGTAATGAATAGAGAAATGAACTTTCAAATTCAAGTCACCCAAAATTATCACAAGATAATCAAATGATCAAGAATTATATATGGCAGAATTGAACAAGTAAAGAATCAAAGAATGCAAAACAATAAATGAACGAAAAGTAAAGCACAGGATGATTTATAGTAGTTCGGAGCACCCTCCTACGTCTACTACCTAAGCACCCTTGCTTAAGATTTTCAAATCCACTAGGATAAACAGTTTCCTCAAGAAACCAACAACTCACAGAGGGTTTTTACAAGTCACCCTTAAACTTTTCATAACCTCACAAGGTAAGGGATACAATTTTAGGCTCTAGGTTCCACTCTAGTGTTTAACCAACAAGGTCTGAGGGAACTCTCACAAATTTGACAAAGGCTCACAGGTAGGATTGAAATATAAAGTGTAGGAGAGCTTTTTAGTAACAACAATATATGCTTGTAAAACTAGACTTGGAAGACTTGGCTTTTTGCTGGAGAGAAAGAGAGCTTGAGAGAATAGGCTATGTAGCTTGTAGCAAGTCTTGTGTCTTCTCCTCTTGTATGGATGGCTATTTATAGGAAAGCCAAGTAGAGATAGTTGAGAGCATCCCTTGATCTTCTCATCTTCACTTGAACTTTGAATTTGAATGTAGTTTTTTTTGAAAACAAACTTGATATTCTCCTTTTATAGTGCAACATCCTCTCTTTGAACAATGCTGCCAACAAACTTGATTTCCTCCATTCAAATGTATCAATCTCTTGTCTTTGAATGTAGAAAACATACTTGGCCATGTTCACCCAAGATTTTCGTCCATTTAAGTCTCTTGTTGAAGAAATGCAACCACTTGATCATAACAACTCCATTTTGACTTGAATGAAATCTTTACCAACATGACTTTTGAAATTGGCTTCATCTTCTTTCAAATTTCAGCCAATCAAAGCTCCTTTGAAGATATCTCCTCAGCTTCAACTTTGAAAATTTGATTTCAAGGGCTTGAATCTCTCTCTTGGTTATCTCCTCATAAGTTGCAACAAACTTTGATTTTGATCTTCAAAAAATACAGCAACACATCTTGAACCTTGCCACATTCTTGTTCTTGTACACTGAATTTCGAAAATCATGCAACAACCTTGACTTGATTTTGAATTTCGAATTTCGAATCTCCAACTTTGAATTTCGAATCCTCTCTTTAAATTTTGAATGTAGTTTGTTGAAATCTCCATCAAATACTCTCCATAAAGTGCTTGTCTGAAATTGACACAGCTTGTCCTAATTGGACACACCTTGTCTGAAATGAACATTTTCAACATTCACCTTCTAGTGGATTTGCAAGAGTGCTTAGGATTTTCATAGCTTGTCCTAAGTCTTACGAGACTATTCCTGGACAGCCGGATTACTTCGACTCTTGTCTTAACCTGAAAAACCTTAAGATATGCTTGTAAGCTCATTTGAGCTTCATGCTTGAACCATAGGTTAGTTGAGTTCAAATAATCAAAATTTGAGCATACAACATCATAATATATATGGAATTATGTACATATAAGTTTCCAGCTCAAACAAATATCATTTAGTCACATAAGCACTCAATTAAGACAAAATAAACATAATTTTCGGATATGAACTGGGGCACAGATTTTCAGCTACTAAACGGCAGAATTTTTTATTTATACCTTCATGTAAAATGTTCCTTATGATGTGATTAATGTCTCTGTAAAAATTCAGCTCATTTAGATGTCATTTGATATAAAAACGATCGTTGAGTTCACAACTAGTTTTAAAACACTTGGATGAAAACCAATTAAGAGAAGTCTCAAATTCAATCAATTTACCATCAAATGCATCACAAAGATTATGTAATCAAATAGCGTAGCATGATACAATCATCAAAGCAAAAAATGTAGGACCTTTGGTCCAACAATCTCCCCCTTTTTGATGATTGCAAAACCTAGCATGTAGAAAGCTATTTGATATCTATTGAATTTGATACCAAACTTGAATGTATGAAATGTACTAAGCCTTTAGGGCACTAAGCTCACCCCTTATTTCATGCTTCACTTATTCCCATATTTTGTCAAAAAATTATGCACTCTCCCCCTTAACTCATGGACTAATGCAACTAATGCACTTTCTACATCACTCCCCCTTTTGTTATCAATCAAAAAGGAAGTAGAATAGGGGTTTATTATATCGAGGCCCACGAATGCACATTTTCACACAGAATGATGTCATGTAAGCATGTGAGATGAAACCCATTATTCAAACTCCACTATCTTACCCGAAAAGGGTTCTTATACATTACTCCCCCTAAAATCATGCATATGATTCACACATCAAATGGAATGCACAATAACATTTGACACCAACTGTAGCTCACATTTCAATTAATCATGGAGCATCTATCATACCTAGAGCAATTTTAAGAGTATTGAATCTATCACTTGGTAAAGGTTTAGTAAACAAATCAGCAATATTAAACTCACTATCAACATGTTCAAGTACAATGTTACCTTGTTGCACATGATCTCTTATAAAATGATGCCTAATGTGTATATGTTTGGCCTTACCATGATACACCGGATTTTTACTTAGATGAATAGCACTTATACTATCACATTGTATTGGTATTTGGTGGAAGTCCAAATTGAAATCAAGCAATTGTTGCTTAATCCATAAGAGTTGGGTTGTACAACTACCAATGGCCATATACTCAGCCTCGGTAGTGCTTAAAGCAACACTAGTTTGCTTCTTAGAGAACCATGAAATGAGCATCTTCCCTAGGAATTGACAAGTTCCGGTTGTACTTTTCCTATCTATCCTACAACCTCTATAATCCGCATCACTATATGCATGTAGGTCAAATGTAGACATTCTATCATACCAAATTCCTAAAGAAGGTGTACTTTTTAAGTATCTTAGAATTCTTTTTACACCCACTAAGTGAGATTGTTTAGGGTTCGATTGATACCTAGCACACATGCACACACTAAACATTATATCAGGCCTAGATGCAGTTAAGTATAGCAATGAACCTATCATTGACCTATATACTTTTTGATCTACTTCATTTCCATCTAAATCTGATTCCATTTTTGCTCCTACTACCGTAGGTGTAGAAATTTCTTTACAATCATGCGTGCCAAATCTCTTAAGTAAGTCTCTAGTGTACTTAGCTTGACTAATGTGTATTCCATGAGATGTTTGCTTAATTTGTAAACCTAAAAAATAATTTAAGTCACCCATCATACTCATTTCAAATTCAGAACGCATGCATTTAGCAAATTCATCACACATTGATTCCAAAGTTGCACCAAATATGATATCATCCACATAAATTTGCACAACTAATAAATCATTTCCATTTGACTTCACAAATAATGTATGATCTATACTACCACTTGTAAAACCATTCTCAAGCAAAAACTTAGACAGACGTTCATACCAAGCTCTAGGAGCTTGTTTTAAACCATATAGTGCTTTGTCTAGCTTAAAAACATGATTTGGGTATTTATTGCTTTCAAAACCAGGGGGTTGCTTAACATATACTTCTTCATTTATAACACCATTTAAAAATGCACTTTTAACATCCATTTGGAAAAGTTTGAATCCTTTAAAACATGCAAATGCAAATAATAACCTTATGGCTTCCAACTTTGCAACCGGGGCAAAGGTTTCATCATAGTCTATTCCTTCTTCTTGACTATACCCTTGGGCTACTAACCTAGCCTTATTCCTAGTTACATTTCCATATTCATCCATTTTGTTTCTAAACACCCACTTGGTGCCTATAATGGAATGATTTTCAGGTTTTGGAACAAGTTTCAAACCCTACTTCTTTCAAATTGATTTAATTCCTCTTGCATGGCATGCACCCAATCATTATCATTCAATGCATCTTTTATATTTTTTGGGTTCAATAATAGAAAGCATAGAAACTGAATCAAAAGTATTAGGGTTAGAAATAGACCGTTGTAACCCTTTCTTTGCTCTTGTAGAGACACCTTCATTTAGATCTCCTATGATAAGCTCCTTTGGATGTTTATGCTTTTCCTTGATTTGATACCAACTGGATGGTCTAGATGTAAGACTCGATTGTTCAATTTCCTCTTGGTGACCTGGTTGTTCATCTTCCTCTTGGCTTGTATTTTCTTCATTTTGAGCTTCTTGTACATTTGGAGGAGTTAGGACAATCTCATTTCCTTTCAAGCCAGTGGCCTACTCCACCTGAGGTACCACACGAATATCCTCTTCCAAGCTTGATTGATGGAATTCAAGTCCTTCCAAACCTGTTTCCCTAACTTTCTCATGCACATTTGAATCAAGTGACATTTTATCGTCGAATTTCACATGAATGCTTTCTTCTACACGTTTATATGTAGAATTAAAAACTCTATATGCTCTGGAATGCATAGAATAACCAAGAAAAATTCCTACATCACTTTTAGCATCAAATTTATCTAGATTATCTTTAGTGTTTAAAATATAGCATTTTGATCCAAAAACTCTAAAGTAATCTACCTTAGGCTTTTTACCATGCAAAAGTTCATAAGGTGTCTTTTCCAGCATTCTCCTAATAGTCAATCTATTTGAAACATAACAAGCATTGTTTATGGCTTCAACCCAAAATATTTTTGGCACATCATATTCAATCATCATAGTTCTTCCTAGTTCTTGCAATGTTCTATTCTTTCTTTCTACCACTCCATTTTGTTGGGGTGTTCTAGGTGCACGAAAATTATGTGTGATACCTAGTGAGTTGCAAAACATGTCAAAACCATAGTTCTCAAACTCCCCACCATGATCACTTCTTATTTTTACCACATGCAACTCAAATTCATTTTGCAAACGTTTTACAAGATTTTCAAATTCATGCAAGGCCTCATTTTTATGTGTCAAAAACAAACACCAAGTGAACCTAGAGTAATCATCTACCACAACCAGCACATAGTATTTACCTCCTAAACTTTTTATCCTACTTGGTCCAAATAAGTCCATATGTAACAATTGAAGAGGTCTACTAGTACTTACTTCTTGTTTTGACTTGAATGACTCCCTAACTTGTTTACCTCTAATGCAAGCATCACAAGTATGATTTTCATTAAATTTTAATTTAGGTAATCCTCTAACCAGATTCTTGTCATGCAATTTTCTCAAAGTTGACATGCCAATATGACCTAATCTTCTATGCCAATGTAATGCACAATCACCAGAAGCTATCAAACAAGTTAAACCACTACTTAAAGATTCAAAATCAATAACATACACATTGCCACTTCTAGGACCAGCAACTACCAATTCTTCTAACTTATTTTTAATCAAGCATTTGTCCTTTTTGAACTTTACCACAAATCCCTTATCAGCTAGTTGACTAATGCTAATGAGATTAAATGATAAACCACTCACATACAGCACATCATCTATGGCAAAGGAAGAATTACCTACGGAACCAATTCCAAGAATTCTACCTTTGGAGCTATCTCCAAATGTGACATTTCCACCATGTTTCTTTTTAGTGAAGGTATTGAACATGGCTGGATTTCCAGTCATATGCCTAGAACATCCACTATCAAGATACCATTCTCCACTCTTGAATTCTGTTTTTAAGCATACCTATAAAATAAAATCAATGAAGCTTAGGTATCCAAACCTTGGATCCTTTAGGGTTAGTCACATTAGCAATAATATGCACACCATACATAGATTCAACATAAGCATTTATATCATCATTTCTCATGCCTTTAGGTACCCAATACCTTTTCAACGGCCGATATTGATTATTTGGAATTGCTCAACTCTCTCCATAGAGGAGCTTTTCACGTTTTTAAGCAATTTGAGACATAACTTGGTCAATTCGCGTCTTTACCTTACGAAACGTGGCACGACGGCTACTCTAGCAAGTTAGACTTTTAAGAGCACTAAATATAGCACAACCGTCCACATTGATGCTTTGGAATTGCTCAACTCTCTCCATAGAGCAGCTTTTCACGTTTTTGTGTAATTTGAGACATAACTTGATCTATTCGCCTCTTTACCTTACGAAACGTGGCACGACGGCTCAACTAGCAAGTTAGACTTTTAAGAACACTAAATAGAGTACAACGGTCCATATTGATGCTTTGGAATTGCTCAACTTTCTCCATAGAGGAGCTTTTCACGTTTTTAAGCAATTTGAGACATAACTTTGTCTATTCGCGTCTTTACCTTACGAAACGTGGCACGAAGGCTCAACTAGCAAGTTAGACTTTTAAGAGCACTAAATAGAGTACAACGGTCCACATCGCTGCTTTGGAATTGCTCAACTCTCTCCATAGAGGAGCTTTTCACGTTTTTGAGCAATTTGAGACATAACTTGGTCAATTCGCGTCTTTACCTTACGAAACGTGGTACGACGGCTAGTCTAGCAAGTTAGACTTTTAAGAGCACTAAATATAGTACAACGGTCCACATTGATGCTTTGGAATTGCTCAACTCTCTCCATAGAGCAGCTTTTCACGTTTTTGTGTAATTTGAGACATAACTTGATCTATTCGCCTCTTTACCTTACGAAACGTGGCACGACGGCTCAACTAGCAAGTTAGACTTTTAAGAGCACTAAATAGAGTACAACGGTCCATATTGATGCTTTGGAATTGCTCAACTTTCTCCATAGAGGAGCTTTTCACGTTTTTAAGCAATTTGAGACATAACTTTGTCTATTCGCGTCTTTACCTTACGAAACGTGGCACGAAGGCTCAACTAGCAAGTTAGACTTTTAAGAGCACTAAATAGAGTACAACGGTCCACATCGCTGCTTTGGAATTGCTCAACTCTCTCCATAGAGGAGCTTTTCACGTTTTTGAGCAATTTGAGACATAACTTGGTCAATTCGCGTCTTTACCTTACGAAACGTGGTACGACGGCTAGTCTAGCAAGTTAGACTTTTAAGAGCACTAAATATAGTACAACGGTCCACATTGATGCTTTGGAATTGCTCAACTCTCTCCATAGAGCAGTTTTTCACGTTTTTGTGTAATTTGAGACATAACTTGATCTATTTGCCTCTTTACCTTACGAAACGTGGCACGACTGCTCAACTAGCAAGTTAGACTTTTAAGAGCACTAAATAGAGTACAACGGTCCATATTGATGCTTTGGAATTGCTCAACTCTCTCCATAGAGGAGCTTTTCACGTTTTTAAGCAATTTGAGACATAACTTTGTCTATTCGCGTCTTTACCTTACGAAACGTGGCACGAAGGCTCAACTAGCAAGTTAGACTTTTAAGAGCACTAAATAGAGTACAACGGTCCACATCGATGCTTTGGAATTGCTCAACTCTCTCCATAGAGGAGCTTTTCACGTTTTTGAGCAATTTGAGACATAACTTGGTCAATTCGCGTCTTTACCTTACGAAACGTGGCACAACGGCTACTCTAGCAAGTTAGACTTTTAAGAGCACTAAATATAGTACAACGGTCCACATTGATGCTTTGGAATTTCTCAACTCTCTCCATAGAGTAGCTTTTCACGTTTTTGTGTAATTTGAGACATAACTTGATCTATTCGCCTCTTTACCTTACGAAACGTGGCACGACGGCTGAACTAGCAAGTTAGACTTTTAAGAGCACTAAATAGAGTACAACGGTCCACATTGATGCTTTGGAATTGCTCAACTCTCTCCATGGAGGAGCTTTCCACGTTTTTAAGCAATTTGAGACATAACTTGGTCTATCCGGGTCTTTACCTTACAAAACGTGAAACGAAGGCCTAACAAGCAAGTTAGACTTTTAAGAGTACTAAATAGAGTACAACGGTCCACATCGATGCTTTGAAATTGCTCAACTCTCTCCATAGAGGAGCTTTTCACGTTTTTGTGCAATTTGAGACATAAGTTGATCTATTTGCCACTTTACCTTACGAAACGTGGCACGAAGGCTCAACTAGCAAGTTAGACTTTTAAGAGCACTAAATAGAGTACAACGGTCCACATTGATGCTTTGGAATTGCTCAACTCTCTCCATAGAGGAGCGTTTCACGTTTTTAAGCAATTTGAGACATAACTTGGTCTATTCGCATCTTTACCTAACGAAACGAAGAACGAAGGCTCAACTAGCAAGTTAGACTTTTAAGAGCACTAAATAGAGTACAACGGTCCACATTGTTGCTTTGGATTTGCTCAACTCTCTCCATAGAGGAGCGTTTCAAGTTTTTAAGCAATTTGAGACATAACTTGGTCTATTTGCGTCTTTACCTTATGAAACGTGGCACGACGGCTCAACTAGCAAGTTAGACTTTTAAGAGCACTAAGTAGAGTACAACGGTCTACATCGATGCTGTGGAATTGCTCAACTCTCTCCATAGAGGTGCTTTTCAAGTTTTTGAGCAATGTGAGACATAACTTGGTCTATTCGCGTCTTTTCCTTACGAAACGTGGCACGAAGGCTCAACTAGCAAGTTAGACTTTCAAGAGCACTAAATATAGTACAACGGTCCACATTGATGCTTTGGAATTTCTCAACTCTCTCCATAGAGTAGCTTTTCACGTTTTTGTGTAATTTGAGACATAACTTGATCTATTCGCCTCTTTACCTTACGAAACGTGGCACGACGGCTGAACTAGCAAGTTAGACTTTTAAGAGCACTAAATAGAGTACAACGGTCAACATTGATGCTTTGGAATTGCTCAACTCTCTCCATGGAGGAGCTTTCCACGTTTCTAAGCAATTTGAGACATAACTTGGTCTATCCGCGTCTTTACCTTACGAAACGTGAAACGAAGGCTCAACTAGAAAGTTAGACTTTTAAGAGCACTAAATAGAGTACAACGGTCCACATTGATGCTTTGGAATTGCTCAACTCTCTCCATAGAGGAGCCTTCCACGTTTTTAAACAATTTGAGACATAACTTGGTCTATCCGCGTCTTTACCTTACGAAACGTGGAACGAAGGCTCAAGTAGCAAGTTAGACTTTTAGGAGCACTAAATTGAGTACAACGGTCCACATTGATGCTTTGGAATTGCTCAACTCTCTCCATAGAGGAGCGTTTCAAGTTTTTAAGCAACTTGAGACATAACTTGGTCAATTCGCGTCTTTACCTTATGAAACGTGGCACGACGGCTCAACTAGCAAGTTAGACTTTTAAGAGCACTAAGTAGAGTACAACGGTCCACATCGATGCTGTGGAATTGCTCAACTCTCTCCATAGAGGTGCTTTTCAAGTTTTTGAGCAATTTGAGACATAACTTGGTCTATTCGCGTCTTTTCCTTACGAAACGTGGCACGAAGGCTAAACTAGCAAGTTAGACTTTCAAGAGCACTAAATAGATTACAAGGGTACACATTGATGCTTTGGAATTGCTCAACTCTCTCCATAGAGGAGCTTTTCACGTTTTTAAGCAATTTGAGACATAACTTGGACTATTCGCGTCTTTACCTTACGAAACGTGGCACGAAGGCTCAACTAGCAAGTTAGACTTTTAAGAGCACTAAATAGAGTACAACGGTCCACATCGATGCTTTGGAATTTCTCAACTCTCTCCATAGAGTAGCTTTTCACGTTTTTGTGTAATTTGAGACATAACTTGATCTATTCGCCTCTTTACCTTACGAAACGTGGCACGACGGCTGAACTAGCAAGTTAGACTTTTAAGAGCACTAAATAGAGTACAACGGTCCACATTGATGCTTTGGAATTGCTCAACTCTCTCCATGGAGGAGCTTTCCACGTTTTTAAGCAATTTGAGACATAACTTGGTCTATCCGGGTCTTTACCTTACAAAACGTGAAACGAAGGCCTAACAAGCAAGTTAGACTTTTAAGAGTACTAAATAGAGTACAACGGTCCACATCGATGCTTTGAAATTGCTCAACTCTCTCCATAGAGGAGCTTTTCACGTTTTTGTGCAATTTGAGACATAAGTTGATCTATTTGCCACTTTACCTTACGAAACGTGGCACGAAGGCTCAACTAGCAAGTTAGACTTTTAAGAGCACTAAATAGAGTACAACGGTCCACATTGATGCTTTGGAATTGCTCAACTCTCTCCATAGAGGAGCGTTTCACGTTTTTAAGCAATTTGAGACATAACTTGGTCTATTCGCATCTTTACCTAACGAAACGAAGAACGAAGGCTCAACTAGCAAGTTAGACTTTTAAGAGCACTAAATAGAGTACAACGGTCCACATTGTTGCTTTGGATTTGCTCAACTCTCTCCATAGAGGAGCGTTTCAAGTTTTTAAGCAATTTGAGACATAACTTGGTCTATTTGCGTCTTTACCTTATGAAACGTGGCACGACGGCTCAACTAGCAAGTTAGACTTTTAAGAGCACTAAGTAGAGTACAACGGTCTACATCGATGCTGTGGAATTGCTCAACTCTCTCCATAGAGGTGCTTTTCAAGTTTTTGAGCAATGTGAGACATAACTTGGTCTATTCGCGTCTTTTCCTTACGAAACGTGGCACGAAGGCTCAACTAGCAAGTTAGACTTTCAAGAGCACTAAATATAGTACAACGGTCCACATTGATGCTTTGGAATTTCTCAACTCTCTCCATAGAGTAGCTTTTCACGTTTTTGTGTAATTTGAGACATAACTTGATCTATTCGCCTCTTTACCTTACGAAACGTGGCACGACGGCTGAACTAGCAAGTTAGACTTTTAAGAGCACTAAATAGAGTACAACGGTCAACATTGATGCTTTGGAATTGCTCAACTCTCTCCATGGAGGAGCTTTCCACGTTTCTAAGCAATTTGAGACATAACTTGGTCTATCCGCGTCTTTACCTTACGAAACGTGAAACGAAGGCTCAACTAGAAAGTTAGACTTTTAAGAGCACTAAATAGAGTACAACGGTCCACATTGATGCTTTGGAATTGCTCAACTCTCTCCATAGAGGAGCCTTCCACGTTTTTAAACAATTTGAGACATAACTTGGTCTATCCGCGTCTTTACCTTACGAAACGTGGAACGAAGGCTCAAGTAGCAAGTTAGACTTTTAGGAGCACTAAATTGAGTACAACGGTCCACATTGATGCTTTGGAATTGCTCAACTCTCTCCATAGAGGAGCGTTTCAAGTTTTTAAGCAACTTGAGACATAACTTGGTCAATTCGCGTCTTTACCTTATGAAACGTGGCACGACGGCTCAACTAGCAAGTTAGACTTTTAAGAGCACTAAGTAGAGTACAACGGTCCACATCGATGCTGTGGAATTGCTCAACTCTCTCCATAGAGGTGCTTTTCAAGTTTTTGAGCAATTTGAGACATAACTTGGTCTATTCGCGTCTTTTCCTTACGAAACGTGGCACGAAGGCTAAACTAGCAAGTTAGACTTTCAAGAGCACTAAATAGATTACAAGGGTACACATTGATGCTTTGGAATTGCTCAACTCTCTCCATAGAGGAGCTTTTCACGTTTTTAAGCAATTTGAGACATAACTTGGACTATTCGCGTCTTTACCTTACGAAACGTGGCACGAAGGCTCAACTAGCAAGTTAGACTTTTAAGAGCACTAAATAGAGTACAACGGTCCACATCGATGCTTTGGAATTCCTCAACTCTCTCCATAGAGGAGCGTTTCAAGTTTTTAAGCAATTTGAGACATAACTTGGTCAATTCGCGTCTTTACCTTATGAAACGTGGCACGACGGCTCAAATAGCAAGTTAGACTTTTAAGAGCACTAAGTAGAGTACAACGGTCTACATCGATGCTGTGGAATTGCTCAACTCTCTCCATAGAGGTGCTTTTCAAGTTTTTGAGCAATTTGAGACATAACTTGGTCTATTCGCGTCTTTTCCTTACGAAACGTGGCACGAAGGCTCAACTAGCAAGTTAGACTTTCAGGAGCACTAAATATAGTACAACGGTCCACATTGATGCTTTGGAATTTCTCAACTCTCTCCATAGAGTAGCTTTTCACGTTTTTGTGTAATTTGAGACATAACTTGATCTATTCGACTCTTTACCTTACGAAACGTGGCACGACGGCTGAACTAGCAAGTTACACTTTTAAGAGCACTAAATAGAGTACAACGGTCCACATTGATGCTTTGGAATTGCTCAACTCTCTCCATGGAGGAGCTTTCCACGTTTCTAAGCAATTTGAGACATTACTTGGTCTATCCGCGTCTTTACCTTACGAAACGTGAAACGAAGGCTCAACTAGAAAGTTAGACTTTTAAGAGCACTAAATAGAGTACAACGGTCCACATTGATGCTTTGGAATTGCTCAACTCTCTCCATAGAGGAGCCTTCCACGTTTTTAAACAATTTGAGACATAACTTGGCCTATCCGCGTCTTTACCTTACGAAACGTGGAACGAAGGCTCAACTAGCAAGTTAGACTTTTAGGAGCACTAAATAGAGTACAACGGTCCACATTGATGCTTTGGAATTGCTCAACTCTCTCCATAGAGGAGCGTTTTAAGTTTTTAAGCAATTTGAGACATAACTTGGTCAATTCGCGTCTTTACCTTATGAAACGTGGCACGACGGCTCAACTAGCAAGTTAGACTTTTAAGAGCACTAAGTAGAGTACAACGGTCTACATCGATGCTGTGGAATTGCTCAACTCTCTCCATAGAGGTGCTTTTCAAGTTTTTGAGCAATTTGAGACATAACTTGGTCTATTCGCGTCTTTTCCTTACGAAACGTGGCACGAGGGCTAAACTAGCAAGTTAGACTTTCAAGAGCACTAAATAGATTACAAAGGTACACATTGATGCTTTGGAATTGCTCAACTCTCTCCATAGAGGAGCTTTTCACGTTTTTAAGCAATTTGAGACATAACTTGGACTATTCGCGTCTTTACCTTACGAAACGTGGCACGAAGGCTCAACTAGCAAGTTAGACTTTTAAGAGCACTAAATAGAGTACAACGGTCCACATCGATGCTTTGGAATTCCTCAACTCTCTCCATAGAGGAGAGTTTCACGTTTTTGACCAATTTGAGACATAACTTGGTCTATTCGCGTCTTTACCATTCGAAACGTGGCACGACGGCTCAACTAGCAAGTTAGACTTTTAAGAGCACTAAATAGAGTACAACGGTCCACATTGATGCTTTGGAATTGCTCAACTCTCTCCATAGAGGAGCTTTTCACGTTTTTGTGCAATTTGAGACATAACTTGATCTATTCGCCTCTTTACCTTACGAAACGTGGCACGAAGGCTCAACTAGCAAGTTAGACTTTTAAGAGCACTAAATAGAGTACAACGGTCCATATTGATGCTTTGGAATTGCTCAACTCTCTCCATAGAGGAGCCTTTCACGTTTTTAAGCAATTTGAGAAATAACTTGGTCTATTCGCGTCTTTACCTGACGAAACGTGGAACGAAGGCTCAACTAGCAAGTTAGACTTTTAAGAGCACTAAATAGAGTACAACGGTCCACATTGATGCGTTGGAATTTCTCAACTCTCTCCATAGAGGAGCCTTCCACGTTTTTAAACAATTTGAGACATAACTTGGCCGATTCGCATCTTTACCTTACGAAACGTGGAACGAAGGCTCAACTAGCAAGTTAGACTTTTAAGAGCACTAAATAGAGTACAACGGTCCACATTGATGCTTTGGAATTGCTCAACTCTCTCCATAGAGGAGCGTTTCAAGTTTTTAAGCAATTTGAGACATAACTTGGTCAATTCGCGTCTTTACCTTATGAAACGTGGCACGACGGCTCAACTAGCAAGTTAGAATTTTAAGAGCACTAAGTAGAGTACAACGGTCTACATCGATGCTGTGGAATTGCTCAACTCTCTCCATAGAGGTGCTTTTCAAGTTTTTGAGCAATTTGAGACATAACTTGGTCTATTCGCGTCTTTTCCTTACGAAACGTGGCACGAAGGCTAAACTAGCAAGTTAGACTTTCAAGAGCACTAAATAGATTACAAGGGTACACATTGATGCTTTGGAATTGCTCAACTCTCTCCATAGAGGAGCTTTTCACGTTTTTAAGCAATTTGAGACATAACTTGGACTATTCGCGTCTTTACCTTACGAAACGTGGCACGAAGGCTCAACTAGCAAGTTAGACTTTTAAGAGCACTAAATAGAGTACAACGGTCCACATCGATGCTTTGGAATTCCTCAACTCTCTCCATAGAGGAGAGTTTCACGTTTTTGACCAATTTGAGACATAACTTGGTCTATTCGCGTCTTTACCATTCGAAACGTGGCACGACAGCTCAACTAGCAAGTTAGACTTTTAAGAGCACTAAATAGAGTACAACGGTCCACATTGACGCTTTGGAATTGCTCAACTCTCTCCATAGAGCAGCTTTTCACGTTTTTGTGCAATTTGAGACATAACTTGATCTATTAGCCTCTTTACCTTACGAAACGTGGCACGAAGGCTCAACTAGCAAGTTAGACTTTTAAGAGCACTAAATAGGGTACAACGGTCCATATTGATGCTTTGGAATTGCTCAACTCTCTCCATAGAAGAGCCTTTCACGTTTTTAAGCAATTTGAGACATAACTTGGTCTATTCGCGTCTTTACCTGACGAAACGTGGAACGAAGGCTCAACTAGCAAGTTAGACTTTTAAGAGCACTAAATAGAGTACAACGGTCCACATTGATGCTTTGGAATTGCTCAACTCTCTCCATAGAGGAGCCTTCCACGTTTTTAAACAATTTGAGACATAACTTGGCCGATTCGCATCTTTACCTAACGAAACGTGGAAAGAAGGCTCAACTAGCAAGTTAGACTTTTAAGAGCACTAAATAGAGTACAACGGTCCACATTGATGCTTTGGAATTCCTCAACTCTCTCCATAGAGGAGCTTTTCACGTTTTTGTGCAATTTGAGACATAACTTGATCTATTCGCCTCTTTACCTTACGAAACGTGGAACGAAGGCTCAACTAGCAAGTTAGACTTTTAAGAGCACTAAATAGAGTACAACGGTCCACATTGATGCTTTGGAATTGGTCAACTCTCTCCATAGAGGAGCCTTCCACGTTTTTAAACAATTTGAGACATAACTTGGCCTATCCGCGTCTTTACCTTACGAAACGTGGAACGAAGGCTCAACTAGCAAGTTAGACTTTTAGGAGCACTAAATAGAGTACAACGGTCCACATTGATGCTTTGGAATTGCTCAACTTTCTCTATAGAGGAGCGTTTCAAGTTTTTAAGCAATTTGAGACATAACTTGGTCAATTCGCGTCTTTACCTTATGAAACGTGGCACGACGGCCCAACTAGCAAGTTAGACTTTTAAGAGCACTAAGTAGAGTACAACGGTCTACATCGATGCTGTGGAATTGCTCAACTCTCTCCATAGAGGTGCTTTTCAAATTTTTGAGCAATTTGAGACATAACTTGGTCTATTCGCCTCTTTTCCTTGCGAAACGTGGCACGAAGGCTAAACTAGCAAGTTAGACTTTCAAGAGCACTAAATAGATTACAAGGGTACACATTGATGCTTTGGAATTGCTCAACTCTCTCCATAGAGGAGCTTTTCACGTTTTTAAGCAATTTGAGACATAACTTGGACTATTCGCGTCTTTACCTTACGAAACGTGGCACGAAGGCTCAACTAGCAAGTTAGACTTTTAAGAGCACTAAATAGAGTACAACGGTCCACATCGATGCTTTGGAATTCCTCAACTCTCTCCATAGAGGAGAGTTTCACGTTTTTGACCAATTTGAGACATAACTTGGTCTATTCGCGTCTTTACCATTCGAAACGTGGCACGACAGCTCAACTAGCAAGTTAGACTTTTAAGAGCACTAAATAGAGTACAACGGTCCACATTGACGCTTTGGAATTGCTCAACTCTCTCCATAGAGCAGCTTTTCACGTTTTTGTGCAATTTGAGACATAACTTGATCTATTAGCCTCTTTACCTTACGAAACGTGGCACGAAGGCTCAACTAGCAAGTTAGACTTTTAAGAGCACTAAATAGGGTACAACGGTCCATATTGATGCTTTGGAATTGCTCAACTCTCTCCATAGAGGAGCCTTTCACGTTTTTAAGCAATTTGAGACATAACTTGGTCTATTCGCGTCTTTACCTGACCAAACGTGGAACGAAGGCTCAACTAGCAAGTTAGACTTTTAATAGCACTAAATAGAGTACAACGGTCCACATTGATGCTTTGGAATTGCTCAACTCTCTCCATAGAGGAGCCTTCCACGTTTTTAAACAATTTGAGACATAACTTGGCCGATTCGCATCTTTACCTTACGAAACGTGGAACGAAGGCTCAACTAGCAAGTTAGACTTTTAAGAGCACTAAATAGAGTACAACGGTCCACATTGATGCTTTGGAATTCCTCAACTCTCTCCATAGAGGAGCTTTTCACGTTTTTGTGCAATTTGAGACATAACTTGATCTATTCGCCTCTTTACCTTACGAAACGTGGAACGAAGGCTCAACTAGCAAGTTAGACTTTTAAGAGCACTAAATAGAGTACAACGGTCCACATTGATGCTTTGGAATTGGTCAACTCTCTCCATAGAGGAGCCTTCCACGTTTTTAAACAATTTGAGACATAACTTGGCCTATCCGCGTCTTTACCTTACGAAACGTGGAACGAAGGCTCAACTAGCAAGTTAGACTTTTAGGAGCACTAAATAGAGTACAACGGTCCACATTGATGCTTTGGAATTGCTCAACTCTCTCTATAGAGGAGCGTTTCAAGTTTTTAAGCAATTTGAGACATAACTTGGTCAATTCGCGTCTTTACCTTATGAAACGTGGCACGACGGCCCAACTAGCAAGTTAGACTTTTAAGAGCACTAAGTAGAGTACAACGGTCTACATCGATGCTGTGGAATTGCTCAACTCTCTCTATAGAGGTGCTTTTCAAGTTTTTGAGCAATTTGAGACATAACTTGGTCTATTCGCGTCTTTTCCTTACGAAACGTGGCACGAAGGCTAAACTAGCAAGTTAGACTTTCAAGAGCACTAAATAGATTACAAGGGTACACATTGATGCTTTGGAATTGCTCAACTCTCTCCATAGAGGAGCTTTTCACGTTTTTAAGCAATTTGAGACATAACTTGGACTATTCGCGTCTTTACCTTACGAAACGTGGCACGAAGGCTCAACTAGCAAGTTAGACTTTTAAGAGCACTAAATAGAGTACAACGGTCCACATCGATGCTTTGGAATTCCTCAACTTTCTCCATAGAGGAGCGTTTCAAGTTTTTAAGCAATTTGAGACATAACTTGGTCAATTCGCGTCTTTACCTTATGAAACGTGGCACGACGGCTCAACTAGCAAGTTAGACTTTTAAGAGCACTAAGTAGAGTACAACGGTCTACATCGATGCTGTGGAATTGCTCAACTCTCTCCATAGAGGTGCTTTTCAAGTTTTTGAGCAATTTGAGACATAACTTGGTCTATTCGCGTCTTTTCCTTACGAAACGTGGCACGAAGGCTCAACTAGCAAGTTAGACTTTCAAGAGCACTAAATATAGTACAACGGTCCACATTGATGCTTTGGAATTTCTCAACTCTCTCCATAGAGTAGCTTTTCACGTTTTTGTGTAATTTGAGACATAACTTGATCTATTCGCCTCTTTACCTTACGAAACGTGGCACGACGGCTGAACTAGCAAGTTAGACTTTTAAGAGCACTAAATAGAGTACAACGGTCCACATTGATGCTTTGGAATTGCTCAACTCTCTCCATGGAGGAGCTTTCCACGTTTCTAAGCAATTTGAGACATAACTTGGTCTATCCGCGTCTTTACCTTACGAAACGTGAAACGAAGGCTCAACTAGAAAGTTAGACTTTTAAGAGCACTAAATAGAGTACAACGGTCCACATTGATGCTTTGGAATTGCTCAACTCTCTCCATAGAGGAGCCTTCCACGTTTTTAAACAATTTGAGACATAACTTGGCCTATCCGCGTCTTTACCTTACGAAACGTGGAACGAAGGCTCAACTAGCAAGTTAGACTTTTAGGAGCACTAAATAGAGTACAACGGTCCACATTGATGCTTTGGAATTGCACAACTCTCTCCATAGAAGAGCGTTTCAAGTTTTTAAGCAATTTGAGACATAACTTGGTCAATTCGCGTCTTTACCTTATGAAACGTGGCACGATGGCTCAACTAGCAAGTTAGACTTTTAAGAGCACTAAGTAGAGTACAACGGTCTACATCGATGCTGTGGAATTGCTCAACTCTCTCTATAGAGGTGCTTTTCAAGTTTTTGAGCAATTTGAGACATAACTTGGTCTATTCGCGTCTTTTCCTTACGAAACGTGGCACGAAGGCTAAACTAGCAAGTTAGACTTTCAAGAGCACTAAATAGATTACAAGGGTACACATTGATGCTTTGGAATTGCTCAACTCTCTCCATAGAGGAGCTTTTCACGTTTTTAAGCAATTTGAGACATAACTTGGACTATTCGCGTCTTTACCTTACGAAACGTGGCACGAAGGCTCAACTAGCAAGTTAGACTTTTAAGAGCACTAAATAGAGTACAACGGTCCACATCGATGCTTTGGAATTCCTCAACTCTCTTCATAGAGGAGAGTTTCACGTTTTTGACCAATTTGAGACATAACTTGGTCTATTCGCGTCTTTACCATTCGAAACGTGGCACGACGGCTCAACTAGCAAGTTAGACTTTTAAGAGCACTAAATAGAGTACAACGGTCCACATTGATGCTTTGGAATTCCTCAACTCTCTCCATAGAGCAGCTTTTCACGTTTTTGACCAATTTGAGACATAACTTGGTCTATTCGCGTCTTTACCTTACGAAACGTGGCACGACAGCTCAACTAGCAAGTTAGACTTTTAAGAGCACTAAATAGAGTACAACGGTCCATATTGATGCTTTGGAATTGCTCAACTCTCTCCATAGAGGAGCCTTTCACGTTTTTAAGCAATTTGAGACATAACTTGATCTATTCGCGTCTTTAGCTGACGAAACGTGGAATGAAGGCTCAACTAGCAAGTTAGACTTTTAAGAGCACTAAATAGAGTACAACGGTCCACATTGATGCTTTGGAATTGCTCAACTCTCTCCATAGAGGAGCCTTCCACGTTTTTAAACAATTTGAGACATAACTTGGCCGATTCGCGTCTTTACCTTACGAAACGTGGAACGATGGCTCAACTAGCAAGTTAGACTTTTAAGAGCACTAAATAGAGTACAACGGTCCACATTGATGCTTTGGAATTCCTCAACTCTCTCCATAGAGGAGCTTTTCACGTTTTTGTGCAATTTGAGACATAACTTGATCTATTCGCCTCTTTACCTTAGGAAACGTGGAACGAAGGCTCAACTAGCAAGTTAGACTTTTAAGAGCACTAAATAGAGTACAACGGTCCACATTGATGCTTTGGAATTCCTCAACTCTCTCCATAGAGGAGCTGTTCACGTTTTTGTGCAATTTGAGACATAACTTGATCTATTCGCCTCTTTACCTTACGAAACGTGGCACGAAGGCTGAACTAGCAAGTTAGATTGTTAAGAGCACTAAATAGAGTACAACGGTCCACATTGATGCTTTGGAATTGCTCAACTCTCTCCATAGAGGAGCCTTCCACTTTTTTAAACAATTTGAGACATAACTTGGCCTATTCGTGTCCTTGCCTTACGAAACGTGGAACGAAGGCTCAACTAGCAAGTTAGACTTTTAAGAGCACTAAGTAGAGTACAACGGTCCACATTGATGCTTGGAATTCCTCAACTCTCTCCATAGAGAAGCTTTTCACGTTTTTGTGCAATTTGAGACATAAGTTGATCTATTTCCCTCTTTACCTTACGAAGCGTGGCACGAAGGCTCAACTAGCAAGTTAAAATTTTAAGAGCACTAAATGGAGTACAACGGTCCACATTGATGCTTTGGAATTGCTCAACTCTCTCCATAGAGGAGCGTTTCACGTTTTTAAGCAATTTGAGACATAACTTGGTCTATTCGCATCTTTACCTAACGAAACGAAGAACGAAGGCTCAACTAGCAAGTTAGACTTTTAAGAGCACTAAATAGAGTACAACGGTCCACATTGATGTTTTGGAATTGCTCAACTCTCTCCATAGAGGAGCGTTTCAAGTTTTTAAGCAATTTGACACATAACTTGGTCTATTCGCGTCTTTACCTTATGAAACGTGGCACGACGGCTCAACTAGCAAGTTAGACTTTTAAGAGCACTAAGTAGAGTACAACGGTCTACATCGATGCTTTAGAATTGCTCAACTCTCTCCATTGAGGTGCTTTTCAAGTTTTTGAGCAATTTGAGACATAACTTGGACTATTCGCGTCTTTACCTTACGAAACGTGGCACGAAGGCTCAACTAGCAAGTTAGACTTTTAAGAGCACTAAATAGAGTACAATGGTCCACATCGATGCTTTGGAATTCCTCAACTCTCTCCATACAGGAGAGTTTCACGTTTTTGACCAATTTGAGACATAACTTGGTCTATTCGCGTCTTTACCTTTCGAAACGTGGCACGACGGCTCAACTAGCAAGTTAGACTTTTAAGAGCACTAAATAGAGTACAACGGTCCACATTGACACTTTGGAATTGCTCAACTCTCTCCATAGAGCAGCTTTTCACGTTTTTGTGCAATTTGAGACATAACTTGATCTATTCGCCTCTTTACCTTACGAAACGTGGCACGAAGGCTCAACTAGCAAGTTAGACTTTTAGGAGCACTAAATAGAGCACAAAGGTCCACATTGATGCTTTGGAATTGCTCAACTCTCTCCATAGAGGAGCGTTTCACGTTTTTAAGCAATTTGAGACATAACTTGGTCTATTCGCATCTTTACCTAACGAAACGAAGAACGAAGGCTCAACTAGCAAGTTAGACTTTTAAGAGCACTAAATAGAGTACAACGGTCCACATTGTTGCTTTGGAATTGCTCAACTCTCTCCATAGAAGAGCGTTTCAAGTTTTTAAGCAATTTGAGACATAACTTGGTCTATTTGCGTCTTTACCTTATGAAACGTGGCACGACGGCTCAACTAGCAAGTTAGACTTTTAAGAGCACTAAGTAGAGTACAACGGTCTACATCGATGCTGTGGAATTGCTCAACTCTCTCCATAGAGGTGCTTTTCAAGTTTTTGAGCAATTTGAGACATAACTTGGTCTATTCGCGTCTTTTCCTTACGAAACGTGGCACGAAGGCTCAACTAGCAAGTTAGACTTTCAAGAGCACTAAATATAGTACAACGGTCCACATTGATGCTTTGGAATTTCTCAACTCTCTTCATAGAGTAGCTTTTCACAATTTTGTGTAATTTGAGACATAACTTGATCTATTCGCCTCTTTACCTTACGAAACGTGGCACGACGGCTGAACTAGCAAGTTAGACTTTTAAAAGCACTAAATAGAGTACAACGGTCCACATTGATGCTTTGGGATTGCTCAAATCTCTCCATGGAGGAGCTTTCCACGTTTCTAAGCAATTTGAGACGTAACTTGGTCTATCCGCGTCCTTACCTTACGAAACGTGAAACGAAGGCTCAACTAGCAAGTTAGACTTTTAAGAGCACTAAATAGAGTACAACGGTCCACATTGATGCTTTGGAATTGCTCAACTCTCTCCATGGAGGAGCCTTCCACGTTTTTAAACAATGTGAGACATAACTTGGCCTATCCGCGTCTTTACCTTACGAAACGTGGAACGAAGGCTCAACTAGCAAGTTAGACTTTTAGGAGCACTAAATAGAGTACAACGGTCCACATTGATGCTTTGGAATTGCTCAACTCTCTCCATAGAGGAGCGTTTCAAGTTTTTAAGCAATTTGAGACATAACTTGGTCAATTCCCGTCTTTACCTTATGAAACGTGGCACGACGGCTCAACTAGCAAGTTAGACTTTTAAGAGCACTAAGTAGAGTACAACGGTCTAAATCGATGCTGTGGAATTGCTCAACTCTCTCCATAGAGGTGCTTTTCAAGTTTTTGAGCAATTTGAGACATAACTTGGTCTATTCGCGTCCTTTCCTTACGAAACGTGGCACGAAGGCTCAACTAGCAAGTTAGACTTTCAAGAGCACTAAATAGATTACAAGGGTACACATTGATGCTTTGGAATTGATCAACTCTCTCCATAGAGGAGCTTTTCACGTTTTTAAGCAATTTGAGACATAACTTGGACTATTCGCGTCTTTACCTTACGAAACGTGGCACGAAGGCTCAACTAGCAAGTTAGACTTTTAAGAGCACTAAATAGAGTACAACGGTCCACATCGATGCTTTGGAATTCCTCAACTCTCTCCATAGAGGAGAGGTTCACGTTTTTGACCAATTTGAGACATAACTTGGTCTATTCGCGTCTTTACCATTCGAAACGTGGCACGACGGCTCAACTAGCAAGTTAGACTTTTAAGAGCACTAAATAGAGTACAACGGTCCACATTGACGCTTTGGAATTGCTCAACTCTCTCCATAGAGCAGCTTTTCACGTTTTTGTGCAATTTGAGACATAACTTGATCTATTCGCCTCTTTACCTTACGAAACGTGGCACGAAGGCTCAACTAGCAAGTTAGACTTTTAAGAGCACTAAATAGAGTACAACGGTCCACATTGATGCTTTGGAATTGCTCAACTCTCTCCATAGAGGAGCCTTCCACGTTTTTAAACAATTTGAGACATAACTTGGCCGATTCGCGTCTTTACCTTACGAAACGTGGAACGAAGGCTCAACTAGCAAGTTAGACTTTTAAGAGCACTAAATAGAGTACAACGGTCCACATTGATGCTTTGGAATTGCTCAACTCTCTCCATAGAGGAGCCTTCCACGTTTTTAAACAATTTGAGACATAACTTGGCCGATTCGCGTCTTTACCTTACGAAACGTGGAACGAAGGCTCAACTAGCAAGTTAGACTTTTAAGAGCACTAAATAGAGTACAACGTTCCACATTGATGCTTTGGAATTCCTCAACTCTCTCCATAGAGGAGCTGTTCACGTTTTTGTGCAATTTGAGACATAACTTGATCTATTCGCCTGTTTACCTTACGAAACGTGGCACGAAGGCTGAACTAGCAAGTTAGATTGTTAAGAGCACTAAATAGAGTACAACGGTCCACATTGATGCTTTGGAATTCCTCAACTCTCTCCATAGAGGAGCTGTTCACGTTTTTGTGCAATTTGAGACATAACTTGATCTATTCGCCTCTTTACCTTACGAAACGTGGCACGAAGGCTGAACTAGCAAGTTAGATTGTTAAGAGCACTAAATAGAGTACAACGGTCCACATTGATGCTTTGGAATTGCTCAACTCTCTCCATAGAGGAGCCTTCCACTTTTTTAAACAATTTGAGACATAACTTGGCCTATTCGTGTCTGTACCTTACGAAACGTGGCACGACGGCTCAACTAGCAAGTTAGACTTTTAAGAGCACTAAGTAGAGTACAACGGTCTACATCGATGCTTTGGAATTGCTCAACTCTCTTCATTGAGGTGCTTTTCAAGTTTTTGAGCAATTTGAGACATAACTTGGACTATTCGCGTCTTTACCTTACGAAACGTGGCACGAAGGCTCAACTAGCAAGTTAGACTTTTAAGAGCACTAAATGGAGTACAACGGTCCACATTGATGCTTTGGAATTCCTCAACTCTCTCCATAGAGGAGCTTTTCACGTTTTTGTGCAATTTGAGACATAACTTGATCTAGTCGCCTCTTTACCTTATGAAACGTGGAACGAAGGCTCAACTAGCAAGTTAGACTTTTAAGAGCACTAAATAGAGTACAACATTCCACATTGATGCTTTGGAATTCCTCAACTCTCTCCATAGTGGAGCTGTTCACGTTTTTGTGCAATTTGAGACATAACTTGATCTATTCGCCTCTTTACCTTACGAAACGTGGCACGAAGGCTGAACTAGCAAGTTAGATTGTTAAGAGCACTAAATAGAGTACAACGGTCCACATTGATGCTTTGGAATTGCTCAACTCTCTCCATAGAGGAGCCTTCCACTTTTTTAAACAATTTGAGACATAACTTGGCCTATTCGTGTCTGTACCTTACGAAACGTGGAACGAAGGCTCAACTAGCAAGTTAGACTTTTAAGAGCACTAAGTAGAGTACAACGGTCCACATTGATGCTTTGGAATTCCTCAACTCTCTCCATAGAGGAGCTTTTCACGTTTTTGTGCAATTTGAGACATAAGTTGATCTATTTCCCTCTTTACCTTACGAAACGTGGCACGAAGGCTCAACTAGCAAGTTAAAATTTTAAGAGCACTAAATGGAGTACAAAGGTCCACATTGATGCTTTGGAATTGCTCAACTCTCTCCATAGAGGAGCGTTTCACGTTTGTAAGCAATTTGAGACATAACTTGGTCTATTCGCATCTTTACCTAACGAAACGAAGAACGAAGGCTCAACTAGCAAGTTAGACTTTTAAGAGCACTAAATAGAGTACAACGGTCCACATCGATGCTTTGGAATTGCTCAACTCTCTCCATAGAGGAGCGTTTCAAGTTTTTAAGCAATTTGAGACATAACTTGGTCTATTCGCGTCTTTACCTTATGAAACGTGGCACGACGGCTCAACTAGCAAGTTAGACTTTTAAGAGCACTAAGTAGAGTACAACGGTGTACATCGATGCTTTGGAATTGCTCAACTCTCTCCATTGAGGTGCTTTTCAAGTTTTTGAGCAATTTGAGACATAACTTGGTCTATTCACTTCTTTTCCTTACGAAACGTGGCACGAAGGCTCAACTAGCAAGTTAGACTTTCAAGAGCACTAAGTAGATTACAACGGTCCACATTCATTCTTTGGAATTGCTCAACTCTCTCCATAGAGGAGCTTTTCACGTTTTTAAGCAGTTTGAGACATAACTTGGACTATTCGAGTCTTTACCTTACGAAACGTGGCACGAAGGCGCAACTAGCAAGTTAGACTTTTAAGCGCACTAAATAGAGTACAACGGTCCACATCGATGCTTTGGAATTCCTCAACTCTCTCCATAGAGGAGAGTTTCACGTTTTTGACCAATTTGAGACATAACTTGGTCTATTCGCGTCTTTACCTTACGAAACGTGGCACGAAGGCTCAACTAGCAAGTTAGACTTTTAAGAGCACTAAATAGAGTACAACGGTCCACATTGATGCTTTGGAATTGCTCAACTCTCTCCATAGAGGAGCCTTCACGTTTTTGTGTAATTTGAGACATAACTTGATCTATTCGCCTCTTTACCTTACGAAACGTGGCACGACGACTCAACTATCAAGTTAGACTTTTAAGAGCACTAAATAGAGTACAACGGTCCACATTGATGCTTTGGAATTTCTCAACTCTCTCCATGGGGGAGCTTTCCACGTTTTTAAGCAATTTGAGACATAACTTGGTCTATCCGCGTCTTTACCTTACGAAACGTGAATTGAAGGCTTAACTAGCAAGTTAGACTTTTAAGAGCAGTAAATAGAGTACAACGGTCCACATCGATGCTTTGGAATTGCTCAACTCTCTCCATAGAGGAGCTTTTCACGTTTTTGTGCAATTTGAGACATAAGTTGATCTATTGGCCTCTTTACCTTACGAAACGTGGCACGAAGGCTCAATTAGCAAGTTAGACTTTTAAGAGCACTAAATAGAGTACAACGGTCCACATTGATGCTTTGGAATTCCTCAACTCTCTCCATAGAGGAGCTTTTCACGTTTTTAAGCAATTTGAGACATAACTTGGTCTATTCGCGTCTTTACCTTATGAAACGTGGAACGAAGGCTCAACTAGCAAGTTAGACTTTTAAGAGCACTAAATAGAGTACAACGGTCCACATTGATGCTTTGGAATTGCTCAACTCTCTCCATAGAAGAGCCTTCCACGTTTTTAAACAATTTGAGACATAACTTGGCCTATTCGCGTCTTTACCATGCGAAACGTGGAACGAAGGCTCAACTAGAAAGTTAGACTTTTAAGAGCACTAAATAGAGTAAAACGGTCCACATTGATGCTTTGGAATTCCTCAACTCTCTCCATAGAGGAGCTTTTCACGTTTTTGTGCAATTTGAGACATAACTTGATCTATTCGCCTCTTTACCTTACGAAACGTGGCACGAAGGCTCAACTAGCAAGTTAGATTGTTAAGAGCACTAAATAGAGTACAACGGCTGATATTGATTCTTTGGAATTGCCGAACTCTCTCCATAGAGGAGCGTTTCACATTTTTAAGCAATTTGAGACATAACTTGGTCTCTTTGCGTCATCACCTTACGAAACGTCTCACGAAGGCTCAACTAGCAAGTTAGACTTTTAAGAGCACTAAGTAGAGTACAACGGTCCACATTGATGCTTTGGAATTCCTCAACTCTCTCCATAGAGGAGCTTTTCACGTTTTTGTGCAATTTGAGACATAAGTTGATCTATTTCCCTCTTTACCTTACGAAACGTGGCACGAAGGCTCAACTAGCAAGTTAAAATTTTAAGAGCACTAAATGGAGTACAAAGGTCCACATTGATGCTTTGGAATTGCTCAACTCTCTCCATAGAGGAGCGTTTCACGTTTGTAAGCAATTTGAGACATAACTTGGTCTATTCACATCTTTACCTAACGAAACGAAGAACGAAGGCTCAACTAGCAAGTTAGACTTTTAGGAGCACTAAATAGAGTACAACGGTCCACATTGATGCTTTGGAATTGCTCAACTCTCTCCATAGAGGAGCGTTTCAAGTTTTTAAGCAATTTGAGACATAACTTGGTCTATTCGCGTCTTTACCTTATGAAACGTGGCACGACGGCTCAACTAGCAAGTTAGACTTTTAAGAGCACTAAGTAGAGTACAACGGTCTACATCGATGCTTTGGAATTGCTCAACTCTCTCCATTGAGGTGCTTTTCAAGTTTTTAAGCAATTTGAGACATAACATGGACTATTCGCGTCTTTACCTTACGAAACGTGGCACGAAGGCTCAACTAGCAAGTTAGACTTTTAAGAGCACTAAATAGAGTACAACGGTCCACATCGATGCTTTGGAATTCCTCAACTCTCTCCATAGAGGAGAGTTTCACGTTTTTGACTAATTTGAGACATAACTTGGTCTATTCGCGTCTTTACCTTTCGAAACGTGGCACGACGGCTCAACTAGCAAGTTAGACTTTTCAGAGCACTAAATAGAGTACAACGGTCCACATTGACGCTTTGGAATTGCTCAACTCTCTCCATAGAGCAGCTTTTCACGTTTTTGTGCAATTTGAGACATAACTTGATCTATTCGCCTCTTTACCTTACGAAACGTGGCACGAAGGCTCAACTAGCAAGTTAGACTTTTAAGAGCACTAAACAGAGTACAACGGTCGAAATTGATGCTTTGGAATTGCTCAACTCTCTCCATAGAGGAGCCTTTCACGTTTTTAAGCAATTTGAGACATAACTTGGTCTATTCGCGTCTTTACCTGACGAAACGTGGAACGAAGGCTCAACTAGCAAGTTAGACTTTTAAGAGCACTAAATAGAGTACAACTGTCCACATTGATGCTTTGGAATTGCTCAACTCTCTCCATAGAGGAGCCTTCCACGTTTTTAAACAATTTGAGACATAACTTGGCCTATTCGCGTCTTTACCTTACGAAACGTGGAACGAAGGCTCAACTAGAAAGTTAGACTTTTAAGAGCACTAAATAGAGTACAACGGTCGACATTGATGCTTTGGAATTGCTCAACTCTCTCCATAAAGGAGCCTTCCACGTTTTTAAACAATTTGAGACGTAACTTGGCCTATTCGCGTCTTTACCTTACGAAACGTGGAACGAAGGCTCAACTAGCAAGTTAGACTTTTAAGAGCACTAAATAGAGTACAACGGTCCACATTGATGCTTTGGAATTGCTCAACTCTCTCCATAGAGGAGCCTTCCACGTTTTTAAACAATTTGAGACATAACTTGGCCTATTCGCGTCTTTACCTTACGAAACGTAGAACGAAGGCTCAACTAGCAAGTTAGACTTTTAAGAGCACTAAATAGAGTACAACGGTCCACATTGATGCTTTGGAATTGCTCAACTCTCTCCATAGAGGAGCTTTTCACGTTTTTGTGCAATTTGAGACATAACTTGATCTATTCGCTTCTTTACCTTACGAAACGTGGAACGAAGGCTCAACTAGCAAGTTAGACTTTTAAGAGCATTAAATAGAGTACAACGGTCCACATTGATGCTTTGGAATTCCTCAACTCTCTCCATAGAGGAGCTGTTCACGTTTTTGTGCAATTTGAGACATAACTTGATCTATTCGCCTCTTTACCTTACGAAACGTGGCACCAAGGCTGAACTAGCAAGTTAGATTGTTAAGAGCACTAAATAGAGTACAACGGTCCACATTGATGCTTTGGAATTGCTAAACTCTCTCCATAGAGGAGCCTTCCACTTTTTTAAACAATTTGAGACATAACTTGGCCTATTCGTGTCTTTACCTTACGAAACGTGGAACGAAGGCTCAACTAGCAAGTTAGACTTTTAAGAGCACTAAGTAGAGTACAACGGTCCACATTGATGCTTTGGAATTCCTCAACTCTCTCCATAGAGGAGCTTTTAACGTTTTTGTGCAATATGAGACATAAGTTGAACTATTTCCCTCTTTACCTTACGAAACGTGGCACGAAGGCTCAACTAGCAAGTTAAAATTTTAAGAGCACTAAATGGAGTACAACGGTCCACATTGATGCTTTGGAATTGCTCAACTCTCTCCATAGAGGAGCGTTTGACGTTTTTAAGCAATTTGAGACATAACTTGGTCTATTCGCATCTTTACCTAACGAAACGAAGAACGAAGGCTCAACTAGCAAGTTAGACTTTTAAGAGCACTAAATAGAGTACAACGGTCCACATTGATGCTTTGGAATTGCTCAACTCTCTCCATAGAGGAGCGTTCCAAGTTTTTAAGCAATTTGAGACATAACCTGGTCTATTCGCGTCTTTACCTTATGAAACGTAGCACGACGGCTCAACTAGCAAGTTAGACTTTTAAGAGCACTAAGTAGAGTACAACGGTCTACATCGATGCTTTGGAATTGCTCAACTCTCTCCATTGAGGTGCTTTTCAAGTTTTTGAGCAATTTGAGACATAACTTGGTCTATTCACTTCTTTTCCTTACGAAACGTGGCACGAAGGCTCAACTAGCAAGTTAGACTTTCAAGAGCACTAAATAGATTACAACGGTCCACATTGATTCTTTGGAATTGCTCAACTCTCTCCATAGAGGAGCTTTTCACGTTTTTAAGCAATTTGAGACATAACTTGGACTATTCGAGTCTTTACCTTACGAAACGTGGCACGAAGGCGCAACTAGCAAGTTAGACTTTTAAGAGCACTAAATAGAGTACAACGGTCCACATCGATGCTTTGGAATTCCTCAACTCTCTCCATAGAGGAGAGTTTCACGTTTTTGACCAATTTGAGACATAACATGGTCTATTCGCGTCTTTACCTTACGAAACGTGGCACGAAGGCTCAACTAGCAAGTTAGACTTTTAAGAGCACTAAATAGAGTACAACGGTCCACATTGATGCTTTGGAGTTGCTCAACTCTCTCCATAGAGGAGCCTTCATGTTTTTGTGTAATTTGAGACATAACTTGATCTATTCGCCTCTTTACCTTACGAAACGTGGCACGACGACTCAACTATCAAGTTAGACTTTTAAGAGCACTAAATAGAGTACAACGGTCCACATTGATGCTTTGGAATTTCTCAACTCTCTCCATGGGGGAGCTTTCCACGTTTTTAAGCAATTTGAGACATAACTTGGTCTATCCGCGTCTTTACCTTACGAAACGTGAATTGAAGGCTTAACTAGCAAGTTAGACTTTCAAGAGCAGTAAATAGAGTACAACGGTCCACATCGATGCTTTGGAATTGCTCAACTCTCTCCATAGAGGAGCTTTTCACGTTTTTGTGCAATTTGAGACATAAGTTGATCTATTGGCCTCTTTACCTTACGAAACGTGGCACGAAGGCTCAATTAGCAAGTTAGACTTTTAAGAGCACTAAATAGAGTACAACGGTCCACATTGATGCATTGGAATTGCTCAACTCTCTCCATAGAGGAGCTTTTCACGTTTTTAAGCAATTTGAGACATAACTTGGTCTATTCGCGTCTTTACCTTATGAAACATGGAACGAAGGCTCAACTAGCAAGTTAGACTTTTAAGAGCACTAAATAGAGTACAACTGTCCACATTGATGCTTTGGAATTGCTCAACTCTCTCCATAGAAGAGCCTTCCACGTTTTTAAACAATTTGAGACATAACTTGGCCTATTCGCGTCTTTACCATGCGAAACGTGGAACGAAGGCTCAACTAGCAAGTTAGACTTTTAAGAGCACTAAATAGAGTAAAACGGTCCACATTGATGCTTTGGAATTCCTCAACTCTCTCCATAGAGGAGCTTTTCACGTTTTTGTGCAATTTGAGACATAACTTGATCTATTCACCTCTATACCTTACGAAACGTGGCACGAAGGCTCAACTAGCAAGTTAGATTGTTAAGAGCACTAAATAGAGTACAACGGCTGATATTGATTCTTTGGAATTGCCCAACTCTCTCCATAGAGGAGCGTTTCACATTTTTAAGCAATTTGAGACATAACTTGGCCTATTCGCGTCTTTACCTTACGAAACGTGGAACAAAGGCTCAACTAGCAAGTTAGACTTTTAAGAGCACTAAATAGAGTACAACGGTCCACATTGATGCTTTGGAATTCCTCAACTCTCTCCATAGAGGACCTTTTCACGTTTTTAAGCAATTTGAGACATAACTTGGTCTATTCGCATCTTTACCTGACGAAACGAAGAACGAAGGCTCAACTAGCAAGTTAGACTTTTAAGAGCACTAAATAGAGTACAACGGTCCACATTGATGCTTTGGAATTGCTCAACTCTCTCCATAAAGGAGCGTTTCAAGTTTTTAAGCAATTTGAGACATAACTTGGTCTATTCGCGTCTTTACCTTATGAAACGTGGCACGACGGCTCAAATAGCAAGTTAGACTTTTAAGAGCACTAAGTAGAGTACAACGGTCTACATCGATGCTTTGGAATTGCTCAACTCTCTCCATAGAGGTGCTTTTCAAGTTTTTGAGCAATTTGAGACATAACTTGGTCTATTCAGTTCTTTTCCTTACGAAACGTGGCACGAAGGCTCAACTAGCAAGTTAGACATTCAAGAGCACTAAATAGATTACAACGGTCCACATTGATTCTTTGGAATTGCTCACCTCTCTCCATAGAGGAGCTTTTCACGTTTTTAAGCAATTTGAGACATAACTTGGACTATTCGCTTCTTTACCTTACGAAACGTGGCACGAAGGCTCAACTAGCAACTTAGAATTTTAAGAGCACTAAATAGAGTACAACGGTCCACATCTATGCTTTGGAATTCCTCAACTCTCACCATAGAGGAGAGTTTCACGTTTTTGACCAATTTGAGACATAACTTGGTCTATTCGCGTCTTTACCTTACGAAACGTGGCACGACGGCTCAACTAGCAAGTTAGACTTTTAAGGGCACTAAATAGAGTACAACGGTCCACATTGATGCTTTGGAATTGCTCAACACTCTCCATAGAGCAGCTTTTCACGTTTTTGTGCAATTTGAGACATAACTTGATCTATTCGCCTCTTTACCTTACGAAACGTGGCACGAAGGCTCAACTAGCAAGTTAGACTTTTAAGAGCACTAAATAGAGTACAACTGTCCATATTGATGCTTTGGAATTGCTCAACTCTCTCCATAGAGAAGCCTTTCTCGTTTTTAAGCAATTTGGGACATAACTTGGTCTATTCGCGTCTTTACCTTACGAAACGTGGAACAAAGGTTCAACTAGCAAGTTAGACTTTTAAGAGCACTAAATAGAGTACAACGGTCCACATTGATGCTTTGGAATTGCTCAACTCTCTCCATAGAGCAGCTTTTCACATTTTTGTGTAATTTGAGACATAACTTGATCTATTCGCCTCTTTACCTTACGAAACGTGGCACGACGACTCAACTAGCAAGTTAGACTTTTAAGAGCACTAAATAAAGTACAACGGTCCACATTGATGCTTTGGAATTGCTCAACTCTCTCCATGGGGGAGCTTTCCACGTTTTTAAGCAATTTGAGACATAAGTTGGTCTATTCGCGGTTTTACCTTACGAACTGTGGCACGATGGCTCAACTAGCAAGTTAGACTTTTAAGAGCACTAAATAGAGTACAACGGTCCACATCGATGCTTTGGAATTGCTCAACTCTCTCCATAGAGGAGCGTTCCACGTTCTTGAGCAATTTGAGACATAACTAGGTCTATTCGCGTCTTTACCTTACGAAACGTGGCACGACGGCTGAACTAGCTAGTTAGACTTTTAAGAGCACTACATAGAGTACAACGGTCCACATTGATGCTTTGGAATTGCTCAACTCTCTCCATAGAGGAGCTTTTCACGTTTTTGTGCAATTTGAGACATAACTTGATCTATTCGCCTCTATACCTTACGAAACGTGGCACGAAGGCTCAACTAGCAAGTTAGATTGTTAAGAGCACAAAATAGAGTACAACGGCTGATATTGATTCTTTGGAATTGCCCAACTCTCTCCATAGAGGAGCGTTTCACATTTTTAAGCAAATTGAGACATAACTTGGTCTATTTGCGTCTTTACCTTACGAAACGTGGCACGAAGGCTCAACTAGCAAGTTAGACTTTTAAGAGCACTAAATAGAGTACAACAGTCTACATCGATGCTTTGGAATTGCTCAACTCTCTCCATAGAGGAGCTTTTCAAGTTTTTGAGCAAATAGAGACATAACTTGGTCTATTCGCGTCTTTTCCTTACGAAACGTGGCACGAAGGCTCAACTAGCAAGTTAGACTTTTAAGAGCACTAAATAGATTACAAAGGTCCTCACTGATGCTTTGGAATTGCTCAACTATCTCCATAGAGGAGCTTTTCACGTTTTTAAGCAATTTGAGACATAACTTGGTCTATTCGCGTCTTTACCTTACGAAACGTGGCACGAAGGCTGAACTAGCAAGTTAGAATTTTAAGAGCACTAAATAGAGTACAACGGTCCACCTCGATGCTTTGGAATTTCTCAACTCTCTCCATAAAGGAGCTTTTCACGTATTTGAGCAATTTGAGACATAACTTGGTCTATTCGCGACTTTACCTTACGAAACGTGGCACGACGGCTGAACTAGCAAGTTAGACTTTTAAGAGCACTAAATAGAGTACAACGGTCCATATTGATGCTTTGGAATTGCTTAACTCTCTCCATAGAGGAGCCTTTCACGTTTTTAAGCAATATGAGACATAACTTGGCCTATTCGCGTCTTTACCTTACGAAACGTGGAACGAAGGCTCAACTAGCAAGTTAGACTTTTAAGAGCACTAAATAGAGTACAACGGTCCACATTGATGCTTTGGAATTCCTCAACTCTCTCCATAGAGGAGCTTTTCACGTTTTTGTGCAATATGAGACATAACTTGATCTATTCGCCTCTTTACCTTACGAAACGTGGCACGAAGGCTCAACTAGCAAGTTAGATTGTTAAGAGCACTAAATAGAGTACAACGGTCCACATTGATGGTTTGGAATTGCTCAACTCTCTCCATAGAGGAGCCTTCCACGTTTTTAAACAATTTGAGACATAACTTGGCCTATTCGCGTCTTTACCTTACGAAACGTGGAACGAAGGATCAACTAGCAAGTTAGACTTTTAAGAGCACTAAATAGAGTACAACGGTCCACATTGATGCTTTGGAATTCCTCAACTCTCTCCATAGAGGAGCTTTTCACGTTTTTGTGCAATTTGAGACATAAGTTGATCTATTTCCCTCTTTACCTTACGAAACGTGGCACGAAGGCTCAACTAGCAAGTTAAACTTTGAAGAGCACTAAATAGAGTACAACGGTCCACATTGATGCTTTGGAATTGCTCAACTCTCTCCATAGAGGAGCGTTTCACGTTTTTAAGCAATTTGAGACATAACTTGGTCTATTCGCATCTTTACCTAACGAAACGAAGAACGAAGGCTCAACTAGCAAGTTAGACTTTTAAGAGCACTAAATAGAGTACAACGGTCCACATTGATGCTTTGGAATTGCTCAACTCTCTCCATAGAGGTGCGTTTCATGTTTTTAAGCAATTTGAGACATAACTTGGTCTATTCGCGTCTTTACCTTATGAAACGTGGCACGACGGCTCAAATAGCAAGTTAGACTTTTAAGAGCACTAAGTAGAGTACAACGGTCTACATCGATGCTTTGGAATTGCTCAACTCTCTCCATAGAGGTGCTTTTCAAGTTTTTGAGCAATTTGAGACATAACTTGGTCTATTCAGTTCTTTTCCTTACGAAACGTGGCACGAAGGCTCAACTAGCAAGTTAGACTTTCAAGAGCACTAAATATATTACAAAGGTCCTCATTGACTCTTTGGAATTGCTCAACTCTCTCCATAGAGAAGCTTTTCACGTTTTTAAGCAATTTGAGACATAACTTGGTCTATTCGTGATGTGCCAAATATATACATACATTTGCACATCCTTTACACATAAGTTCATCCCATTTTGAGTTGATTAAGAGTTGATATTGCCTAAGAAAGTTATATTTGCATATTGTAGGTATCAAGGCAAGAAAGGAAGGAAAAGAGTGCAAAATGAAGATTTTTACTCCAGAACCGATTTCCGATCGATCGGAGCCATTCCCGATCGATCGGACCTGCCAAAACAGCATTGAATTCATGGAGACAGATTGTATTTCTGATCGATCGGAGGAACTATTCACAGCACGCGCAGTTTCGCGAAAAAGTTCCGAATTCACTTGTTTTTAAGCCAAAACGACCCCAACTTGTTTTGAAAACGACATAAGAGTTTGGGGAAGTATAAAGGGGCAAAAAATAGGGTTTTGGGGGGTTCTTGGATGGTTTTTCATTCTACCACCATTGGAGAGCTTGGAGCCACCATTGAAGCTTGGAGAAGAAGAGGGTCTACAAGGGGGTTTTCTCTCTCCTTTTCTATCCTAGTTTCTATGGTTGATTTCCTTTGTTTAATGATGTATTTTGCTTCCATGAGTGGCTAGATTTATTACTAGGGTCTTAATGTAACCAAACCTTGAAGATTCAATAAACTTAGTTTCCTTATTTCTTGATTTCTCTCTCTCTCTTGATTGTCTATGGGTGTGATTAATGCTTTTGAATGTTTGGCCATCATTCAATTGATTTGCTGCCTAGATTGAGACCGGAAGGAGATATCTAGGGTTGCCTCAAGCCATAGATGACATAGGGTGCATGAACCATAGGAATATAGGTTTGTGGCTTATGCAATCGCTAAATGATTTCCATAGTTCTTAATGGGTTTTTGATATATTAATCCGATTGTTAGGAATAACAGGGATTTATGTTGAAAATACGTTTGATGTATCTAGGAATAGAACATTGAATAGTTTGGGAAATCGATTGTCATTATAGAGAGAGGAATTAGGGATTAAGGGACCAAGGGAATTGAATTGGATAGGTGAGGTGACGTTAAGTACCCTAGCGCTTTCCATCCTTGACTTCACACTTGTGTTTGATTTGTCTTTGTTCTTTTGCTTTAGTTTAGTTTAAAAACAAAATCAATCTCGAATCCGTTTCCCAATTTGCATAATTGTAACTTGTTTGACATTGATTTCTATTGCCAACACATCCCTAGTGGAAACGATAATTTACTCACATCTTTATTACTTGTGCGATTTGTGCGCTTGCAATTAAATCCATATCAATTCGCGTCTTTACCTTACGAAACGTGGCCTGAAGGCTCAACTAGCAAGTTCGACTTTTAAGAGCACTAAGTAGAGTACAACGGTCCACCTCGATGCTTTGGAATTTCTCAACTCTCTCCATAGAGGAGCTTTTCACGTTTTTGAGCAATTTGAGACATAACTTGGTCTATTCGCGTCTTTACCTTACGAAACGTGGCACGACGGCTGAACTAGCAAGTTAGACTTTTAAGAGCACTAAATAGAGTACAACGGTCCACATTGATGCTTTGGAATTGCTCAACTCTCTCCATAGAGGAGCTTTTCACGTTTTTGTGCAATATGAGACATAACTTGATCTATTCGCCTCTTTACCTTACGAAACGTGGCACGAAGGCTCAACTAGCAAGTTAGATTGTTAAGAGCACAAAATAGAGTACAACGGTCCACATTGATGGTTTGGAATTGCTCAACTCTCTCCATAGAGGAGCCTTCCACGTTTTTAAACAATTTGAGACATAACTTGGCCTATTCGCGTCTTTACCTTACGAAACGTGGAACGAAGGCTCAACTAGCAAGTTAGACTTTTAAGAGCACTAAATAGAGTACAACGGTCCACATTGATGCTTTGGAATTCCTCAACTCTCTCCATAGAGGAGCTTTTCACGTTTTTGTGCAATTTGCGACATAAGTTGATCTATTTCCCTCTTTACCTTACGAAACGTGGCACGAAGGCTCAACTAGCAAGTTAAACTTTTAAGAGCACTAAATAGAGTACAACGGTCCACATTGATGCTTTGGAATTGCTCAACTCTCTCCATAGAGGAGCGTTTCACGTTTTTAAGCAATTTGAGACATAACTTGGTCTATTCGCATCTTTAACTAACGAAACGAAGAACGAAGGCTCAACTAGAAAGTTAGCCTTTTAAGAGCACTAAATAGAGTACAAAGGTCCACATCGATGCTTTGGAATCGCTCAACTCTCTCCTTAGAGGAGCTTTTCACGTTTTTGTGCAATTTGAGACATAAGTTGATCTATTTGCCTCTTTACCTTACGAAACGTGGCACGAAGGCTCAATTAGCAAGTTAGAATTATAAGAGCACTAAATAGAGTACAACGGTCCACATTGATGCTTTGGAATTGCTCAACTCTCTCCATAGAGGAGCGTTTCACGTTTTTAAGCAAGTTGAGACATAACTTGGCCTATTCGCATCTTTACCTAACGAAACGAGGAACGAAGGCTCAACTAGCAAGTTAGACTTTTAAGAGCACTAAATAGAGTACAACGGTCCACATTGATGCTTTGGAATTGCTCAACTCTCTCCATAGAGGAGCGTTTCACGTTTTTAAGCAATTTGAGACATAACTTGGTCTATTCGCGTCTTTACCTTATGAAACGTGGCACGACGGCTCAACTAGGAAGTAAGACTTTTAAGAGCACTAAATAGAGTACAACGGTCCAAATCGATGCTTTGGAATTGCTCAACTCTCTGCATAGAGGAGCTTTTCACGTTTTTGAGCAATTTGAGACATAACTTGGTCAATTCGCGTCTTTACCTTACGAGACGTGGCACGACGGCTACTCTTGCAAGTTAGACTTTTAAGAGCACTAAATATAGTACAACGGTCCACATTGATGCTTTGGAATTGCTCAACTCTCTCCATAGAGCAGCTTTTCACGTTTTTGTGCAATTTGAGACATAACTTGATCTATTCGCCTCTTTACCTTACGAAACGTGGCACGAAGGCTCAACTAGCAAGTTAGATTGTTAAGAGCACTAAATAGAGTACAACGGCTGATATTGATTCTTTGGAATTGCCCAACTCTCTCCATAGAGGAGCGTTTCACATTTTTAAGCAATTTGAGACATAACTTGGTCTATTTGCGTCTTTACCTTACGAAACGTGGCACGAAGGCTCAACTAGCAAGTTAGACTTTTAAGAGCACTAAATAGAGTACAACGGTCTACATCGATGCTTTGGAATTGCTCAACTCTCTCCATAGAGGAGCTTTTCAAGTTTTTGAACATTTTGAGACATAACTTGGTCTATTCGCGTCTTTTCCTTACGAAACGTGGCACGTAGGCTCAACTAGCAAGTTAGACTTTTAAGAGCACTAAATAGATTACAAAGGTCCTCAGTGATGCTTTGGAATTGCTCAACTATCTCCATAGAGGACCTTTTCACGTTTTTAAGCAATTTGAGACATAACTTGGTCTATTCGCATCTTTACCTGACGAAACGAAGAACGAAGGCTCAACTAGCAAGTTAGACTTTTAAGAGCACTAAATAGAGTACAACGGTCCACATTGATGCTTTGGAATTGCTCAACTCTCTCCATAGAGGAGCGTTTCAAGTTTTTAAGCAATTTGAGACATAACTTGGTCTATTCGCGTCTTTACCTTACGAAACGTGGCACGAAGGCTCAACTAGCAAGTTAGACTTTTAAGAGCACTAAATAGAGTACAACGGTCTACATCGATGCTTTGGAATTGCTCAACTCTCTCCATAGAGGAGCTTTTCAAGTTTTTGAACAATTTGAGACATAACTTGGTCTATTCGCGTCTTTTCCTTACGAAACGTGGCACGTAGGCTCAACTAGCAAGTTAGACTTTTAAGAGCGCTAAATAGATTACAAAGGTCCTCAGTGATGCTTTGGAATTGCTCAACTATCTCCATAGAGGACCTTTTCACGTTTTTAAGCAATTTGAGACATAACTTGGTCTATTCGCATCTTTACCTGACGAAACGAAGAACGAAGGCTCAACTAGCAAGTTAGACTTTTAAGAGCACTAAATAGAGTACAACGGTCCACATTGATGCTTTGGAATTGCTCAACTCTCTCCATAGAGGAGCGTTTCAAGTTTTTAAGCAATTTGAGACATAACTTGGTCTATTCGCGTCTTTACCTTACGAAACGTGGCACGAAGGCTCAACTAGCAAGTTAGACTTTTAAGAGCACTAAATAGAGTACAACGGTCTACATCGATGCTTTGAAATTGCTCAACTCTCTCCATGGAGGAGCTTTTCAAGTTTTTGAGCAATTTGAGACATAACTTGGTCTATTCGCGTCTTTTCCTTACGAAACGTGGCACGTAGGCTCAACTAGCAAGTTAGGCTTTTAAGAGCACTAAATAGATTACAAAGGTCCTCACTGATGCTTTGGAATTGCTCAACTATCTCCATAGAGGACCTTTTCACGTTTTTAAGCAATTTGAGACATACCTTGGTCTATTCGCGTCTTTACCTTATGAAACGTGGCACGAAGGCTGAACTAGCAAGTTAGACTTTTAAGAGCACTAAATAGAGTACAACGGTCCACCTCGATGCTTTGGAATTTCTCAACTCTCTCCATAAAGGAGCTTTTCAAGTTTTTGAGCAATTTGAGACATAACTTGGTTTATTCGCGTCTTTACCTTACGAAACGTGGTACGACGGCTGAACTAGCAAGTTAGACTTTTAAGAGCACTAAATAGAGTACAACGGTCCGGATTGATGATTTGGAATTGCTCAACTCTCTCCCTAGAGGAGCGTTTCACGTTTTTAAGCAATTTGAGACATAACTTGGTCTATTCGCGTCTTTACCTTATGAAACGTGGCACGACGGCTCAACTAGCAAGTTAGACTTTTAAGAGCACTAAATAGAGTACAACGGTCCACCTCGATGCTTTGGAATTTCTCAACTCTCTCCATAAAGGAGCTTTTCAAGTTTTTGAGCAATTTGAGACATAACTTGGTTTATTCGCGTCTTTACCTTACGAAACGTGGTACGACGGCTGAACTAGCAAGTTAGACTTTTAAGAGCACTAAATAGAGTACAACGGTCCGGATTGATGATTTGGAATTGCTCAACTCTCTCCCTAGAGGAGCGTTTCACGTTTTTAAGCAATTTGAGACATAACTTGGTCTATTCGCGTCTTTACCTTATGAAACGTGGCACGACGGCTCAACTAGCAAGTTAGACTTTTAAGAGCACTAAATAGAGTACAACGGTCCGGATTGATGATTTGGAATTGCTCAACTCTCTCCCTAGAGGAGCGTTTCACGTTTTTAAGCAATTTGAGACATAACTTGGTCTATTCGCGTCTTTACCTTATGAAACGTGGCACGAAGGCTGAACTAGCAAGTTAGACTTTTAAGAGCACTAAATAGAGTACAACGGTCCACCTCGATGCTTTGGAATTTCTCAACTCTCTCCATAAAGGAGCTTTTCAAGTTTTTGAGCAATTTGAGACATAACTTGGTTTATTCGCGTCTTTACCTTACGAAACGTGGTACGACGGCTGAACTAGCAAGTTAGACTTTTAAGAGCACTAAATAGAGTACAACGGTCCGGATTGATGATTTGGAATTGCTCAACTCTCTCCCTAGAGGAGCGTTTCACGTTTTTAAGCAATTTGAGACATAACTTGGTCTATTCGCGTCTTTACCTTATGAAACGTGGCACGACGGCTCAACTAGCAAGTTAGACTTTTAAGAGCACTAAATAGAGTACAACGGTCCGGATTGATGATTTGGAATTGCTCAACTCTCTCCCTAGAGGAGCGTTTCACGTTTTTAAGCAATTTGAGACATAACTTGGTCTATTCGCGTCTTTACCTTATGAAACGTGGCACGACGGCTCAACTAGCAAGTTAGACTTTTAAGAGCACTAAATAGAGTACAACGGTCCGGATTGATGATTTGGAATTGCTCAACTCTCTCCATAAAGGAGCTTTTCAAGTTTTTGAGCAATTTGAGACATAACTTGGTTTATTCGCGTCTTTACCTTACGAAACGTGGTACGACGGCTGAACTAGCAAGTTAGACTTTTAAGAGCACTAAATAGAGTACAACGGTCCGGATTGATGATTTGGAATTGCTCAACTCTCTCCCTAGAGGAGCGTTTCACGTTTTTAAGCAATTTGAGACATAACTTGGTCTATTCGCGTCTTTACCTTATGAAACGTGGCACGACGGCTCAACTAGAAAGTTAGACTTTAAAGAGCACTAAATAGAGTACAACGGTCCACATCGATGCTTTGGAATTGCTCAACTCTCTCCATAGAGGTGCTTTTCAAGTTTTTGAGCAATTTGAGACATAACTTGGTCTATTCGCGTCTTTTCCTTTCGAAACGTGGCACGAAGGCTCAACTAGCAAGTTACACTTTTAAGAGCACTAAATAGAGTACAGCGGTCCACATTGATGGTTTGGAATTGCTCAACTCTCTCCATAGAGGAGCCTTCCACGTTTTTAAGCAATTTGAGACATAACTTTGTCTATTCGCGGCTTTACCTTACGAACTGTGGCACGATGGCTCAACTAGCAAGTTAGACTTTTAAGAGCACTAAATAGAGTACAACGGTCCACATCGATGCTTTGGAATTGCTCAACTCTCTCCATATTGGAGCTTTTCACGTTTTTGAGCAATTTGAGACATAACTTGGTCAATTCGCGTCTTTACCTTACGAGACGTGGCACGACGGCTACTCTTGCAAGTTAGACTTTTAAGAGCACTAAATATTGTACAACGGTCCACATTGATGCTTTAGAATTGCTCAACTCTCTCCATAGAGCAGCTTTTCACGTTTTTGTGTAATTTGAGACATAACTTGATCTATTCGCCTCTTTACCTTACGAAACGTGGCACGACGGCTCAACTAGCAAGTTAGACTTTTAAGAGCACTAAATAGAGTACAACGGTCCACATTGATGCTTTGGAATTGCTCAACTCTCTCCATGGGGGAGCTTTCCACGTTTTTAAGCAATTTGAGACATAACTTGGTCTATCCGCGTCTTTACCTTACGAAACGTGAATTGAAGGCTTAACTAGAAAGTTAGCCTTTTAAGAGCACTAAATAGAGTACAAAGGTCCACATCGATGCTTTGGAATCGCTCAACTCTCTCCATAGAGGAGCTTTTCACGTTTTTGTGCAATTTGAGACATAAGTTGATCTATTTGCCTCTTTACCTTACGAAACGTGGCACGAAGGCTCAATTAGCAAGTTAGAATTATAAGAGCACTAAATAGAGTACAACAGTCCACATTGATTCTTTGGAATTGCTCAACTCTCTCCATAGAGGAGCGTTTCACGTTTTTAAGCAATTTGAGACATAACTTGGCCTATTCGCATCTTTACCTAACGAAACGAGGAACGAAGGCTCAACTAGCAAGTTAGACTTTTAAGAGCACTAAATAGAGTACAACGGTCCACATTGATGCTTTGGAATTGCTCAACTCTCTCCATAGAGGAGCGTTTCACGTTTTTAAGCAATTTGAGACATAACTTGGTCTATTCGCGTCTTTACCTTATGAAACGTGGCACGACGGCTCAACTAGCAAGTAAGACTTTTAAGAGCACTAAATAGAGTACAACAGTCCAAATCGATGCTTTGGAATTGCTCAACTCTCTGCATAGAGGAGCTTTTCACGTTTTTGAGCAATTTGAGACATAACTTGGTCAATTCGCGTCTTCACCTTACGAGACGTGGCACGACGGCTACTCTAGCAAGTTAGACTTTTAAGAGCACTAAATAGAGTACAACGGTCCACATCGATGCTTTGGAATTGCTCAACTCTCTCAATAGAGGAGCATTTCACGTTTTTGTGCAATTTGAGACATAAGTTGATCTATTTGCCTCTTTGCCTTACGAAACGTGGCACGAGGGCTCAATTAGCAAGTTAGACTTTTAAGAGCACTAAATAGATTACAAGGGTCCACATTGATGCTTTGGCATTGCTCAACTCTCTCCATAGGGGAGCTTTTCACGTTTTTAAGCAATTTGAGACATAACTTGGTCTATTCGCGTCTTTGCCTTGCGAAACGTGGCACGAAGGCTCAACTAGCAAGTTAGACTTTTAAGAGCACTAAATAGAGTACAACGGTCCAAATCGATGCTTTGGAATTGCTCAACTCTCTCCATAGAGGAGCTTTTCACTTTTTTGAGCAATTTGAGACATAACTTGATCAATTCGCGTCTTCACCTTACGAAACGTGGCAAGACGGCTCAACTAGCAAGTTAGACTTTTAAGAGCACTAAATAGAGTACAACGGTCTACATTGATGCTTTGGAATTGCTCAACTCTCTCCATAGAGGAGCTTTTCACGTTTTTGTGTAATTTCAAACATAACTTGGTCTATTCGCATCTTTACCCTACAAAACGTGGCACGAAGCCTCAACTAGCAAGTTAGACTTTTAAGAGCACTAAATAGAGTACAACGGTCCACATTGATGCTTTGGAATTGCTCAACTCTCTCCATAGAGGAGCGTTTCAAGTTTTTAAGCAATTTGAGACATAACTTGGTCTATTCGCGTCTTTACCTTACGAAACGTGGCACGAAGGCTCAACTAGCAAGTTAGACTTTTAAGAGCACTAAATAGAGTACAACGGTCTACATCGATGCTTTGGAATTGCTCAACTCTCTCCATAGAGGAGCTTTTCAAGTTTTTGAGCAATTTGAGACATAACTTGGTCTATTCGCGTCTTTTCCTTACGAAACGTGGCACTTAGGCTCAACTAGCAAGTTAGACTTTTAAGAGCACTAAATAGATTACAAAGGTCCTCACTGATGCTTTGGAATTGCTCAACTATCTCCATAGAGGACCTTTTCACGTTTTTAAGCAATTTGAGACATAACTTGGTCTATTCGCATCTTTACCTGACGAAACGAAGAACGAAGGCTCAACTAGCAAGTTAGACTTTTAAGAGCACTAAATAGAGTACAACGGTCCACATTGATGCTTTGGAATTGCTCAACTCTCTCCATAGAGGAGCTTTTCAAGTTTTTGAGCAATTTGAGACATAACTTGGTCTATTCGCGTCTTTTCCTTACGAAACGTGGCACGTAGGCTCAACTAGCAAGTTAGACTTTTAAGAGCACTAAATAGATTACAAAGGTCCTCACTGATGCTTTGGAATTGCTCAACTATCTCCATAGAGGACCTTTTCACGTTTTTAAGCAATTTGAGACATACCTTGGTCTATTCGCGTCTTTACCTTATGAAACGTGGCACGAAGGCTGACCTAGCAAGTTAGACTTTTAAGAGCACTAAATAGAGTACAACGGTCCACCTCGATGCTTTGGAATTTCTCAACTCTCTCCATAAAGGAGCTTTTCAAGTTTTTGAGCAATTTGAGACATAACTTGGTTTATTCGCGTCTTTACCTTACGAAACGTGGTACGACGGCTGAACTAGCAAGTTAGACTTTTAAGAGCACTAAATAGAGTACAACGGTCCGGATTGATGCTTTGGAATTGCTCAACTCTCTCCCTAGAGGAGCGTTTCACGTTTTTAAGCAATTTGAGACATAACTTGGTCTATTCGCGTCTTTACCTTATGAAACGTGGCACGACGGCTCAACTAGAAAGTTAGACTTTAAAGAGCACTAAATAGAGTACAACGGTCCACATCGATGCTTTGGAATTGCTCAACTCTCTCCATAGAGGTGCTTTTCAAGTTTTTGAGCAATTTGAGACATAACTTGGTCTATTCGCGTCTTTTCCTTTCGAAACGTGGCACGAAGGCTCAACTAGCAAGTTACACTTTTAAGAGCACTAAATAGAGTACAGCGGTCCACATTGATGGTTTGGAATTGCTCAACTCTCTCCATAGAGGAGCCTTCCACGTTTTTAAGCAATTTGAGACATAACTTTGTCTATTCGCGGCTTTACCTTACGAACTGTGGCACGATGGCTCAACTAGCAAGTTAGACTTTTAAGAGCACTAAATAGAGTACAACGGTCCACATCGATGCTTTGGAATTGCTCAACTCTCTCCATATTGGAGCTTTTCACGTTTTTTAGCAATTTGAGACATAACTTGGTCAATTCGCGTCTTTACCTTACGAGACGTGGCACGACGGCTACTCTTGCAAGTTAGACTTTTAAGAGCACTAAATATTGTACAACGGTCCACATTGATGCTTTAGAATTGCTCAACTCTCTCCATAGAGCAGCTTTTCACGTTTTTGTGTAATTTGAGACATAACTTGATCTATTCGCCTCTTTACCTTACGAAACGTGGCACGACGGCTCAACTAGCAAGTTAGACTTTTAAGAGCACTAAATAGAGTACAACGGTCCACATTGATGCTTTGGAATTGCTCAACTCTCTCCATGGGGGAGCTTTCCACGTTTTTAAGCAATTTGAGACATAACTTGGTCTATCCGCGTCTTTACCTTACGAAACGTGAATTGAAGGCTTAACTAGAAAGTTAGCCTTTTAAGAGCACTAAATAGAGTACAAAGGTCCACATCGATGCTTTGGAATCGCTCAACTCTCTCCATAGAGGAGCTTTTCACGTTTTTGTGCAATTTGAGACATAAGTTGATCTATTTGCCTCTTTACCTTACGAAACGTGGCACGAAGGCTCAATTAGCAAGTTAGAATTATAAGAGCACTAAATAGAGTACAACAGTCCACATTGATTCTTTGGAATTGCTCAACTCTCTCCATAGAGGAGCGTTTCACGTTTTTAAGCAATTTGAGACATAACTTGGCCTATTCGCATCTTTACCTAACGAAACGAGGAACGAAGGCTCAACTAGCAAGTTAGACTTTTAAGAGCACTAAATAGAGTACAACGGTCCACATTGATGCTTTGGAATTGCTCAACTCTCTCCATAGAGGAGCGTTTCACGTTTTTAAGCAATTTGAGACATAACTTGGTCTATTCGCGTCTTTACCTTATGAAACGTGGCACGACGGCTCAACTAGCAAGTAAGACTTTTAAGAGCACTAAATAGAGTACAACACTCCAAATCGATGCTTTGGAATTGCTCAACTCTCTGCATAGAGGAGCTTTTCACGTTTTTGAGCAATTTGAGACATAACTTGGTCAATTCGCGTCTTCACCTTACGAGACGTGGCACGACGGCTACTCTAGCAAGTTAGACTTTTAAGAGCACTAAATAGAGTACAACGGTCCACATCGATGCTTTGGAATTGCTCAACTCTCTCCATAGAGGAGCATTTCACGTTTTTGTGCAATTTGAGACATAAGTTGATCTATTTGCCTCTTTGCCTTACGAAACGTGGCACGAGGACTCAATTAGCAAGTTAGACTTTTAAGAGCACTAAATAGATTACAAGGGTCCACATTGATGCTTTGGCATTGCTCAACTCTCTCCATAGGGGAGCTTTTCACGTTTTTAAGCAATTTGAGACATAACTTGGTCTATTCGTGTCTTTGCCTTGCGAAACGTGGCACGAAGGCTCAACTAGCAAGTTAGACTTTTAAGAGCACTAAATAGAGTACAACGGTCCAAATCGATGCTTTGGAATTGCTCAACTCTCTCCATAGAGGAGCTTTTCACGTTTTTGAGCAATTTGAGACATAACTTGGTCAATTCGCGTCTTCACCTTACGAAACGTGGCAAGACGGCTCAACTAGCAAGTTAGACTTTTAAGAGCACTAAATAGAGTACAACGGTCCACATTGATGCTTTGGAATTGCTCAACTCTCTCCATAGAGGAGCTTTTCACGTTTTTGTGTAATTTCAAACATAACTTGGTCTATTCGCATCTTTACCCTACAAAACGTGGCACGAAGCCTCAACTAGCAAGTTAGACTTTTAAGAGCACTAAATAGAGTACAACGGTCCACATTGATGCTTTGGAATTGCTCAACTCTCTCCATATAGGAGCGTTTCACGTTTTTAAGCAATTTGAGACATAACTTGGTCTATTCGCGTCTTTACCTAATGAAACGTGGCACGATGGCTCAACTAGAAAGTTAGACGTTTAAGAGCACTAAATAGAGTACAACGGTCCACATTGATGCTTTGGAATTGCTCAACTCTCTCCATAGAGGCTTTTCACGTTTTTGTGCAATTTGAGACATAACTTGATCTATTCGCCTCTTTACCTTACGAAACGTGGCACGAAGGCTCAACTAGCAAGTTAGACTGTGAAGAGCACTAAATAGAGTACAACGGCCGATATTGATTCTTTGGAATTGCTCGACTCTCTCCATAGAGAAGCTTTTCACGTTTTTAAGCAATTTGAGACATAACTTGGTCTATTCGCGTCTTTACCTTACGAAACGTGGCACGAAGGCTCAACTAGCAAGTTAGACTTTTAAGAGCACTAAATAGAGTACAACGGTCCAAATCGGTGCTTTGGAATTGCTCAACTCTCTCCATAGAGGAGCTTTTCACGTTTTTGAGCAATTTGAAACATAACTTGGTCAATTCACGTCTTTACCTTACGAAACGTGGCACGACGGCTCAACTAGCAAGTTAGACTTTTAAGAGCACTAAATAGAGTACAACGGTCCACATTGATGCTTTGGAATTGCTCTACTCTCTCCATAGAGCAGCTTTTCACATTTTTGTGTAATTTGAGACATAACTTGATCTATTCGCGTCCTTACCTTACGAAACGTGGCACGACGACTCAACTAGCAAGTTAGACTTTTAAGAGCACTAAATAGAGTACAACGGTCCACATTGATGCTTTGGAATTGCTCAACTCTCTCCATAGAGGAGCTTTCCACGTTTTTAAGCAATTTGAGCGATAACTTGGTCTATTCGCGTCTTCACCTAACGGAATGAGGAACGAAGGCTCAACTAGCAAGTTAGACTTTTAAGAGCACTAAATAGAGTACAACGGTCCACATTGATGCTTTGGAATTGCTCAACTCTCTCCATAGAGGAACGCTTCACGTTTTTAAGCAATTTGACATATAACTTGGTCTATTCCCGTCTTTACCTTATGAAACGTGGCGCGATAGCTGAACTAGAAAGTTAGACTTTTAAGAGCACAAAATAGAGTACAACGGTCCACATTGATGCTTTGGAATTGCTCAACTCTCTCCATAGAGCAGCTTTTCACATTTTTGTGTAATTTGAGACATAACTTGATCTATTCGCCTCTTTACCTTACAAAACGTGGCACGACGAGTCAACTAGCAAGTTAGACTTTTAAGAGCACTAAATAGAGTACAACGGTCCACATTGATGCTTTGGAATTGCTCAACTCTCTCCATAGAGGAGCTTTCCACGTTTTTAAGCAATTTGAGAGATAACTTAGTCTATTCGCGTCTTTACCTAACGGAATGAGGAACGAAGGGTCAACTAGCAAGTTAGAGTTTTAAGAGCACTAAATAGAGTACAACGGTCCACATTCATGCTTTGGAATTGCTCAACCCTCTCCATAGAGGAGCGTTTCACGTTTTTTAGCAATTTCGGACATAACTTGGTCTATTCGCGTCTTTACCTTAGGAAATGTGGCACGACGGCTCAACTAGCAAGTTCGACTTTTAAGAGCACTAAATAGAGTACAACGGTCCACATTGATGCTTTGGAATTGCTCAACTCTCTCCATAGAGGAGCTTTCCACGTTTTTAAGCAATTTGAGACATAACTTGGTCTATTCGCGTCTTTACCTTACTAAACGTGGAACGAAGGCTCAACTAGAAAGTTAGACTTTTAAGAGCACCAAATAGAGTACAACGGTTCACATCGATGCTTTGGAATTGCTCAACTCTCTCCATAGAGGAGCTTTTCACGTTTTTGTGCAATTTGAGACATAACTTGATCTATTCACCTCTTTACCTTACGAAATGTGGCACGAAGGCTCAACTAGCAAGTTAGACTTTTAAGAGCACTAAATAGAGTACAAAGGACCACATTGATGCTTTGGAATTGCTCAACTCTCTCCATAGAAGAGCGTTTCACGTTTTTAAGCAATTTGAGACATAACTTGGTCTATTCGCATCTTTACCTTATGAAACGTGGCACGATGGCTGAACTAGAAAGTTAGACTTTTAAGAGCACTAAATAGAGTACAACGGTCCACATTGATGCTTTGGAATTGCTCAACTCTCTCCATAGAGGCATTTCACGTTTTTGTGCAATTTGAGACATAACTTGATCTATTTGGCTCTTTACCTTACGAAACGTGGCACGAAGGCTCAACTAGCAAGTTAGAATGTTAAGAGCACTAAATAGAGCACAACGGCCGATATTGATTCTTTGGAATTGCTCAACTCTCTCCGTAGAGGAGCTTTTCACGTTTTTGTGCAATTTCAAACATAACTTGGTCTATTTGCGTCTTTACCTTACGAAACGTGCCACGAAGGCTCAACTAGCGAGTTAGACTTTGAAGAACACTAAATAGAGTAACACGGTTCATATTGATGCTTTGGAATTGCTCAACTCTCTCCATAGAGGAGCTTTTCACGTTTTTGTACAATTTGAGACATAACTTGATCTACTCGCCTCTTTACCTTACGAAACGTGGCACGAAGGCTCAACTAGCAAGGTAGACTTTTAAGAGCACTACATAGAGTACAACGGTCCACATCGATGCTTTGGAACTGCGCAACTCTCTCCATAGAGGAGCTTTTCACGTTTTTCAGCAATTTGAGACATAACTTGGTCTATTCGCGTCTTTACCTTACGAAACGTGGCACGACGGCTCAACTAGCAAGTTAGACTTTTAAGAGCACTAAATAGAGTACAACGGTCCACATTCATGCTTTGGAATTGCTCAACTCTCTCCATAGAGGAGCTTTTCACGTTTTTGTGCAATTTCAAACATAACATGGTCTATTCGCATCTTTACCCTACAAAACGTGGCACAAAGATTCAACTAGCAAGTTAGACTTTTAAGAGCACTAAATAGAGTACAACGGTCCACATTGATGCTTTGGAATTGCTCAACTCTCTCCATAGAGGCTTTTCACGTTTTTGTGCAATTTGAGACATAACTTGGTCTATTTGCGTCTTTACCTTATGAAACGTGGCACGAAGGCTCAACTAGCGAGTTAGACTTTTAAGAACACTAAATAGAGTAACACGGTCCATATTGATGCTTTGGAATTGCTCAACTCTCTCCATAGAGGAGCTTTTCACGTTTTTGTGTAATTTCAAACATAACTTGGTCTATTCGCGTTTGTACCCTACAAAACGTGGCACGGAGGCTCAACTAGCAAGTTAGACTTTTAAGAGCACTAAATAGATTACAAGGGTCCACATTAATGCTTTGGCATTGCTCAACTCTCTCCATAGAGGAGCTTTCACGTTTTTAAGCAATTTGAGACATAACTTGGTCTACTCGCGTCTTTACCTTACGAAACGTGGCACGAAGGCTCAACTAGCAAGTTAGACTTTTAAGAGCACTAAATAGAGTACAACGGTCCACATCGATGCTTTGGAATTGCTCAACTCTCTCCATAGAGGAGCTTCTCACGTTTTTGAGCAATTTGAGACATAACTTGGTCAATTCGCGTCTTTACCTTACGAAACGTGGCACGACGGCTCAACTAGCAAGTTAGACTTTTAAGAGCACTAAATAGAGTACAACGGTCCACATTGATGCTTTGGAATTGCTCAACTCTCTCCATACAGGAGCTTTTCACGTTTTTGTGCAATTTCAAACATAACTTGGTCTATTCGCATCTTTACCCTACAAAACGTGGCACGAAGATTCAACTAGCAAGTTAGACTTTTAAGAGCACTAAATAGAGTACAACGGTCCACATTGATGCTTTGGAATTGCTCAACTCTCTCCATAGAGGCTTTTCACGTTTTTGTGCAATTTGAGACATAACTTGGTCTATTTGCGTCTTTACCTTATGAAACGTGGCACGAAGGCTCAACTAGCGAGTTAGACTTTTAAGAACACTAAATAGAGTAACACGGTCCATATTGATGCTTTGGAATTGCTCAACTCTCTCCATAGAGGAGCTTTTCACGTTTTTGTGTAATTTCAAACATAACTTGGTCTATTCGCGTTTGTACCCTACAAAACGTGGCACGGAGGCTCAACTAGCAAGTTAGACTTTTAAGAGCACTAAATAGATTACAAGGGTCCACATTAATGCTTTGGCATTGCTCAACTCTCTCCATAGAGGAGCTTTCACGTTTTTAAGCAATTTGAGACATAACTTGGTCTACTCGCGTCTTTACCTTACGAAACGTGGCACGAAGGCTCAACTAGCAAGTTAGACTTTTAAGAGCACTAAATAGAGTACAACGGTCCACATCGATGCTTTGGAATTGCTCAACTCTCTCCATAGAGGAGCTTCTCACGTTTTTGAGCAATTTGAGACATAACTTGGTCAATTCGCGTCTTTACCTTACGAAACGTGGCACGACGGCTCAACTAGCAAGTTAGACTTTTAAGAGCACTAAATAGAGTACAACGGTCCACATTGATGCTTTGGAATTGCTCAACTCTCTCCATAGAGGAGCTTTCCACGTTTTTAAGCAATTTGAGAGATAACTTGGTCTATTCGCGTCTTTACCTAACGGAATAAGGAACGAAGGCTCAACTAGCAAGTTAGACTTTTAAGAGCACTAAATAGAGTACAACGGTCCACATTGATGCTTTGGAATTGCTCAACTCTCTCCATAGTGGAGCGTTTCACGTTTTTAAGCAATTTTGAGACATAACTTGGTCTATTCGCGTCTTTACCTTTCTAAATGTGGAACGAAAGCTCAACTAGCAAGTTAGACTTTTAAGAGCACTAAATAGAGTACAACGGTCCACATCGATGCTTTGGAATTGCTCAACTCTCTCCATAGAGGAGTTTTTCACGTTTTTGTGCAATTTGAAACATAACATGATCTATTCTCCTCTTTACCTTACGAAATGTGGCACGATAGCTCAACTAGCAAGTTAGACTTTTAAGAGCACTAAATAGAGTAAAAAGGTCCACATTGATGCCTTGGAATTGCTCAACTCTCTCCATAGAAGAGCGTTCCACGTTTTTAAGCAATTTGAGACATAACTTGGTCTATTCACGTCTTTACGTGACGAAACGTGGAACGAAGGCTCATCTAGCAAGTTAGACTTTTAAGAGCACTAAATAGAGTACAACGGTCCACATTGATGCTTTGGAATTGCTCAACTCTCTCCATAGAAGAGCGTTTCACGTTTTTAAGCAATTTGAGACATAACTTGGTCTATTCGCGTCTTTACCTTATGAAACGTGGCACGATGGCTGAACTAGAAAGTTAGACTTTTAAGAGCACTAAATAGAGTACAACGGTCCACATTGATGCTTTGGAATTGCTCAACTCTCTCCATAGAGGCTTTTCACGTTTTTGTGCAATTTGAGACATAATTTGATCTATTCGCCTCTTTACCATACGAAACGTTGCATGAAGGCTCAACTAGCAAGTTAGAATGTTAAGAGCACTAAATAGAGCACAACGGCCGATATTGATTCTTTGGAATTGCTCAACTCTCTCCATAGAGGAGCTTTTCACGTTTTTGTGCAATTTCAAACATAACTTGGTCTATTTGCGTCTTTACCTTATGAAACGTGGCACGAAGGCTAAACTAGCGAGTTAGAATTTTAAGAACACTAAATAGAGTAACACGGTCCATATTGATGCTTTGGAATTGCTCAACTGTCTCCATAGAGGAGCTTTTCACGTTTTTGTGCAATTTGAGACATAACTTGATCTATTCGCCTCTTTACCTTACGAAACGTGGCACGAAGGCTCAACTAGCAAGGTAGACTTTTAAGAGCACTAAATAGAGTACAACGGTCCACATCGAAGCTGTGGAATTGCGCAACTCTCTCCATAGAGGAGCTTTTCACGTTTTTGAGCAATTTGAGACATAACTTGGTCTATTCGCGTCTTTACCTTACGAAACGTGGCACGACGGCTCAACTAGCAAGTTAACTTTTAAGAGCACTAAATAGAGTACAACGGTCCATATTGATGCTTTGGAATTGCTCAACTCTCTCCATAGAGGACCTTTTCACGTCGTGCAATTTCAAACATAACTTGGTCTATTCGCATCTTTACCCTACAAAACGTGGCACGAAGATTCAACTAGCAAGTTAGACTTTTAAGAGCACTAAATAGAGTACGACGGTCCACATTGATGCTTTGGAATTGCTCAACTCTCTCCATAGAGGCTTTTCACGTTCTTGTGCAATTTGAGACATAACTTGGTCTATTTGCGTCTTTACCTTATGAAACGTGGCACGAAGGCTCAACTAGTGAGTTAGACTTTTAAGAACACTAAATAGAGTAACACGGTCCATATTGATGGTTTGGAATTGCTCAACTCTCTCCATAGAGGAGCTTTTCACGTTTTTGTGCAATTTCAAACATGACTTGGTCTATTCGCGTCTGTACCCTACAAAACGTGGCACGAAGGCTCAACTAGCAAGTTAGACTTTTAAGAGCACTAAATAGATTACAAGGGTCCACATTAATGCTTTGGCATTGCTCAACCCTCTCCATAGAGGAGCTTTTCACGTTTTTAAGCAATTTGAGACATAACTTGGTCTATTCGCGTCTTTACCTTACGAAACGTGGCACGAAGGCTCAACTAGCAAGTTAGACTTTTAAGAGCACTAAATAGAGTACAACGGTCCACATCGATGCTTTGGAATTGCTCAACTCTCTCCATAGAGGAGCTTTTCACGTTTTTGAGCAATTTCAGACATAACTTGGTCAATTCGCGTCTTTACCTTACGAAACGTGACACGACGGCTCAACTAGCAAGTTATACTTTTAAGAGCACTAAATAAAGTACAACGGTCCAAATTGAGGCTTTGGAATTGCTCTACTCTCTCCATAGAGCAGCTTTTCACATTTTTGTGTAATTTGAGACATAACTTGATCTATTCGCCTCTTTACCTTACGAAACGTGGCACGACGACTCAACTAGCAAGTTAGACTTTTAAGAGCACTAAATAGAGTACAACGGTCTACATTGATGCTTTGGAATTGCTCAACTCTCTCCATCGAGGAGCGTTTCACGTTTTTACGCAATTTGAGACATAACTTGGTCTATTCGCATCTTTACCTTATGAAACGTGGCACGACGGCTCAACTAGCAAGCTAGACTTTTAAGAGCACTAAATAGAATACAACGGTCCACATTGATGCTTTGGAATTGCTCAACTCTCTCCATAGAGGAGGTATCCACGTTTTTAAGCAATTTGAGACATAACTTAGTCTATTCGCGTCTTTTCCTTACTCATCGTCGAACGAAGGCTCAACTAGCAAGTTAGACTTTTAAGAGCACTAAATAGAGTACAACGGTCCACATCGATGCTTTCGAATTGCTCAACTCTCTCCATAGACGAGCTTTTCACGTTTTTGTGCAATTTGAGACATAACATGATCTATTCGCCTCTTTACCTTACGAAATGTGGCACGAAAGCTCAACTAGCAAGTTAGACTTTTAAGAGCACTAAATAGAGTACAAAGGTCCACATTGAAGCCTTGGAATTGCTCAACTCTCTCCATAGAAGAGCGTTTCACGTTTTTAAGCAATGTGGGACATAACTTGGTCTATTCGCGTCTTTACCTGACGAAACGTGGAACGAAGGCTCAACTAGCAAGTTAGACATTTAAGAGAACTAAATAGAGCACGACCGCCCACATGGATGCTTTGGAATTGCTCAACTCTCTCCATAGAGGTGCGTTTCACGTTTTTAAACGTGGTACGAAGGCTCAACTAGAAAGTTGGACTTTTAAGAGCACTACATACAGTAGAACGGTCCACATTGATGCTTTGGAATTGCTAAACTCTCTCCATAGAGGAGCGTTTCCCGTTTTTAAGCATTTTGAGACATAACTTGGTCTATTCGCGCCTTTACCTTTCGAAACGTGGCACGAAGGCTCAACTAGCAAGTTCGACTTTTAAGAGCACTAAATAGAGTACAACGGTCCACATTGATGCTTTGGAATTGATCAACTCTCTCCATAGAGGAGCTTTTCACGTCTTTGTGCAATTTGAGACATAACTTGATCTATTCGCCCCTTTACCTTACAAAATGTGGCACGATGCCTCAACTAGCAAGTTAGAGTTTTAAGAGCACTAAATAGAGTACAACGGTCCACATTGATGCTTTGGAATTGCTCAACTCTCTCCATAGACGAGCTTTTCACGTTTTTGTGCAATTTGAGACATAACTTGGTCTATTCGCGTCTTTACCTTACGAAACGTGGCACGAAGGCTCAACTAGCAATTTAGACTTTTAAGAGCGCTAAATAGAGTACAACGGTCCACATTAATGCTTTGGAATTGCTCAACTCTCTCCATAGAGGAGCTTTTCACGTTTTTGTGCAATTTGAGACATAACTTGATCTTTTCGCCTCCTTACCTTACGAAACGTGGCACGAAGGCTCAACTAGACCGTTAGACCTTTAAGAGCTGTACATAGAGTACAATGGTCCACATTGATGCTTTGGAATTGCTCTACTCTCTCCATAGAAAAGCTTTTCACGTTTTTGTGTAATTTGAGACATAACTTGGTCTATTTGCGTCTTTACATTATGAAACGTGGCACGAAGGCTCAACTAGCAAGTTAGACTTCTAAGAACGTTAAATAGAGTACAACGGTCCAGATTGATGTTTTGGAATTGCACAGCTCTCTCCATAGAGGAGTTTTTCACGTATTTGTGCAATTTCACAAATAACTTGGTCTATTTGCATCTTTACCTTACGAAACGTGGTACGAAGGCTCAAATAGCAAGTTAGACTTTTAAGAGCACTAAATAGAGTACAAAGGTCCACATTGATTCTTTGGAATTGCTCAACTCTCTCCATAGAGGAGCTTTTCATGTTTTTGTGCAATTTGAGACATAACTTGGTCTATTCGCGTCTTTTCCTTACGAAACGTCGCACGAAAGCTCAACTAGCAAGTTAGACTTTTAAGAGCACTAAATAGAGTACAACGGTCCACATTGATGCTTTGGAATTGCTCAACTCTCTCCATTGAGGAGCTTTTCACGTTTTTTTTGCAGTTTGAGACATAACTTGATCTTTTCGCCTCTTTACCTTACGAAACGTGGCACGAAGGCTCAACTAGCAAGTTAGACTTTTAAGAGCACTAAATAGAGTACAACGGTCCGCATTGATGCTTTGGAATTGCTCAACTCTCTCCGTAGAGGAGCTTTTCACGTTTTTATGCAATTTCACACAGAACTTGGTCTATTCGCGTCTTTACCCTACAAAACGTGGCACGAAGGCTCAACTAACAAGTTAGACTTTTAAGAGCACAAAATAGACTACAACGGCCGATATTGATGCTTTAGAATTGCTCAACTCTCTCCATTGAGGAGCTTTTCACGTTTTTGTGTAATTTGAGACATAACTTGGTCTATTTGCGTCTTTACCTTATGAAACGTGGCACGAAGGCTCAACTAGCAAGTTAGACTTCTAAGAACATTAAATAGAGTACAACGGTCCAGATTGATGGTTTGGAATTGCTCAGCTCTCTCCATAGAGGAGCTTTTCATGTTTTTGTGCAATTTCAAACATAACTTGGTGTATTTGCATCTTTACCTTACGAAACGTGGTACGAAGGCTCAACTAGCAAGTTAGACTTATAAGAGCACTCAATAGGGTACAACGGTCCACATTGATGCTTTGGAATTGCTCAACTCTCTCCATAGAGGAGCTTTTCATGTTTTTGTGCAATTTGAGACATAACTTGGTCTATTCGCGTCTTTTCCTTACGAAACGTCGCACGAAAGCTCAACTAGCAAGTTAGACTTTTAAGAGCACTAAATAGAGTACAACGGTCCACATTGATGCTTTGGAATTGCTCCACTCTCTCCATAGAGGAGCTTTTCACGTTTTTGTGCAATTTGAGACATAACTTGATCTTTTCGCCTCTTTACCTTACGAAACGTGGCACGAAGGCTCAACTAGCAAGTTATACTTTTAAGAGCACTAAATAGAGTACAACGGTCTACATTGATGCTTTGGAATTGCTCAACTCTCTCCATCGAGGAGCGTTTCACGTTTTTACGCAATTTGAGACATAACTTGGTCTATTCGCATCTTTACCTTATGAAACGTGGCACGACGGCTCAACTAGCAAGCTAGACTTTTAAGAGCACTAAATAGAATACAACGGTCCACATTGATGCTTTGGAATTGCTCAACTCTCTCCATAGAGGAGGTATCCACGTTTTTAAGCAATTTGAGACATAACTTAGTCTATTCGCGTCTTTTCCTTACTCATCGTCGAACGAAGGCTCAACTAGCAAGTTAGACTTTTAAGAGCACTAAATAGAGTACAACGGTCCACATCGATGCTTTCGAATTGCTCAACTCTCTCCATAGACGAGCTTTTCACGTTTTTGTGCAATTTGAGACATAACATGATCTATTCGCCTCTTTACCTTACGAAATGTGGCACGAAAGCTCAACTAGCAAGTTAGACTTTTAAGAGCACTAAATAGAGTACAAAGGTCCACATTGAAGCCTTGGAATTGCTCAACTCTCTCCATAGAAGAGCGTTTCACGTTTTTAAGCAATGTGGGACATAACTTGGTCTATTCGCGTCTTTACCTGACGAAACGTGGAACGAAGGCTCAACTAGCAAGTTAGACATTTAAGAGAACTAAATAGAGCACGACCGCCCACATGGATGCTTTGGAATTGCTCAACTCTCTCCATAGAGGTGCGTTTCACGTTTTTAAACGTGGTACGAAGGCTCAACTAGAAAGTTGGACTTTTAAGAGCACTACATACAGTAGAACGGTCCACATTGATGCTTTGGAATTGCTAAACTCTCTCCATAGAGGAGCGTTTCCCGTTTTTAAGCATTTTGAGACATAACTTGGTCTATTCGCGCCTTTACCTTTCGAAACGTGGCACGAAGGCTCAACTAGCAAGTTCGACTTTTAAGAGCACTAAATAGAGTACAACGGTCCACATTGATGCTTTGGAATTGATCAACTCTCTCCATAGAGGAGCTTTTCACGTCTTTGTGCAATTTGAGACATAACTTGATCTATTCGCCCCTTTACCTTACAAAATGTGGCACGATGCCTCAACTAGCAAGTTAGAGTTTTAAGAGCACTAAATAGAGTACAACGGTCCACATTGATGCTTTGGAATTGCTCAACTCTCTCCATAGACGAGCTTTTCACGTTTTTGTGCAATTTGAGACATAACTTGGTCTATTCGCGTCTTTACCTTACGAAACGTGGCACGAAGGCTCAACTAGCAATTTAGACTTTTAAGAGCGCTAAATAGAGTACAACGGTCCACATTAATGCTTTGGAATTGCTCAACTCTCTCCATAGAGGAGCTTTTCACGTTTTTGTGCAATTTGAGACATAACTTGATCTTTTCGCCTCCTTACCTTACGAAACGTGGCACGAAGGCTCAACTAGACCGTTAGACCTTTAAGAGCTGTACATAGAGTACAATGGTCCACATTGATGCTTTGGAATTGCTCTACTCTCTCCATAGAAAAGCTTTTCACGTTTTTGTGTAATTTGAGACATAACTTGGTCTATTTGCGTCTTTACATTATGAAACGTGGCACGAAGGCTCAACTAGCAAGTTAGACTTCTAAGAACGTTAAATAGAGTACAACGGTCCAGATTGATGTTTTGGAATTGCACAGCTCTCTCCATAGAGGAGTTTTTCACGTATTTGTGCAATTTCACAAATAACTTGGTCTATTTGCATCTTTACCTTACGAAACGTGGTACGAAGGCTCAAATAGCAAGTTAGACTTTTAAGAGCACTAAATAGAGTACAAAGGTCCACATTGATTCTTTGGAATTGCTCAACTCTCTCCATAGAGGAGCTTTTCATGTTTTTGTGCAATTTGAGACATAACTTGGTCTATTCGCGTCTTTTCCTTACGAAACGTCGCACGAAAGCTCAACTAGCAAGTTAGACTTTTAAGAGCACTAAATAGAGTACAACGGTCCACATTGATGCTTTGGAATTGCTCAACTCTCTCCATTGAGGAGCTTTTCACGTTTTTTTGCAGTTTGAGACATAACTTGATCTTTTCGCCTCTTTACCTTACGAAACGTGGCACGAAGGCTCAACTAGCAAGTTAGACTTTTAAGAGCACTAAATAGAGTACAACGGTCCGCATTGATGCTTTGGAATTGCTCAACTCTCTCCGTAGAGGAGCTTTTCACGTTTTTATGCAATTTCACACAGAACTTGGTCTATTCGCGTCTTTACCCTACAAAACGTGGTACGAAGGCTCAACTAACAAGTTAGACTTTTAAGAGCACAAAATAGACTACAACGGCCGATATTGATGCTTTAGAATTGCTCAACTCTCTCCATTGAGGAGCTTTTCACGTTTTTGTGTAATTTGAGACATAACTTGGTCTATTTGCGTCTTTACCTTATGAAACGTGGCACGAAGGCTCAACTAGCAAGTTAGACTTCTAAGAACATTAAATAGAGTACAACGGTCCAGATTGATGGTTTGGAATTGCTCAGCTCTCTCCATAGAGGAGCTTTTCATGTTTTTGTGCAATTTCAAACATAACTTGGTGTATTTGCATCTTTAGCTTACGAAACGTGGTACGAAGGCTCAACTAGCAAGTTAGACTTATAAGAGCACTCAATAGGGTACAACGGTCCACATTGATGCTTTGGAATTGCTCAACTCTCTCCATAGAGGAGCTTTTCATGTTTTTGTGCAATTTGAGACATAACTTGGTCTATTCGCGTCTTTTCCTTACGAAACGTCGCACGAAAGCTCAACTAGCAAGTTAGACTTTTAAGAGCACTAAATAGAGTACAACGGTCCACATTGATGCTTTGGAATTGCTCCACTCTCTCCATAGAGGAGCTTTTCACGTTTTTGTGCAATTTGAGACATAACTTGATCTTTTCGCCTCTTTACCTTACGAAACGTGGCACGAAGGCTCAACTAGCAAGTTATACTTTTAAGAGCACTAAATAGAGTACAACGGTCTACATTGATGCTTTGGAATTGCTCAACTCTCTCCATCGAGGAGCGTTTCACGTTTTTACGCAATTTGAGACATAACTTGGTCTATTCGCATCTTTACCTTATGAAACGTGGCACGACGGCTCAACTAGCAAGCTAGACTTTTAAGAGCACTAAATAGAATACAACGGTCCACATTGATGCTTTGGAATTGCTCAACTCTCTCCATAGAGGAGGTATCCACGTTTTTAAGCAATTTGAGACATAACTTAGTCTATTCGCGTCTTTTCCTTACTCATCGTCGAACGAAGGCTCAACTAGCAAGTTAGACTTTTAATAGCACTAAATAGAGTACAACGGTCCACATCGATGCTTTCGAATTGCTCAACTCTCTCCATAGACGAGCTTTTCACGTTTTTGTGCAATTTGAGACATAACATGATCTATTCGCCTCTTTACCTTACGAAATGTGGCACGAAAGCTCAACTAGCAAGTTAGACTTTTAAGAGCACTAAATAGAGTACAAAGGTCCACATTGAAGCCTTGGAATTGCTCAACTCTCTCCATAGAAGAGCGTTTCACGTTTTTAAGCAATGTGGGACATAACTTGGTCTATTCGCGTCTTTACCTGACGAAACGTGGAACGAAGGCTCAACTAGCAAGTTAGACATTTAAGAGAACTAAATAGAGCACGACCGCCCACATGGATGCTTTGGAATTGCTCAACTCTCTCCATAGAGGTGCGTTTCACGTTTTTAAACGTGGTACGAAGGCTCAACTAGAAAGTTGGACTTTTAAGAGCACTACATACAGTAGAACGGTCCACATTGATGCTTTGGAATTGCTAAACTCTCTCCATAGAGGAGCGTTTCCCGTTTTTAAGCATTTTGAGACATAACTTGGTCTATTCGCGCCTTTACCTTTCGAAACGTGGCACGAAGGCTCAACTAGCAAGTTCGACTTTTAAGAGCACTAAATAGAGTACAACGGTCCACATTGATGCTTTGGAATTGATCAACTCTCTCCATAGAGGAGCTTTTCACGTCTTTGTGCAATTTGAGACATAACTTGATCTATTCGCCCCTTTACCTTACAAAATGTGGCACGATGCCTCAACTAGCAAGTTAGAGTTTTAAGAGCACTAAATAGAGTACAACGGTCCACATTGATGCTTTGGAATTGCTCAACTCTCTCCATAGACGAGCTTTTCACGTTTTTGTGCAATTTGAGACATAACTTGGTCTATTCGCGTCTTTACCTTACGAAACGTGGCACGAAGGCTCAACTAGCAATTTAGACTTTTAAGAGCGCTAAATAGAGTACAACGGTCCACATTAATGCTTTGGAATTGCTCAACTCTCTCCATAGAGGAGCTTTTCACGTTTTTGTGCAATTTGAGACATAACTTGATCTTTTCGCCTCCTTACCTTACGAAACGTGGCACGAAGGCTCAACTAGACCGTTAGACCTTTAAGAGCTGTACATAGAGTACAATGGTCCACATTGATGCTTTGGAATTGCTCTACTCTCTCCATAGAAAAGCTTTTCACGTTTTTGTGTAATTTGAGACATAACTTGGTCTATTTGCGTCTTTACATTATGAAACGTGGCACGAAGGCTCAACTAGCAAGTTAGACTTCTAAGAACGTTAAATAGAGTACAACGGTCCAGATTGATGTTTTGGAATTGCACAGCTCTCTCCATAGAGGAGTTTTTCACGTATTTGTGCAATTTCACAAATAACTTGGTCTATTTGCATCTTTACCTTACGAAACGTGGTACGAAGGCTCAAATAGCAAGTTAGACTTTTAAGAGCACTAAATAGAGTACAAAGGTCCACATTGATTCTTTGGAATTGCTCAACTCTCTCCATAGAGGAGCTTTTCATGTTTTTGTGCAATTTGAGACATAACTTGGTCTATTCGCGTCTTTTCCTTACGAAACGTCGCACGAAAGCTCAACTAGCAAGTTAGACTTTTAAGAGCACTAAATAGAGTACAACGGTCCACATTGATGCTTTGGAATTGCTCAACTCTCTCCGTAGAGGAGCTTTTCACGTTTTTATGCAATTTCACACAGAACTTGGTCTATTCGCGTCTTTACCCTACAAAACGTGGCACGAAGGCTCAACTAACAAGTTAGACTTTTAAGAGCACAAAATAGACTACAACGGCCGATATTGATGCTTTAGAATTGCTCAACTCTCTCCATTGAGGAGCTTTTCACGTTTTTGTGTAATTTGAGACATAACTTGGTCTATTTGCGTCTTTACCTTATGAAACGTGGCACGAAGGCTCAACTAGCAAGTTAGACTTCTAAGAACATTAAATAGAGTACAACGGTCCAGATTGATGGTTTGGAATTGCTCAGCTCTCTCCATAGAGGAGCTTTTCATGTTTTTGTGCAATTTCAAACATAACTTGGTGTATTTGCATCTTTACCTTACGAAACGTGGTACGAAGGCTCAACTAGCAAGTTAGACTTATAAGAGCACTCAATAGGGTACAACGGTCCACATTGATGCTTTGGAATTGCTCAACTCTCTCCATAGAGGAGCTTTTCATGTTTTTGTGCAATTTGAGACATAACTTGGTCTATTCGCGTCTTTTCCTTACGAAACGTCGCACGAAAGCTCAACTAGCAAGTTAGACTTTTAAGAGCACTAAATAGAGTACAACGGTCCACATTGATGCTTTGGAATTGCTCCACTCTCTCCATAGAGGAGCTTTTCACGTTTTTGTGCAATTTGAGACATAACTTGATCTTTTCGCCTCTTTACCTTACGAAACGTGGCACGAAGGCTCAACTAGCAAGTTATACTTTTAAGAGCACTAAATAGAGTACAACGGTCCAGATTGATGGTTTGGAATTGCTCAGCTCTCTCCATAGAGGAGCTTTTCACGTTTTTGTGCAATTTCAAACATAGCTTGGTGTATTTGCATCTTTACCTTACGAAACGTGGTACGAAGGCTCAACTAGCAAGTTAGACTTATAAGAGCACTCAATAGGGTACAACGGTCCACATTGATGCTTTGGAATTACTCAACTCTCTCCATAGAGGAGCTTTTCACGTTTTTGTGCAATTTGAGACATAACTTGATCTATTCGCCTCTTGACCTTACGAAACGTGGCACGAAGGCTCAACTAGCAAGTTAGACTTTTATGAGCACTAAATAGAGTACAACGGTCTACATTGATGCTTTGGAATTGCTCTACTCTCTCCATAGAGGAGCTTTTCACGTTTTTGTGTAATTTGAGACATAACTTGGTCTATTTGCGTCTTTACATTATGAAACGTGGCACGAAGGCTCAACTAGCAAGTTAGACTTCTAAGAACGTTAAATAGAGTACAACGGTCCAGATTGATGCTTTGGAATTGCTCAGCTCTCTCCATAGAGGAGCTTTTCACGTATTTGTGCAATTTCACAAATAACTTGGTCTATTTGCATCTTTACCTTAGGAAACGTGGTACGAAGGCTCTACTGTCAAGTTAGACTTATAAGAGCACTCAATAGAGTACAACGGTCCATATTGATGCTTTGGAATTACTCCACTCTCTCCATAGAGGAGTTTTTCACGTTTTTGTGCAATTTGAGACATAACTTAGTCTATTTGCGTCCTTACCTTACGAAACGTGGCACGAAGGCTCAACTAGCAAGTTAGACTTTTAAGAGCACTAAATAGAGTACAACGGTCTACATCGATGCTTTGGAATTGCTCAACTCTCTCTGTAGAGGAGCTTCTTATGTTTTTGAGCAATTTGAGACATAACTTGGTCTATTCGCATCTTTTCCTTACGAAACGTGGCCCGAAGCCTCAACTAGCAAGTTAGACTTTTAAGAGCACTAAATAGAGTACAACGGTCCACATCGATGCTTTGGAATTGCGCAACTCTCTCCATAGAGGAGCTTTTCACATTTTTGAGCAATTTGAGACATAACTTGGTCTATTCGCGTTTTTACCTTGCGAAACGTGGCACGATGGCTCAACTAGCAAGTTAGACTTTTAAGAGCACTAAATAGAGTACAACGGTTCACATTGATGCTTTGGAATTGCTCAACTCTCTCCATAGAGGAGCTTTTCACGTTTTTAAGCAATTTGAGACATAACTTGGTATATTCGCGTCTTTACCTTACGAAACGTGGCACAAAGGCTCAACTAGCAAGGTAGACTTTTAAGAGCACTAAATAGAGTACAACGGCCGATATTGATTCTTTGCAATTGTTCAACTCTCTCCATAGAGGAACTTTTCACGTTTTTGTGCAATTTGAGACATAACTTGGTCTATTCGCGTCTTTACCATATAAAACGTGGCACGACGGCTCAACTAGCAAGTTAGAGTTTTAAGAGCACTAAATAGAGTACAACGGTCTACATTGATGCTTTGGAATATCTCAACTCTCTCCATAGAGGAGCTTTTCACGATTTTGTGCAATTTGAAACATAACTTGATCTATTCGCCTCTTTACCTTACGGAACGTGGCATGAAGGCTCAACTAGCAAGTTAGACTTTTAAGAGCACTAAATAGAGTACAACGGCCGATATTGATTCTTTGCAATTGCTCAACACTCTCCATAGAGGAGCTTTTCACGTTTTTGTGCAATTTGAGACATAACTTGGTCTATTTTCGTCTTTACCTTACGAAACGTAGCACGAATGCTCAACTAGCAAGTTAGACTTCGAAGAACACTAAATAGAGTACAACGGTCATTATTGATGCTTTGGCTCAACTCTTTCCATAGAGGAGCTTTTCACGTTTTTGTGCAATTTCAAACATAACTTGGTCTATTCACGTCTTAACCCTACAAAAAGTTGCACGAAGGCTCAACTAGCAAGTTAGACTTTTAAGAGCACCAAATAGAGTACAACAGCCGATATTGATGCTTTGGAATTGCTCAACTCTCTCCATAGAGGTGCTTTTCACGTTTTTGTGCAATTTGAGACATAACTTGGTCTATTTGCGTCTTGACCTTATGAAACGTGGCACGAAGGCTCAACTAGCAAGTTAGACTTCTAAGAACACTAAATAGAGTACAACGATCCATATTGATGCTTTGGAATTGCTCAACTCTCTCCATAGAGGAGCTTTTCACGTTTTTGTATAATTTCAAACATAACTTGGTCTATTTGCATCTTTACCTTACGAAACGTGGTACGAAGGCTCAACTAGCAAGGTAGACTTGTAAGAGCACTCAATAGATTACAACGGTCCACATTGATGCTTTGGAATTACTCAACTCTCTCCATAGAGGAGCTTTTCACGTTTTTCTGCAATTTGAGACATAACTTGATCTAGTCGCCTCTTTACCTTACGAAACGTGGCACTAAGGCTCAACTAGAAAGTTAGACTTTTAAGAGCACTAAATAGAGTACAACGGTCCACATTGATGCTTTGGAATTTCTCAACTCTCTCCATAGAGGTGTTTTCCACGTTTTTAAGCAATTTGAGACATAACTTGGTCTATTGGCGTCATTACCTTACGAAACGTGGAACGAAAGCTCAACTAGCAAGTTAGACTTTAAGAGCACTAAATAGAGTACAACGGTCCACATCGTTGCTTTGGAATTGCTCAACTCTCTTCATAGAGGAGCTTTTCACGTTTTTGAGCAATTTGAGACATAACTTGGTCTATTCGCGTCTTTACCTTACGAAACGTGGCACGACGGCGCAACTAGCAAGTTAGACTTTTAAGAGCACTAAATAGAGTACAACGGTCCACATTGATGCTTTGGAATTACTCAACTCTCTCCATAGAGGACCTTTTCACTTTTTTGTGCAATTTGAGACATAACTTGATCTATTCGCCTCTTTACCATACGAAACGTGGCTCGAAGGCTCAACTAGCAAGTTAGACTTTTAAGAGCACTAAATGGAGTACAATGGCCGATATTGATTCTTTGGAATTGCTCAACTCTCTCCATGGAGGAGCTTTTCACGTTTTTGTGCAATTTGAGACATAACTTGGTCTATTCGCGTCTTTACCTTATGAAACGTGGCACGACGGCTCAACTAGCAAGTTAGACTTTTAAGAGCACTAAATAGAGTACAACGGTCCACATTTGTGCTATGGAATTGCTCAACTCTCTCCATAGAGGAGCTTTTCACGTTTTTGTGCAATTTGAGACATAACTTGATCTATTCGCCTCTTTACCTTACGAAACGTGGCACGAAGGCTCTACTAGCAAGTTAGACTTTTAAGAGCACTAAATAGATTACAAAGGTCCACATGGATACTTTGGAATTGCTCAACTCTCTCCGTAGAGGAGCTTTTCAAGTTTTTTAGCAATTTGAGACATAACTTGGTCGATTCGCGTTTTTACCTTACGAAACGTGGCACGAAGGCTCGACTAGCAAGTGAGACTTTTAAGGGCACTAAATGGAGTACAACGGTCCACATCGATGCTTTGGAATTGCTTAACTCTCTCCATAGAGGAGCTTTTCAAGTTTTTGAGCAAATTGAGACATAACTTGGTCTGTTCGCCTCTTTACCTTACGAAACGTGGCACGAAGGCTCAACTAGAAAGTTAGACTTTTCAGAGCACTAAATAGATTACAAAGGTCCACATGGATACTTTGGAATTGCTCAACTCTCTCCGTAGAGGAGCTTTTCAAGTTTTTTAGCAATTTGAGACATAACTTGGTCGATTCGCGTTTTTACCTTACGAAACGTGGCACGAAGGCTCGACTAGCAAGTGAGACTTTTAAGGGCACTAAATGGAGTACAACGGTCCACATCGATGCTTTGGAATTGCTTAACTCTCTCCATAGAGGAGCTTTTCAAGTTTTTGAGCAAATTGAGACATAACTTGGTCTGTTCGCCTCTTTACCTTACGAAACGTGGCACGAAGGCTCAACTAGAAAGTTAGACTTTTCAGAGCACTAAATAGAGTACAACGGCCGATATTGATTCTTTGGAATTGTTCAACTCTCTCCATAGAGGAGCTTTTCACGTTTTTTTGCAATTTGAGACATAACTTGGTCTATTCGCGTCTTTACCTTATGAAACGTGGCACGACGGCTCAACTAGCAAGTTAGACTTTTAAGAGCACTAAATAGAGTACAACAGTCCACATTGATGCTTTGGAATTGCTCAACTCTCTCCATAGAGGAGCTTTTCACGTTTTTGTGCAATTTGAGACATAACTTGGTCTATTCGCGTCTTTACCTTATGAAACGTGGCACGACGGCTCAACTAGCAAGTTAGACTTTTAAGAGCACTAAATAGAGTACAACGGTCCACATTGATGCTTTGCAATTGCTCAACTCTCTCCATAGAGGAGCTTTTCACGTTTTTGTGCAATTTGAGACATAACTTGGTCTATTCGCGTCTTTACCTTATGAAACGTGGCACGACGGCTCAACTAGCAAGTTAGACTTTTAAGAGCACTAAATAGAGTACAACGGTCCAAATTGATGCTTTGCAATTGCTCAACTCTCTCCATAGAGGAGCTTCTCACCTTTTTGTGCAATTTGAGACATAACTTGGTCTATTCGCGTCTTTACCTTATGAAACGTGGCACGACGGCTCAACTAGCAAGTTAGACTTTTAAGAGCACTAAATAGAGTACAACGGTCCACATTGATGCTTTGCAATTGCTCAACTCTCTCCATAGAGGAGCTTTTCACGTTTTTGTGCAATTTGAGACATAACTTGGTCTATTCGCGTCTTTACCTTATGAAACGTGGCACGACGGCTCAACTAGCAAGTTAGACTTTTAAGAGCACTAAATAGAGTACAACGGTCCAAATTGATGCTTTGCAATTGCTCAACTCTCTCCATAGAGGAGCTTCTCACCTTTTTGTGCAATTTGAGACATAACTTGGTCTATTCGCGTCTTTACCTTTTGAAACGTGGCACGAAGGCTCAACTAGCAAGTTAGACTTCTAAGAACACTAAACAGAGTACAACGGTCCACATTGATGCTTTGGAATTACTCAACTCTCTCCATAGAGGACCTTTTCACTTTTTTGTGCAATTTGAGACATAACTTGATCTATTCGCCTCTTTACCATACGAAACGTGGCTCGAAGGCTCAACTAGCAAGTTAGACTTTTAAGAGCACTAAATGGAGTACAATGGCCGATATTGATTCTTTGGAATTGCTCAACTCTCTCCATGGAGGAGCTTTTCACGTTTTTGTGCAATTTGAGACATAACTTGGTCTATTCGCGTCTTTACCTTATGAAACGTGGCACGACGGCTCAACTAGCAAGTTAGACTTTTAAGAGCACTAAATAGAGTACAACGGTCCACATTTGTGCTATGGAATTGCTCAACTCTCTCCATAGAGGAGCTTTTCACGTTTTTGTGCAATTTGAGACATAACTTGATCTATTCGCCTCTTTACCTTACGAAACGTGGCACGAAGGCTCTACTAGCAAGTTAGACTTTTAAGAGCACTAAATAGATTACAAAGGTCCACATGGATACTTTGGAATTGCTCAACTCTCTCCGTAGAGGAGCTTTTCAAGTTTTTTAGCAATTTGAGACATAACTTGGTCGATTCGCGTTTTTACCTTACGAAACGTGGCACGAAGGCTCGACTAGCAAGTGAGACTTTTAAGGGCACTAAATGGAGTACAACGGTCCACATCGATGCTTTGGAATTGCTTAACTCTCTCCATAGAGGAGCTTTTCAAGTTTTTGAGCAAATTGAGACATAACTTGGTCTGTTCGCCTCTTTACCTTACGAAACGTGGCACGAAGGCTCAACTAGAAAGTTAGACTTTTCAGAGCACTAAATAGAGTACAACGGCCGATATTGATTCTTTGGAATTGTTCAACTCTCTCCATAGAGGAGCTTTTCACGTTTTTTTGCAATTTGAGACATAACTTGGTCTATTCGCGTCTTTACCTTATGAAACGTGGCACGACGGCTCAACTAGCAAGTTAGACTTTTAAGAGCACTAAATAGAGTACAACAGTCCACATTGATGCTTTGGAATTGCTCAACTCTCTCCATAGAGGAGCTTTTCACGTTTTTGTGCAATTTGAGACATAACTTGGTCTATTCGCGTCTTTACCTTATGAAACGTGGCACGACGGCTCAACTAGCAAGTTAGACTTTTAAGAGCACTAAATAGAGTACAACGGTCCACATTGATGCTTTGCAATTGCTCAACTCTCTCCATAGAGGAGCTTTTCACGTTTTTGTGCAATTTGAGACATAACTTGGTCTATTCGCGTCTTTACCTTATGAAACGTGGCACGACGGCTCAACTAGCAAGTTAGACTTTTAAGAGCACTAAATAGAGTACAACGGTCCAAATTGATGCTTTGCAATTGCTCAACTCTCTCCATAGAGGAGCTTCTCACCTTTTTGTGCAATTTGAGACATAACTTGGTCTATTCGCGTCTTTACCTTTTGAAACGTGGCACGAAGGCTCAACTAGCAAGTTAGACTTCTAAGAACACTAAACAGAGTACAACGGTCCACATTGATGCTTTGGAATTGCTCAACTCTCTCCATAGAAGAGCTTTTCACGTTTTTGTGCAATTTGAGAGATAACTTGATCTATTCGCGCCTTTACCTTACGAAACGTGGAACGAAGGCTCAACTAGCAAGTTAGACTTTTAAGAGCACTAAATAGAGTACAACGTTCCACGTCGATACTTTGGAATTGCTCAACTCTCTCCATAGAGGAGCTTTTCAATTTTTTGAGCAATTTGAGACATAACTTGGTCTATTGGCGTCTTTACCTTACCAAACGTGGCACGAAGGCTCAACTAGCAAGTTAGACTTTTAAGAGCACTAAATGGAGTACAACGGCCGATATTGATTCTTTGGAATTGCTCAACTCTCTCCATGGAGGAGCTTTTCACGTTTTTGTGCAATTTGAGACATAACTTGGTCTATTCGCGTCTTTACCTTATCAAACGTGGCACGACGGCTCAACTAGCAAGTTAGACTTTTAAGAGCACTAAATAGAGTACAACGGTCCACATTTGTGCTTTGGAATTGCTCAACTCTCTCCATAGAGGAGCTTTTCACGTTTTTGTGCAATTTGAGACATAACTTGATCTATTCGCCTCTTTACCTTACGAAACGTGGCACGAAGGCTCTACTAGCAAGTTAGAATTTTAAGAGCACTAAATAGAGTACAACGGCCGAGATTGAATCTTTGGAATTGCTGAACTCTCTCCATAGAGGAGCTTTTCACGTTTTTGTGCAATTTGAGACATAACTTGGTCTATTCACGTCTTTACCTTATGAAACGTGGCACGAAGGCTCAACTAGCACGTTAGACTTCAAAGAACACTAGATAGAGTACAACGGTCCATATTTATGCTTTGGAATTGCTCAACTCTCTCCATAGAGGACCTTTTCACGTTTTTGTGCAATTTGAGACATGACTTGATCTATTCGCCTCTTTACCTTACGAAACGTGGTACGCAGGCTCAACTGGCAAGTTAGACTTTTAAGAGTACTAAATAGATTACAAAGGTCCACATGGATACTTTGGAATTGCTCAACTCTCTCCGTAGAGGAGCTTTTCAAGTTTTTGAGCAATTTGAGACATAACTTGGTCTATTCGCGTTTTTACCTTACGAAACGTGGCACGAAGGCTCGACTAGCAAGTGAGACTTTTAAGAGCACTAAATGGAGTACAACTGTCCACATCGATGCTTTGGAATTGCTCAACTCTCTCCATAGAGGAGCTTTTCAAGTTTTTGAGCAAATTGAGACATAACTTGGTCTATTCGCCTCTTTACCTTACGAAACGTGGCACGAAGGCTCAACTAGAAAGTTAGACTTTTAAGAGCACTAAATAGAGTACAACGGCCGATATTGATTCTTTGGAATTGTTCAACTCTCTCCATAGAGGAGCTTTTCACGTTTTTTTGCAATTTGAGACATAACTTGGTCTATTCGCGTCTTTACCTTATGAAACGTGGCACGACGGCCCAACTAGCAAGTTAGACTTTTAAGAGCACTAAATCGAGTACAACAGTCCACATTGATGTTTTGGAATTGCTCAACTCTCTCCATAGAGGAGCTTTTCAAGTTTTTTAGCAATTTGAGACATAACTTGGTCTATTCGCGTTTTTACCTTACGAAACGTGGCACGAAGGCTCGACTAGCAAGTGAGACTTTTAAGAGCACTAAATGGAGTACAACGGTCCACATCGATGCTTTGGAATTGCTTAACTCTCTCCATAGAGGAGCTTTTCAAGTTTTTGAGCAAATTGAGACATAACTTGGTCTGTTCGCCTCTTTACCTTACGAAACGTGGCACGAAGGCTCAACTAGAAAGTTAGACTTTTAAGAGCACTAAATAGAGTACAACGGCCGATATTGATTCTTTGGAATTGTTCAACTCTCTCCATAGAGGAGCTTTTCACGTTTTTTTGCAATTTGAGACATAACTTGGTCTAGTCGCGTCTTTACCTTATGAAACGTGGCACGACGGCTCAACTAGCAAGTTAGACTTTTAAGAGCACTAAATAGAGTACAACAGTCCACATTGATGCTTTGGAATTGCTCAACTCTCTCCATAGAGGAGCTTTTCACGTTTTTGTGCAATTTGAGACATAACTTGGTCTATTCGCGTCTTTACCTTATGAAACGTGGCACGACGGCTCAACTAGCAAGTTAGACTTTTAAGAGCACTAAATAGAGTACAACGGTCCACATTGATGCTTTGCAATTGCTCAACTCTCTCCATAGAGGAGCTTTTCACGTTTTTGTGCAATTTGAGACATAACTTGGTCTATTCGCGTCTTTACCTTATGAAACGTGGCACGACGGCTCAACTAGCAAGTTAGACTTTTAAGAGCACTAAATAGAGTACAACAGTCCAAATTGATGCTTTGCAATTGCTCAACTCTCTCCATAGAGGAGCTTTTCACCTTTTTGTGCAATTTGAGACATAACTTGGTCTATTCGCGTCTTTACCTTTTGAAACGTGGCACGAAGGCTCAACTAGCAAGTTAGACTTCTAAGAACACTAAACAGAGTACAACGGTCCACATTGATGCTTTGGAATTGCTCAACTCTCTCCATAGAGGAGCTTTTCACGTTTTTGTGCAATTTGAGAGATAACTTGATCTATTCGCGCCTTTACCTTACGAAACGTGGAACGAAGGCTCAACTAGCAAGTTAGACTTTTAAGAGCACTAAATAGAGTACAACGTTCCACGTCGATACTTTGCAATTGCTCAACTCTCTCCATAGAGGAGCTTTTCAAGTTTTTGAGCAATTTGAGACATAACTTGGTCTATTGGCGTCTTTACCTTACGAAATGTGGCACGAAGGCTCAACTAGCAAGTTAGACTTTTAAGAGCACTAAATAGAGTACAACGGTCCACGTCGATGCTTTGGAATTGCGCAACTCTCTCCATAGAGGAGGTTTTCACGTTTTTTAGCAATTTGAGACATAACTTGGTCTATTCGCGTCTTTACCTTACGAAACGTGGCACGACGGCTCAACTAGCAAGTTAGATTTTTAAGAGAACTAAATAGAGTACAACGGTCCACATTGATGCTTTGGAATTACTCAACTCTCTCCATAGAGGACCTTTTCACTTTTTTGTGCAATTTGAGACATAACTTTATCTATTCGCCTCTTTACCATACGAAACGTGGCTCGAAGGCTCAACTAGCAAGTTAGACTTTTAAGAGCACTAAATGGAGTACAACGGCCGATATTGATTCTTTGGAATTGCTCAACTCTCTCCATGGAGGAGCTTTTCACGTTTTTGTGCAATTTGAGACATAACTTGGTCTATTCGCGTCTTTACCTTATCAAACGTGGCACGACGGCTCAACTAGCAAGTTAGACTTTTCAGAGCACTAAATAGAGTACAACGGTCCACATTTGTGCTTTGGAATTGCTCAACTCTCTCCATGGAGGAGCTTTTCACGTTTTTGTGCAATTTGAGACATAACTTGATCTATTCGCCTCTTTACCTTACGAAACGTGGCACGAAGGCTCTACTAGCAAGTTAGAAATTTAAGAGCACTAAATAGAGTACAACGGCCGAGATTGAATCTTTGGAATTGCTGAACTCTCTCCATAGAGGAGCTTTTCACGTTTTTGTGCAATTTGAGACATAACTTGGTCTATTCACGTCTTTACCTTATGAAACGTGGCACGAAGGCTCAACTAGCACGTTAGACTTCTAAGAACACTAAATAGAGTACAACGGTCCATATTTATGCTTTGGAATTGCTCAACTCTCTCCATAGAGGACCTTTTCACGTTTTTGTGCAATTTGAGACATGACTTGATCTATTCGCCTCTTTACCTTACGAAACGTGGTACGAAGGCTCAACTGGCAAGTTAGACTTTTAAGAGTACTAAATAGATTACAAAGGTCCACATGGATACTTTGCAATTGCTCAACTCTCTCCGTAGAGGAGCTTTTCAAGTTTTTGAGCAATTTGAGACATAACTTGGTCTATTCGCGTTTTTACCTTACGAAACGTGGCACGAAGGCTCGACTAGCAAGTGAGACTTTTAAGAGCACTAAATGGAGTACAACTGTCCACATCGATGCTTTGGAATTGCTCAACTCTCTCCATAGAGGAGCTTTTCAAGTTTTTGAGCAAATTGAGACATAACTTGGTCTATTCGCCTCTTTACCTTACGAAACGTGGCACGAAGGCTCAACTAGAAAGTTAGACTTTTAAGAGCACTAAATAGAGTACAACGGCCGATATTGATTCTTTGGAATTGTTCAACTCTCTCCATAGAGGAGCTTTTCACGTTTTTTTGCAATTTGAGACATAACTTGGTCTATTCGCGTCTTTACCTTATGAAACGTGGCACGACGGCCCAACTAGCAAGTTAGACTTTTAAGAGCACTAAATCGAGTACAACAGTCCACATTGATGTTTTGGAATTGCTCAACTCTCTCCATAGAGGAGCTTTTCACGTTTTTGTGCAATTTGAGACATAACTTGGTCTATTCGCATCTTTACCTTATGAAACGTGGCACGACGGCTCAACTAGCAAGTTAGACTTTTAAGAGCACTAAATAGAGTACAACGGTCCACATTGATGCTTTGCAATTGGTCAACTCTCTCCATAGAGGAGCTTTTCACGTTTTTGTGCAATTTGAGACATAACTTGGTCTATTCGCGTCTTTACCTTATGAAACGTGGCACGACGGCTCAACTAGCAAGTTAGACTTTTAAAAGCACTAAATAGAGTACAACGGTCCAAATTGATGCTTTGCAATTGCTCAACTCTCTCCATAGAGGAGCTTTTCACCTTTTTGTGCAATTTGAGACATAACATGGTCTATTCGCGTCTTTACCTTTTGAAACGTGGCACGAAGGCTCAACTAGCAAGTTAGACTTCTAAGAACACTAAACAGAGTACAACGGTCATTATTGATGCTTTAAAATTGCTCAACTCTCTCCATAGAGGAGCTTTTCACGTTTTTGTGCCATTTCAAACATAACTTGGTCTATTCGCGTCTTTACCCTACAAAACGCGGCACGAAGGCTCAACTAGCAAGTTAGACTTTTAAGAGCACTAAATAGAGTACAACGGCCGATATTGATGCTTTGGAATTTCACAGCTCTCTCCATAGAGGTGGTTTTCACGTTTTTGTGTAATTTGAGACATAACTTGGTTTATTTGCGTCTTTACCTTATGAAACGTTGCACGACGACTCAACTAGCAAGTTAGACTTTTAAGAGCACTAAATAGAGTACAACGGTCCACGTTGACGCTTTGGAATTGCTCAACTCTCTCCATAGAGGAGCTTTCCACTTTTTAAGCAATTTGAGACATAACTTGGTCTATTCGCGTCTTTACCTTACGAAACGTGGAACGAAGGCTCAACTAGTAAGTTAGACTTTTAAGAGCACTAAATAGAGTACAACGGTCCACATCGATGCTTTGGAATTGCTCAACTCTCTCCATAGAGGAGCTTTTCACTATTTTGTGCACTTTGAGACATAACTTGACCTATTCGCCTCTTTACCTTACGAAACGTGGCACGAAGGCTCAACTAGCATGTTAGACTTTTAAAAGCACTAAATAGAGTGATACGGTCCACAATGATGCTTTGGAATTGCTCAACTCTCTCCATAGAGGAGCGTTTGACGTTTTTAAGCAATTTGAGACATAACTTAGTCTATTTGCGTCTTTACCTTACGAAACGTGACACGAAGGCTCAACTAGCAAGTTAGACTTTTAAGAGCACTAAATAGAGTACAACGTTCCACGTCGATACTTTGGAATTGCTCAACTCTCTCCATAGAGGAGCTTTTCAAGTTTTTGAGCAATTTGAGACATAACTTGGTCTATTGGCGTCTTTACCTTACGAAACGTGGCACGAAGGCTCAACTAGCAAGTTAGAGTTTTAAGAGCACTAAATAGAGTACAACGGTCCACATCGATGCTTTGGAATTGCGCAACTCTCTTCATAGAGGAGGTTTTCACGTTTTTGAGCAATTTGAGACATAACTTGGTCTATTCGCGTCTTTACCTTGTGAAACGTGGATCGACGGCTCAACTAGCAAGTTAGACTTTTAAGAGCACTAAATAGAGTACAACGGTCCACATTGATGCTTTGGAATTACTCAACTCTCTCTGTAGAGGACCTTTTCACTTTTTTGTGAAATTTGAGACATAACTTGATCTATTCGCCTCTTTACCTTACAAAACGTGGCACAAAGGCTCAACTAGCAAGTTAGACTTTTAAGAGCACTAAATGGAGTACAACGGCCGACATTGATTCTTTGGAATTGCTCAACTCTCTCCATGGAGGAGCTTTTCACGTTTTTGTGCAATTTGAGACATAACTTGGTCTATTCGCGTCTTTACCTTATGAAACGTGGCACGACGGCTCAACTAGCAAGTTAGACTTTTAAGAGCACTAAATAGAGTACAACGGTCCACATTTGTTCTTTGGAATTGCTCAACTCTCTCCATAGAGGAGCTTTTCACGTTTTTGTGCAATTTGAGACATAACTTGATCTATTCGCCTCTTTACCTTACGAAACGTGGCACGAGGGCTCTACTAGCAAGTTAGAATTTTAAGAGCACAAAATAGAGTACAACGGCCGATATTGAATCTTTGGAATTCCTCAACTCTCTCCATAGTGGAGCTTTTCACGTTTTTGGGCAATTTGAGACATAACTTGGTCTATTCACGTCTTTACCTTATGAAACGTGGCACGAAAGCTCAACTAGCACGTTAGACTTCTAAGAACACTAAATAGAGTACAACGGTCCATATTTATGCTTTGGAATTGCTCAACTATCTCCATAGAGGAGCTTTTCACGTTTTTGTGCAATTTCAAACATAACTTGGTCTATTCGCGTCTTTACCTTACGAAATGTGGCACGAAGGCTCAACTTGCAAGTTAGACTTTTAAGGGCACTAAATAGAGTACAACGGTCCACATTGATGCTTTGGAATTGCTCAACTCTCTCCATAGAGGAGCCTTTCACGTTTTTAAGCAATTTGAGACATAACTTGGTCTATTCGCGTGTTTACCTTACGAAACGTGGAACGAAGGCTCAAATAGCAAGTTAGACTTTTAAGAGCACTAAATAGAGTACATCGGTCCACATTGATGCTTTGGAATTGCTCAACTCTCTACAAAGAGGAGCTTTTCACGTTTTTGTGCAATTTGAGACAAAACTTGATCAATTCGCCTCTTTACCTTGCGAAACGTGGCACGAAGGCTCAACTAGCAAGTTAGACTGTTAAGAGCACTAAATAGAGTACAACGGCCGATATTGATTCTTTGGAATTGCTCAACTCTCTCCATAGAGGAGCGTTTCACGTTTTTAAGCAATTTGAGACATAACTTGGTCTATTTGCGTCTTTACCTTACGAAACGTGGCACGGAGGCTCAACTTGCAAGTTAGACATTGAAGAGCACTAAATAGAGTACAACGGTCTACAACGATGCTTTAGAATTGCTCAACTCTCTCCGTAGAGGAGCCTTTCAAGTTTTTGAGCAATTTGAGACATAAGTTGGTCTATTCGCGTCTTTTCCTTACGAAACGTGGCACGAAGGCTCAACTAGCAACTTAGACTTTCAAGAGCACTAAATAGATTACAAAGGTCCACATTGATGCTTTGGAATTGCTCAACTCTCTCCATATAGGAGCTTTTCACGTTTTTGTGCAATTTCAAACATAACTTGGTCTATTTGCATTTTTACCTTACGAAACATGGTACGAAGGCTCAACTAGCAAGTCAGACTTTTAAGAGCACTAAATAGAGTACAACGGTCCACATCGATGCTTTGGAATTGCGCAACTCTCTCCATAGAGGAGCTTTTCACGTTTTTGTGCAATTTGAGACATAACTTGGTCTATTCGCGTCTTTACCTTACGAAACGTGGCACGACGGCTCAAATAGCAAGTTAGACTTTTAAGAGCACTAAATAGTGTACAACGGTTCACATTGATGCTTTGGAATTGCTCAACTCTCTCCATAGAGGACCTTTTCACGTTTTTGTGTAATTTGAGACATAACTTGATCTATTCTCCTCTTTACATTACGAAACGTGGCACGAAGGCTCAACTAGCAAGTTAGACTTTTAAGAGCACAACGGTCCACATTGATGCTTTGGAATCGCTCAACTCTTTCCATGGAGGAGCTTTCCACGTTTTAAAGCAATTTGAGACATAACTGGGTCTATTCGCTTCTTTACCTTACGAAACGTGGAACGAAGGCTCAACTAGCAATTTAGACTTTTAAGAGCACTAAATAGAGTACATCGGTCCACATTGATGCTTTGGAATTGCTCAACTCTCTCCAAAGAGGAGCTTTTCACGTTTTTGTGCAATTTGAGACATAACTTGATCTATTCGCCTCTTTACCTTGCGAAACGTGGCACGAAGGCTCAACGAGCAAGTTAGACTGTTAAGAGCACTAAATAGAGTACAACGGCCGATATTGATTCTTTGGAATTGCTCAACTCTCTCCATAGAGGAGCGTTTCACGTTTTTAAGCAATTTGAGACATAACTTGGTCTATTTGCGTCTTTACCTTACGAAACGTGGCACGAAGGCTCAACTTGCAAGTTAGACATTGAAGAGCACTAAATAGAGTACAACGGTCTACAACGATGCTTTAGAATTGCTCAACTCTCTCCGTAGAGGAACCTTTCAAGTTTTTGAGCAATTTGAGACATAAGTTGGTCTATTCGCGTCTTTTCCTTACGAAACGTGGCACGAAGGCTCAACTAGCAACTTAGACTTTCAAGAGCACTAAATAGATTACAAAGGTCCACATTGATGCTTTGGAATTGCTCAACTCTCTCCATATAGGACCTTTTCACGTTTTTGTGCAATTTCAAACATAACTTGGTCTATTTGCATCTTTACCTTACGAAACGTGGTACGAAGGCTCAACTAGCAAGTCAGACTTTTAAGAGCACTAAATAGAGTACAACGGTCCACATCGATGCTTTGGAATTGCGCAACTCTCTCCATAGAGGAGCTTTTCACGTTTTTGTGCAATTTGAGACATAACTTGGTCTATTCGCGTCTTTACCTTACGAAACGTGGCACGACGGCTCAAATAGCAAGTTAGACTTTTAAGAGCACTAAATAGTGTACAACGGTTCACATTGATGCTTTGGAATTGCTCAACTCTCTCCATAGACGACCTTTTCACGTTTTTGTGCAATTTGAGACATAACTTGATCTATTCTCCTCTTTACATTACGAAACGTGGCACGAAGGCTCAACTAGCAAGTTAGACTTTTAAGAGCACTAAATAGAGCACAACGGTCTACATTGATGCTTTGGAATCGCTCAACTCTTTCCATGGAGGAGCTTTCCACGTTTTAAAGCAATTTGAGACATAACTGGGTCTATTCGCTTCTTTACCTTACGAAACGTGGAACGAAGGCTCAACTAGCAAGTTAGACTTTTAAGAGCACTAAATAGAGTACAACGGTCCATATCGATGCTTTGGAATTGCTCAACTCTCTCCATAGAGGAGCTTTTCACGTTTTTGTGCAATTTGAGACATAACTTGATCTATTCGCCTCTTCACCTTACGAAACATGGCACGAAGGCTCAACTAGCAAGTTTGACTTTTAAGAGCACTAAATAGAGTACGACGGTCCACGTTGATGGTTTGGAATTGCTCAACCCTCTCTATAGAGGAGCGTTTCACGTTTTTAAGCAATTTGACACATAACTTGGTCTATTGGCGCCTTTACCTTACGAATTGTGGCACGAAGGCTCAACTAGCAAGTTAGAGTACAACAGTCCACATCGATGCTTTGGAATTGCTCAACTCTCTCCGCAGAGGAGCTTTTCACGTTTTTGAGCAATTTGAGACATAACTTGGTCTATTCGCATCTTTTTCGAACGAAACGTGGCACGAAGGCTCAACTAGCAAGTTAGACTTTTAAGAGCACTAAATTGATTACAAACGTCCACATTGATGCTTTGGAATTGCTCAACTCTCTCCATAAAGGAGCTTTTCACGTTTTTAAGCAATTTGAGACATAACTTGGTCTATTCGCGCCTTTACCTGACGAAACGTGGAACGAAGGCTCAACTAGCAAGTTAGACTTTTAAGAGCACTAAATAGAGTACAACGGTCCACATTGATGCTTTGGAATTGCTCAACTCTCTCCAAAGAGGAGCATTTCACGTTTTTAAGCAATTTGAGACATAACTTGGTCTATTCGCGTCTTTACCTTGACGAAACGTGGAATGAAGGCTCAACTAGCAAGTTAGACTTTTCAGAGCACTAAATAGAGTACAACGGTCCACATTGATGCTTTGGAATTGCTCAACTCTCTCCATAGAGGAGCCTTTCACGTTTTTAAGCAATTTGAGACATTACTTGGTCTATTCGCGTCTTTACCTGACGAAACGTGGAACGAAGGCTCAACTAGGAAGTTAGACTTTTAAGAGCACTAAATAGAGTACAACGGTCAAAATTGATGCTTTGAAATTGCTCAACTCTCTCCATAGAGGAGCTTTTCACGTTTTTGTGTAATTTGAGACATAACTTGATCTATTCGCCTCTTTACCTTATGAAACATGGCACGAAGGCTCAACTAGAAAGTTAGACTGTTAAGAGCACTAAATAGAGTACAACAGTCGATATTGATTCTTTGGAATTGCTCAACTCTCTCCATAGAGGAGCGTCTCACGTTTTTAAGCAATTTGAGACATAACTTGGTTTATTTGCGTCTTTACCTTACGAAACGTGGCACGAAGGCTCAACTAGCAAGTTGGACTTTTAAGAGCACTAAATAGAGTACAACGGTCTACATCGATGCTTTGGAATTGCTCAACTCTCACCATAGAGGATCCTTTCACGTTTTTAAGCAATTTGAGACATAACTTGGTCTATTCGCGTCTTTACCTGACGAAACGTGGAACGAAGGCTCAACTAGCAAGTTAGACTTTTAAGAGCACTGAATAGAGTACAACGGTCCACATTGATGCTTTGGAATTGCTCAACTCTCTCCAAAGAGGAGCCTTTCACGTTTTTAAGCAATTTGAGACATAACTTGGTCTATTCGTGTCTTTACCTTACGAAACGTGGAACGAATGCTCAACTAGCAAGTTAGACTTTTCAGAGCACTAAATAGAGTACAACGGTCCACATTGATGCTTTGCAATTGCTCAACTCTCTTTCATAGACGAGCTTTTCACGTTTTTGTGTAATTTGAGACATAACTTGATCTATTCGCCTCTTTACCTTACGAAACGTGGCACGAAGGCTCAACTAGCAAGTTAGACTGTTAAGAGCACTAAATAGAGTACAACAGCCGATATTGATTCTTTGGAATTGCTCAACTCTCTCCATACAGGAGCGTTTCACGTTTTTATGCAATTTGAGACATAACTTGGTCTATTTGCGTCTTTACCTTACGAAACGTGGAACGAAGGCTCAACTAGCAAGTTAGACTTTCAAGAGCACTAAATAGAGTATAACAGTCCACATCGATGCTTTGGAATTGCTCAACTCTCTCCATAGAGGAGCTTTTCACGTTTTTAAGCAATTTGAGACATAACTTGGTCTATTCGCGTCTTTTCCTAACGAAACGTGGCACGAAGGCTTAACTAGCAAGTTAGACTTTTAAGAGCACTAAATAGATTACAAAGGTCCACATCGATGCTTTGGAATTGCTCAACTCTCTCCATATAGGAGCCTTTCACGTTTTTAAGAAATTTGAGACATAACTTGGTCTATTCGCGTCTTTACCTTACGAAACGTGGCCCAAAGCCTCAACTAGCAAGTTAGACTTTGAAAACCACTAAATAGAGTACAACGGTCCACATTGATGCTTTGGAATTGCTCAACTCTCTCCATAGAGGAGCGTTTCACGTTTTTATGCAATTTGAGACATAACTTGATCTATTCGCCTCTTTACCTTACGAAACGTGGCACGAAGGCTCAACTAGCAAGTTAGACTTTTAAGAGCACTAAATAAAGTACAACGGTCCATATTGATGCTTTCGAATTGCTCAACTCTCTCCAAAGAGAAGCCTTTCACGTTTTTAAGCAATTTGATACATAACTTGGTCTATTCGTGTCTTTACCTTACGAAACGTGGAACGAAGGCTCAACTAGCAAGTTAGACTTTTAAGAGCACTAAATAGAGTACAACGGTCCAAATTGATTCCTTGGAATTGCTCAACTCTCTCTATAGAGGAAGTTTTCACGTTTTTGTGCAATTTGAGACATAACTTGCCTCTTTACCTTATGAAACGTGGCACGAAGGCTCAACCAGCAAGTTAGACTGTTAAGAGCATTAAATAGAGTACAACGGCCGATATTGATTCTTTGGAATTGCTCAACTCTCTCCATAGAGGAGTTTTTCACGTTTTTGTGCAATTTGAGACATAACTTGATCTATTCGCCTCTTTACCTTACGAAACGTGGCACGAAGGCTCAACTAGCAAGTTAGACTTTTAACAGCACTAAATAGAGTACAACGGTCCATATTGATGCTTAGGAATTGCTCAACTCTCTCCATAGAGGAGCCTTTCATGTTTTTAAGCAATTTGAGACATAACTTGGTGTATTCGCGTGTTTACCTTACGAAACATGGAACGAAGGCTCAACTAGCAAGTTAGACTGTTAAGAGCTCTAAATAGAGTACAACAGTCCACATTGATGCTTTGGAATTGCTCAACTCTCTCCAAAGAGGAGCCTTTCACGTTTTTAAGCAATTTGAGACATAACTTGGTCTATTCGTGTCTTTACCTTACGAAACGTGGAACGAAGGCTCAACTAGCAAGTAAGACTTTTAAGAGCACTAAATAGAGTACAACGGTCGACATTGATGCTTTGCAATTGCTCAACTCTCTCCATAGAGGAGCTTTTCACGTTTTTGTGCAATTTGAGACATAACTTGATCTATTCGCCTCTTTACCTTACGAAACGTGGCACGAAGGCTCAACTAGCAAGTTAGACTGTTAAGAGCCCTAAATAGAGTACAACAGCCGATATTGATTCTTTGGAATTGCTCAACTCTCTCCATAAAGGAGCCTTTCACGTTTTTAAGAAATTTGAGACATAACTTGGTCTATTCGCGTCTTTACCTTACGAAACGTGGCCCGAAGGCTCAACTAGCAAGTTAGACTTTGAAGAGCACTAAATAGAGTACAACGGTCCACATTGATGCTTTGGAATTGCTCAACTCTCTCCATAGAGGAGCGTTTCACGTTTTTATACAATTTGAGACATAACTTGATCTATTCGCCTCTTTACCTTACGAAACGTGGCACGAAGGCTCAACTAGAAAGTTAGACTTTTAAGAGCACTAAATAGAGTACAACGGTCCATATTGATGCTTTGGAATTGCTCAACTCTCTCCAAAGAGGAGCCTTTCACGTTTTTAAGCAATTTGAGACATAACTTGGTCTATTCGCGCCTTTACCTGACGAAACGTGGAACGAAGGCTCAACTAGCAAGTTAGACTTTTAAGAGCACTAAATAGACTACAACAGTCCACATCGATGCTTTGGAATTGCTCAACTCTCTCCATAGAGGAGCTTTTCACGTTTTTGAGCAATTTGAGACATAACTTGGTCTATTCGCGTCTTTTCCTAACGAAACGTGGCACGAAGGCTTAACTAGCAAGTTAGACTTTTAAGAGCACTAAATAGATTACAAAGGTCCACATCGATGCTTTGGAATTGCTCAACTCTCTCCATAGAGGAGCTTTTCACGTTTTTGAGCAATTTGAGACATAACTTGGTCTATTCGCGTCTTTTCCTAACGAAACGTAGCACGAAGGCTTAACTAGCAAGTTAGACTTTTAAGAGCACTAAATAGAGTACAACGGTCCAAATTGATTCCTTGGAATTGCTCAACTCTCTCTATAGAGGAAGTTTTCACGTTTTTGTGCAATTTGAGACATAACTTGCCTCTTTACCTTACGAAACGTGGCATGAAGGCTCAACTAGCAAGTTAGACTGTTAAGAGCATTAAATAGAGTACAACGGCCGATATTGATTCTTTGGAATTGCTCAACTCTCTCCATAGAGGAGTTTTTCACGTTTTTGTGCAATTTGAGACATAACTTGATCTATTCACCTTTTTACCTAACGAAGCGTGGCACGAAGGCTCAACTAGCAAGTTAGACTTTTAACAGCACTAAATAGAGTACAACGGTCCATATTGATGCTTTGGAATTGCTCAACTCTCTCCATAGAGGAGCCTTTCACGTTTTTAAGCAATTTGAGACATAACTTGGTGTATTCGCGTTTTAACCTTACGAAACATGGAACGAAGGCTCAACTAGCAAGTTAGACTTTAAAGAGCACTAAATAGAGTACAACGGTCCACATTGATGCTTTGGAATTGCTCAACTCTCTCCAAAGAGGAGCCTTTCACGTTTTTAAGCAATTTGAGACATAACTTGGTCTATTCGTGTCTTTACCTTACGAAACGTGGAACGAAGGCTCAACTAGCAAGTAAGACTTTTAAGAGCACTAAATAGAGTACAACGGTCGACATTGATGCTTTGCAATTGCTCAACTCTCTCCATTGAGGAGCTTTTCACGTTTTTGTGCAATTTGAGACATAACTTGATCTATTCGCCTCTTTACCTTACGAAACGTGGCACGAAGGCTCAACTAGCACGTTAGACTGTTAAGAGCCCTAAATAGAGTACAACAGCCGATATTGATTCTTTAGAATTGCTCAACTCTCTCCATAGAGGAGCCTTTCACGTTTTTACGAAATTTGAGACATAACTTGGTCTATTCGCGTCTTTACCTTACGAAACGTGGCCCGAAGGCTCAACTAGCAGGTTAGACTTTGAAGAGCACTAAATAGAGTACAACGGTCCACATTGATGCTTTGGAATTGCTCAACTCTCTCCATAGAGGAGCGTTTCACGTTTTTATGCAATTTGAGACATAACTTGGTCTATTCGCCTCTTTACCTTACGAAACGTGGCACGAAGGCTCAACTAGCAAGTTAGACTTTTAAGAGCACTAAATAGATTACAAAGGTCCACATCGATGCTTTGGAATTGCTCAACTCTCTCCATAGAGGAGCTTTTCACGTTTTTAAGCAATTTGAGACATAACTTGGTCTATTCGCGTCTTTACCTTACGAAACGTGGCACGAAGGCTCAACTAGCAAGTTAGACTTTTAAGAGCACTAAATAGAGTTCAACGGTCCACATTGATCCTTTGGAATTGCTCAACTCTCTCCATAGAGGAGCGTTTCACGTTTTTATGCAATTTGAGACATAACTTGATCTATACGCCTCTTTACCTTACGAAACGTGGCACGAAGGCTCAACTAGCAAGTTAGACTTTTAAAAGCACTGAATAGAGTACAACGGTCCACATTGATGCTTTGGAATTGCTCAACTCTCTCCATAGAGGAGCTTTTCACGTTTTTGTGCAATTTGAGGCATAACTTGATCTATTCGCCTCTTTACCTTACGAAACGTGGCACGAAGGCTCAACTAGCAAGTTAGGCTTCTAAGAACACTAAATAGAGTAGAAAGGTCCATATTAATGCTTTGGAATTGCTCTACTCTCTCCATAGAGGAGCTTTTCACGTTTTTGTGCAATTTCAAACATAACTTGGTCTATTCGCGTCTTTACCTTACGAAACGTGGAACGAAGGCTCAACTAGCAAGTTAGACTTTTAAGAGCACTAAATAGAGTACAACGGTCCACATCGATGCTTTGGAATTGCTCAACTCTCTCCATAGAGGAGCTTTTCACGTTTTTGTGCACTTTGAGACATAACTTGATCGATTCGCCTCTTTACCTTACGAAACGTGGCACGAAGGCTCAACTAGCAAGTTAGACTTTTAAGAGCACTAAATAGAGTGCAACGGTCCACATTGATGCTTTGGAATTGCTCAACTCTCTCCATAGAGGAGCGTTTCACGTTTTTAAGCAATTTGAGACATAACTTGGTCTATTTACGTCTTTACCTTACGAAACGTGGCACGAAGGCTCAACTAGCAAGTTAGACTTTGAAGAGCACTAAATAGAGTACAAAGTTCCACATTGATACTTTGGAATTGCTCAACTCTCTCCATAGAGGAGCTTTTCAAGTTTTTGAGCAATTTGAGACATAACTTGGTCTATTGGCGTCTTTACCTTACGAAATGTGGCACGAAGGCTCAACTAGCCAGTTAGACTTTTAAGATCACTAAATAGAGTACAACGGTCCACATTGATGCTTTGGAATTGCTCAACTCTCTCCATAGAGGAGCGTTTCACGTTTTTATGCAATTTGAGACATAACTTGATCTATTCGCCTCTTTACCTTACGAAACGTGGCACGAAGGCTCAACTAGCAAGTTAGACTTTTAAGAGCACTAAATAGAGTACAACGGTCCACATTGATGCTTTGGAATTGCTCAACTCTCTCCATAGAGGAGCCTTTCACGTTTTTAAGCAATTTGAGACATAACTTGGTCTATTCGCGTCTTTACCTTACGAAACGTGGAACGAAGGCTCAACTAGCAAGTTAGACTTTTAAGAGCACTAAATAGAGTACAACGGTCGACATTGATGCTTTGGAATTGCTCAACTCTCTCCAAAGTGGAGCCTTTCACGTTTTCAAGCAATTTGAGACATAACTTGGTCTATTCGCGTCTTTACCTGACGAAACGTGGAATGAAGGCTCAACTAGCAAGTTAGACTTTTAAGAGCACTAAATAGAGTACCACGGTCCACATTGATGCTTTGGAATTGCTCAACTCTCTCCATAGAGGAGCCTTTCACGTTTTTAAGCAATTTGAGACACTGCTTGGTCTATTCGCGTCCTTACCTTACGAAACATGGAACGAAGGCTCAACTAGCAAGTTAGACTTTTAAGAGCACTAAATAGAGTACAATGGTCAAAATTGATGCTTTGGAATTGCTCAACTCTCTCCGTAGAGGAGCTTTTCACGTTTTTGTGCAATATGAGACATAACTTGATCTTTTCGCCTCTTTACCTTACGAAACGTGGCACGGAGGCTCAACTAGCAAGTTAGAATGTTAAGAGCACTAAATAGAGTACAACAGCCGATATTGATTCTTTGGAATTGCTCAACTCTCTCCATTGACGAGCGTCTCACGTTTTTAAGCAATTTGAGACATAACTTGGTCTATTGGCGTCTTTACCTTATGAAACGTGGCACGAAGGCTCAACTACCAAGTTAGACTTTTAAGAGCACTAAATAGAGTACAACGGTCTACATCGATGCTTTGGAATTGCTCAACTCTCTCCATAGAGGAGCCTTTCACGTTTTTAAGCAATTTGAGACATAACTTTGTCTATTCGCGTCTTTACCTGACGAAACGTGGAACGAAGGCTCAACTAGCAAGTTAGACTTTTAAGAGCATTGAATAGAGTACAACGGTCCACATTGATGCTTTGGAATTGCTCAACTCTCTCCATAGAGGAGCTTTTCACGTTTTTGTGCAATTTGAGACATAACTTGATCTATTCGCCTCTTTAACTTACGAAACGTGGCACGAAGGCTCAACTAGCAAGTTAGGCTTCTAAGAACACTAAATAGAGTAGAACGGTCCATATTGATGCTTTGGAATTGCTCAACTCTCTCCATAGAGGAGCGTTTCACGTTTTTATGCAATTTGAGACATAACTTGATCTATTCGCCTCTTTACCTTACAAAACGTGGCACGAAGGCTCAACTAGCAAGTTAGACTTTTAAGAGCACTAAATAGAGTACAACGGTCCACATTGATGCTTTGGAATTGCTCAACTCTCTCCATAGAGGAGCCTTTCACGTTTTTAAGCAATTTGAGACATAACTTGGTCTATTCGCGTCTTTACCTTACGAAACGTGGAACGAAGGCTCAACTAGCAAGTTAGACTTTTAAGAGCACTAAATAGAGTACAACGGTCGACATTGATGCTTTGGAATTGCTCAACTCTCTCCATAGAGGAGCCTTTCACGTTTTTAAGCAATTTGAGACATAACTTGGTCTATTCGCGTCTTTACCTGACGAAACGTGGAACGAAGGCTCAACTAGCAAGTTAGACTTTTAAGAGCACTGAATAGAGTACAACGGTCCACATTGATGCTTTGGAATTGCTCAACTCTCTCCATAGAGGAGCTTTTCACGTTTTTGTGCAATTTGAGACATAACTTGATCTATTCGCCTCTTTACCTTACGAAACGTGGCACGAAGGCTCAACTAGCAAGTTAGGCTTCTAAGAACACTAAATAGAGTAGAAAGGTCCATATTGATGCTTTGGAATTGCTCTACTCTCTCCATAGAGGAGCTTTTCACGTTTTTGTGCAATTTCAAACATAACTTGGTCTATACGCGTCTTTACCCTACGAAACGTGGAACGAAGGCTCAACTAGCAAGTTAGACTTTTAAGAGCACTAAATAGAGTACAACGGTCCACATCGATGCTTTGGAATTGCTCAACTCTCTCCATAGAGGAGCTTTTCACGTTTTTGTGCACTTTGAGACATAACTTGATCTATTCGCCTCTTTACCTTACGAAACGTGGCACGAAGGCTCAACTAGCAAGTTAGACTTTTAAGAGCACTAAATAGAGTGCAACGGTCCACATTGATGCTTTGGAATTGCTCAACTCTCTCCATAGAGGAGCGTTTCACGTTTTTAAGCAATTTGAGACATAACTTGGTCTATTTACGTCTTTACCTTACGAAACGTGGCACGAAGGCTCAACTAGCAAGTTAGACTTTGAAGAGCACTAAATAGAGTACAACGTTCCATATTGATACTTTGGAATTGCTCAACTCTCTCCATAGAGGAGCTTTCCAAGTTTTTGAGCAATTTGAGACATAACTTGGTCTATTGGCGTCTTTACCTTACGAAATGTGGCACGAAGGCTCAACTAGCCAGTTAGACTTTTAAGATCACTAAATAGAGTACAACGGTCCACATTGATGCTTTGGAATTGCTCAACTCTCTCCATAGAGGAGCGTTTCACGTTTTTATGCAATTTGAGACATAACTTGATCTATTCGCCTCTTTACCTTACGAAACGTGGCACGAAGGCTCAACTAGCAAGTTAGACTTTTAAGAGCACTAAATAGAGTACAACGGTCCACATTGATGCTTTGGAATTGCTCAACTCTCTCCATAGAGGAGCCTTTCACGTTTTTAAGCAATTTGAGACATAACTTGGTCTATTCGCGTCTTTACCTTACGAAACGTGGAACGAAGGCTCAACTAGCAAGTTAGACTTTTAAGAGCACTAAATAGAGTACAACGGTCGACATTGATGCTTTGGAATTGCTCAACTCTCTCCAAAGTGGAGCCTTTCACGTTTTTAAGCAATTTGAGACATAACTTGGTCTATTCGCGTCTTTACCTGACGAAACGTGGAATGAAGGCTCAACTAGCAAGTTAGACTTTTAAGAGCACTAAATAGAGTACCACGGTCCACATTGATGATTTGGAATTGCTCAACTCTCTCCATAGAGGAGCCTTTCACGTTTTTAAGCAATTTGAGACATAACTTGGTCTATTCGCGTCTTACCTGACGAAACGTGGAACGAAGGCTCAACTAGCAAGTTAGACTTTTAAGAGCACTGAATAGAGTACAACGGTCCACATGGATGCTTTGGAATTGCTCAACTCTCTCCATAGAGGAGCTTTTCACGTTTTTGTGCAATTTGAGACATAACTTGATCTATTCGCCTCTTTACCTTACGAAACGTGGCACGAAGGCTCAACTAGCAAGTTAGGCTTCTAAGAACACTAAATAGAGTAGAACGGTCCATATTGATGCTTTGGAATTGCTCAACTCTCTCCATAGAAGAGCTTTTCACGTTTTTGTGCAATTTCACACATAACTTGGTCTATTCGCGTCTTTACCTTACGAAACGTGGAACGAAGGCTCAACTAGCAAGTTAGACTTTTAAGAGCACTAAATAGAGTACAACGGTCCACATCGATGCTTTGGAATTGCTCAACTCTCTCCATAGAGGAGCTTTTCACGTTTTTGTGCACTTTGAGACATAACTTGATCTATTCGCCTCTTTACCTTACGAAACGCGGCACGAAGGCTCAACTAGCAAGTTAGAATTTTAAGAGCACTAAATAGAGTGCAACGGTCCACATTGATGCTTTGGAATTGCTCAACTCTCTCCATAGAGGAGCGTTTCACGTTTTTAAGCAATTTGAGACATAACTTGGTCTATTTACGTCTTTACCTTACGAAACGTGGCACGAAGGCTCAACTAGCAAGTTAGACATTGAAGAGCACTAAATAGAGTACAACGTTCCACATTGATACTTTGGAATTGCTCAACTCTCTCCATAGAGGAGCTTTTCAAGTTTTTGAGCAATTTGAGACATAACTTGGTCTATTGGCGTCTTTACCTTACGAAACGTGGCACGAAGGCTCAACTAGCCAGTTAGACTTTTAAGATCACTAAATAGAGTACAACGGTCCACATTGATGCTTTGGAATTGCTCAACTCTCTCCGTAGAGGAGCGTTTCACGTTTTTTTGCAATTTGAGACATAACTTGATCTATTCGCCTCTTTACCTTACGAAACGTGGCACGAAGGCTCAACTAGCAAGTTAGACTTTTAAGAGCACTAAATAGAGTACAACGGTCCAAATTGATGCTTTGGAATTGCTCAACTCTCTCCATAGAGGAGCCTTTCACGTTTTTAAGCAATTTGAGACATAACTTGGTCTATTCGCGTCTTTACCTTACGAAACGTGGAACGAAGGCTCAACTAGCAAGTTAGACTTTTAAGAGCACTAAATAGAGTACAACGGTCGACATTGATGCTTTGGAATTGCTCAACTCTCTCCAAAGTGGAGCCTTTCACGTTTTTAAGCAATTTGAGACATAACTTGGTCTATTCGCGTCTTTACCTGACGAAACGTGGAATGAAGGCTCAACTAGAAAGTTAGACTTTTAAGAGCACTAAATAGAGTACCACGGTCCACATTGATGCTTTGGAATTGCTCAACTCTCTCCATAGAGGAGCCTTTCACGTTTTTAAGCAATTTGAGACATTGCTTGGTCTATTCGCGTCTTTACCTTACGAAACATGGAACGAAGGCTCAACTAGCAAGTTAGACTTTTAAGAGCACTAAATAGAGTACAACGATCAAAATTGATGCTTTGGAATTGCTCAACTCTCTCCATAGAGGAGCTTTTCACATTTTTGTGCAATATGAGACATAACTTGATCTATTCGCCTCTTTACCTTACGAAACGTGGCACGAAGGCTCAACTAGCAAGTTAGACTGTTAAGAGCACTAAATAGAGTACAACAGCCGATATTGATTCTTTGGAATTGCTCAACTCTCTCCATTTACGAGCGTCTCACGTTTTTAAGCAATTTGAGACATAACTTGGTCTATTGGCGTCTTTACCTTATGAAACGTGGCACGAAGGCTCAACTACCAAGTTAGACTTTTAAGAGCACTAAATAGAGTACAACGGTCTACATCGATGCTTTGGAATTGCTCAACTCTCTCCATAGAGGAGCCTTTCACGTTTTTAAGCAATTTGAGACATAACTTGGTCTATTCGCGTCTTTACCTGACGAAACGTGGAACGAAGGCTCAACTAGCAAGTTAGACTTTTAAGAGCACTGAATAGAGTACAATGGTCCACATTGATGCTTTGGAATTGCTCAACTCTCTCCATAGAGGAGCTTTTCACGTTTTTGTGCAATTTGAGACATAACTTGATCTATTCGCCTCTTTAACTTACGAAACGTGGCACGAAGGCTCAACAAGCAAGTTAGGCTTCTAAGAACACTAAATAGAGTAGAACGGTCCATATTGATGCTTTGGAATTGCTCAACTCTCTCCATAGAGGAGCGTTTCACGTTTTTAAGCAATTTGAGACATAACTTGATCTATTTACGTCTTTACCTTACGAAACGTGGCACGAGGGCTCAACTAGCAAGTTAGACTTTGAAGAGCACTAAATAGAGTACAACATTCCACATTGATACTTTGGAATTGCTCAACTCTCTCCATAGAGGAGCTTTTCAAGTTTTTGAGCAATTTGAGACATAACTTGGTCTATTGGCGTCTTTACCTTACGAAAGGTGGCACGAAGGCTCAACTAGCCAGTTAGACTTTTAAGAGCACTAAATAGAGTACAACGGTCCACATTGATGCTTTGGAATTGCTCAACTCTCTCCATAGAGGAGCTTTTCACGTTTTTGAGCAATTTGAGACATAACTTGGTCTATTCGCGTCTTTACCTTACGAAACATGGCACGACGGCTCAACTAGCAAGTTAGACTTTTAAGAGCACTAAACAGAGTACAGCGGTCCACATTGATGCTTTGGAATTACTCAACTCTCTCTATAGAGGACCTTTTCACTTTTTTGTGCAATTTGAGACATAACTTGATCTATTCGCCTTTTTACCTTACGAAACGTGGCACGAATGGTCAACTAGCAAGTTAGACTTTTAAGAGCACTAAATAGAGTACAACGGCCGATAATGATTCTTTGGAATTGCTCAACTCTCTCCATAGAGGAGCTTTTCACGTTTTTGTGCAATTTGAGACATAACTTGGTCTATTCGCGTCTTTACCTTATGAAACGTGGCACGACGGCTCAACTAGCAAGTTAGACTTTTAAGAGCACTAAGTAGAGTACAACAGTCCACATTGATGCTTTGGAATTGCTCAACTCTCTCCATAGAGGAGCTTTTCACGTTTTTGTGCAATTTGAGACATAACTTGATCTATTCGCCTCTTTACCTTACGAAACGTCGCACGAAGGCTCGACTAGCAAGTTAGAACTTTAAGAGCACTAAATAGAGTACAACGGCCGAGATTGAATCTTTGGAATTGCTCAACTCTCTCCATAGAGGAGGTTTTCACGTTTTTGTGCAATTTGAGACATAACTTGGTCTATTCGCGTCTTTACCTTATGAAACGTGGCACGAAGGCTCAACTAGCAAGTTATACTTCTAAGAACACTAAATAGAGTACAACGGTCATTATCGATGCTTTGGAATTGCTCAACTCTCTCCATAGAGGAGCTTTTCACGTTTCTGTGCAATTTCAAACATAACTTGGTCTATTCGCGTCTTTACCCTACAAAACGTGGCACGAAAGCTCATCTAGGAAGTTAGACTTTTAAGAGCACTAAATAGAGTACAATGGTCCACATCGATGCTTTGGAATTGCTCAACTCTCTCCATAGAGGACCTTTTCACGTTTTTGTGCAATTTGAGACATGACTTGATCTATTCGCCTCTTTACCTTACGAAACGTGGTACGAAGGCTCAACTAGCAAGTTAGACTTTTAAGAGCACTAAATAGATTACAAAGGTCCACATGGATACTTTGGAATTGCTCAACTCTCTCCATAGAGGAGCTTTTCAAGTTTTTGAGCAATTTGAGACATAACTTGGTCTATTCGCGTTTTTACCTTACGAATTGTGGCACGAAGGCTCGACTAGCAAGTGAGTCTTTTAAGAGCACTAAATAGAGTACAACGGTCCATATCGATGCTTTGGAATTGCTCAACTCTCTCCATAGAGGAGCTTGTCAAGTTTTTGAGCAATTTGAGAAATAACTTGGTCTATTCGCCTCTTTACCTCACGAAACGTGGCACGAAGGCTCAACTAGCAAGTTAGACTTTTAAGAGCACTAAATAGAGTACAACGGTCCAAATTGATGCTTTGGAATTGCTCAACTCTCTCCATAGAGGAGCCTTTCACGTTTTTAAGCAATTTGAGACATAACTTGGTCTATTCGCGTCTTTACCTTACGAAACGTGGAACGAAGGCTCAACTAGCAAGTTAGACTTTTAAGAGCACTAAATAGAGTACAACGGTCGACATTGATGCTTTGGAATTGCTCAACTCTCTCCAAAGTGGAGCCTTTCACGTTTTTAAGCAATTTGAGACATAACTTGGTCTATTCGCGTCTTTACCTGACGAAACGTGGAATGAAGGCTCAACTAGAAAGTTAGACTTTTAAGAGCACTAAATAGAGTACCACGGTCCACATTGATGCTTTGGAATTGCTCAACTCTCTCCATAGAGGAGCCTTTCACGTTTTTAAGCAATTTGAGACATTGCTTGGTCTATTCGCGTCTTTACCTTACGAAACATGGAACGAAGGCTCAACTAGCAAGTTAGACTTTTAAGAGCACTAAATAGAGTACAACGATCAAAATTGATGCTTTGGAATTGCTCAACTCTCTCCATAGAGGAGCTTTTCACGTTTTTGAGCAATTTGAGACATAACTTGGTCTATTCGCGTCTTTACCTTACGAAACATGGCACGACGGCTCAACTAGCAAGTTAGACTTTTAAGAGCACTAAACAGAGTACAGCGGTCCACATTGATGCTTTGGAATTACTCAACTCTCTCTATTGAGGACCTTTTCACTTTTTTGTGCAATTTGAGACATAACTTGATCTATTCGCCTTTTTACCTTACGAAACGTGGCACGAATGGTCAACTAGCAAGTTAGACTTTTAAGAGCACTAAATAGAGTACAACGGCCGATAATGATTCTTTGGAATTGCTCAACTCTCTCCATAGAGGAGCTTTTCACGTTTTTGTGCAATTTGAGACATAACTTGGTCTATTCGCGTCTTTACCTTATGAAACGTGGCACGACGGCTCAACTAGCAAGTTAGACTTTTAAGAGCACTAAGTAGAGTACAACAGTCCACATTGATGCTTTGGAATTGCTCAACTCTCTCCATAGAGGAGCTTTTCACGTTTTTGTGCAATTTGAGACATAACTTGATCTATTCGCCTCTTTACCTTACGAAACGTCGCACGAAGGCTCGACTAGCAAGTTAGAACTTTAAGAGCACTAAATAGAGTACAACGGCCGAGATTGAATCTTTGGAATTGCTCAACTCTCTCCATAGAGGAGGTTTTCACGTTTTTGTGCAATTTGAGACATAACTTGGTCTATTCGCGTCTTTACCTTATGAAACGTGGCACGAAGGCTCAACTAGCAAGTTATACTTCTAAGAACACTAAATAGAGTACAACGGTCATTATCGATGCTTTGGAATTGCTCAACTCTCTCCATAGAGGAGCTTTTCACGTTTCTGTGCAATTTCAAACATAACTTGGTCTATTCACGTCTTTACCCTACAAAACGTGGCACGAAAGCTCATCTAGGAAGTTAGACTTTTAAGAGCACTAAATAGAGTACAATGGTCCACATCGATGCTTTGGAATTGCTCAACTCTCTCCATAGAGGACCTTTTCACGTTTTTGTGCAATTTGAGACATGACTTGATCTATTCGCCTCTTTACCTTACGAAACGTGGTACGAAGGCTGAACTAGCAAGTTAGACTTTTAAGAGCACTAAATAGATTACAAAGGTCCACATGGATACTTTGGAATTGCTCAACTCTCTCCATAGAGGAGCTTTTCAAGTTTTTGAGCAATTTGAGACATAACTTGGTCTATTCGCGTTTTTACCTTACGAAACGTGGCACGAAGGCTCGACTAGCAAGTGAGTCTTTTAAGAGCACTAAAGAGAGTACAACGGTCCATATCGATGCTTTGGAATTGCTCAACTCTCTCCATAGAAAAGCTTGTCAAGTTTTTGAGCAATTTGAGACATAACTTGGTCTATTCGCCTCTTTACCTTACGAAACGTGGCACGAAGGCTCAACTAGCAAGTTAGACTTTTAAGAGCACTAAATAGAGTGCAACGGCCGACATTGATTCTTCGGAATTGCTCAACTCTCTCCATAGAGGAGCTTTTCACGTTTTTTTGCAATTTGAGACATGACTTGGTCCATTCGCGTCTTTACCTTATGAAACGTGGCACGACGGCTCAACTAGCAAGTTAGACTTTTAAGAGCACTAAATAGAGTACAACGGTCCACATTGATGCTTTGGAATTGCTCAACTCTCTCCATAGAGGAGCTTTCCACGTTTTTAAGCAATTTGAGACATAACTTGGTCTATTCGCGTCTTTACCTTACGAAACGTGCAACGAAGGCTCGACTAGCAAGTTAGACTTTTAAGAGCACTAAATAGTGTACAACGGTCCACATCGATGCTTTGGAATTGCTCAACTCTCTCCATAGAGGAGCTTTTCACGTTTTTGTGCACTTTGAGACATAACTTGATCTATTCAACTCTTTACCTTACGAAAGGTGGCACGAAGGCTCAACTAGCAAGTTAGACTTTTAAGAGCACTTAATAGAGTGCAACGGTCCACATTGATGCTTTGGAATTGCTCAACTCTCTCCATAGAGGAGCTTTTCACGTTTTTAAGCAATTTGACACATAACTTGGTCTATTTGCGTTTTTACCTTACGAAACGTGGCACGAAGGCTCAACTAGCAAGTTAGACTTTTAAGAGCACTAAATAGAGTACAACGTTCCACATTGATAATTTGGAATTGCTCAACTCTCTCCATAGAGGAGCTTTTCAAGTTTTTGAGCAATTTGAGACAAAAGTTGGTCTATTGGCGTCTTTACCTTACGAAACGTGGCACGAAGGCTCAACTAGCAAGTTAGACTTTTAAGAGCACTAAATAGAGTACAACGGTCCACATCGATGCTTTGGAATTGCGCAACTCTCTCCATAGAGGAGCTTTTCACGTTTTTGAGCAATTTGAGACATAACTTGGTCTATTCGAGTCTTTACCTTACGAAACGTGGCACGACGGCTCAACTAGCAAGTTAGACTTTTAAGAGCACTAAATAGAGTACAGCGGTCCACATTGATGCTTTGGAATTACTCAACTCTCTCTATAGAGGACCTTTTCTCTTTTTTGTGCAATTTGAGACATAACTTGATCTATTCGCCTTTTTACCTTACGAAACGTGGCACGAATGGTCAACTAGCAAGTTAGACTTTTAAGAGCACTAAATAGAGTACAACGGCCGATAATGATTCATTGGAATTGCTCAACTCTCTCCATAGAGGAGCTTTTCACGTTTTTGTGCAATTTGAGACATAACTTGGTCTATTCGCGTCTTTACCTTATGAAACGTGGCACGACGGCTCAACTAGCAAGTTAGACTTTTAAGAGCACTAAGTAGAGTACAACAGTCCACATTGATGCTTTGGAATTGCTCAACTCTCTCCATAGAGGAGCTTTTCACGTTTTTGTGCAATTTGAGACATAACTTGATCTATTCTCCTCTTTACCTTACGAAACGTCGCACGAAGGCTCGACTAGCAGGTTAGAATTTTAAGAGCACTAAATAGAGTACAACGGGTGAGATTGAATCTTTGGAATTGCTCAACTCTCTCCATAGAGGAGGTTTTCACGTTTTTGTGCAATTTGAGACATAACTTGGTCTATTCGCGTCTTTACCTTATGAAACGTGGCACGAAGGCTCAACTAGCAAGTTATACTTCTAAGAACACTAAATAGAGTACAACGGTCATTATTGATGCTTTGGAATTGCTCAACTCTCTCCATAGAGGAGCTTTTCACGTTTCTGTGCAATTTCAAACATAACTTGGTCTATTCGCGTCTTTACCCTACAAAACGTGGCACGAAGGCTCATCTAGCAAGTTAGACTTTTAAGAGCACTAAATAGAGTACAACGGTCCACATCGATGCTTTGGAATTGCTCAACTCTCTCCATAGAGGACCTTTTCACGTTTTTGTGCAATTTGAGACATGACTTGATCTATTCGCCTCTTTACCTTACGAAACGTGGTACGAAGGCTCAACTAGCAAGTTAGACTTTTAAGAGCACTAAATAGATTACAAAGGTCCACATGGATACTTTGGAATTGCTCAACTCTCTCCATAGAGGAGCTTTTCAAGTTTTTGAGCAATTTGAGACATAACTTGGTCTATTCGCGTTTTTACCTTACGAAACGTGGCACGAAGGCTCGACTATCAAGTGAGTTTTTTAAGAGCACTAAATAGAGTACAACGGTCCATATCGATGCTTTGGAATTGCTCAACTCTCTCCATAGAGGAGCTTGTCAAGTTTTTGAGCAATTTGAGACATAACTTGGTCTATTCGCCTCTTTACCTTACGAAACGTGGCACGAAGGCTCAACTAGCAAGTTAGACTTTTAAGAGCACTAAATAGAGTGCAACGGCCGACATTGATTCTTCGGAATTGCTCAACTCTCTCCATAGAAAAGCTTTTCAGGTTTTTTTGCAATTTGAGACATGACTTGGTCCATTCGCGTCTTTACCTTATGAAACGTGGCACGACGGCTCAACTAGCAAGTTAGACTTTTAAGAGCACTAAATAGAGTACAACGGTCCACATTGATGCTTTGGAATTGCTCAACTCTCTCCATAGAGGAGCTTTCCACGTTTTTAAGCAATTTGAGACATAACTTGGTCTATTCGCGTCTTTACCTTACGAAACGTGCAACGAAGGCTCGACTAGCAAGTTAGACTTTTAAGAGCACTAAATAGTGTACAACGGTCCACATCGATGCTTTGGAATTGCTCAACTCTCTCCATAGAGGAGCTTTTCACGTTTTTGTGCACTTTGAGACATAACTTGATCTATTCAACTCTTTACCTTACGAAAGGTGGCACGAAGGCTCAACTAGCAAGTTAGACTTTTAAGAGCACTAAATAGAGTGCAACGGTCCACATTGATGCTTTGGAATTGCTCAACTCTCTCCATAGAGGAGCTTTTCACGTTTTTAAGCAATTTGACACATAACTTGGTCTATTTGCGTCTTTACCTTACGAAACGTGGCACGAAGGCTCAACTAGCAAGTTAGACTTTTAAGAGCACTAAATAGTGTACAACGGTCCACATCGATGCTTTGGAATTGCTCAACTCTCTCCATAGAGGAGCTTTTCACGTTTTTGTGCACTTTGAGACATAACTTGATCTATTCAACTCTTTACCTTACGAAAGGTGGCACGAAGGCTCAACTAGCAAGTTAGACTTTTAAGAGCACTTAATAGAGTGCAACGGTCCACATTGATGCTTTGGAATTGCTCAACTCTCTCCATAGAGGAGCTTTTCACGTTTTTAAGCAATTTGACACATAACTTGGTCTATTTGCGTTTTTACCTTACGAAACGTGGCACGAAGGCTCAACTAGCAAGTTAGACTTTTAAGAGCACTAAATAGAGTACAACGTTCCACATTGATAATTTGGAATTGCTCAACTCTCTCCATAGAGGAGCTTTTCAAGTTTTTGAGCAATTTGAGACATAAGTTGGTCTATTGGCGTCTTTACCTTACGAAACGTGGCACGAAGGCTCAACTAGCAAGTTAGACTTTTAAGAGCACTAAATAGAGTACAACGGTCCACATCGATGCTTTGGAATTGCGCAACTCTCTCCATAGAGGAGCTTTTCACGTTTTTGAGCAATTTGAGACATAACTTGGTCTATTCGAGTCTTTACCTTACGAAACGTGGCACGACGGCTCAACTAGCAAGTTAGACTTTTAAGAGCACTAAATAGAGTACAGCGGTCCACATTGATGCTTTGGAATTACTCAACTCTCTCTATAGAGGACCTTTTCTCTTTTTTGTGCAATTTGAGACATAACTTGATCTATTCGCCTTTTTACCTTACGAAACGTGGCACGAATGGTCAACTAGCAAGTTAGACTTTTAAGAGCACTAAATAGAGTACAACGGCCGATAATGATTCATTGGAATTGCTCAACTCTCTCCATAGAGGAGCTTTTCACGTTTTTGTGCAATTTGAGACATAACTTGGTCTATTCGCGTCTTTACCTTATGAAACGTGGCACGACGGCTCAACTAGCAAGTTAGACTTTTAAGAGCACTAAGTAGAGTACAACAGTCCACATTGATGCTTTGGAATTGCTCAACTCTCTCCATAGAGGAGCTTTTCACGTTTTTGTGCAATTTGAGACATAACTTGATCTATTCTCCTCTTTACCTTACGAAACGTCGCACGAAGGCTCGACTAGCAGGTTAGAATTTTAAGAGCACTAAATAGAGTACAACGGGTGAGATTGAATCTTTGGAATTGCTCAACTCTCTCCATAGAGGAGGTTTTCACGTTTTTGTGCAATTTGAGACATAACTTGGTCTATTCGCGTCTTTACCTTATGAAACGTGGCACGAAGGCTCAACTAGCAAGTTATACTTCTAAGAACACTAAATAGAGTACAACGGTCATTATTGATGCTTTGGAATTGCTCAACTCTCTCCATAGAGGAGCTTTTCACGTTTCTGTGCAATTTCAAACATAACTTGGTCTATTCACGTCTTTACCCTACAAAACGTGGCACGAAGGCTCATCTAGCAAGTTAGACTTTTAAGAGCACTAAATAGAGTACAACGGTCCACATCGATGCTTTGGAATTGCTCAACTCTCTCCATAGAGGACCTTTTCACGTTTTTGTGCAATTTGAGACATGACTTGATCTATTCGCCTCTTTACCTTACGAAACGTGGTACGAAGGCTCAACTAGCAAGTTAGACTTTTAAGAGCACTAAATAGATTACAAAGGTCCACATGGATACTTTGGAATTGCTCAACTCTCTCCATAGAGGAGCTTTTCAAGTTTTTGAGCAATTTGAGACATAACTTGGTCTATTCGCGTTTTTACCTTACGAAACGTGGCACGAAGGCTCGACTATCAAGTGAGTTTTTTAAGAGCACTAAATAGAGTACAACGGTCCATATCGATGCTTTGGAATTGCTCAACTCTCTCCATAGAGGAGCTTGTCAAGTTTTTGAGCAATTTGAGACATAACTTGGTCTATTCGCCTCTTTACCTTACGAAACGTGGCACGAAGGCTCAACTAGCAAGTTAGACTTTTAAGAGCACTAAATAGAGTGCAACGGCCGACATTGATTCTTCGGAATTGCTCAACTCTCTCCATAGAAAAGCTTTTCACGTTTTTTTGCAATTTGAGACATGACTTGGTCCATTCGCGTCTTTACCTTATGAAACGTGGCACGACGGCTCAACTAGCAAGTTAGACTTTTAAGAGCACTAAATAGAGTACAACGGTCCACATTGATGCTTTGGAATTGCTCAACTCTCTCCATAGAGGAGCTTTCCACGTTTTTAAGCAATTTGAGACATAACTTGGTCTATTCGCGTCTTTACCTTACGAAACGTGCAACGAAGGCTCGACTAGCAAGTTAGACTTTTAAGAGCACTAAATAGTGTACAACGGTCCACATCGATGCTTTGGAATTGCTCAACTCTCTCCATAGAGGAGCTTTTCACGTTTTTGTGCACTTTGAGACATAACTTGATCTATTCAACTCTTTACCTTACGAAAGGTGGCACGAAGGCTCAACTAGCAAGTTAGACTTTTAAGAGCACTAAATAGAGTGCAACGGTCCACATTGATGCTTTGGAATTGCTCAACTCTCTCCATAGAGGAGCTTTTCACGTTTTTAAGCAATTTGACACATAACTTGGTCTATTTGCGTCTTTACCTTACGAAACGTGGCACGAAGGCTCAACTAGCAAGTTAGACTTTTAAGAGCACTAAATAGAGTACAACGTTCCACATTGATACTTTGGAATTGCTCAACTCTCTCCATGGAGGAGCTTTTCAAGTTTTTGAGCAATTTGAGACATAACTTGGTCTATTCTCGTCTTTACCGTACGAAACGTGGAACGAAGGCTCAACTAGCAAGTTAGACTTTTAAGAGCACTAAATAGAGTACAACGTTCCACATTGATACTTTGGAATTGCTCAACTCTCTCCATAGAGGAGCTTTTCAAGTTTTTGAGCAATTTGAGACATAACTTGGTCTATTGGCATCTTTACCTTACGAAACGTGGCACGATGGCTCAACTAGCAAGTTAGACTTTTAAGAGCACTAAATAGAGTACAACGGCCGATATTGATGCTTTGAAATTGCACAGCTCTCTCCATAGAGGTGCTTTTCACGTTTTTGTGCAATTTGAGGCATAACTTGGTCCATTTGCGTCGTTACCTTATGAAACGTGGCACGACGGCTCAACTAGCAAGTTAGACTTTTAAGAGCACTAAATAGAGTACAACGGTCCACGTTGATGCTTTGGAATTGCTCAACTCTCTCCATGGAGGAGCTTTCCACGTTTTTAAGCAATTTGAGACATAACTTGGTCTATTGGTGTCTTTACCTTACGAAACGTGGCACGAAGGCTCAACTAGCAAGTTAGACTTTTAAGAGCACTAAATAGAGTACAACGTTCCACATTGATACTTTGGAATTGCTCAACTCTCTCCATAGAGGAGCTTTTCAAGTTTTTGAGCAATTTGAGACATAACTTGGTCCATTGGCATCTTTACCTTACGAAACGTGGCACGATGGCTCAACTAGCAAGTTAGACTTTTAAGAGCACTAAATAGAGTACAACGGCCGATATTGATGCTTTGAAATTGCACAGCTCTCTCCATAGAGGTGCTTTTCACGTTTTTGTGCAATTTGAGGCATAACTTGGTCCATTTGCGTCGTTACCTTATGAAACGTGGCACGAAGGCTCAACTAGCAAGTTAGACTTTTAAGAGCACTAAATAGAGTACAACGGTCCACATCGATGCTTTGGAATTGCGCAACTCTCTCCATAGAGGAGCTTTTCACATTTTTGAGCAATTTGAGACATAACTTGGTCTATTCGAGTCTTTACCTTACGAAACGTGGCACGACGGCTCAACTAGCAAGTTAGACTTTTAAGAGCACTAAATAGAGTACAGCGGTCCACATTGATGCTTTGGAATTACTCAACTCTCTCTATAGAGGACCTTTTCTCTTTTTTGTGCAATTTGAGACATAACTTGATCTATTCGCCTTTTTACCTTACGAAACGTGGCACGAATGGTCAACTAGCAAGTTAGACTTTTAAGAGCACTAAATAGAGTACAACGGCCGATAATGATTCATTGGAATTGCTCAACTCTCTCCATAGAGGAGCTTTTCACGTTTTTGTGCAATTTGAGACATAACTTGGTCTATTCGCGTCTTTACCTTATGAAACGTGGCACGACGGCTCAACTAGCAAGTTAGACTTTTAAGAGCACTAAGTAGAGTACAACAGTCCACATTGATGCTTTGGAATTGCTCAACTCTCTCCATAGAGGAGCTTTTCACGTTTTTGTGCAATTTGAGACATAACTTGATCTATTCTCCTCTTTACCTTACGAAACGTCGCACGAAGGCTCGACTAGCAGGTTAGAATTTTAAGAGCACTAAATAGAGTACAACGGGTGAGATTGAATCTTTGGAATTGCTCAACTCTCTCCATAGAGGAGGTTTTCACGTTTTTGTGCAATTTGAGACATAACTTGGTCTATTCGCGTCTTTACCTTATGAAACGTGGCACGAAGGCTCAACTAGCAAGTTATACTTCTAAGAACACTAAATAGAGTACAACGGTCATTATTGATGCTTTGGAATTCCTCAACTCTCTCCATAGAGGAGCTTTTCACGTTTCTGTGCAATTTCAAACATAACTTGGTCTATTCGCGTCTTTACCCTACAAAACGTGGCACGAAGGCTCATCTAGCAAGTTAGACTTTTAAGAGCACTAAATAGAGTACAACGGTCCACATCGATGCTTTGGAATTGCTCAACTCTCTCCATAGAGGACCTTTTCACGTTTTTGTGCAATTTGAGACATGACTTGATCTATTCGCCTCTTTACCTTACGAAACGTGGTACGAAGGCTCAACTAGCAAGTTAGACTTTTAAGAGCACTAAATAGATTACAAAGGTCCACATGGATACTTTGGAATTGCTCAACTCTCTCCATAGAGGAGCTTTTCAAGTTTTTGAGCAATTTGAGACATAACTTGGTCTATTCGCGTTTTTACCTTACGAAACGTGGCACGAAGGCTCGACTATCAAGTGAGTTTTTTAAGAGCACTAAATAGAGTACAACGGTCCATATCGATGCTTTGGAATTGCTCAACTCTCTCCATAGAGGAGCTTGTCAAGTTTTTGAGCAATTTGAGACATAACTTGGTCTATTCGCCTCTTTACCTTACGAAACGTGGCACGAAGGCTCAACTAGCAAGTTAGACTTTTAAGAGCACTAAATAGAGTGCAACGGCCGACATTGATTCTTCGGAATTGCTCAACTCTCTCCATAGAAAAGCTTTTCACGTTTTTTTGCAATTTGAGACATGACTTGGTCCATTCGCGTCTTTACCTTATGAAACGTGGCACGACGGCTCAACTAGCAAGTTAGACTTTTAAGAGCACTAAATAGAGTACAACGGTCCACATTGATGCTTTGGAATTGCTCAACTCTCTCCATAGAGGAGCTTTCCACGTTTTTAAGCAATTTGAGACATAACTTGGTCTATTCGCGTCTTTACCTTACGAAACGTGCAACGAAGGCTCGACTAGCAAGTTAGACTTTTAAGAGCACTAAATAGTGTACAACGGTCCACATCGATGCTTTGGAATTGCTCAACTCTCTCCATAGAGGAGCTTTTCACGTTTTTGTGCACTTTGAGACATAACTTGATCTATTCAACTCTTTACCTTACGAAAGGTGGCACGAAGGCTCAACTAGCAAGTTAGACTTTTAAGAGCACTAAATAGAGTGCAACGGTCCACATTGATGCTTTGGAATTGCTCAACTCTCTCCATAGAGGAGCTTTTCACGTTTTTAAGCAATTTGACACATAACTTGGTCTATTTGCGTCTTTACCTTACGAAACGTGGCACGAAGGCTCAACTAGCAAGTTAGACTTTTAAGAGCACTAAATAGAGTACAACGTTCCACATTGATACTTTGGAATTGCTCAACTCTCTCCATGGAGGAGCTTTTCAAGTTTTTGAGCAATTTGAGACATAACTTGGTCTATTCTCGTCTTTACCGTACGAAACGTGGAACGAAGGCTCAACTAGCAAGTTAGACTTTTAAGAGCACTAAATAGAGTACAACGTTCCACATTGATACTTTGGAATTGCTCAACTCTCTCCATAGAGGAGCTTTTCAAGTTTTTGAGCAATTTGAGACATAACTTGGTCTATTGGCATCTTTACCTTACGAAACGTGGCACGATGGCTCAACTAGCAAGTTAGACTTTTAAGAGCACTAAATAGAGTACAACGGCCGATATTGATGCTTTGAAATTGCACAGCTCTCTCCATAGAGGTGCTTTTCACGTTTTTGTGCAATTTGAGGCATAACTTGGTCCATTTGCGTCGTTACCTTATGAAACGTGGCACGACGGCTCAACTAGCAAGTTAGACTTTTAAGAGCACTAAATAGAGTACAACGGTCCACGTTGATGCTTTGGAATTGCTCAACTCTCTCCATGGAGGAGCTTTCCACGTTTTTAAGCAACTTGAGACATAACTTGGTCTATTGGCGTCTTTACCTTACGAAACGTGGCACGAAGGCTCAACTAGCAAGTTAGACTTTTAAGAGCACTAAATAGAGTACAACGTTCCACATTGATACTTTGGAATTGCTCAACTCTCTCCATAGAGGAGCTTTTCAAGTTTTTGAGCAATTTGAGACATAACTTGGTCTATTGGCATCTTTACCTTACGAAACGTGGCACGATGGCTCAACTAGCAAGTTAGACTTTTAAGAGCACTAAATAGAGTACAACGGCCGATATTGATGCTTTGAAATTGCACAGCTCTCTCCATAGAGGTGCTTTTCACGTTTTTGTGCAATTTGAGGCATAACTTGGTCCATTTGCGTCGTTACCTTATGAAACGTGGCACGAAGGCTCAACTAGCAAGTTAGACTTTTAAGAGCACTAAATAGAGTACAACGGTCCACATCGATGCTTTGGAATTGCGCAACTCTCTCCATAGAGGAGCTTTTCACGTTTTTGAGCAATTTGAGACATAACTTGGTCTATTCGAGTCTTTACCTTACGAAACGTGGCACGACGGCTCAACTAGCAAGTTAGACTTTTAAGAGCACTAAATAGAGTACAGCGGTCCACATTGATGCTTTGGAATTACTCAACTCTCTCTATAGAGGACCTTTTCTCTTTTTTGTGCAATTTGAGACATAACTTGATCTATTCGCCTTTTTACCTTACGAAACGTGGCACGAATGGTCAACTAGCAAGTTAGACTTTTAAGAGCACTAAATAGAGTACAACGGCCGATAATGATTCATTGGAATTGCTCAACTCTCTCCATAGAGGAGCTTTTCACGTTTTTGTGCAATTTGAGACATAACTTGGTCTATTCGCGTCTTTACCTTATGAAACGTGGCACGACGGCTCAACTAGCAAGTTAGACTTTTAAGAGCACTAAGTAGAGTACAACAGTCCACATTGATGCTTTGGAATTGCTCAACTCTCTCCATAGAGGAGCTTTTCACGTTTTTGTGCAATTTGAGACATAACTTGATCTATTCTCCTCTTTACCGTACGAAACGTCGCACGAAGGCTCGACTAGCAGGTTAGAATTTTAAGAGCACTAAATAGAGTACAACGGGTGAGATTGAATCTTTGGAATTGCTCAACTCTCTCCATAGAGGAGGTTTTCACGTTTTTGTGCAATTTGAGACATAACTTGGTCTATTCGCGTCTTTACCTTATGAAACGTGGCACGAAGGCTCAACTAGCAAGTTATACTTCTAAGAACACTAAATAGAGTACAACGGTCATTATTGATGCTTTGGAATTCCTCAACTCTCTCCATAGAGGAGCTTTTCACGTTTCTGTGCAATTTCAAACATAACTTGGTCTATTCGCGTCTTTACCCTACAAAACGTGGCACGAAGGCTCATCTAGCAAGTTAGACTTTTAAGAGCACTAAATAGAGTACAACGGTCCACATCGATGCTTTGGAATTGCTCAACTCTCTCCATAGAGGACCTTTTCACGTTTTTGTGCAATTTGAGACATGACTTGATCTATTCGCCTCTTTACCTTACGAAACGTGGTACGAAGGCTCAACTAGCAAGTTAGACTTTTAAGAGCACTAAATAGATTACAAAGGTCCACATGGATACTTTGGAATTGCTCAACTCTCTCCATAGAGGAGCTTTTCAAGTTTTTGAGCAATTTGAGACATAACTTGGTCTATTCGCGTTTTTACCTTACGAAACGTGGCACGAAGGCTCGACTATCAAGTGAGTTTTTTAAGAGCACTAAATAGAGTACAACGGTCCATATCGATGCTTTGGAATTGCTCAACTCTCTCCATAGAGGAGCTTGTCAAGTTTTTGAGCAATTTGAGACATAACTTGGTCTATTCGCCTCTTTACCTTACGAAACGTGGCACGAAGGCTCAACTAGCAAGTTAGACTTTTAAGAGCACTAAATAGAGTGCAACGGCCGACATTGATTCTTCGGAATTGCTCAACTCTCTCCATAGAAAAGCTTTTCACGTTTTTTTGCAATTTGAGACATGACTTGGTCCATTCGCGTCTTTACCTTATGAAACGTGGCACGACGGCTCAACTAGCAAGTTAGACTTTTAAGAGCACTAAATAGAGTACAACGGTCCACATTGATGCTTTGGAATTGCTCAACTCTCTCCATAGAGGAGCTTTCCACGTTTTTAAGCAATTTGAGACATAACTTGGTCTATTCGCGTCTTTACCTTACGAAACGTGCAACGAAGGCTCGACTAGCAAGTTAGACTTTTAAGAGCACTAAATAGTGTACAACGGTCCACATCGATGCTTTGGAATTGCTCAACTCTCTCCATAGAGGAGCTTTTCACGTTTTTGTGCACTTTGAGACATAACTTGATCTATTCAACTCTTTACCTTACGAAAGGTGGCACGAAGGCTCAACTAGCAAGTTAGACTTTTAAGAGCACTAAATAGAGTGCAACGGTCCACATTGATGCTTTGGAATTGCTCAACTCTCTCCATAGAGGAGCTTTTCACGTTTTTAAGCAATTTGACACATAACTTGGTCTATTTGCGTCTTTACCTTACGAAACGTGGCACGAAGGCTCAACTAGCAAGTTAGACTTTTAAGAGCACTAAATAGAGTACAACGTTCCACATTGATACTTTGGAATTGCTCAACTCTCTCCATGGAGGAGCTTTTCAAGTTTTTGAGCAATTTGAGACATAACTTGGTCTATTCTCGTCTTTACCGTACGAAACGTGGAACGAAGGCTCAACTAGCAAGTTAGACTTTTAGGAGCACTAAATAGAGTACAACGTTCCACATTGATACTTTGGAATTGCTCAACTCTCTCCATAGAGGAGCTTTTCAAGTTTTTGAGCAATTTGAGACATAACTTGGTCTATTGGCATCTTTACCTTACGAAACGTGGCACGATGGCTCAACTAGCAAGTTAGACTTTTAAGAGCACTAAATAGAGTACAACGGCCGATATTGATGCTTTGAAATTGCACAGCTCTCTCCATAGAGGTGCTTTTCACGTTTTTGTGCAATTTGAGGCATAACTTGGTCCATTTGCGTCGTTACCTTATGAAACGTGGCACGACGGCTCAACTAGCAAGTTAGACTTTTAAGAGCACTAAATAGAGTACAACGATCCACGTTGATGCTTTGGAATTGCTCAACTCTCTCCATGGAGGAGCTTTCCACGTTTTTAAGCAATTTGAGACATAACTTGGTCTATTGGCGTCTTTACCTTACGAAACGTGGCACGAAGGCTCAACTAGCAAGTTAGACTTTTAAGAGCACTAAATAGAGTACAACGGCCGATATTGATGCTTTGAAATTGCACAGCTCTCTCCATAGAGGTGCTTTTCACGTTTTTGTGCAATTTGAGGCATAACTTGGTCCATTTGCGTCGTTACCTTACGAAAGGTGGCACGAAGGCTCAACTAGCAAGTTAGACTTTTAAGAGCACTAAATAGAGTGCAACGGTCCACATTGATGCTTTGGAATTGCTCAACTCTCTCCATAGAGGAGCTTTTCACGTTTTTAAGCAATTTGACACATAACTTGGTCTATTTGCGTCTTTACCTTACGAAACGTGGCACGAAGGCTCAACTAGCAAGTTAGACTTTTAAGAGCACTAAATAGAGTACAACGTTCCACATTGATACTTTGGAATTGCTCAACTCTCTCCATACAGGAGCTTTTCAAGTTTTTGAGCAATTTGAGACATAACTTGGTCTATTGGCGTCTTTACCTTACGAAACGTGGCACGATGGCTCAACTAGCAAGTTAGACTTTTAAGAGCACTAAATAGAGTACAACAGTCCACATCGATGCTTTGGAATTGCGCAACTCTCTCCATAGAGGAGCTTTTCACGTTTTTGAGCAATTTGAGACATAACTTGGTCTATTCGCGTCTTTACCTTACGAAACGTGGCACGACGGCTCAACTAGCAAGTTAGACTTTTAAGAGCACTAAATAGAGTACAACGGCCCACATTGATGCTTTGGAATTACTCAACTCTCTCCATAGAGGACCTTTTCACTTTTTTGTGCAATTTGAGACATAACTTGATCTATTTGCTCTTTACCTTACGAAACGTGGCTCGAAGGCTCAACCAGCAAGTTAGACTTTTAAGAGCACTAAATAGAGTACAACGGCTGATATTGATTCTTTGGAATTGCTCAACTCTCTCCATAGAGGAGCTCTTCACGTTTTTGTGCAATTTGAGACATAACTTGGTCTATTCGCGTCTTTACCTTATGAAACGTGGCACGACGGCTCAACTAGCAAGTTAGACTTTTAAGAGCACTAAATAGAGTACAACGGTCCACATTGATGCTTTGGAATTGCTCAACTCTCTCCATAGAGGAGCTTTTCACGTTTTTGTGCAATTTGAGACATAACTTGATCTATTCGCCTCTTTACCTTACGAAACGTGGCACGAAGGCTCGACTAGCAAGTTAGAATTTTAAGAGCACTAAATAGTGTACAACGGCCGAGATTGAATCTTTTGAATTGCTCAACTCTCTCCATAGAGGAGCTTTTCACGTTTTTGTGCAATTTGAGACATAACTTGGTCTATTCACGTCTTTACCTTATGAAACGTCGCACGAAGGCTCAACTACCAAGTTAGACTTCTAAGAACACTAAATAGAGTACAACGTTCATTAGTGATGCTTTGGAATTGCTCAACTCTCTCCATAAAGGAGCTTTTCACGTTTTTGTGCAATTTCAAACATAACTTGGTCTATTCGCGTTTTTACCCTACAAAACGTGGCACGAAGACTCAACTAGCAAGTTAGACTTTTAAGAGCACTAAATAGAGTACAACGGCCGATATTGATGCTTTGGAATTGCACAGCTCTCTCCATAGAGGTGCTTTTCACGTTTTTGTGCAATTTGAGACATAACTTGGTCTATTTGCGTCTTTACCTTATCAAACGTGGCTCGAAGGCTCAACTAGCACGTTAGACTTCTAAGAACACTAAATAGAGTACAACGGTCCATATTTATGCTTTGGACTTGCTCAACTCTCTCCATAGAGAAGCTTTTCACGTTTTTGTGCAATTTCAAACATAACTTGGTCTATTTGCATCTTTACCTTGCTAAACGTGGTACGAAGCTCAACTAGAAAGTTAGACTTGTAAGAGCACTCAATAGAGTACAACGGTCCACATTGATGCTTTGGAATTACTAAACTCTCTCCATAGAGGAGCTTTTCAAGTTTTTGAGCAATTTGAGACATAACTTGGTCTATTCGCGTCTTTACCTTACGAAACGTGGCACGATGGCTCAACTAGCAAGTTAGACTTTTAAGAGCACTAAATAGAGTACAACGGCCCACATTGATGCTTTGGAATTGCTCAACTCTCTCCATGAAGGAGCTTTTCACGTTTTTGTGTCATTTGAGACATAACTTGATCTATTCGCCTCTTTACCTCACGAAACGTGGCAAGAAGGCTCAACTAGCAAGTTAGACTTTTAAGAGCACTAAAAAGAGTACAACGGTCCACATTGATGCTTTGGAATTGCTCAACTCTCTCCATAGAGGAGCTTTTCACGTTTTTGTGTAATTTGAGACATAACTTGATCTATTCGCCTCTTTACCTTACGAAACGTGGCACGAAGGCTCAACTACCAAGTTAGACTGTTAAGAGCACTAAATAGAGTACAACGGCCGATATTGATTCTTTGGAATTGCTCAACTCTCTCCATAGAGGAGCGTTTCACGTTTTTAAGCAACTTGAGACATAACATGGTCTATTTGCGTCTTTACCTTACGAAACGTGGCACGAAGGCTCAACTAGCAAGTTAGACTTTTAAGAGCACTAAATAGAGTACAACGGTCTACATCGATGCTTTGGAATTGCTCAACTCTCTCCATAGAGGAGCTTTTCAAGTTTTTAAGCAATTTGAGACATAACTTGTTCTATTCGCGTCTTTACCTTACGAAACGTGGCACGATGGCTCAACTAGCAAGTTAGACTTTTAAGAGCACTAAAAAGAGTACAACGGTCGACATTGATGCTTTGGAATTGCTCAACTCTCTCCATAGAGGAGCTTTTCACGTTTTTGTGTAATTTGAGACATAACTTGATCTATTCGCCTCTTTACCTTATGAAACGTGGCACGAAGGCTCAACTACCAAGTTAGACTTTTAAGAGCACTAAATAGAGTACAACGGTCCACATTGATGCTTTGGAACTGCTCAACTCTCTCCATAGAGGAGCCCTTCACGTTTTTAAGCAATTTGAGACATAACTTGGTCTATTCGAGTCTTTACCTGACGAAACGTGGAACGAAAGCTCAACTAGCAAGTTAGACTTTTAAGTGCACTAAATAGAGTACATCGGTCCACATTGATGCTTCGGAATTGCTCAACTCTCTCCATAGAGGAGCTTTTCATGTTTTTGTGCAATTTGAGACATAACTTGATCTATTCACCTCTTTACCTTACGAAACGTGGCACGAAGGCTCAACTAGCAAGTTAGACTGTTAAGAGCACTAAATAGAGTACAACGGCCACATCAATGCTTTGGAATTGCTCAACTCTCTCCATAGAGGAGCTTTTCTCGTTTTTGAGCAATTTGAGACATAACTTGGTCTATTCGCGTCTTTACATTACGAAACGTGGAACGAAGGCTCAGCTAGCAAGTTAGACTTTTAAGAGCACTAAATAGGGTACAACGGTCCATATTGATGCTTTGGAATTGCTCAACTCTCTCCACAGAGGAGCTTTTCGCGTTTTTGTGCAATTTGAGACATAACTTGATCTATTCATCTCTTTACCTTATGAAACGTGGCACGAAGGCTCAACTACCAAGTTAGACTTTTAAGAGCACTAAATAGAGTACAACGGTCCACATTGATGCTTTGGAATTGCTCAACTCTCTCAATAGAGGAGCCCTTCACGTTTTTAAGCAATTTGAGACATAACTTGGTCTATTCGCGTCTTTACCTGACGAAACGCGGAACGAAGGCTCAACTAGCAAGTTAGACTTTTAAGAGCACTAAATAGATTACAAAGGTCCACATTGATGTTTTGGAATTGCTCAACCCTCTCCATAGAGGAGCTTTGCACATTTTTAAGCAATTTGAGACATAACTTGGTCTATTCGCGTCTTTACCTTACGAAACGTGGCACGATGGCTCAACTAGCAAGTTAGACTTTTAAGAGCACTAAATAGAGTACAACGGTCCACATTGATGCTTTGGAATTGCTCAACTCTCTCCATAGAGGAGCTTTTCACGTTTTTGTGTAATTTGAGACATAACTTGATCTATTCACCTCTTTACATCACGAAACGTTGCACGAAGGCTCAACTAGCAAGTTAGACTTTTAAGAGCACTAAATAGAGTACAACAGTCCATATTGATGCTTTGGAATTGCTCAACTCTTTCCACAGAGGAGCTTTTCACGTTTTTGTGTAATCTGAGACATAACTTGGTCTATTCACGTCTTTACCTTACGAAACGTGGCACGATGGCTCAACTAGCAAGTTAAACTTTTAATAGCACTAAAAAGAGTACAACGGTCCACATTGATGCTTTGGAATTGCTCAAGTCTCTCCATAGAAGAGCTTTTCACGTTTTTGTGTAATTTGAGACATAACTTGATATATTCGCCACTTTACCTTACGAAACGTGGCACGAAGGCTCAACTAGCAACTTAGACTGTTAAGAGCACTAAATAGAGTACAACGGCCGATATTGATTCTTTGGAATTGCTCAACTCTCTCCATAGAGGAGCGTTTCACGTTTTTAAGCAATTTGAGACATAACTTGGTGTATCCGCGTCTTTACCTTACGAAGCGTGGCACAATGGCTCAACTAGCAAGTTAGACTTTTAAGAGCACTAAATAGAGTACAATGGTCCACATTGATGCTTTGGAATTGCTCAACTCTCTCCATGGAGGAGCTTTTCACGTTTTTGTGTAATTTGAGACATAACTTGATCTATTCGCCTCTTTACCTCAAGAAACGTGGCACGAAGGCTCAACTAGCAAGTTAGACTTTTAAGAGCACTAAGTAAAGTACAACGGTCCATATTGATGCTTTGGAATTGCTGAACCCTCACCATAGAGGAGCTTTTCAAGTTTTTAAGCAATTTGAGACATAACTTGTTCTATTCGCGTCTTTACATTACGAAACGTGGAACGAAGGCTCAACTAGCAAGTTAGACTTTTAAGAGCACTAAATAGAGTACAACGGTCCACATCGATGCTTTGGAATTGCTCAACTCTCTCCATAGAGGAGCCCTTCACGTTTTTAAGCAATTTGAGACATAACTTGGTCTATTCGCGTCTTTACCTTACGAAACGTGGAACGAAGGCTCAACTAGCAAGTTAGACTTTTAAGAGCACTAAATAGATTACAAAGGTCCACATTGATGCTTTGGAATTGCTCAACCCTCACCATAGAGGAGCTTTTCACGTTTTTAAGCAATTTGAGACATAACTTGGTGTATCCGCGTCTTTACCTTACGAAACGTGGCACAATGGCTCAACTAGCAAGTTAGACTTTTAAGAGCACTAAATAGAGTACAACGGTCCACATTGATGCTTTGGAATTGCTCAACTCTCTCCATAGAGGAGCTTTTCACGTTTTTGTGTAATTTGAGACATAACTTGATCTATTCGCCTCTTTACCTTACGAAACGTGGCACGAAGGTTCAACTAGCAAGTTAGACTGTTAAGAGCACTAAATAGAGTACAACGGCCGATATTGATTCTTTGGAATTGCTCAACTCTCTCCATAGAGGAGCGTTTCACGTTTTTAAGCAATTTGAGACATAACTTGGTCTATTTGCGTCTTTACCTTACGAAACGTGGCACGAAGGCTCAACTAGCAAGTTACACTTTTAAGAGCACTAAATAGAGTACAACAGTCTACATCGATGCTTTGGAATTGCTCAACTCTCTCCATAGAGGAGCCCTTCACGTTTTTAAGCAATTTGAGACATAACTTGGTCTATTCGCGTCTTTACCTGACGAAACGTGGAACGAAGGCTCAACTAGCAAGTTAGACTTTTAAGAGCACTAAATAGATTACAAAGGTCCACATTGATGCTTTGGAATTGCTCAACCCTCACCATAGAGGAGCTTTTCACGTTTTTAAGCAATTTGAGACATAACTTGGTGTATCCGCGTCTTTACCTTACGAAGCGTGGCACAATGGCTCAACTAGCAAGTTAGACTTTTAAGAGCACTAAATAGAGTACAATGGTCCACATTGATGCTTTGGAATTGCTCAACTCTCTCCATGGAGGAGATTTTCACGTTTTTGTGTAATTTGAGACATAACTTGATCTATTCGCCTCTTTACCTCACGAAACGTGGCACGAAGGCTCAACTAGCAAGTTAGACTTTTAAGAGCACTAAGTAAAGTACAACGGTCCATATTGATGCTTTGGAATTGCTCAACTCTCTCCCATAGAGGAGCTTTTCACGTTTTTAAGCAATTTGAGACATAACTTGTTCTATTCGCGTCTTTACCTAACGAAACGTGGAACGAAGGCTCAACTAGCAAGTTAGACTTTTAAGAGCACTAAATAGAGTACAACGGTCCACATTGATGCTTTGGAATTGCTCAACTCTCTCCATAGAGGAGCCCTTCACGTTTTTAAGCAATTTGAGACATAACTTGGTCTATTCGCGTCTTTACCTGACGAAACGTGGAACGAAGGCTCAACTGGCAAGTTAGACTTTTAAGAGTACTAAATAGATTACAAAGGTCCACACTGATGCTTTGGAATTGCTCAACCCTCTCCATAGAAGAGCTTTTCACGTTTTTAAGCAATTTGAGACATAACTTGGTCTATTCGCGTCTTTACCTTACGAAACGTGGCACGAATGGCTCAACTAGCAAGTTAGACTTTTAAGAGCACTAAATAGAGTACAACGGTCCACATTGATGCTTTGGAATTGCTCAACTCTCTCCATAGAGGAGCTTTTCACGTTTTTGTGTAATTTGAGACATAACTTGATCTATTCGCCGTCTTTACCTTACGAAACGTGGCACGAAGGCTTCAACTAGCAAGTTAGACTTTTAAGAGCACTAAATAGAGTACAACGGTCCGATATTGATGCTTTGGAATTGCTCAACTCTCTCCATAGAGGAGCTTTTCACGTTTTTAAGCAATTTGAGACATAACTTGGTCTATTCGCGTCTTTACCTTACGAAACGTGGCACGAATGGCTCAACTAGCAAGTTAGACTTTTAAGAGCACTAAATAGAGTACAATGGTCCACATTGATGCTTTGGAATTGCTCAACTCTCTCCATGGAGGAGCTTTTCACGTTTTTGTGTAATTTGAGACATAACTTGATCTATTCGCCGTCTTTACCTCACGAAACGTGGCACGAAGGCTCAACTAGCAAGTTAGACTTTTAAGAGCACTAAATAGAGTACAACGGTCCATATTGATGCTTTGGAATTGCTCAACTCTCTCCATAGAGGAGCTTTTCACGTTTTTAAGCAATTTGAGACATAACTTGTTCTAATCGCGTCTTTACCTTACGAAACGTGGCACGAAGGCTCAACTAGCAAGTTAGACTTTTAAGAGCACTAAATAGAGTACAACGGTCCACATCGATGCTTTGGAATTGCTCAACTCTCTCCATAGAGGAGCCTTTCACGTTTTTAAGCAATTTGAGACATAACTTGGTCTATTCGCGTCTTTACCTTACGAAACGTGGAACGAAGGCTCAACTAGCAAGTTAGACTTTTAAGAGCACTAAATAGATTACAAAGGTCCACATTGATGCTTTGGAATTGCTCAACTCTCTCCATAGAGGAGCTTTTCACGTTTTTAAGCAATTTGAGACATAACTTGGTCTATTCGCGTCTTTACCTTACGAAACGTGGCACGAAGGCTCAACTAGCAAGTTAGACTTTTAAGAGCACTAAATAGAGTACAACGGTCCACATTGATGCTTTGGAATTGCTCAACTCTCTCCATAGAGGAGCTTTTCACGTTTTTGTGTAATTTGAGACATAACTTGATCTATTCGCCTCTTTACCTTACGAAACGTGGCACGAAGGCTCAACTAGCAAGTTAGACTTTTAAGAGCACTAAATAGAGTACAACGGCCGATATTGATTCTTTGGAATTGCTCAACTCTCTCCATAGAGGAGCTTTTCACGTTTTTAAGCAATTTGAGACATAACTTGGTCTATTCGCGTCTTTACCTTACGAAACGTGGCACGAAGGCTCAACTAGCAAGTTAGACTTTTAAGAGCACTAAATAGAGTACAACAGGTCCTACATCGATGCTTTGGAATTGCTCAACTCTCTCCATAGAGGAGCCTTTCACGTTTTTAAGTAATTTGAGACATAACTTGGTCTATTCGCGTCTTTACCTTACGAAACGTGGAACGAAGGCTCAACTAGCAAGTTAGACTTTTAAGAGCACTAAATAGATTACAAAGGTCCACATTGATGCTTTGGAATTGCTCAACTCTCTCCATAGAGGAGCTTTTCACGTTTTTAAGCAATTTGAGACATAACTTGGTCTATTCGCGTCTTTACCTTACGAAGCGTGGCACGAATGGCTCAACTAGCAAGTTAGACTTTTAAGAGCACTAAATAGAGTACAATGGTCCACATTGATGCTTTGGAATTGCTCAACTCTCTCCATAGGAGGAGCTTTTCACGTTTTTGTGTAATTTGAGACATAACTTGATCTATTCGCCTCTTTACCTCACGAAACGTGGCACGAAGGCTCAACTAGCAAGTTAGACTTTTAAGAGCACTAAAGTAGAGTACAACGGTCCATATTGATGCTTTGGAATTGCTCAACTCTCTCCATAGAGGAGCTTTCCACGTTTTTAAGCAATTTGAGACATAACTTGGTCTATTCGCGTCTTTACATTACGAAACGTGGAACGAAGGCTCAACTAGCAAGTTAGACTTTTAAGAGCACTAAATAGAGTACAACGGTCCACATCGATGCTTTGGAATTGCTCAACTCTCTCCATAGAGGAGCCTTTCACGTTTTTAAGCAATTTGAGAAATAACTTGGTCTATTCGCGTCTTTACCTGACGAAACGTGGAACGAAGGCTCAACTAGCAAGTTAGACTTTTAAGAGCACTAAATAGAGTACAACGGTCCACATTGATGCTTTGGAATTGCTCAACTCTCTCCATAGAGGAGCTTTTCACGTTTTTAAGCAATTTGAGACATAACTTGGTCTATTCCGCGTCTTTACCTTACGAAACGTGGCACGAATGGCTCAACTAGCAAGTTAGACTTTTAAGAGCACTAAATAGAGTACAACGGTCCACATTGATGCTTTGGAATTGCTCAACTCTCTCCATAGAGGAGCTTTTCACGTTTTTGTGCAATTTGAGACATAACTTGATCTATTCGCCTCTTTACCTTACGAAACGTGGCACGAAGGCTCAACTAGCAAGTTAGACTGTTAAGAGCACTAAATAGAGTACAACGGCCGATATTGATTCTTTGGAATTGCTCAACTCTCTCCATAGAGGAGCGTTTCACGTTTTTAAGCAATTTGAGACATAACTTGGTCTATTTGCGTCTTTACCTTACGAAACGTGGCACGAAGGCTCAACTAGCAAGTTACACTTTTAAGAGCACTAAATAGATTACAAGGGTCCACATTGATGCTTTGGAATTGCTCAACTCTCTCCATAGAGGAGCTTTTCACGTTTTTAAGCAATTTGAGACATAACTTGGTGTATCCGCGTCTTTACCTTACGAAACGTGGCACAATGGCTCAACTAGCAAGTTAGACTTTTAAGAGCACTAAATAGAGTACAACGGTCCACATTGATGCTTTGGAATTGCTCAACTCTCTCCATAGAGGAGCTTTTCACGTTTTTGTAGTAATTTGAGACATAACTTGATCTATTCGCGTCTTTACCTTACGAAACGTGGCACGAAGGCTCAACTAGCAAGTTAGACTTTTAAGAGCACTAAATAGAGTACAACGGTCCACTATTGATGCTTTGGAATTGCTCAACTCTCTCCATAGAGGAGCTTTTCACGTTTTTAAGCAATTTGAGACATAACTTGGTCTATTCGCGTCTTTACCTTACGAAACGTGGCACGAAGGCTCAACTAGCAAGTTAGACTTTTAAGAGCACTAAATGGAGTACAACGGTCCACATCGATGCTTTGGAATTGCTCAACTCTCTCCATAGAGGAGCCTTTCACGTTTTTAAGCAATTTGAGAAATAACTTGGTCTATTCGCGTCTTTACCTTACGAAACGTGGCACGAAGGCTCAACTAGCAAGTTAGACTTTTAAGAGCACTAAATAGAGTACAACGGTCCACATTGATGCTTTGGAATTGCTCAACTCTCTCCATAGAGGAGCTTTTCACGTTTTTAAGCAATTTGAGACATAACTTGGTCTATTCGCGTCTTTACCTTACGAAACGTGGCACGAAGGCTCAACTAGCAAGTTAGACTTTTAAGAGCACTAAATAGAGTACAACGGTCCACATTGATGCTTTGGAATTGCTCAACTCTCTCCATAGAGGAGCTTTTCACGTTTTTGTAGCAATTTGAGACATAACTTGGATCTATTCGCGTCTTTACCTTACGAAACGTGGCACGAAGGCTCAACTAGCAAGTTAGACTTTTAAGAGCACTAAATAGAGTACAACGGTCCACATTGATGCTTTGGAATTGCTCAACTCTCTCCATAGAGGAGCTTTTCACGTTTTTAAGCAATTTGAGACATAACTTGGTCTATTCGCGTCTTTACCTTACGAAACGTGGCACGAAGGCTCAACTAGCAAGTTAGACTTTTAAGAGCACTAAATAGAGTACAACGGTCCACATCTGATGCTTTGGAATTGCTCAACTCTCTCCATAGAGGAGCCTTTCACGTTTTTAAGCAATTTGAGACATAACTTGGTCTATTCGCGTCTTTACCTTACGAAACGTGGAACGAAGGCTCAACTAGCAAGTTAGACTTTTAAGAGCACTAAATAGATTACAAAGGTCCACATTGATGCTTTGGAATTGCTCAACCCTCTCCATAGAGGAGCTTTTCACGTTTTTAAGCAATTTGAGACATAACTTGGTCTATTCGCGTCTTTACCTTACGAAACGTGGCACAATGGCTCAACTAGCAAGTTAGACTTTTAAGAGCACTAAATAGAGTACAACGGTCCACATTGATGCTTTGGAATTGCTCAACTCTCTCCATAGAGGAGCTTTTCACGTTTTTGTGTAATTTGAGACATAACTTGATCTATTCGCCTCTTTACCTTACGAAACGTGGCACGAAGGCTCAACTAGCAAGTTAGACTGTTAAGAGCACTAAATAGAGTACAACGGCCGATATTGATTCTTTGGAATTGCTCAACTCTCTCCATAGAGGAGCGTTTCACGTTTTTAAGCAATTTGAGACATAACTTGGTCTATTTGCGTCTTTACCTTACGAAACGTGGCACGAAGGCTCAACTAGCAAGTTAGACTTTTAAGAGCACTAAATAGAGTACAACGGTCTACATCGATGCTTTGGAATTGCTCAACTCTCTCCATAGAGGAGCCTTTCACGTTTTTAAGCAATTTGAGACATAACTTGGTCTATTCGCGTCTTTACCTTACGAAACGTGGCACGAAGGCTCAACTAGCAAGTTAGACTTTTAAGAGCACTAAATAGATTACAAAGGTCCACATTGATGCTTTGGAATTGCTCAACTCTCTCCATAGAGGAGCTTTTCACGTTTTTAAGCAATTTGAGACATAACTTGGTCTATTCGCGTCTTTACCTTACGAAACGTGGCACGAAGGCTCAACTAGCAAGTTAGACTTTTAAGAGCACTAAATAGAGTACAATGGTCCACATTGATGCTTTGGAATTGCTCAACTCTCTCCATGGAGGAGATTTTCACGTTTTTGTGTAATTTGAGACATAACTTGATCTATTCGCCTCTTTACCTCACGAAACGTGGCACGAAGGCTCAACTAGCAAGTTAGACTTTTAAGAGCACTAAGTAAAGTACAACGGTCCATATTGATGCTTTGGAATTGCTCAACCCTCACCATAGAGGAGCTTTTCAAGTTTTTAAGCAATTTGAGACATAACTTGTTCTATTCGCGTCTTTACATTACGAAACGTGGAACGAAGGCTCAACTAGCAAGTTAGACTTTTAAGAGCACTAAATAGAGTACAACGGTCCACATCGATGCTTTGGAATTGCTCAACTCTCTCCATAGAGGAGCCCTTCACGTTTTTAAGCAATTTGAGACATAACTTGGTCTATTCGCGTCTTTACCTGACGAAACGTGGAACGAAGGCTCAACTAGCAAGTTAGACTTTTAAGAGCACTAAATAGATTACAAAGGTCCACATTGATGCTTTGGAATTGCTCAACCCTCACCATAGAGGAGCTTTTCACGTTTTTAAGCAATTTGAGACATAACTTGGTGTATCCGCGTCTTTACCTTACGAAACGTGGCACAATGGCTCAACTAGCAAGTTAGACTTTTAAGAGCACTAAATAGAGTACAACGGTCCACATTGATGCTTTGGAATTGCTCAACTCTCTCCATGGAGGAGCTTTTCACGTTTTTGTGTAATTTGAGACATAACTTGATCTATTCGCCTCTTTACCTCACGAAACGTGGCACGAAGGCTCAACTAGCAAGTTAGACTTTTAAGAGCACTAAGTAAAGTACAACGGTCCATATTGATGCTTTGGAATTGCTGAACTCTCTCCACAGAGGAGCTTTTCACGTTTTTGTGTAATTTGAGACATAACTTGGTCTATTCGCGTCTTTACCTTACGAAACGTGGCACGATGGCTCAACTATCAAGTTAGAATTTTAAGAGCACTAAAAGGAGTACAACGGTCCACATTGATGCTTTGGAATTGCTCAACTCTCTCCATGGAGGAGCTTTTCACGTTTTCGTGTAATTTGAGACATAACTTGATCTATTCGCCTTATTACCTTACGAAACGTGGCACGAAGGCTCAACTAGTAAGTCAGACTGTTAAGAGCACTCAATAGAGTACAACGGCCGATATTAATTCTTTCGAATTGCTCAACTCTCTCCATAGAGGAGCGTTTCACGTTTTTAAGCAATTTGACACATAACTTGGTCTATTTGCGTCTTTACCTTACGAAACGTGGCACGAAGGCTCAACTAGCAAGTTAGACTTTTAGGAGCACTAAATAGAGTACAACGGTCTACATCGATGCTTTGGAATTGCTCAACTCTCTCCATAGAGGAGCTTTTCAAGTTTTTGAGCAATTTGAGACATAACTTGGTCTATTCGCGTCTTTACCTTACGAAACGTTGCACGAAGGCTCAACTAGCAAGTTAGACTTTTAAGAGCACTAAATAGAGTACAACGGTCAACATCAATGCTTTGGAATTGTTCAACTCTCTCCATAGAGGAGCTTTTCACGTTTTTGAGCAATTTGAGGCATAACTTGGTCTATTCGCGTCTTTACATTACGAAACGTGGAACGAAGGCTCAACTAGCAAGTTAGACTTTTAAGAGCACTAAATAGAGTACAACGGTCCACATCGATGCTTTGGAATTGCTCAACTCTCTCCATAGAGGAGCTTTTCGCGTTTTTATGCAATTTGAGACATAACTAGATCTATTCGCCTCCTTACCTTATGAAACGTCGCACGAAGGCTCAACTACCAAGTTAGACTTTTAAGAGCACTAAATACAGTACAACGGTCCACATTGATGCTTTGGAAGTGCTCAACTCTCTCCATAGAGGAGCCCTTCACGTTTTTAAGCAATTTGAGACATAACTTGGTCTATTCGCGTCTTTACCTGACGAAACGTGGAACGAAGGCTCAACTAGCAAGTTGGACTTTTAAGAGCACTAAATAGATTACAAAGGTCCACACTGATGCTTCGGAATTGCTCAACCCTCTCCATAGAGGAGCTTTTCACGTTTTTAAGCAATTTGAGACATAACTTGGTCTATTTCCGTCTTTACCTTACGAAACGTGGCACGATGGCTGAACTAGCAAGTTAGACTTTTCGGAGGACTAAATAGAGTACAACGGTCTACATCGATGCTTTGGAATTGCTCAACTCTCTCCGTAGAGGAGCTTTTCAAGTTTTTAAGCAATTTGAGACATAACTTGGTCTATTCACGTCTTTTCCTTACGAAACGTGGCACGAAGGCTCAACTAGCAAGTTAGACTTTTAAGTGCACTAAATAGATTACAAAGGTCCAGATTGATGCTTTGGAATTGCTCAACTCTCTCCATAGAGGAGCTTTTCACGTTTTTAAGCAATTTGAGACAGAACTTGGTCTATTCGCGTCTTTACCTTACGAAACGTTGCACGAAGGCTCAACTAGCAAGTTAGACTTTTAAGAGCACTAAATAGAGTACAACGGTCAACATCAATGCTTTGGAATTGTTCAACTCTCTCCATAGAGGAGCTTTTCACGTTTTTGAGCAATTTGAGGCATAACTTGGTCTATTCGCGTCTTTACATTACGAAACGTGGAACGAAGGCTCAACTAGCAAGTTAGACTTTAAAGAGCACTAAATAGAGTACAACGGTCCACATCGATGCTTTGGAATTGCTCAACTCTCTCCATAGAGGAGCTTTTCGCGTTTTTGTGTAATTTGAGACATAACTTGGTCTATTCGCATCTTTACCTTACGAAACGTTGCACGAAGGCTCAACTAGCAAGTTAGACTTTTAAGAGCACTAAATAGAGTACAACGGTCCACAATGATGCTTTGGAATTGCTCAACTCTCTCCATAGAGGAGCGTTTCACGTTTTTATGTAATTTGAGACATAACTTGGTCTATTCGCGTCTTTACCCGACGAAACGTGGAACGAAGGCTCAACTAGCAAGTTAGACTTTTAAGAGCACTAAATAGAGTACAACGGTCCACATTGATGCTTTGGAATTGCTCAACTCTCTCCATAGATGAGCTTTTCACGTTTTTGTGTAATTTGAGACATAACTTGATCTATTCGCCTCTTTACCTCGCGAAACGTGGCACGAAGGCTCAACTAGCAAGTTAGCCTTTTAAAAGCACTAAATAAAGTACAACGGTCCATATTGATGCTTTGGAATTGCTCAACTCTCTCCACAGAGGAGCTTTTCACGTTTTTGTGTAATTTGAGACATAACTTGGTCTATTCGCGTCTTTACCTTACGAAACGTGGCACGAAGGCTCAACTAGCAAGTTAGACTTTTAAGAGCACTAAATAGAGTACAACGGTCCACATTGATGCTTTGGAATTGCTCAACTCTCTCCATAGAGGAGCTTTTCACGTTTTTAGTGCAATTTGAGACATAACTTGGTCTATTCGCCGTCTTTACCTTACGAAACGTGGCACGAAGGCTCAACTAGCAAGTTAGACTTTTAAGAGCACTAAATAGAGTACAACGGTCCACATTGATGCTTTGGAATTGCTCAACTCTCTCCATAGAGGAGCTTTTCACGTTTTTAAGCAATTTGAGACATAACTTGGTCTATTCGCGTCTTTACCTTACGAAACGTGGCACGAAGGCTCAACTAGCAAGTTAGACTTTTAAGAGCACTAAATAGAGTACCACGGTCTATATCGATGCTTTGGAATTGCTCAACTCTCTCCGTAGAGGAGCTTTTCAAGTTTTTAAGCCATTTGAGACATAACTTGGTCTATTCGCGTCTTTTCCTTACGAAACGTGGCACGAAGGCTCAACTAGCAAGTTAAACTTTTAAGTGCACTAAATAGATTACAAAGGTCCACATTGATGCTTTGGAATTGCTCAACTCTCTCCATAGAGGAGCTTTTCACGTTTTTAAGCAATTTGAGACATAACTTGGTCTATTCGCGTCTTTACCTTACGAAACGTTGCACGAAGGCTCAACTAGCAAGTTAGACTTTTAAGACCACTAAATAGAGTACAACGGTCCACATCAATGCTTTGGAATTGCTCAACTCTCTCCATAGAGGAGCTTTTCACGTTTTTGAGCAATTTGAGACATAACTTGGTCTATTCGCGTCTTTACATTACGAAACGTGGAACGAAGGCTCAACTAGCAAGTTAGACTTTTAAGAGCACTAAATAGAGTACAACGGTCCACATCGATGCTTTGGAATTGCTCAACTCTTTCCATAGAGGAGCTTTTCGCGTTTTTGTGCAATTTGAGACATAACTAGATCTATTCGCCTCTTTACCTTATGAAACGTGGCACGAAGGCTCAACTACCAAGTTAGACTTTTAAGAGCACTAAATACACTACAACAGTCCACATTGATGCTTTGGAATTGCTCAACTCTCTCCATAGAGGAGCCCTTCACGTTTTTAAGCAATTTGAGACATAACTTGGTCTATTCGCGTCTTTACCCGACGAAACGTGGAACGAAGGCTCAACTAGCAAGTTAGACTTTTAAGAGCACTAAATAGAGTACAACGGTCCACATTGATGCTTTGGAATTGCTCAACTCTCTCCATAGATGAGCTTTTCACGTTTTTGTGTAATTTGAGACATAACTTGATCTATTCGCCTCTTTACCTCGCGAAACGTGGCACGAAGGCTCAACTAGCAAGTTAGCCTTTTAAAAGCACTAAATAAAGTACAACGGTCCATATTGATGCTTTGGAATTGCTCAACTCTCTCCACAGAGGAGCTTTTCACGTTTTTGTGTAATTTGAGACATAACTTGGTCTATTCGCGTCTTTACCTTACGAAACGTGGCACGAAGGCTCAACTAGCAAGTTAGAATTTTAAGAGCACTAAAAGGAGTACAATGGTCCACATTGATGCTTTGGAATTGCTCAACTCTCTCCATGGATGAGCTTTTCACGTTTTCGTGTAATTTGAGACATAACTTGATCTATTCGCCTCTTTACCTTACGAAACGTGGCACGAAGGCTCAACTAGCAAGTCAGACTGTTAAGATCACTCAATAGAGTACAACGGCCGATATTGATTCTTTCGAATTGCTCAACTCTCTCCATAGAGGAGCGTTTCACGTTTTTAAGCAATTTGACACATAACTTGGTCTATTTGCGTCTTTACCTTACGAAACGTGGCACGAAGGCTCAACTAGCAAGTTAGACTTTTAAGAGCACTAAATAGAGTACCACGGTCTATATCGATGCTTTGGAATTGCTCAACTCTCTCCGTAGAGGAGCTTTTCAAGTTTTTAAGCCATTTGAGACATAACTTGGTCTATTCGCGTCTTTTCCTTACGAAACGTGGCACGAAGGCTCAACTAGCAAGTTAAACTTTTAAGTGCACTAAATAGATTACAAAGGTCCACATTGATGCTTTGGAATTGCTCAACTCTCTCCATAGAGGAGCTTTTCACGTTTTTAAGCAATTTGAGACATAACTTGGTCTATTCGCGTCTTTACCTTACGAAACGTTGCACGAAGGCTCAACTAGCAAGTTAGACTTTTAAGAGCACTAAATAGAGTACAACGGTCCACATCAATGCTTTGGAATTGCTCAACTCTCTCCATAGAGGAGCTTTTCACGTTTTTGAGCAATTTGAGACATAACTTGGTCTATTCGCGTCTTTACATTACGAAACGTGGCACGAAGGCTCAACTAGCAAGTTAGACTTTTAAGAGCACTAAATAGAGTACAACGGTCCACATTGATGCTTTGGAATTGCTCAACTCTCTCCATAGAGGAGCTTTTCACGTTTTTGTGCAATTTGAGACATAACTTGGATCTATTCGCCTCTTTACCTTACGAAACGTGGCACGAAGGCTCAACTAGCAAGTTAGACTTTTAAGAGCACTAAATAGAGTACAACAGGTCCACATTGATGCTTTGGAATTGCTCAACTCTCTCCATAGAGGAGCCTTTCACGTTTTTAAGCAATTTGAGACATAACTTGGTCTATTCGCGTCTTTACCTGACGAAACGTGGAACGAAGGCTCAACTGGCAAGTTAGACTTTTAAGAGCACTAAATAGATTACAAAGGTCCACACTGATGCTTTGGAATTGCTCAACCCTCTCCATAGAAGAGCTTTTCACGTTTTTAAGCAATTTGAGACATAACTTGGTCTATTCGCGTCTTTACCTTACGAAACGTGGCACGATGGCTCAACTAGCAAGTTAGACTTTTAAGAGCACTAAATAGAGTACAACGGTCCATATTGATGCTTTGGAATTGCTCAACTCTCTCCATAGAGGAGCTTTTCACGTTTTTGTGTAATTTGAGACATAACTTGGTCTATTCGCGTCTTTATCTTACGAAACGTGGCACGATGCCTCAACTAGCAAGTTAGACTTTTAAGAACACTAAAAAGAGTACAACGGTCCACATTGATGCTTTGGAATTGCTCAACTCTCTCCATAGAGGAGCTTTTCTCGTTTTTGTGTAATCTGAGACATAACTTGATCTATTCGCCTCTTTACCTTACGAAACGTGGCACGAAGGCTCAACTAGCAAGTTAGACTTTTAAGAGCACTAAATAGATTACCAAGGTCCACATTGATGCTTTGGAATTGCTCAACTCTCTCCATAGAGGACCTTTTCACGTTTTTAAGCAATTTGAGACATAAGTTGGTCTATTCGCGTCTTTACCTTACGAAACGTGGCACGATGGCTCAACTAGCAAGTTAGACTTTTAAGAGCACTAAATAGAGTACAACGGTCCATATTGATGCTTTGGAATTGCTCAACTCTCTCCATAGAGGAGCTTTTCACGTTTTTGTGTAATTTGAGACATAACTTGGTCTATTCGCGTCTTTATCTTACGAAACGTGGCACGAATGCCTCAACTAGCAAGTTAGACTTTTAAGAGCACTAAATAGAGTACAACGGTCCACATTGATGCTTTGGAATTGCTCAACTCTCTCCATAGAGGAGCTTTTCTCGTTTTTGTGTAATCTGAGACATAACTTGATCTATTCGCCTCTTTACCTTACGAAACGTGGCACGAAGGCTCAACTAGCAAGTTAGACTTTTAAGAGCACTAAATAGATTACCAAGGTCCACATTGATGCTTTGGAATTGCTCAACTCTCTCCATAGAGGACCTTTTCACGTTTTTAAGCAATTTGAGACATAAGTTGGTCTATTCGCGTCTTTACCTTACGAAACGTGGCACGATGGCTCAACTAGCAAGTTAGACTTTTAAGAGCACTAAATAGAGTACAACGGTCCACAATGATGCTTTGGAATTGCTCAACTCTCTCCATAGAGGAGGTTTTCACGTTTTTGTGTAATTTGAGACATAACTTGATCTATTCGCCTCTTTACCTTACGAAACGTGGCACGAAGGCTCAACTACCAAGTTAGACTTTTAAGAGCACTAAATAGAGTACAACGGTCCACATTGATGCTTTGGAATTGCTCAACTCTCTCCATAGAGGAGCTTTCCACGTTTTTAAGCAATTTGAGACATAACTTGGTCTATTCGCGTCTTTACCTTACGAAACGTGGAACGAAGGCTCAACTAGCAAGTTAGACTTTTAAGAGCACTAAATAGAGTACAACGGTCCACATCGATGCTTTGGAATTGCTCAACTCTCTCCATGGAGGAGCTTTTCACGTTTTTGTGCAATTTGAGACATAACTTGATCTATTCGCCTCTTTAACTTACGAAACGTGGCTCGAAGGCTCAACTAGCAAGTTAGACTTTTAAGAGCACTAAATAGAGTACAACGGTCCACAATGATGCTTTGGAATTGCTCAACTCTCTCCATAGAGGAGCGTTTCACGTTTTTATGTAATTTGAGACATAACTTGGTCTATTCGCGTCTTTACCCGACGAAACGTGGAACGAAGGCTCAACTAGCAAGTTAGACTTTTAAGAGCACTAAATAGAGTACAACGGTCTACATTGATGCTCTGGAATTGCTCAACTCTCTTCATAGAGGAGCCTTTCACGTTTTTTAGCAATTTGCTACATAACTTGGTCTATTCGCGTCTTTACCTAACGAAATGTGGCACGAAAGCTCAACTAGCAAGTTAGACTTTTAAGAGCACTAAATAGAGTACAACGGTCCTACATCTGATGCTTTGGAATTGCTCAACTCTCTCCATAGAGGAGCTTTTCACGTTTTTGAGCAATTTGCTACATAACTTGGTCTATTCGCGTCTTTACCTAACGAAACGTGGCACGAAAGCTCAACTAGCAAGTTAGACTTTTAAGAGCACTAAATAGAGTACAACGGTCTACATCTATGCTTTGGAATTGCTCAACTCTCTCCATAGAGGAGCTTTTCACGTTTTTGAGCAATTTGAGACATAACTTGGTCTATTCGCGTCTTTACCTTACGAAACGTGGAACGAAGGCTCAACTAGCAAGTTAGACTTTTAAGAGCACTAAATAGAGTACAACGGTCCACATTGATGATTTGGAATTTCTCAACTCTCTCCATAGAGCAGCTTTTCACGTTTTTGTGCAATTTGAGACATAACTTGATCTATTCGCCTCTTTACCTTACGAAACGTGGCACGAAGGCTCAACTAGCAAGTTAGACTTTTAAGAGCACTAAATAGAGTACAACGGTCCATATTGATGCTTTGGAATTGCTCAACTCTCTCCATAGAGGAGCTTTTCACGTTTTTTAAGCAATTTGAGACATAACGTGGTCTATTTCGCGTCTTTACCTTACGAAACGTGGCACGAAGGCTCAACTAGCAAGTTAGACTTTTAAGAGCACCTAAATAGAGTACAACGGTCCTACATCTGATGCTTTGGAATTGCTCAACTCTCTCCATAGAAGAGCTTTTCAAGTTTTTGTGCAATTTGAGACATAACTTGGTCTATTCGCGTCTTTTCCTTACGAAACGTGGCACGAAGGCTCAACTAGCAAGTTAGACTTTTAAGAGCACTAAATAGATTACAAAGGTCCACATTGATGCTTTGGAATTGCTCAACTCTCTCCATAGAGGAGCTTTTCACGTTTTCAAGCAATTTGAGACATAACTTGGTCTATTCGCGTCTTTACCTTACGAAACGAGGCACGAAGGATCAACTAGCAAGTTAGACTTTTAAGAGCACTAAATAGAGTACAACGGTCCACAATGATGCTTTGGAATTGCTCAACTCTCTCCATAGAGGAGCCTTTCACGTTTTTATGTAATTTGAGACATAACTTGGTCTATTCGCGTCTTTACCCGACGAAACGTGGAACGAAGGCTCAACTAGCAAGTTAGGCTTTTAAGAGCACTAAATAGAGTACAACGGTCCATATTGATCCTTTGGAATTTCTCAACTCTCTCCATGGAGCAGCTTTTCACGTTTTTGTGCAATTTGAGACATAACTTGATCTATTCGCCTCTTTACCTTACGAAACGTGGCACGAAGACTCAACTAGCAAGTTAGACTGTTAAGAGCACTAAATAGATTACAACAGTCGACATCTATGCTTTGGAATTGCTCAACTCTCTCCATAGAGGAGCTTTTCACGTTTTTAAGCAATTTGAGACATAACTTGGTCTATTCGCGTCTTTACCTTACGAAACGTGGCACGAAGGATCAACTAGCAAGTTAGACTTTTAAGAGCACTAAATAGAGTACAACAGTCCACATTGATGCTTTGGAATTGCTCAACTCTCTCCATAGAGGAGCTTTTCACGTTTTTAAGCAATTTGAGACATAACTTGGTCTATTCGCGTCTTTACCTTACGAAACGAGGCACGAAGGATCAACTAGCAAGTTAGACTTTTAAGAGCACTAAATAGAGTACAACGGTCCACAATGATGCTTTGGAATTGCTCAACTCTCTCCATAGAGGAGCCTTTCACGTTTTTATGTAATTTGAGACATAACTTGGTCTATTCGCGTCTTTACCCGACGAAACGTGGAACGAAGGCTCAACTAGCAAGTTAGGCTTTTAAGAGCACTAAATAGAGTACAACGGTCCATATTGATCCTTTGGAATTTCTCAACTCTCTCCATGGAGCAGCTTTTCACGTTTTTGTGCAATTTGAGACATAACTTGATCTATTCGCCTCTTTACCTTACGAAACGTGGCACGAAGACTCAACTAGCAAGTTAGACTGTTAAGAGCACTAAATAGATTACAACAGTCGACATCTATGCTTTGGAATTGCTCAACTCTCTCCATAGAGGAGCTTTTCACGTTTTTAAGCAATTTGAGACATAACTTGGTCTATTCGCGTCTTTACCTTACGAAACGAGGCACGAAGGATCAACTAGCAAGTTAGACTTTTAAGAGCACTAAATAGAGTACAACAGTCCACATTGATGCTTTGGAATTGCTCAACTCTCTCCATAGAGGAGCTTTTCACGTTTTTAATCAATTTGAGACATAACTTGGTCTATTCGCGTCTTTACCTTACGAAACGAGGCACGAAGGATCAACTAGCAAGTTAGACTTTTAAGAGCACTAAATAGAGTACAACGGTCCACATTGATGCTTTGGAATTGCTCAACTCTCTCCATAGAGGAGCTTTTCATGTTTTTAAGCAATTTGAGACATAACTTGGTCTATTCGCGTCTTTTCCTTACGAAACGTGGCACGAAGGCTCAACTAGCAAGTTAGACTTTTAAGAGCACTAAATAGATTACAAAGGTCCACATTGATGCTTTGGAATTGCTCAACTCTCTCCATAGAGGAGCTTTTAACGTTTTTAAGCAATTTGAGACATAACTTGGTCTATTCGCGTCTTTACCATACGAAACGAGGCACGAAGGCTCAACTAGCAAGTTAGACTTTTAGGAGCACTAAATAGAGTACAACGGTCCACATTGATGCTTTGGAATTGCTCAACTCTCTCCATAGAGGAGCTTTTCAAGTTTTTAAGCAATTTGAGACATAACTTGGTCTATTCGCCTCTTTTCCTTACGAAACGTGGCACGAAGGCTCAACTAGCAAGTTAGACTTTTAAGTAGCACTAAATAGATTACAAAGGTCCACATTGATGCTTTGGAATTGCTCACCTCTCTCCATAGAGGAGCTTTTCACGTTTTTAAGCAATTTGAGACATAACTTGGTCTATTCGCGTCTTTACCTAACGAAACGCGGAACGAAGGCTCAACTAGCAAGTTAGACTTTTAAGAGCACTAAATAGAGTACAACGGTCCACATTGATGCTTTGGAATTTCTCAACTCTCTCCATGGAGCAGCTTTTCACGTTTTTGTGCAATTTGAGACATAACTTGATCTATTCGCCTCTTTACCTTACGAAACGTGGCACGAAGGCTCAACTAGCAAGTTAGACTTTTAAGAGCACTAAATAGAGTACAACGGTCCGACTATTGATGCTTTGGAATTGCTCAACTCTCTCCATAGAGGAGCTTTTCACGTTTTTAAGCAATTTGAGACATAACTTGGTCTATTCGCGTCTTTACCTTACGAAACGAGGCACGAAGGATCAACTAGCAAGTTAGACTTTTAAGAGCACTAAATAGAGTACAACGGTCCTACATCTATGCTTTGGAATTGCTCAACTCTCTCCATAGAGGAGCTTTTCAAGTTTTTGAGCAATTTGAGACATAACTTGGTCTATTCGCGTCTTTTCCTTACGAAACGTGGCACGAAGGCTCAACTAGCAAGTTAGACTTTTAAGAGCACTAAATAGATTACAAAGGCCCACATTGATGCTTTGGAATTGCTCAACTCTCTCCATAGAGGAGCTTTTAACGTTTTTAAGCAATTTGAGACATAACTTGGTCTATTCGCGTCTTTACCTTACGAAACGAGGCACGAAGGATCAACTAGCAAGTTAGACTTTTAAGAGCACTAAATAGAGTTCAACGGTCCACATTGATGCTTTGGAATTGCTCAACTCTCTCCATAGAGGAGCCTTTTCACGTTTTTATGTAATTTGAGACATAACTTGGTCTATTCGCGTCTTTACCTACGAAACGTGGCACGAAGGCTCAACTAGCAAGTTAGACTTTTAAGAGCACTAAATAGAGTACAACGGTCCACATTGATGCTTTGGAATTGCTCAACTCTCTCATAGAGGAGCCTTTTCACGTTTTTAAGCAATTTGAGACATAACTTGGTCTATTCGCGTCTTTACCTTACGAAACGTGGCACGAAGGCTCAACTAGCAAGTTAGACTTTTAAGAGCACTAAATAGAGTACAACGGTCCACATTGATGCTTTGGAATTGCTCAACTCTCTCCATGGAGCAGCTTTTCACGTTTTTGTGCAATTTGAGACATAACTTGATCTATTCGCCTCTTTACCTTACGAAACGTGGCACGAAGGCTCAACTAGCAAGTTAGACTGTTAAGAGCACTAAATAGATTACAACAGTCTACATCTATGCTTTGGAATTGCTCAACTCTCTCCATAGAGGAGCTTTTCACGTTTTTAAGCAATTTGAGACATAACTTGGTCTATTCGCGTCTTTACCTTACGAAACGAGGCACGAAGGCTCAACTAGCAAGTTAGACTTTTAAGAGCACTAAATAGAGTACAACGGTCCACATTGATGCTTTGGAATTGCTCAACTCTCTCCATAGAGGAGCTTTTCACGTTTTTAAGCAATTTGAGACATAACTTGGTCTATTCGCGTCTTTTACCTTACGAAACGTGGCACGAAGGCTCAACTAGCAAGTTAGACTTTTAAGAGCACTAAATAGAGTACAACGGTCCACATTGATGCTTTGGAATTGCTCAACTCTCTCCATAGAGGAGCTTTTCACGTTTTTAAGCAATTTGAGACATAACTTGGTCTATTCGCGTCTTTACCTTACGAAACGAGGCACGAAGGATCAACTAGCAAGTTAGACTTTTAAGAGCACTAAATAGAGTACAACGGTCCACATTGATGCTTTGGAATTGCTCAACTCTCTCCATAGAGGAGCTTTTCAAGTTTTTAAGCAATTTGAGACATAACTTGGTCTATTCGCGTCTTTTCCTTACGAAACGTGGCACGAAGGCTCAACTAGCAAGTTAGACTTTTAAGTCCACTAAATAGATTACAAAGGTCCACATTGATGCTTTGGAATTGCTCAACTCTCTCCATAGAGGAGCTTTTCACGTTTTTAAGCAATTTGAGACATAACTTGGTCTATTCGCGTCTTTACCTTACGAAACGTTGCACGAAGGCTCAACTAGCAAGTTAGAATTTTAAGAGCACTAAATAGAGTACAACGGTCCACATCAATGCTTTGGAATTGCTCAACTCTCTCCATAGAGGAGCTTTTCACGTTTTTGAGCAATTTGAGACATAACTTGGTCTATTCGCGTCTTTACATTACGAAACGTTGAACGAAGGCTCAACTAGCAAGTTAGACTTTTAAGAGCACTAAATAGAGTACAACGGTCCACATCGATGCTTTGGAATTGCTCAACTCTCTCCATAGAGGAGCTTTTCGCGTTTTTGTGCAATTTGAGACATAACTTGATCTTTTCGCCTCTTTACCTTACGAAACGTGGCACGAAGGCTCAACTACCAAGTTAGACTTTTAAGAGCACTAAATACAGCACAACGGTCCACATTGATGCTTTGGAATTGCTCAACTCTCTCCATAGAGGGGCCCTTCACGTTTTTAAGCAATTTGAGACATAACTTGGTCTATTCGCGTCTTTACCTAACGAAACGTGGAACGAAGGCTCAACTAGCAAGTTAGACTTTTAAGAGCACTAAATAGATTACAAAGGTCCACATTGATGCTTTGGAATTGCTCAACCCTCTCCATAGAGGAGCTTTTCACGTTTTTAAGCAATTTGAGACATAACTTGGTCTATTCGCGTCTTTACCTTACGAAACGTGGCACGATGGCTCAACTAGCAAGTTAGACTTTTAAGAGCACTAAATAGAGTACAACGGTCCATATTGATGCTTTGGAATTGCTCAACTCTCTCCATGGAGGAGCTTTTCACGTTTTTGTGTAATTTGAGACATAACTTGGTCTATTCGCGTCTTTACCTTACGAAACGTGGCACGATGGCTCATCTAGCAAGTTAGACTTTTAAGAGCACTAAAAAGAGTACAACGGTCCACATTGATGCTTTGGAATTGCTCAACTCTCTCCATAGAGGAGCTTTTCTCGTTTTTGTGTAATCTGAGACATAACTTGATCTATTCGCCTCTTTACCTTACGAAACGTGGCACGAAGGCTCAACTAGCAAGTTAGACTTTTAAGAGCACTAAATAGATTACAAAGGTCCACATTGATGCTTTGGAATTGCTCAACTCTCTCCATAGAGGACCTTTTCACGTTTTTAAGCAATTTGAGACATAAGTTGGTCTATTCGCGTCTTTACCTTTCGAAACGTGGCACGATGGCTCAACTAGCAAGTTAGACTTTTAAGAGCACTAAATAGAGTACAACGGTCCACAATGATGCTTTGGAATTGCTCAACTCTCTCCATAGAGGAGCTTTTCGCGTTTTTGTGCAATTTGAGACATAACTTGATCTTTTCGCCTCTTTACCTTACGAAACGTGGCACGAAGGCTCAACTACCAAGTTAGACTTTTAAGAGCACTAAATACAGTACAACGGTCCACATTGATGCTTTGGAATTGCTCAACTCTCTCCATAGAGGGGCCCTTCACGTTTTTAAGCAATTTGAGACATAACTTGGTCTATTCGCGTCTTTACCTGACGAAACGTGGAACGAAGGCTCAACTAGCAAGTTAGACTTTTAAGAGCACTAAATAGATTACAAAGGTCCACATTGATGCTTTGGAATTGCTCAACCCTCTCCATATAGGAGCTTTTCACGTTTGTAAGCAATTTGAGACATAACTTGGTCTATTCGCGTCTTTACCTTACGAAACGTGGCACGATGGCTCAACTAGCAAGTTAGACTTTTAAGAGCACTAAATAGAGTACAACGGTCCACATTGATGCTTTGGAATTGCTCAACTCTCTCCATAGAAGAGCTTTTCACGTTTTTAAGCAATTTGAGACATAACTTGGTCTATTCGCGTCTTTACCTTACGAAACGAGGCACGAAGGATCAACTAGCAAGTTAGACTTTTAAGAGCACTAAATAGAGTACAACGGTCCACATTGATGCTTTGGAATTGCTCAACTCTCTCCATAGAGGAGCTTTTCAAGTTTTTAAGCAATTTGAGACATAACTTGGTCTATTCGCGTCTTTTCCTTACGAAACGTGGCACGAAGGCTCAACTAGCAAGTTAGACTTTTAAGAGCACTAAATAGATTACAAAGGCCCACATTGATGCTTTGGAATTGCTCAACTCTCTCCATAGAGGAGCTTTTCACGTTTTTAAGCAATTTGAGACATAACTTGGTCTATTCGCGTCTTTACCTTACGAAACGTGGCACGAAGGCTCAACTAGAAAGTTAGACTTTTAAGAGCACTAAATAGAGTTCAACGGTCCACATTGATGCTTTGGAATTGCTCAACTCTCTCCATAGAGGAGCTTTTCACGTTTTTGAGCAATTTGAGACATAACTTGGTCTATTCGCGTCTTTACCTTACGAAACGTGGCACGAAGGCTCAACTAGCAAGTTAGACTTTTAAGAGCACTAAATAGAGTACAACGGTCCACATTGATGCTTTGGAATTGCTCAACTCTCTCCATAGAGGAGCTTTTCACGTTTTTGTAGCAATTTGAGACATAACTTGGTCTATTCGCGTCTTTACATTACGAAACGTGGAACGAAGGCTCAACTAGCAAGTTAGACTTTTAAGAGCACTAAATAGAGTACAACGGTCCACATTGATGATTTGGAATTTCTCAACTCTCTCCATAGAGCAGCTTTTCACGTTTTTGTGCAATTTGAGACATAACTTGATCTATTCGCCTCTTTACCTTACGAAACGTGGCACGAAGGCTCAACTAGCAAGTTAGACTTTTAAGAGCACTAAATAGAGTACAACGGTCCGATATTGATGCTTTGGAATTGCTCAACTCTCTCCATAGAGGAGCCTTTCACGTTTTTAAGCAATTTGCTACATAACTTGGTCTATTCGCGTCTTTACCTAACGAAACGTGGCACGAAAGCTCAACTAGCAAGTTAGACTTTTAAGAGCACTAAATAGAGTACAACGGTCTACATCTATGCTTTGGAATTGCTCAACTCTCTCCATAGAGGAGCTTTTCACGTTTTTGAGCAATTTGAGACATAACTTGGTCTATTCGCGTCTTTACCTTACGAAACGTGGCACGAAGGCTCAACTAGCAAGTTAGACTTTTAAGAGCACTAAATAGATTACAAAGGTCCACATTGATGCTTTGGAATTGCTCAACTCTCTCCATAGAGGAGCTTTTCACGTTTTTAAGCAATTTGAGACATAACTTGGTCTATTCGCGTCTTTACCTTACGAAACGAGGCACGAAGGATCAACTAGCAAGTTAGACTTTTAAGAGCACTAAATAGAGTACAACGGTCCACAATGATGCTTTGGAATTGCTCAACTCTCTCCATAGAGGAGCCTTTCACGTTTTTATGTAATTTGAGACATAACTTGGTCTATTCGCGTCTTTACCCGACGAAACGTGGAACGAAGGCTCAACTAGCAAGTTAGACTTTTAAGAGCACTAAATAGAGTACAACGGTCCACATTGATGCTTTGGAATTGCTCAACTCTCTCCATAGAGGAGCTTTTCACGTTTTTGTAGCAATTTGAGACATAACTTGGTCTATTCGCGTCTTTACCTTACGAAACGTGGCACGAAGGCTCAACTAGCAAGTTAGACTGTTAAGAGCACTAAATAGATTACAACAGTCGACATCAATGCTTTGGAATTGCTCAACTCTCTCCATAGAGGAGCTTTTCACGTTTTTAAGCAATTTGAGACATAACTTGGTCTATTCGCGTCTTTACCTTACGAAACGTGGCACGAAGGCTCAACTAGCAAGTTAGACTTTTAAGAGCACTAAATAGAGTACAACGGTCCACATTGATGCTTTGGAATTGCTCAACTCTCTCCATAGAGGAGCTTTTCACGTTTTTGTGCAATTTGAGACATAACTTGGTCTATTCGCGTCTTTTCCTTACGAAACGTGGCACGAAGGCTCAACTAGCAAGTTAGACTTTTAAGAGCACTAAATAGAGTACAACGGTCCACATTGATGCTTTGGAATTGCTCAACTCTCTCCATAGAGGAGCTTTTCACGTTTTTAAGCAATTTGAGACATAACTTGGTCTATTCGCGTCTTTACCTTACGAAACGTGGCACGAAGGCTCAACTAGCAAGTTAGACTTTTAAGAGCACTAAATAGATTACAAAGGTCCACATTGATGCTTTGGAATTGCTCAACTCTCTCCATAGAGGAGCTTTTCACGTTTTTAAGCAATTTGAGACATAACTTGGTCTATTCGCGTCTTTACCTTACGAAACGAGGCACGAAGGCTCAACTAGCAAGTTAGACTTTTAGGAGCACTAAATAGAGTACAACGGTCCACATTGATGCTTTGGAATTGCTCAACTCTCTCCATAGAGGAGCTTTTCAAGTTTTTAAGCAATTTGAGACATAACTTGGTCTATTCGCGTCTTTTCCTTACGAAACGTGGCACGAAGGCTCAACTAGCAAGTTAGACTTTTAAGTCCACTAAATAGATTACAAAGGTCCACATTGATGCTTTGGAATTGCTCACCTCTCTCCATAGAGGAGCTTTTCACGTTTTTAAGCAATTTGAGACATAACTTGGTCTATTCGCGTCTTTACCTAACGAAACGTGGAACGAAGGCTCAACTAGCAAGTTAGACTTTTAAGAGCACTAAATAGAGTACAACGGTCCACATTGATGCTTTGGAATTTCTCAACTCTCTCCATGGAGCAGCTTTTCACGTTTTTGTGCAATTTGAGACATAACTTGATCTATTCGCCTCTTTACCTTACGAAACGTGGCACGAAGGCTCAACTAGCAAGTTAGACTGTTAAGAGCACTAAATAGAGTACAACGGCCGATATTGATTCTTTGGAATTGCTCAACTCTCTCCATAGAGGTGCGTTTCACGTTTTTAAGCAATTTGAGACATAACGTGGTCTATTTGCGTCTTTACCTTACGAAACGTGGCACGAAAGCTCAACTAGCAAGTTAGACTTTTAAGAGCACTAAATAGAGTACAACGGTCTACATCTATGCTTTGGAATTGCTCAACTCTCTCCATAAAGGAGCTTTTCAAGTTTTTGAGCAATGTGAAACAGAACTTGGTCTATTCGCGTCTTTTCCTTACGAAACGTGGCACGAAGGCTCAACTAGCAAGTTAGACTTTTAAGAGCACTAAATAGATTACAAAGGTCCACATTGATGCTTTGGAATTGCTCAACTCTCTCCATAGAGGAGCTTTTCACGTTTTTAATCAATTTGAGACATAACTTGGTCTATTCGCGTCTTTACCTTACGAAACGAGGCACGAAGGATCAACTAGCAAGTTAGACTTTTAAGAGCACTAAATAGAGTACAACGGTCCACAATGATGCTTTGGAATTGCTCAACTCTCTCCATAGAGGAGCCTTTCACGTTTTTATGTAATTTGAGACATAACTTGGTCTATTCGCGTCTTTACCCGACGAAACGTGGAACGAAGGCTCAACTAGCAAGTTAGACTTTTAAGAGCACTAAATAGAGTACAACGGTCCACCTTGATGCTCTGGAATTGCTCAACTCTCTTCATAGAGGAGCCTTTCACGTTTTTAAGCAATTTGCTACATAACTTGGTCTATTCGCGTCTTTACCTAACGAAACGTGGAACGAAGGCTCAACTAGCAAGTTAGACTTTTAAGAGCACTAAATAGAGTACAACGGTCCACATTGATGCTTTGGAATTTCTCAACTCTCTCCATGGAGCAGCTTTTCACGTTTTTGTGCAATTTGAGACATAACTTGATCTATTCGCCTCTTTACCTTACGAAACGTGGCACGAAGGCTCAACTAGCAAGTTAGACTTTTAAGAGCACTAAATAGAGTACAACGGTCTACATCTATGCTTTGGAATTGCTCAACTCTCTCCATAGAGGAGCTTTTCACGTTTTTGAGCAATTTGAAACATAACTTGGTCTATTCGCGTCTTTACCTTACGAAACGTTGCACGAATGCTCAACTAGCAAGTTAGACTTTTAAGAGCACTAAATAGAGTACAACGGTCCACATTGATGCTTTGGAATTGCTCAACTCTCTCCATAGAGGAGCTTTTTCACGTTTTTGTAAGCAAATTGAGACATAACTTGGTCTATTCGCGTCTTTACCTTACGAAACGAGGCACGAAGGATCAACTAGCAAGTTAGACTTTTAAGAGCACTAAATAGAGTACAACGGTCCACATTGATGCTTTGGAATTGCTCAACTCTCTCCATAGAGGAGCTTTTCACGTTTTTAGCAATTTGAGACATAACTTGTGTCTATTCGCGTCTTTACCTTACGAAACGTGCACGAATGGCTCAACTAGCAAGTTAGACTTTTAAGAGCACTAATAGAGTACAACGGTCCACATTGATGCTTTGGAATTGCTCAACTCTCTCCATAGAGGAGCTTTTCACGTTTTTGTGTCAATTTGAGACATAACTTGGTCTATTCGCGTCTTTACCTTACGAAACGTGGCACGAAGGTCTCAACTAGCAAGTTAGACTTTTAAGAGCACTAAAATAGAGTACAACGGTCCACATTGATGCTTTGGAATTGCTCAACTCTCTCCATAGAGGAGCTTTCACGTTTTGTGCAATTTGAGACATAACTTGGTCTATTCGGTCTTTACCTTACGAAACGTGGCACTAAGGTCAACTAGCAAGTAGACTTTTAAGTCCACTAAATAGAGTACAAAGGTCCACATTGATGCTTTGGATTGCTCAACTCTCTCCATAGAGGAGCTTTTCACGTTTTTAAGCA